>NC_083727.1:86038501-86675501 GCF_028564815.1 Eubalaena glacialis
TGATGCTCACCCGAGGGGCCTAGGAGTTCTCAAATGCTACCTTCTTTCAAATAAAGCAGAACAGCGACTACGAGCTCACGGAGAGAGCTGCATGCCTCCCTTCCTGCATGGCTACTCAGGGCCTTACCTCGAGGCAAGGACTCACGTTGAGATTCCCTTTAGCTCCAGAGCATGGCAAGATGAGCCCCACCCCGGCCATGGAAGCACCCTGTGTAGCCAGAGAAAGCTCATTTCCTTCCCAGACCCATGCCTACAGCGGCCAGAGGCCTGACAACAGCAGAGCATTTCAGGGCGCTTCAAGGGAGCGTGAACGGGGCTTTGCAAATGAAAAAGCAAGGCTAGTACCGTCGCGCCCCCATTTCCATGGGCACACGCAGCATACCTCCCTGTGGTTTCTGAGCAGTCAAAAGAGACACAGAGCACACACTTCGTCCTTCCCCGAATCAGCTTCTCGAGGCAGGGTGTTCTGCATGTAGTGAACGGCCTCAACCAAGGCGCGCCCTAGCTAGGCCTCTGGGCCCGTGCCTCTTCAGAAGCCTGCAGTGCTACAGGAAAAACTGTGCTTTAGTGGCAATAGGAACGCAAGCCGACTTTCTCCTGGAGGCAGCGTGACTTCAGGTAGGAGGTCCTGGTTGGAAGGCGAAGCCTAGTGTTTTTTTCAGTGCAGCTCAGAGTAGGGAATGAGTGCGACTTCCACGGCATGTTGGAACCTGCTAGAACCGTGCTCGTGAACCTGTGGTAGTGCTGGGGGAATCAAGCTGTCCCAGGAAAGAGTGTACTGTTTTGCCCCTCACTCGGCATACACAGTGTGAGTCCGAAGGCCTACCGGCCTGGATGTTGTTTAGTAGGGCCCGGGGAGCCTGGGGGTACTCCGTGTTCTTGCAGGGCATAGGGTTTCCAGGCGAGGCACCTAGGTGTCCCGAAAAGCGTACTGGCGTTCAAAGGCTGCAGAGGAGCGCCTGCGGCCTCATGGAAACTGCTGCACGCCTCCGCTTCTGCAGAGCAATTCAGGGCCTTACCTCGAGGCAAGTCTTCACGTTGAGTGTCCCGTGAGCGACACCGCATGGTAGGATGCTGACTTTCTCCTTGAGTAGAGAGACTTCAGGTAGGAGGTCCTCTAAGAATTCGAAGCAGAGTGTTTTCTCATGGCAGCTCTAACGGGGGCAATGTCGAAGACTACCAGGGCATGTTGGACTGCCTAGAAATGTGGTTCTGATGCTGTTCGAGTGCTCTAGAAATGTAGCTCTCCTGAAGTAACGTGCAGTGTGTTGCCCATCCCTCGGCAGACACGGAGGGCCTCCGAGGGACCTATGGGCCTCGATGTTGCTCAGTAGGCCCACAGGGGTGTGGAGGTACTCAGTGATCTTGGAACGAAAAGGATGCTCACCCGAGGGGCCTAGGAGTTCTCCAAGGCTACCTTCTTTCAAATAAAGCAGAACAGCGACTAAGAGCTCATGGAGAGAGCTGCATGCCTCCCGTTCTGCATGGCTACTCAGGGCCTTACCTCGAGGCAAGGACTCACGTTGAGATTCCCTTTAGCTCCAGAGCATGGCAAGATGAGCCCCACTCCGGCCATGGAAGCACCCTGTGTAGCCAGAGAAAGCTCATTTTCTTCCCAGACCCATGCCTACAGCGGCCAGAGGCCAGTCAACAGCAGAGCATTTCAGGGAGCTTCAAGGCAGCACGCGTGGAGCTTTGCAAATGGAAAAGCAAGGCTAGTACCATCGCGCCCCCATTTCCATGGGCACACGCAGCATACCTCCCTGTGGTTTCTGAGCAGTCAAAAGAGACACAGAGCACACACTGGTTCCTTCCCTGAATCAACTTCTCGAGGCAGGGTGTTCTGCATCTAGTGAACGGCCTCAGCCAAGGCACGCCCTAGCTAGGCCTCTGGGCCCGTGCCTCTTCAGAAGCCTGCAGTGCTACAGGAAAAACTGTGCTTCAGTTGCAATAGGCAAGCACTCCGCCTTTCTCCGGGAGGCAGGGTGACTTCAGGTACGAGGTCCAGGATGGAAGGCGAAGCCGAGGGTTTCTCTCAGTGCAGCTCAGACTAGGGAAAGAGTGTGACTTCCACGGCATGTTGGACCTTGCTAGAACGGGGCTCGTGATCCTGTGCGAGTGCTGGGTAAATCAAGATGTCCCAAGAAAGAGTGCAGTGTGTTGCCCATCCCTCGGCAGACACGGAGGGCCTCCGAGGGACCTATGGGCCTCGATGTTGCTCAGTAGGCCCACAGCGGTGTGGAGGTACTCAGTGATCTTGGAACGAAAATGATGCTCACCCGAGGGGCCTAGGAGTTCTCAAATGCTACCTTCTTTCAAATAAAGCAGAACAGCGACTACGAGCTCACGGAGAGAGCTGCATGCCTCCCTTCCTGCATGGCTACTCAGGGCCTTACCTCGAGGCAAGGACTCACGTTGAGATTCCCTTTAGCTCCAGAGCATGGCAAGATGAGCCCCACCCCGGCCATGGAAGCACCCTGTGTAGCCAGAGAAAGCTCATTTCCTTCCCAGACCCATGCCTACAGCGGCCAGAGGCCTGACAACAGCAGAGCATTTCAGGGCGCTTCAAGGGAGCGTGAACGGGGCTTTGCAAATGAAAAAGCAAGGCTAGTACCGTCGCGCCCCCATTTCCATGGGCACACGCAGCATACCTCCCTGTGGTTTCTGAGCAGTCAAAAGAGACACAGAGCACACACTTCGTCCTTCCCCGAATCAGCTTCTCGAGGCAGGGTGTTCTGCATGTAGTGAACGGCCTCAACCAAGGCGCGCCCTAGCTAGGCCTCTGGGCCCGTGCCTCTTCAGAAGCCTGCAGTGCTACAGGAAAAACTGTGCTTTAGTGGCAATAGGAACGCAAGCCGACTTTCTCCTGGAGGCAGCGTGACTTCAGGTAGGAGGTCCTGGTTGGAAGGCGAAGCCTAGTGTTTTTTTCAGTGCAGCTCAGAGTAGGGAATGAGTGCGACTTCCACGGCATGTTGGAACCTGCTAGAACCGTGCTCGTGAACCTGTGGTAGTGCTGGGGGAATCAAGCTGTCCCAGGAAAGAGTGTACTGTTTTGCCCCTCACTCGGCATACACAGTGTGAGTCCGAAGGCCTACCGGCCTGGATGTTGTTTAGTAGGGCCCGGGGAGCCTGGGGGTACTCCGTGTTCTTGCAGGGCATAGGGTTTCCAGGCGAGGCACCTAGGTGTCCCGAAAAGCGTACTGGCGTTCAAAGGCTGCAGAGGAGCGCCTGCGGCCTCATGGAAACTGCTGCACGCCTCCGCTTCTGCAGAGCAATTCAGGGCCTTACCTCGAGGCAAGTCTTCACGTTGAGTGTCCCGTGAGCGACACCGCATGGTAGGATGCTGACTTTCTCCTTGAGTAGAGAGACTTCAGGTAGGAGGTCCTCTAAGAATTCGAAGCAGAGTGTTTTCTCATGGCAGCTCTAACGGGGGCAATGTCGAAGACTACCAGGGCATGTTGGACTGCCTAGAAATGTGGTTCTGATGCTGTTCGAGTGCTCTAGAAATGTAGCTCTCCTGAAGTAACGTGCAGTGTGTTGCCCATCCCTCGGCAGACACGGAGGGCCTCCGAGGGACCTATGGGCCTCGATGTTGCTCAGTAGGCCCACAGGGGTGTGGAGGTACTCAGTGATCTTGGAACGAAAAGGATGCTCACCCGAGGGGCCTAGGAGTTCTCCAAGGCTACCTTCTTTCAAATAAAGCAGAACAGCGACTAAGAGCTCATGGAGAGAGCTGCATGCCTCCCGTTCTGCATGGCTACTCAGGGCCTTACCTCGAGGCAAGGACTCACGTTGAGATTCCCTTTAGCTCCAGAGCATGGCAAGATGAGCCCCACTCCGGCCATGGAAGCACCCTGTGTAGCCAGAGAAAGCTCATTTTCTTCCCAGACCCATGCCTACAGCGGCCAGAGGCCAGTCAACAGCAGAGCATTTCAGGGAGCTTCAAGGCAGCACGCGTGGAGCTTTGCAAATGGAAAAGCAAGGCTAGTACCAGCGCGCCCCCATTTCCATGGGCACACGCAGCATACCTCCCTGTGGTTTCTGAGCAGTCAAAAGAGACACAGAGCACACACTGGTTCCTTCCCTGAATCAACTTCTCGAGGCAGGGTGTTCTGCATCTAGTGAACGGCCTCAGCCAAGGCACGCCCTAGCTAGGCCTCTGGGCCCGTGCCTCTTCAGAAGCCTGCAGTGCTACAGGAAAAACTGTGCTTCAGTTGCAATAGGCAAGCACTCCGCCTTTCTCCGGGAGGCAGGGTGACTTCAGGTACGAGGTCCAGGATGGAAGGCGAAGCCGAGGGTTTCTCTCAGTGCAGCTCAGACTAGGGAAAGAGTGTGACTTCCACGGCATGTTGGACCTTGCTAGAACGGGGCTCGTGATCCTGTGCGAGTGCTGGGTAAATCAAGAAGTCCCAAGAAAGAGTGCAGTGTGTTGCCCATCCCTCGGCAGACACGGAGGGCCTCCGAGGGACCTATGGGCCTCGATGTTGCTCAGTAGGCCCACAGCGGTGTGGAGGTACTCAGTGATCTTGGAACGAAAATGATGCTCACCCGAGGGGCCTAGGAGTTCTCAAATGCTACCTTCTTTCAAATAAAGCAGAACAGCGACTAAGAGCTCACGGAGAGAGCTGCATGCCTCCCTTCCTGCATGGCTACTCAGGGCCTTACCTCGAGGCAAGGACTCACGTTGAGATTCCCTTTAGCTCCAGAGCATGGCAAGATGAGCCCCACCCCGGCCATGGAAGCACCCTGTGTAGCCAGAGAAAGCTCATTTCCTTCCCAGACCCATGCCTACAGCGGCCAGAGGCCTGACAACAGCAGAGCATTTCAGGGCGCTTCAAGGGAGCGTGAACGGGGCTTTGCAAATGAAAAAGCAAGGCTAGTACCGTCGCGCCCCCATTTCCATGGGCACACGCAGCATACCTCCCTGTGGTTTCTGAGCAGTCAAAAGAGACACAGAGCACACACTTCGTCCTTCCCCGAATCAGCTTCTCGAGGCAGGGTGTTCTGCATGTAGTGAACGGCCTCAACCAAGGCGCGCCCTAGCTAGGCCTCTGGGCCCGTGCCTCTTCAGAAGCCTGCAGTGCTACAGGAAAAACTGTGCTTTAGTGGCAATAGGAACGCAAGCCGACTTTCTCCTGGAGGCAGCGTGACTTCAGGTAGGAGGTCCTGGTTGGAAGGCGAAGCCTAGTGTTTTTTTCAGTGCAGCTCAGAGTAGGGAATGAGTGCGACTTCCACGGCATGTTGGAACCTGCTAGAACCGTGCTCGTGAACCTGTGGTAGTGCTGGGGGAATCAAGCTGTCCCAGGAAAGAGTGTACTGTTTTGCCCCTCACTCGGCATACACAGTGTGAGTCCGAAGGCCTACCGGCCTGGATGTTGTTTAGTAGGGCCCGGGGAGCCTGGGGGTACTCCGTGTTCTTGCAGGGCATAGGGTTTCCAGGCGAGGCACCTAGGTGTCCCGAAAAGCGTACTGGCGTTCAAAGGCTGCAGAGGAGCGCCTGCGGCCCCATGGAAACTGCTGCACGCCTCCGCTTCTGCAGAGCAATTCAGGGCCTTACCTCGAGGCAAGTCTTCACGTTGAGTGTCCCGTGAGCGACACCGCATGGTAGGATGCTGACTTTCTCCTTGAGTAGAGAGACTTCAGGTAGGAGGTCCTCTAAGAATTCGAAGCAGAGTGTTTTCTCATGGCAGCTCTAACGGGGGCAATGTCGAAGACTACCAGGGCATGTTGGACTGCCTAGAAATGTGGTTCTGATGCTGTTCGAGTGCTCTAGAAATGTAGCTCTCCTGAAGTAACGTGCAGTGTGTTGCCCATCCCTCGGCAGACACGGAGGGCCTCCGAGGGACCTATGGGCCTCGATGTTGCTCAGTAGGCCCACAGGGGTGTGGAGGTACTCAGTGATCTTGGAACGAAAAGGATGCTCACCCGAGGGGCCTAGGAGTTCTCCAAGGCTACCTTCTTTCAAATAAAGCAGAACAGCGACTAAGAGCTCATGGAGAGAGCTGCATGCCTCCCGTTCTGCATGGCTACTCAGGGCCTTACCTCGAGGCAAGGACTCACGTTGAGATTCCCTTTAGCTCCAGAGCATGGCAAGATGAGCCCCACTCCGGCCATGGAAGCACCCTGTGTAGCCAGAGAAAGCTCATTTTCTTCCCAGACCCATGCCTACAGCGGCCAGAGGCCAGTCAACAGCAGAGCATTTCAGGGAGCTTCAAGGCAGCACGCGTGGAGCTTTGCAAATGGAAAAGCAAGGCTAGTACCATCGCGCCCCCATTTCCATGGGCACACGCAGCATACCTCCCTGTGGTTTCTGAGCAGTCAAAAGAGACACAGAGCACACACTGGTTCCTTCCCTGAATCAACTTCTCGAGGCAGGGTGTTCTGCATCTAGTGAACGGCCTCAGCCAAGGCACGCCCTAGCTAGGCCTCTGGGCCCGTGCCTCTTCAGAAGCCTGCAGTGCTACAGGAAAAACTGTGCTTCAGTTGCAATAGGCAAGCACTCCGCCTTTCTCCGGGAGGCAGGGTGACTTCAGGTACGAGGTCCAGGATGGAAGGCGAAGCCGAGGGTTTCTCTCAGTGCAGCTCAGACTAGGGAAAGAGTGTGACTTCCACGGCATGTTGGACCTTGCTAGAACGGGGCTCGTGATCCTGTGCGAGTGCTGGGTAAATCAAGAAGTCCCAAGAAAGAGTGCAGTGTGTTGCCCATCCCTCGGCAGACACGGAGGGCCTCCGAGGGACCTATGGGCCTCGATGTTGCTCAGTAGGCCCACAGCGGTGTGGAGGTACTCAGTGATCTTGGAACGAAAATGATGCTCACCCGAGGGGCCTAGGAGTTCTCAAATGCTACCTTCTTTCAAATAAAGCAGAACAGCGACTAAGAGCTCACGGAGAGAGCTGCATGCCTCCCTTCCTGCATGGCTACTCAGGGCCTTACCTCGAGGCAAGGACTCACGTTGAGATTCCCTTTAGCTCCAGAGCATGGCAAGATGAGCCCCACCCCGGCCATGGAAGCACCCTGTGTAGCCAGAGAAAGCTCATTTCCTTCCCAGACCCATGCCTACAGCGGCCAGAGGCCTGACAACAGCAGAGCATTTCAGGGCGCTTCAAGGGAGCGTGAACGGGGCTTTGCAAATGAAAAAGCAAGGCTAGTACCGTCGCGCCCCCATTTCCATGGGCACACGCAGCATACCTCCCTGTGGTTTCTGAGCAGTCAAAAGAGACACAGAGCACACACTTCGTCCTTCCCCGAATCAGCTTCTCGAGGCAGGGTGTTCTGCATGTAGTGAACGGCCTCAACCAAGGCGCGCCCTAGCTAGGCCTCTGGGCCCGTGCCTCTTCAGAAGCCTGCAGTGCTACAGGAAAAACTGTGCTTTAGTGGCAATAGGAACGCAAGCCGACTTTCTCCTGGAGGCAGCGTGACTTCAGGTAGGAGGTCCTGGTTGGAAGGCGAAGCCTAGTGTTTTTTTCAGTGCAGCTCAGAGTAGGGAATGAGTGCGACTTCCACGGCATGTTGGAACCTGCTAGAACCGTGCTCGTGAACCTGTGGTAGTGCTGGGGGAATCAAGCTGTCCCAGGAAAGAGTGTACTGTTTTGCCCCTCACTCGGCATACACAGTGTGAGTCCGAAGGCCTACCGGCCTGGATGTTGTTTAGTAGGGCCCGGGGAGCCTGGGGGTACTCCGTGTTCTTGCAGGGCATAGGGTTTCCAGGCGAGGCACCTAGGTGTCCCGAAAAGCGTACTGGCGTTCAAAGGCTGCAGAGGAGCGCCTGCGGCCTCATGGAAACTGCTGCACGCCTCCGCTTCTGCAGAGCAATTCAGGGCCTTACCTCGAGGCAAGTCTTCACGTTGAGTGTCCCGTGAGCGACACCGCATGGTAGGATGCTGACTTTCTCCTTGAGTAGAGAGACTTCAGGTAGGAGGTCCTCTAAGAATTCGAAGCAGAGTGTTTTCTCATGGCAGCTCTAACGGGGGCAATGTCGAAGACTACCAGGGCATGTTGGACTGCCTAGAAATGTGGTTCTGATGCTGTTCGAGTGCTCTAGAAATGTAGCTCTCCTGAAGTAACGTGCAGTGTGTTGCCCATCCCTCGGCAGACACGGAGGGCCTCCGAGGGACCTATGGGCCTCGATGTTGCTCAGTAGGCCCACAGGGGTGTGGAGGTACTCAGTGATCTTGGAACGAAAAGGATGCTCACCCGAGGGGCCTAGGAGTTCTCCAAGGCTACCTTCTTTCAAATAAAGCAGAACAGCGACTAAGAGCTCATGGAGAGAGCTGCATGCCTCCCGTTCTGCATGGCTACTCAGGGCCTTACCTCGAGGCAAGGACTCACGTTGAGATTCCCTTTAGCTCCAGAGCATGGCAAGATGAGCCCCACTCCGGCCATGGAAGCACCCTGTGTAGCCAGAGAAAGCTCATTTTCTTCCCAGACCCATGCCTACAGCGGCCAGAGGCCAGTCAACAGCAGAGCATTTCAGGGAGCTTCAAGGCAGCACGCGTGGAGCTTTGCAAATGGAAAAGCAAGGCTAGTACCATCGCGCCCCCATTTCCATGGGCACACGCAGCATACCTCCCTGTGGTTTCTGAGCAGTCAAAAGAGACACAGAGCACACACTGGTTCCTTCCCTGAATCAACTTCTCGAGGCAGGGTGTTCTGCATCTAGTGAACGGCCTCAGCCAAGGCACGCCCTAGCTAGGCCTCTGGGCCCGTGCCTCTTCAGAAGCCTGCAGTGCTACAGGAAAAACTGTGCTTCAGTTGCAATAGGCAAGCACTCCGCCTTTCTCCGGGAGGCAGGGTGACTTCAGGTACGAGGTCCAGGATGGAAGGCGAAGCCGAGGGTTTCTCTCAGTGCAGCTCAGACTAGGGAAAGAGTGTGACTTCCACGGCATGTTGGACCTTGCTAGAACGGGGCTCGTGATCCTGTGCGAGTGCTGGGTAAATCAAGAAGTCCCAAGAAAGAGTGCAGTGTGTTGCCCATCCCTCGGCAGACACGGAGGGCCTCCGAGGGACCTATGGGCCTCGATGTTGCTCAGTAGGCCCACAGCGGTGTGGAGGTACTCAGTGATCTTGGAACGAAAATGATGCTCACCCGAGGGGCCTAGGAGTTCTCAAATGCTACCTTCTTTCAAATAAAGCAGAACAGCGACTAAGAGCTCACGGAGAGAGCTGCATGCCTCCCTTCCTGCATGGCTACTCAGGGCCTTACCTCGAGGCAAGGACTCACGTTGAGATTCCCTTTAGCTCCAGAGCATGGCAAGATGAGCCCCACCCCGGCCATGGAAGCACCCTGTGTAGCCAGAGAAAGCTCATTTCCTTCCCAGACCCATGCCTACAGCGGCCAGAGGCCTGACAACAGCAGAGCATTTCAGGGCGCTTCAAGGGAGCGTGAACGGGGCTTTGCAAATGAAAAAGCAAGGCTAGTACCGTCGCGCCCCCATTTCCATGGGCACACGCAGCATACCTCCCTGTGGTTTCTGAGCAGTCAAAAGAGACACAGAGCACACACTTCGTCCTTCCCCGAATCAGCTTCTCGAGGCAGGGTGTTCTGCATGTAGTGAACGGCCTCAACCAAGGCGCGCCCTAGCTAGGCCTCTGGGCCCGTGCCTCTTCAGAAGCCTGCAGTGCTACAGGAAAAACTGTGCTTTAGTGGCAATAGGAACGCAAGCCGACTTTCTCCTGGAGGCAGCGTGACTTCAGGTAGGAGGTCCTGGTTGGAAGGCGAAGCCTAGTGTTTTTTTCAGTGCAGCTCAGAGTAGGGAATGAGTGCGACTTCCACGGCATGTTGGAACCTGCTAGAACCGTGCTCGTGAACCTGTGGTAGTGCTGGGGGAATCAAGCTGTCCCAGGAAAGAGTGTACTGTTTTGCCCCTCACTCGGCATACACAGTGTGAGTCCGAAGGCCTACCGGCCTGGATGTTGTTTAGTAGGGCCCGGGGAGCCTGGGGGTACTCCGTGTTCTTGCAGGGCATAGGGTTTCCAGGCGAGGCACCTAGGTGTCCCGAAAAGCGTACTGGCGTTCAAAGGCTGCAGAGGAGCGCCTGCGGCCTCATGGAAACTGCTGCACGCCTCCGCTTCTGCAGAGCAATTCAGGGCCTTACCTCGAGGCAAGTCTTCACGTTGAGTGTCCCGTGAGCGACACCGCATGGTAGGATGCTGACTTTCTCCTTGAGTAGAGAGACTTCAGGTAGGAGGTCCTCTAAGAATTCGAAGCAGAGTGTTTTCTCATGGCAGCTCTAACGGGGGCAATGTCGAAGACTACCAGGGCATGTTGGACTGCCTAGAAATGTGGTTCTGATGCTGTTCGAGTGCTCTAGAAATGTAGCTCTCCTGAAGTAACGTGCAGTGTGTTGCCCATCCCTCGGCAGACACGGAGGGCCTCCGAGGGACCTATGGGCCTCGATGTTGCTCAGTAGGCCCACAGGGGTGTGGAGGTACTCAGTGATCTTGGAACGAAAAGGATGCTCACCCGAGGGGCCTAGGAGTTCTCCAAGGCTACCTTCTTTCAAATAAAGCAGAACAGCGACTAAGAGCTCATGGAGAGAGCTGCATGCCTCCCGTTCTGCATGGCTACTCAGGGCCTTACCTCGAGGCAAGGACTCACGTTGAGATTCCCTTTAGCTCCAGAGCATGGCAAGATGAGCCCCACTCCGGCCATGGAAGCACCCTGTGTAGCCAGAGAAAGCTCATTTTCTTCCCAGACCCATGCCTACAGCGGCCAGAGGCCAGTCAACAGCAGAGCATTTCAGGGAGCTTCAAGGCAGCACGCGTGGAGCTTTGCAAATGGAAAAGCAAGGCTAGTACCAGCGCGCCCCCATTTCCATGGGCACACGCAGCATACCTCCCTGTGGTTTCTGAGCAGTCAAAAGAGACACAGAGCACACACTGGTTCCTTCCCTGAATCAACTTCTCGAGGCAGGGTGTTCTGCATCTAGTGAACGGCCTCAGCCAAGGCACGCCCTAGCTAGGCCTCTGGGCCCGTGCCTCTTCAGAAGCCTGCAGTGCTACAGGAAAAACTGTGCTTCAGTTGCAATAGGCAAGCACTCCGCCTTTCTCCGGGAGGCAGGGTGACTTCAGGTACGAGGTCCAGGATGGAAGGCGAAGCCGAGGGTTTCTCTCAGTGCAGCTCAGACTAGGGAAAGAGTGTGACTTCCACGGCATGTTGGACCTTGCTAGAACGGGGCTCGTGATCCTGTGCGAGTGCTGGGTAAATCAAGAAGTCCCAAGAAAGAGTGCAGTGTGTTGCCCATCCCTCGGCAGACACGGAGGGCCTCCGAGGGACCTATGGGCCTCGATGTTGCTCAGTAGGCCCACAGCGGTGTGGAGGTACTCAGTGATCTTGGAACGAAAATGATGCTCACCCGAGGGGCCTAGGAGTTCTCAAATGCTACCTTCTTTCAAATAAAGCAGAACAGCGACTAAGAGCTCACGGAGAGAGCTGCATGCCTCCCTTCCTGCATGGCTACTCAGGGCCTTACCTCGAGGCAAGGACTCACGTTGAGATTCCCTTTAGCTCCAGAGCATGGCAAGATGAGCCCCACCCCGGCCATGGAAGCACCCTGTGTAGCCAGAGAAAGCTCATTTCCTTCCCAGACCCATGCCTACAGCGGCCAGAGGCCTGACAACAGCAGAGCATTTCAGGGCGCTTCAAGGGAGCGTGAACGGGGCTTTGCAAATGAAAAAGCAAGGCTAGTACCGTCGCGCCCCCATTTCCATGGGCACACGCAGCATACCTCCCTGTGGTTTCTGAGCAGTCAAAAGAGACACAGAGCACACACTTCGTCCTTCCCCGAATCAGCTTCTCGAGGCAGGGTGTTCTGCATGTAGTGAACGGCCTCAACCAAGGCGCGCCCTAGCTAGGCCTCTGGGCCCGTGCCTCTTCAGAAGCCTGCAGTGCTACAGGAAAAACTGTGCTTTAGTGGCAATAGGAACGCAAGCCGACTTTCTCCTGGAGGCAGCGTGACTTCAGGTAGGAGGTCCTGGTTGGAAGGCGAAGCCTAGTGTTTTTTTCAGTGCAGCTCAGAGTAGGGAATGAGTGCGACTTCCACGGCATGTTGGAACCTGCTAGAACCGTGCTCGTGAACCTGTGGTAGTGCTGGGGGAATCAAGCTGTCCCAGGAAAGAGTGTACTGTTTTGCCCCTCACTCGGCATACACAGTGTGAGTCCGAAGGCCTACCGGCCTGGATGTTGTTTAGTAGGGCCCGGGGAGCCTGGGGGTACTCCGTGTTCTTGCAGGGCATAGGGTTTCCAGGCGAGGCACCTAGGTGTCCCGAAAAGCGTACTGGCGTTCAAAGGCTGCAGAGGAGCGCCTGCGGCCTCATGGAAACTGCTGCACGCCTCCGCTTCTGCAGAGCAATTCAGGGCCTTACCTCGAGGCAAGTCTTCACGTTGAGTGTCCCGTGAGCGACACCGCATGGTAGGATGCTGACTTTCTCCTTGAGTAGAGAGACTTCAGGTAGGAGGTCCTCTAAGAATTCGAAGCAGAGTGTTTTCTCATGGCAGCTCTAACGGGGGCAATGTCGAAGACTACCAGGGCATGTTGGACTGCCTAGAAATGTGGTTCTGATGCTGTTCGAGTGCTCTAGAAATGTAGCTCTCCTGAAGTAACGTGCAGTGTGTTGCCCATCCCTCGGCAGACACGGAGGGCCTCCGAGGGACCTATGGGCCTCGATGTTGCTCAGTAGGCCCACAGGGGTGTGGAGGTACTCAGTGATCTTGGAACGAAAAGGATGCTCACCCGAGGGGCCTAGGAGTTCTCCAAGGCTACCTTCTTTCAAATAAAGCAGAACAGCGACTAAGAGCTCATGGAGAGAGCTGCATGCCTCCCGTTCTGCATGGCTACTCAGGGCCTTACCTCGAGGCAAGGACTCACGTTGAGATTCCCTTTAGCTCCAGAGCATGGCAAGATGAGCCCCACTCCGGCCATGGAAGCACCCTGTGTAGCCAGAGAAAGCTCATTTTCTTCCCAGACCCATGCCTACAGCGGCCAGAGGCCAGTCAACAGCAGAGCATTTCAGGGAGCTTCAAGGCAGCACGCGTGGAGCTTTGCAAATGGAAAAGCAAGGCTAGTACCATCGCGCCCCCATTTCCATGGGCACACGCAGCATACCTCCCTGTGGTTTCTGACAAGTCAAAAGAGACACAGAGCACACACTGGTTCCTTCCCTGAATCAACTTCTCGAGGCAGGGTGTTCTGCATCTAGTGAACGGCCTCAGCCAAGGCACGCCCTAGCTAGGCCTCTGGGCCCGTGCCTCTTCAGAAGCCTGCAGTGCTACAGGAAAAACTGTGCTTCAGTTGCAATAGGCAAGCACTCCGCCTTTCTCCGGGAGGCAGGGTGACTTCAGGTACGAGGTCCAGGATGGAAGGCGAAGCCGAGGGTTTCTCTCAGTGCAGCTCAGACTAGGGAAAGAGTGTGACTTCCACGGCATGTTGGACCTTGCTAGAACGGGGCTCGTGATCCTGTGCGAGTGCTGGGTAAATCAAGAAGTCCCAAGAAAGAGTGCAGTGTGTTGCCCATCCCTCGGCAGACACGGAGGGCCTCCGAGGGACCTATGGGCCTCGATGTTGCTCAGTAGGCCCACAGCGGTGTGGAGGTACTCAGTGATCTTGGAACGAAAATGATGCTCACCCGAGGGGCCTAGGAGTTCTCAAATGCTACCTTCTTTCAAATAAAGCAGAACAGCGACTAAGAGCTCACGGAGAGAGCTGCATGCCTCCCTTCCTGCATGGCTACTCAGGGCCTTACCTCGAGGCAAGGACTCACGTTGAGATTCCCTTTAGCTCCAGAGCATGGCAAGATGAGCCCCACCCCGGCCATGGAAGCACCCTGTGTAGCCAGAGAAAGCTCATTTCCTTCCCAGACCCATGCCTACAGCGGCCAGAGGCCTGACAACAGCAGAGCATTTCAGGGCGCTTCAAGGGAGCGTGAACGGGGCTTTGCAAATGAAAAAGCAAGGCTAGTACCGTCGCGCCCCCATTTCCATGGGCACACGCAGCATACCTCCCTGTGGTTTCTGAGCAGTCAAAAGAGACACAGAGCACACACTTCGTCCTTCCCCGAATCAGCTTCTCGAGGCAGGGTGTTCTGCATGTAGTGAACGGCCTCTACCAAGGCGCGCCCTAGCTAGGCCTCTGGGCCCGTGCCTCTTCAGAAGCCTGCAGTGCTACAGGAAAAACTGTGCTTTAGTGGCAATAGGAACGCAAGCCGACTTTCTCCTGGAGGCAGCGTGACTTCAGGTAGGAGGTCCTGGTTGGAAGGCGAAGCCTAGTGTTTTTTTCAGTGCAGCTCAGAGTAGGGAATGAGTGCGACTTCCACGGCATGTTGGAACCTGCTAGAACCGTGCTCGTGAACCTGTGGTAGTGCTGGGGGAATCAAGCTGTCCCAGGAAAGAGTGTACTGTTTTGCCCCTCACTCGGCATACACAGTGTGAGTCCGAAGGCCTACCGGCCTGGATGTTGTTTAGTAGGGCCCGGGGAGCCTGGGGGTACTCCGTGTTCTTGCAGGGCATAGGGTTTCCAGGCGAGGCACCTAGGTGTCCCGAAAAGCGTACTGGCGTTCAAAGGCTGCAGAGGAGCGCCTGCGGCCTCATGGAAACTGCTGCACGCCTCCGCTTCTGCAGAGCAATTCAGGGCCTTACCTCGAGGCAAGTCTTCACGTTGAGTGTCCCGTGAGCGACACCGCATGGTAGGATGCTGACTTTCTCCTTGAGTAGAGAGACTTCAGGTAGGAGGTCCTCTAAGAATTCGAAGCAGAGTGTTTTCTCATGGCAGCTCTAACGGGGGCAATGTCGAAGACTACCAGGGCATGTTGGACTGCCTAGAAATGTGGTTCTGATGCTGTTCGAGTGCTCTAGAAATGTAGCTCTCCTGAAGTAACGTGCAGTGTGTTGCCCATCCCTCGGCAGACACGGAGGGCCTCCGAGGGACCTATGGGCCTCGATGTTGCTCAGTAGGCCCACAGGGGTGTGGAGGTACTCAGTGATCTTGGAACGAAAAGGATGCTCACCCGAGGGGCCTAGGAGTTCTCCAAGGCTACCTTCTTTCAAATAAAGCAGAACAGCGACTAAGAGCTCATGGAGAGAGCTGCATGCCTCCCGTTCTGCATGGCTACTCAGGGCCTTACCTCGAGGCAAGGACTCACGTTGAGATTCCCTTTAGCTCCAGAGCATGGCAAGATGAGCCCCACTCCGGCCATGGAAGCACCCTGTGTAGCCAGAGAAAGCTCATTTTCTTCCCAGACCCATGCCTACAGCGGCCAGAGGCCAGTCAACAGCAGAGCATTTCAGGGAGCTTCAAGGCAGCACGCGTGGAGCTTTGCAAATGGAAAAGCAAGGCTAGTACCATCGCGCCCCCATTTCCATGGGCACACGCAGCATACCTCCCTGTGGTTTCTGAGCAGTCAAAAGAGACACAGAGCACACACTGGTTCCTTCCCTGAATCAACTTCTCGAGGCAGGGTGTTCTGCATCTAGTGAACGGCCTCAGCCAAGGCACGCCCTAGCTAGGCCTCTGGGCCCGTGCCTCTTCAGAAGCCTGCAGTGCTACAGGAAAAACTGTGCTTCAGTTGCAATAGGCAAGCACTCCGCCTTTCTCCGGGAGGCAGGGTGACTTCAGGTACGAGGTCCAGGATGGAAGGCGAAGCCGAGGGTTTCTCTCAGTGCAGCTCAGACTAGGGAAAGAGTGTGACTTCCACGGCATGTTGGACCTTGCTAGAACGGGGCTCGTGATCCTGTGCGAGTGCTGGGTAAATCAAGAAGTCCCAAGAAAGAGTGCAGTGTGTTGCCCATCCCTCGGCAGACACGGAGGGCCTCCGAGGGACCTATGGGCCTCGATGTTGCTCAGTAGGCCCACAGCGGTGTGGAGGTACTCAGTGATCTTGGAACGAAAATGATGCTCACCCGAGGGGCCTAGGAGTTCTCAAATGCTACCTTCTTTCAAATAAAGCAGAACAGCGACTACGAGCTCACGGAGAGAGCTGCATGCCTCCCTTCCTGCATGGCTACTCAGGGCCTTACCTCGAGGCAAGGACTCACGTTGAGATTCCCTTTAGCTCCAGAGCATGGCAAGATGAGCCCCACCCCGGCCATGGAAGCACCCTGTGTAGCCAGAGAAAGCTCATTTTCTTCCCAGACCCATGCCTACAGCGGCCAGAGGCCAGTCAACAGCAGAGCATTTCAGGGAGCTTCAAGGCAGCACGCGTGGAGCTTTGCAAATGGAAAAGCAAGGCTAGTACCATCGCGCCCCCATTTCCATGGGCACACGCAGCATACCTCCCTGTGGTTTCTGAGCAGTCAAAAGAGACACAGAGCACACACTGGTTCCTTCCCTGAATCAACTTCTCGAGGCAGGGTGTTCTGCATCTAGTGAACGGCCTCAGCCAAGGCACGCCCTAGCTAGGCCTCTGGGCCCGTGCCTCTTCAGAAGCCTGCAGTGCTACAGGAAAAACTGTGCTTCAGTTGCAATAGGCAAGCACTCCGCCTTTCTCCGGGAGGCAGGGTGACTTCAGGTACGAGGTCCAGGATGGAAGGCGAAGCCGAGGGTTTCTCTCAGTGCAGCTCAGACTAGGGAAAGAGTGTGACTTCCACGGCATGTTGGACCTTGCTAGAACGGGGCTCGTGATCCTGTGCGAGTGCTGGGTAAATCAAGAAGTCCCAAGAAAGAGTGCAGTGTGTTGCCCATCCCTCGGCAGACACGGAGGGCCTCCGAGGGACCTATGGGCCTCGATGTTGCTCAGTAGGCCCACAGCGGTGTGGAGGTACTCAGTGATCTTGGAACGAAAATGATGCTCACCCGAGGGGCCTAGGAGTTCTCAAATGCTACCTTCTTTCAAATAAAGCAGAACAGCGACTAAGAGCTCACGGAGAGAGCTGCATGCCTCCCTTCCTGCATGGCTACTCAGGGCCTTACCTCGAGGCAAGGACTCACGTTGAGATTCCCTTTAGCTCCAGAGCATGGCAAGATGAGCCCCACCCCGGCCATGGAAGCACCCTGTGTAGCCAGAGAAAGCTCATTTCCTTCCCAGACCCATGCCTACAGCGGCCAGAGGCCTGACAACAGCAGAGCATTTCAGGGCGCTTCAAGGGAGCGTGAACGGGGCTTTGCAAATGAAAAAGCAAGGCTAGTACCGTCGCGCCCCCATTTCCATGGGCACACGCAGCATACCTCCCTGTGGTTTCTGAGCAGTCAAAAGAGACACAGAGCACACACTTCGTCCTTCCCCGAATCAGCTTCTCGAGGCAGGGTGTTCTGCATGTAGTGAACGGCCTCTACCAAGGCGCGCCCTAGCTAGGCCTCTGGGCCCGTGCCTCTTCAGAAGCCTGCAGTGCTACAGGAAAAACTGTGCTTTAGTGGCAATAGGAACGCAAGCCGACTTTCTCCTGGAGGCAGCGTGACTTCAGGTAGGAGGTCCTGGTTGGAAGGCGAAGCCTAGTGTTTTTTTCAGTGCAGCTCAGAGTAGGGAATGAGTGCGACTTCCACGGCATGTTGGAACCTGCTAGAACCGTGCTCGTGAACCTGTGGTAGTGCTGGGGGAATCAAGCTGTCCCAGGAAAGAGTGTACTGTTTTGCCCCTCACTCGGCATACACAGTGTGAGTCCGAAGGCCTACCGGCCTGGATGTTGTTTAGTAGGGCCCGGGGAGCCTGGGGGTACTCCGTGTTCTTGCAGGGCATAGGGTTTCCAGGCGAGGCACCTAGGTGTCCCGAAAAGCGTACTGGCGTTCAAAGGCTGCAGAGGAGCGCCTGCGGCCTCATGGAAACTGCTGCACGCCTCCGCTTCTGCAGAGCAATTCAGGGCCTTACCTCGAGGCAAGTCTTCACGTTGAGTGTCCCGTGAGCGACACCGCATGGTAGGATGCTGACTTTCTCCTTGAGTAGAGAGACTTCAGGTAGGAGGTCCTCTAAGAATTCGAAGCAGAGTGTTTTCTCATGGCAGCTCTAACGGGGGCAATGTCGAAGACTACCAGGGCATGTTGGACTGCCTAGAAATGTGGTTCTGATGCTGTTCGAGTGCTCTAGAAATGTAGCTCTCCTGAAGTAACGTGCAGTGTGTTGCCCATCCCTCGGCAGACACGGAGGGCCTCCGAGGGACCTATGGGCCTCGATGTTGCTCAGTAGGCCCACAGGGGTGTGGAGGTACTCAGTGATCTTGGAACGAAAAGGATGCTCACCCGAGGGGCCTAGGAGTTCTCCAAGGCTACCTTCTTTCAAATAAAGCAGAACAGCGACTAAGAGCTCATGGAGAGAGCTGCATGCCTCCCGTTCTGCATGGCTACTCAGGGCCTTACCTCGAGGCAAGGACTCACGTTGAGATTCCCTTTAGCTCCAGAGCATGGCAAGATGAGCCCCACTCCGGCCATGGAAGCACCCTGTGTAGCCAGAGAAAGCTCATTTTCTTCCCAGACCCATGCCTACAGCGGCCAGAGGCCAGTCAACAGCAGAGCATTTCAGGGAGCTTCAAGGCAGCACGCGTGGAGCTTTGCAAATGGAAAAGCAAGGCTAGTACCATCGCGCCCCCATTTCCATGGGCACACGCAGCATACCTCCCTGTGGTTTCTGAGCAGTCAAAAGAGACACAGAGCACACACTGGTTCCTTCCCTGAATCAACTTCTCGAGGCAGGGTGTTCTGCATCTAGTGAACGGCCTCAGCCAAGGCACGCCCTAGCTAGGCCTCTGGGCCCGTGCCTCTTCAGAAGCCTGCAGTGCTACAGGAAAAACTGTGCTTCAGTTGCAATAGGCAAGCACTCCGCCTTTCTCCGGGAGGCAGGGTGACTTCAGGTACGAGGTCCAGGATGGAAGGCGAAGCCGAGGGTTTCTCTCAGTGCAGCTCAGACTAGGGAAAGAGTGTGACTTCCACGGCATGTTGGACCTTGCTAGAACGGGGCTCGTGATCCTGTGCGAGTGCTGGGTAAATCAAGAAGTCCCAAGAAAGAGTGCAGTGTGTTGCCCATCCCTCGGCAGACACGGAGGGCCTCCGAGGGACCTATGGGCCTCGATGTTGCTCAGTAGGCCCACAGCGGTGTGGAGGTACTCAGTGATCTTGGAACGAAAATGATGCTCACCCGAGGGGCCTAGGAGTTCTCAAATGCTACCTTCTTTCAAATAAAGCAGAACAGCGACTACGAGCTCACGGAGAGAGCTGCATGCCTCCCTTCCTGCATGGCTACTCAGGGCCTTACCTCGAGGCAAGGACTCACGTTGAGATTCCCTTTAGCTCCAGAGCATGGCAAGATGAGCCCCACTCCGGCCATGGAAGCACCCTGTGTAGCCAGAGAAAGCTCATTTTCTTCCCAGACCCATGCCTACAGCGGCCAGAGGCCAGTCAACAGCAGAGCATTTCAGGGAGCTTCAAGGCAGCACGCGTGGAGCTTTGCAAATGGAAAAGCAAGGCTAGTACCATCGCGCCCCCATTTCCATGGGCACACGCAGCATACCTCCCTGTGGTTTCTGAGCAGTCAAAAGAGACACAGAGCACACACTGGTTCCTTCCCTGAATCAACTTCTCGAGGCAGGGTGTTCTGCATCTAGTGAACGGCCTCAGCCAAGGCACGCCCTAGCTAGGCCTCTGGGCCCGTGCCTCTTCAGAAGCCTGCAGTGCTACAGGAAAAACTGTGCTTCAGTTGCAATAGGCAAGCACTCCGCCTTTCTCCGGGAGGCAGGGTGACTTCAGGTACGAGGTCCAGGATGGAAGGCGAAGCCGAGGGTTTCTCTCAGTGCAGCTCAGACTAGGGAAAGAGTGTGACTTCCACGGCATGTTGGACCTTGCTAGAACGGGGCTCGTGATCCTGTGCGAGTGCTGGGTAAATCAAGATGTCCCAAGAAAGAGTGCAGTGTGTTGCCCATCCCTCGGCAGACACGGAGGGCCTCCGAGGGACCTATGGGCCTCGATGTTGCTCAGTAGGCCCACAGCGGTGTGGAGGTACTCAGTGATCTTGGAACGAAAATGATGCTCACCCGAGGGGCCTAGGAGTTCTCAAATGCTACCTTCTTTCAAATAAAGCAGAACAGCGACTACGAGCTCACGGAGAGAGCTGCATGCCTCCCTTCCTGCATGGCTACTCAGGGCCTTACCTCGAGGCAAGGACTCACGTTGAGATTCCCTTTAGCTCCAGAGCATGGCAAGATGAGCCCCACCCCGGCCATGGAAGCACCCTGTGTAGCCAGAGAAAGCTCATTTCCTTCCCAGACCCATGCCTACAGCGGCCAGAGGCCTGACAACAGCAGAGCATTTCAGGGCGCTTCAAGGGAGCGTGAACGGGGCTTTGCAAATGAAAAAGCAAGGCTAGTACCGTCGCGCCCCCATTTCCATGGGCACACGCAGCATACCTCCCTGTGGTTTCTGAGCAGTCAAAAGAGACACAGAGCACACACTTCGTCCTTCCCCGAATCAGCTTCTCGAGGCAGGGTGTTCTGCATGTAGTGAACGGCCTCAACCAAGGCGCGCCCTAGCTAGGCCTCTGGGCCCGTGCCTCTTCAGAAGCCTGCAGTGCTACAGGAAAAACTGTGCTTTAGTGGCAATAGGAACGCAAGCCGACTTTCTCCTGGAGGCAGCGTGACTTCAGGTAGGAGGTCCTGGTTGGAAGGCGAAGCCTAGTGTTTTTTTCAGTGCAGCTCAGAGTAGGGAATGAGTGCGACTTCCACGGCATGTTGGAACCTGCTAGAACCGTGCTCGTGAACCTGTGGTAGTGCTGGGGGAATCAAGCTGTCCCAGGAAAGAGTGTACTGTTTTGCCCCTCACTCGGCATACACAGTGTGAGTCCGAAGGCCTACCGGCCTGGATGTTGTTTAGTAGGGCCCGGGGAGCCTGGGGGTACTCCGTGTTCTTGCAGGGCATAGGGTTTCCAGGCGAGGCACCTAGGTGTCCCGAAAAGCGTACTGGCGTTCAAAGGCTGCAGAGGAGCGCCTGCGGCCTCATGGAAACTGCTGCACGCCTCCGCTTCTGCAGAGCAATTCAGGGCCTTACCTCGAGGCAAGTCTTCACGTTGAGTGTCCCGTGAGCGACACCGCATGGTAGGATGCTGACTTTCTCCTTGAGTAGAGAGACTTCAGGTAGGAGGTCCTCTAAGAATTCGAAGCAGAGTGTTTTCTCATGGCAGCTCTAACGGGGGCAATGTCGAAGACTACCAGGGCATGTTGGACTGCCTAGAAATGTGGTTCTGATGCTGTTCGAGTGCTCTAGAAATGTAGCTCTCCTGAAGTAACGTGCAGTGTGTTGCCCATCCCTCGGCAGACACGGAGGGCCTCCGAGGGACCTATGGGCCTCGATGTTGCTCAGTAGGCCCACAGGGGTGTGGAGGTACTCAGTGATCTTGGAACGAAAAGGATGCTCACCCGAGGGGCCTAGGAGTTCTCCAAGGCTACCTTCTTTCAAATAAAGCAGAACAGCGACTAAGAGCTCATGGAGAGAGCTGCATGCCTCCCGTTCTGCATGGCTACTCAGGGCCTTACCTCGAGGCAAGGACTCACGTTGAGATTCCCTTTAGCTCCAGAGCATGGCAAGATGAGCCCCACTCCGGCCATGGAAGCACCCTGTGTAGCCAGAGAAAGCTCATTTTCTTCCCAGACCCATGCCTACAGCGGCCAGAGGCCAGTCAACAGCAGAGCATTTCAGGGAGCTTCAAGGCAGCACGCGTGGAGCTTTGCAAATGGAAAAGCAAGGCTAGTACCATCGCGCCCCCATTTCCATGGGCACACGCAGCATACCTCCCTGTGGTTTCTGACAAGTCAAAAGAGACACAGAGCACACACTGGTTCCTTCCCTGAATCAACTTCTCGAGGCAGGGTGTTCTGCATCTAGTGAACGGCCTCAGCCAAGGCACGCCCTAGCTAGGCCTCTGGGCCCGTGCCTCTTCAGAAGCCTGCAGTGCTACAGGAAAAACTGTGCTTCAGTTGCAATAGGCAAGCACTCCGCCTTTCTCCGGGAGGCAGGGTGACTTCAGGTACGAGGTCCAGGATGGAAGGCGAAGCCGAGGGTTTCTCTCAGTGCAGCTCAGACTAGGGAAAGAGTGTGACTTCCACGGCATGTTGGACCTTGCTAGAACGGGGCTCGTGATCCTGTGCGAGTGCTGGGTAAATCAAGAAGTCCCAAGAAAGAGTGCAGTGTGTTGCCCATCCCTCGGCAGACACGGAGGGCCTCCGAGGGACCTATGGGCCTCGATGTTGCTCAGTAGGCCCACAGCGGTGTGGAGGTACTCAGTGATCTTGGAACGAAAATGATGCTCACCCGAGGGGCCTAGGAGTTCTCAAATGCTACCTTCTTTCAAATAAAGCAGAACAGCGACTACGAGCTCACGGAGAGAGCTGCATGCCTCCCTTCCTGCATGGCTACTCAGGGCCTTACCTCGAGGCAAGGACTCACGTTGAGATTCCCTTTAGCTCCAGAGCATGGCAAGATGAGCCCCACCCCGGCCATGGAAGCACCCTGTGTAGCCAGAGAAAGCTCATTTCCTTCCCAGACCCATGCCTACAGCGGCCAGAGGCCTGACAACAGCAGAGCATTTCAGGGCGCTTCAAGGGAGCGTGAACGGGGCTTTGCAAATGAAAAAGCAAGGCTAGTACCGTCGCGCCCCCATTTCCATGGGCACACGCAGCATACCTCCCTGTGGTTTCTGAGCAGTCAAAAGAGACACAGAGCACACACTTCGTCCTTCCCCGAATCAGCTTCTCGAGGCAGGGTGTTCTGCATGTAGTGAACGGCCTCAACCAAGGCGCGCCCTAGCTAGGCCTCTGGGCCCGTGCCTCTTCAGAAGCCTGCAGTGCTACAGGAAAAACTGTGCTTTAGTGGCAATAGGAACGCAAGCCGACTTTCTCCTGGAGGCAGCGTGACTTCAGGTAGGAGGTCCTGGTTGGAAGGCGAAGCCTAGTGTTTTTTTCAGTGCAGCTCAGAGTAGGGAATGAGTGCGACTTCCACGGCATGTTGGAACCTGCTAGAACCGTGCTCGTGAACCTGTGGTAGTGCTGGGGGAATCAAGCTGTCCCAGGAAAGAGTGTACTGTTTTGCCCCTCACTCGGCATACACAGTGTGAGTCCGAAGGCCTACCGGCCTGGATGTTGTTTAGTAGGGCCCGGGGAGCCTGGGGGTACTCCGTGTTCTTGCAGGGCATAGGGTTTCCAGGCGAGGCACCTAGGTGTCCCGAAAAGCGTACTGGCGTTCAAAGGCTGCAGAGGAGCGCCTGCGGCCTCATGGAAACTGCTGCACGCCTCCGCTTCTGCAGAGCAATTCAGGGCCTTACCTCGAGGCAAGTCTTCACGTTGAGTGTCCCGTGAGCGACACCGCATGGTAGGATGCTGACTTTCTCCTTGAGTAGAGAGACTTCAGGTAGGAGGTCCTCTAAGAATTCGAAGCAGAGTGTTTTCTCATGGCAGCTCTAACGGGGGCAATGTCGAAGACTACCAGGGCATGTTGGACTGCCTAGAAATGTGGTTCTGATGCTGTTCGAGTGCTCTAGAAATGTAGCTCTCCTGAAGTAACGTGCAGTGTGTTGCCCATCCCTCGGCAGACACGGAGGGCCTCCGAGGGACCTATGGGCCTCGATGTTGCTCAGTAGGCCCACAGGGGTGTGGAGGTACTCAGTGATCTTGGAACGAAAAGGATGCTCACCCGAGGGGCCTAGGAGTTCTCCAAGGCTACCTTCTTTCAAATAAAGCAGAACAGCGACTAAGAGCTCATGGAGAGAGCTGCATGCCTCCCGTTCTGCATGGCTACTCAGGGCCTTACCTCGAGGCAAGGACTCACGTTGAGATTCCCTTTAGCTCCAGAGCATGGCAAGATGAGCCCCACTCCGGCCATGGAAGCACCCTGTGTAGCCAGAGAAAGCTCATTTTCTTCCCAGACCCATGCCTACAGCGGCCAGAGGCCAGTCAACAGCAGAGCATTTCAGGGAGCTTCAAGGCAGCACGCGTGGAGCTTTGCAAATGGAAAAGCAAGGCTAGTACCATCGCGCCCCCATTTCCATGGGCACACGCAGCATACCTCCCTGTGGTTTCTGAGCAGTCAAAAGAGACACAGAGCACACACTGGTTCCTTCCCTGAATCAACTTCTCGAGGCAGGGTGTTCTGCATCTAGTGAACGGCCTCAGCCAAGGCACGCCCTAGCTAGGCCTCTGGGCCCGTGCCTCTTCAGAAGCCTGCAGTGCTACAGGAAAAACTGTGCTTCAGTTGCAATAGGCAAGCACTCCGCCTTTCTCCGGGAGGCAGGGTGACTTCAGGTACGAGGTCCAGGATGGAAGGCGAAGCCGAGGGTTTCTCTCAGTGCAGCTCAGACTAGGGAAAGAGTGTGACTTCCACGGCATGTTGGACCTTGCTAGAACGGGGCTCGTGATCCTGTGCGAGTGCTGGGTAAATCAAGAAGTCCCAAGAAAGAGTGCAGTGTGTTGCCCATCCCTCGGCAGACACGGAGGGCCTCCGAGGGACCTATGGGCCTCGATGTTGCTCAGTAGGCCCACAGCGGTGTGGAGGTACTCAGTGATCTTGGAACGAAAATGATGCTCACCCGAGGGGCCTAGGAGTTCTCAAATGCTACCTTCTTTCAAATAAAGCAGAACAGCGACTACGAGCTCACGGAGAGAGCTGCATGCCTCCCTTCCTGCATGGCTACTCAGGGCCTTACCTCGAGGCAAGGACTCACGTTGAGATTCCCTTTAGCTCCAGAGCATGGCAAGATGAGCCCCACCCCGGCCATGGAAGCACCCTGTGTAGCCAGAGAAAGCTCATTTCCTTCCCAGACCCATGCCTACAGCGGCCAGAGGCCTGACAACAGCAGAGCATTTCAGGGCGCTTCAAGGGAGCGTGAACGGGGCTTTGCAAATGAAAAAGCAAGGCTAGTACCGTCGCGCCCCCATTTCCATGGGCACACGCAGCATACCTCCCTGTGGTTTCTGAGCAGTCAAAAGAGACACAGAGCACACACTTCGTCCTTCCCCGAATCAGCTTCTCGAGGCAGGGTGTTCTGCATGTAGTGAACGGCCTCAACCAAGGCGCGCCCTAGCTAGGCCTCTGGGCCCGTGCCTCTTCAGAAGCCTGCAGTGCTACAGGAAAAACTGTGCTTTAGTGGCAATAGGAACGCAAGCCGACTTTCTCCTGGAGGCAGCGTGACTTCAGGTAGGAGGTCCTGGTTGGAAGGCGAAGCCTAGTGTTTTTTTCAGTGCAGCTCAGAGTAGGGAATGAGTGCGACTTCCACGGCATGTTGGAACCTGCTAGAACCGTGCTCGTGAACCTGTGGTAGTGCTGGGGGAATCAAGCTGTCCCAGGAAAGAGTGTACTGTTTTGCCCCTCACTCGGCATACACAGTGTGAGTCCGAAGGCCTACCGGCCTGGATGTTGTTTAGTAGGGCCCGGGGAGCCTGGGGGTACTCCGTGTTCTTGCAGGGCATAGGGTTTCCAGGCGAGGCACCTAGGTGTCCCGAAAAGCGTACTGGCGTTCAAAGGCTGCAGAGGAGCGCCTGCGGCCTCATGGAAACTGCTGCACGCCTCCGCTTCTGCAGAGCAATTCAGGGCCTTACCTCGAGGCAAGTCTTCACGTTGAGTGTCCCGTGAGCGACACCGCATGGTAGGATGCTGACTTTCTCCTTGAGTAGAGAGACTTCAGGTAGGAGGTCCTCTAAGAATTCGAAGCAGAGTGTTTTCTCATGGCAGCTCTAACGGGGGCAATGTCGAAGACTACCAGGGCATGTTGGACTGCCTAGAAATGTGGTTCTGATGCTGTTCGAGTGCTCTAGAAATGTAGCTCTCCTGAAGTAACGTGCAGTGTGTTGCCCATCCCTCGGCAGACACGGAGGGCCTCCGAGGGACCTATGGGCCTCGATGTTGCTCAGTAGGCCCACAGGGGTGTGGAGGTACTCAGTGATCTTGGAACGAAAAGGATGCTCACCCGAGGGGCCTAGGAGTTCTCCAAGGCTACCTTCTTTCAAATAAAGCAGAACAGCGACTAAGAGCTCATGGAGAGAGCTGCATGCCTCCCGTTCTGCATGGCTACTCAGGGCCTTACCTCGAGGCAAGGACTCACGTTGAGATTCCCTTTAGCTCCAGAGCATGGCAAGATGAGCCCCACTCCGGCCATGGAAGCACCCTGTGTAGCCAGAGAAAGCTCATTTTCTTCCCAGACCCATGCCTACAGCGGCCAGAGGCCAGTCAACAGCAGAGCATTTCAGGGAGCTTCAAGGCAGCACGCGTGGAGCTTTGCAAATGGAAAAGCAAGGCTAGTACCATCGCGCCCCCATTTCCATGGGCACACGCAGCATACCTCCCTGTGGTTTCTGAGCAGTCAAAAGAGACACAGAGCACACACTGGTTCCTTCCCTGAATCAACTTCTCGAGGCAGGGTGTTCTGCATCTAGTGAACGGCCTCAGCCAAGGCACGCCCTAGCTAGGCCTCTGGGCCCGTGCCTCTTCAGAAGCCTGCAGTGCTACAGGAAAAACTGTGCTTCAGTTGCAATAGGCAAGCACTCCGCCTTTCTCCGGGAGGCAGGGTGACTTCAGGTACGAGGTCCAGGATGGAAGGCGAAGCCGAGGGTTTCTCTCAGTGCAGCTCAGACTAGGGAAAGAGTGTGACTTCCACGGCATGTTGGACCTTGCTAGAACGGGGCTCGTGATCCTGTGCGAGTGCTGGGTAAATCAAGAAGTCCCAAGAAAGAGTGCAGTGTGTTGCCCATCCCTCGGCAGACACGGAGGGCCTCCGAGGGACCTATGGGCCTCGATGTTGCTCAGTAGGCCCACAGCGGTGTGGAGGTACTCAGTGATCTTGGAACGAAAATGATGCTCACCCGAGGGGCCTAGGAGTTCTCAAATGCTACCTTCTTTCAAATAAAGCAGAACAGCGACTACGAGCTCACGGAGAGAGCTGCATGCCTCCCTTCCTGCATGGCTACTCAGGGCCTTACCTCGAGGCAAGGACTCACGTTGAGATTCCCTTTAGCTCCAGAGCATGGCAAGATGAGCCCCACCCCGGCCATGGAAGCACCCTGTGTAGCCAGAGAAAGCTCATTTCCTTCCCAGACCCATGCCTACAGCGGCCAGAGGCCTGACAACAGCAGAGCATTTCAGGGCGCTTCAAGGGAGCGTGAACGGGGCTTTGCAAATGAAAAAGCAAGGCTAGTACCGTCGCGCCCCCATTTCCATGGGCACACGCAGCATACCTCCCTGTGGTTTCTGAGCAGTCAAAAGAGACACAGAGCACACACTTCGTCCTTCCCCGAATCAGCTTCTCGAGGCAGGGTGTTCTGCATGTAGTGAACGGCCTCAACCAAGGCGCGCCCTAGCTAGGCCTCTGGGCCCGTGCCTCTTCAGAAGCCTGCAGTGCTACAGGAAAAACTGTGCTTTAGTGGCAATAGGAACGCAAGCCGACTTTCTCCTGGAGGCAGCGTGACTTCAGGTAGGAGGTCCTGGTTGGAAGGCGAAGCCTAGTGTTTTTTTCAGTGCAGCTCAGAGTAGGGAATGAGTGCGACTTCCACGGCATGTTGGAACCTGCTAGAACCGTGCTCGTGAACCTGTGGTAGTGCTGGGGGAATCAAGCTGTCCCAGGAAAGAGTGTACTGTTTTGCCCCTCACTCGGCATACACAGTGTGAGTCCGAAGGCCTACCGGCCTGGATGTTGTTTAGTAGGGCCCGGGGAGCCTGGGGGTACTCCGTGTTCTTGCAGGGCATAGGGTTTCCAGGCGAGGCACCTAGGTGTCCCGAAAAGCGTACTGGCGTTCAAAGGCTGCAGAGGAGCGCCTGCGGCCTCATGGAAACTGCTGCACGCCTCCGCTTCTGCAGAGCAATTCAGGGCCTTACCTCGAGGCAAGTCTTCACGTTGAGTGTCCCGTGAGCGACACCGCATGGTAGGATGCTGACTTTCTCCTTGAGTAGAGAGACTTCAGGTAGGAGGTCCTCTAAGAATTCGAAGCAGAGTGTTTTCTCATGGCAGCTCTAACGGGGGCAATGTCGAAGACTACCAGGGCATGTTGGACTGCCTAGAAATGTGGTTCTGATGCTGTTCGAGTGCTCTAGAAATGTAGCTCTCCTGAAGTAACGTGCAGTGTGTTGCCCATCCCTCGGCAGACACGGAGGGCCTCCGAGGGACCTATGGGCCTCGATGTTGCTCAGTAGGCCCACAGCTGTGTGGAGGTACTCAGTGATCTTGGAACGAAAATGATGCTCACCCGAGGGGCCTAGGAGTTCTCAAATGCTACCTTCTTTCAAATAAAGCAGAACAGCGACTACGAGCTCACGGAGAGAGCTGCATGCCTCCCTTCCTGCATGGCTACTCAGGGCCTTACCTCGAGGCAAGGACTCACGTTGAGATTCCCTTTAGCTCCAGAGCATGGCAAGATGAGCCCCACCCCGGCCATGGAAGCACCCTGTGTAGCCAGAGAAAGCTCATTTTCTTCCCAGACCCATGCCTACAGCGGCCAGAGGCCAGTCAACAGCAGAGCATTTCAGGGAGCTTCAAGGCAGCACGCGTGGAGCTTTGCAAATGGAAAAGCAAGGCTAGTACCATCGCGCCCCCATTTCCATGGGCACACGCAGCATACCTCCCTGTGGTTTCTGAGCAGTCAAAAGAGACACAGAGCACACACTGGTTCCTTCCCTGAATCAACTTCTCGAGGCAGGGTGTTCTGCATCTAGTGAACGGCCTCAGCCAAGGCACGCCCTAGCTAGGCCTCTGGGCCCGTGCCTCTTCAGAAGCCTGCAGTGCTACAGGAAAAACTGTGCTTCAGTTGCAATAGGCAAGCACTCCGCCTTTCTCCGGGAGGCAGGGTGACTTCAGGTACGAGGTCCAGGATGGAAGGCGAAGCCGAGGGTTTCTCTCAGTGCAGCTCAGACTAGGGAAAGAGTGTGACTTCCACGGCATGTTGGACCTTGCTAGAACGGGGCTCGTGATCCTGTGCGAGTGCTGGGTAAATCAAGAAGTCCCAAGAAAGAGTGCAGTGTGTTGCCCATCCCTCGGCAGACACGGAGGGCCTCCGAGGGACCTATGGGCCTCGATGTTGCTCAGTAGGCCCACAGCGGTGTGGAGGTACTCAGTGATCTTGGAACGAAAATGAAGCTCACCCGAGGGGCCTAGGAGTTCTCAAATGCTACCTTCTTTCAAATAAAGCAGAACAGCGACTACGAGCTCACGGAGAGAGCTGCATGCCTCCCTTCCTGCATGGCTACTCAGGGCCTTACCTCGAGGCAAGGACTCACGTTGAGATTCCCTTTAGCTCCAGAGCATGGCAAGATGAGCCCCACCCCGGCCATGGAAGCACCCTGTGTAGCCAGAGAAAGCTCATTTTCTTCCCAGACCCATGCCTACAGCGGCCAGAGGCCAGTCAACAGCAGAGCATTTCAGGGAGCTTCAAGGCAGCACGCGTGGAGCTTTGCAAATGGAAAAGCAAGGCTAGTACCATCGCGCCCCCATTTCCATGGGCACACGCAGCATACCTCCCTGTGGTTTCTGAGCAGTCAAAAGAGACACAGAGCACACACTGGTTCCTTCCCTGAATCAACTTCTCGAGGCAGGGTGTTCTGCATCTAGTGAACGGCCTCAGCCAAGGCACGCCCTAGCTAGGCCTCTGGGCCCGTGCCTCTTCAGAAGCCTGCAGTGCTACAGGAAAAACTGTGCTTCAGTTGCAATAGGCAAGCACTCCGCCTTTCTCCGGGAGGCAGGGTGACTTCAGGTACGAGGTCCAGGATGGAAGGCGAAGCCGAGGGTTTCTCTCAGTGCAGCTCAGACTAGGGAAAGAGTGTGACTTCCACGGCATGTTGGACCTTGCTAGAACGGGGCTCGTGATCCTGTGCGAGTGCTGGGTAAATCAAGATGTCCCAAGAAAGAGTGCAGTGTGTTGCCCATCCCTCGGCAGACACGGAGGGCCTCCGAGGGACCTATGGGCCTCGATGTTGCTCAGTAGGCCCACAGCGGTGTGGAGGTACTCAGTGATCTTGGAACGAAAATGATGCTCACCCGAGGGGCCTAGGAGTTCTCAAATGCTACCTTCTTTCAAATAAAGCAGAACAGCGACTACGAGCTCACGGAGAGAGCTGCATGCCTCCCTTCCTGCATGGCTACTCAGGGCCTTACCTCGAGGCAAGGACTCACGTTGAGATTCCCTTTAGCTCCAGAGCATGGCAAGATGAGCCCCACCCCGGCCATGGAAGCACCCTGTGTAGCCAGAGAAAGCTCATTTCCTTCCCAGACCCATGCCTACAGCGGCCAGAGGCCTGACAACAGCAGAGCATTTCAGGGCGCTTCAAGGGAGCGTGAACGGGGCTTTGCAAATGAAAAAGCAAGGCTAGTACCGTCGCGCCCCCATTTCCATGGGCACACGCAGCATACCTCCCTGTGGTTTCTGAGCAGTCAAAAGAGACACAGAGCACACACTTCGTCCTTCCCCGAATCAGCTTCTCGAGGCAGGGTGTTCTGCATGTAGTGAACGGCCTCAACCAAGGCGCGCCCTAGCTAGGCCTCTGGGCCCGTGCCTCTTCAGAAGCCTGCAGTGCTACAGGAAAAACTGTGCTTTAGTGGCAATAGGAACGCAAGCCGACTTTCTCCTGGAGGCAGCGTGACTTCAGGTAGGAGGTCCTGGTTGGAAGGCGAAGCCTAGTGTTTTTTTCAGTGCAGCTCAGAGTAGGGAATGAGTGCGACTTCCACGGCATGTTGGAACCTGCTAGAACCGTGCTCGTGAACCTGTGGTAGTGCTGGGGGAATCAAGCTGTCCCAGGAAAGAGTGTACTGTTTTGCCCCTCACTCGGCATACACAGTGTGAGTCCGAAGGCCTACCGGCCTGGATGTTGTTTAGTAGGGCCCGGGGAGCCTGGGGGTACTCCGTGTTCTTGCAGGGCATAGGGTTTCCAGGCGAGGCACCTAGGTGTCCCGAAAAGCGTACTGGCGTTCAAAGGCTGCAGAGGAGCGCCTGCGGCCTCATGGAAACTGCTGCACGCCTCCGCTTCTGCAGAGCAATTCAGGGCCTTACCTCGAGGCAAGTCTTCACGTTGAGTGTCCCGTGAGCGACACCGCATGGTAGGATGCTGACTTTCTCCTTGAGTAGAGAGACTTCAGGTAGGAGGTCCTCTAAGAATTCGAAGCAGAGTGTTTTCTCATGGCAGCTCTAACGGGGGCAATGTCGAAGACTACCAGGGCATGTTGGACTGCCTAGAAATGTGGTTCTGATGCTGTTCGAGTGCTCTAGAAATGTAGCTCTCCTGAAGTAACGTGCAGTGTGTTGCCCATCCCTCGGCAGACACGGAGGGCCTCCGAGGGACCTATGGGCCTCGATGTTGCTCAGTAGGCCCACAGGGGTGTGGAGGTACTCAGTGATCTTGGAACGAAAAGGATGCTCACCCGAGGGGCCTAGGAGTTCTCCAAGGCTACCTTCTTTCAAATAAAGCAGAACAGCGACTAAGAGCTCATGGAGAGAGCTGCATGCCTCCCGTTCTGCATGGCTACTCAGGGCCTTACCTCGAGGCAAGGACTCACGTTGAGATTCCCTTTAGCTCCAGAGCATGGCAAGATGAGCCCCACTCCGGCCATGGAAGCACCCTGTGTAGCCAGAGAAAGCTCATTTTCTTCCCAGACCCATGCCTACAGCGGCCAGAGGCCAGTCAACAGCAGAGCATTTCAGGGAGCTTCAAGGCAGCACGCGTGGAGCTTTGCAAATGGAAAAGCAAGGCTAGTACCATCGCGCCCCCATTTCCATGGGCACACGCAGCATACCTCCCTGTGGTTTCTGAGCAGTCAAAAGAGACACAGAGCACACACTGGTTCCTTCCCTGAATCAACTTCTCGAGGCAGGGTGTTCTGCATCTAGTGAACGGCCTCAGCCAAGGCACGCCCTAGCTAGGCCTCTGGGCCCGTGCCTCTTCAGAAGCCTGCAGTGCTACAGGAAAAACTGTGCTTCAGTTGCAATAGGCAAGCACTCCGCCTTTCTCCGGGAGGCAGGGTGACTTCAGGTACGAGGTCCAGGATGGAAGGCGAAGCCGAGGGTTTCTCTCAGTGCAGCTCAGACTAGGGAAAGAGTGTGACTTCCACGGCATGTTGGACCTTGCTAGAACGGGGCTCGTGATCCTGTGCGAGTGCTGGGTAAATCAAGAAGTCCCAAGAAAGAGTGCAGTGTGTTGCCCATCCCTCGGCAGACACGGAGGGCCTCCGAGGGACCTATGGGCCTCGATGTTGCTCAGTAGGCCCACAGCGGTGTGGAGGTACTCAGTGATCTTGGAACGAAAATGATGCTCACCCGAGGGGCCTAGGAGTTCTCAAATGCTACCTTCTTTCAAATAAAGCAGAACAGCGACTACGAGCTCACGGAGAGAGCTGCATGCCTCCCTTCCTGCATGGCTACTCAGGGCCTTACCTCGAGGCAAGGACTCACGTTGAGATTCCCTTTAGCTCCAGAGCATGGCAAGATGAGCCCCACCCCGGCCATGGAAGCACCCTGTGTAGCCAGAGAAAGCTCATTTTCTTCCCAGACCCATGCCTACAGCGGCCAGAGGCCTGACAACAGCAGAGCATTTCAGGGCGCTTCAAGGGAGCGTGAACGGGGCTTTGCAAATGAAAAAGCAAGGCTAGTACCGTCGCGCCCCCATTTCCATGGGCACACGCAGCATACCTCCCTGTGGTTTCTGAGCAGTCAAAAGAGACACAGAGCACACACTTCGTCCTTCCCCGAATCAGCTTCTCGAGGCAGGGTGTTCTGCATGTAGTGAACGGCCTCAACCAAGGCGCGCCCTAGCTAGGCCTCTGGGCCCGTGCCTCTTCAGAAGCCTGCAGTGCTACAGGAAAAACTGTGCTTTAGTGGCAATAGGAACGCAAGCCGACTTTCTCCTGGAGGCAGCGTGACTTCAGGTAGGAGGTCCTGGTTGGAAGGCGAAGCCTAGTGTTTTTTTCAGTGCAGCTCAGAGTAGGGAATGAGTGCGACTTCCACGGCATGTTGGAACCTGCTAGAACCGTGCTCGTGAACCTGTGGTAGTGCTGGGGGAATCAAGCTGTCCCAGGAAAGAGTGTACTGTTTTGCCCCTCACTCGGCATACACAGTGTGAGTCCGAAGGCCTACCGGCCTGGATGTTGTTTAGTAGGGCCCGGGGAGCCTGGGGGTACTCCGTGTTCTTGCAGGGCATAGGGTTTCCAGGCGAGGCACCTAGGTGTCCCGAAAAGCGTACTGGCGTTCAAAGGCTGCAGAGGAGCGCCTGCGGCCTCATGGAAACTGCTGCACGCCTCCGCTTCTGCAGAGCAATTCAGGGCCTTACCTCGAGGCAAGTCTTCACGTTGAGTGTCCCGTGAGCGACACCGCATGGTAGGATGCTGACTTTCTCCTTGAGTAGAGAGACTTCAGGTAGGAGGTCCTCTAAGAATTCGAAGCAGAGTGTTTTCTCATGGCAGCTCTAACGGGGGCAATGTCGAAGACTACCAGGGCATGTTGGACTGCCTAGAAATGTGGTTCTGATGCTGTTCGAGTGCTCTAGAAATGTAGCTCTCCTGAAGTAACGTGCAGTGTGTTGCCCATCCCTCGGCAGACACGGAGGGCCTCCGAGGGACCTATGGGCCTCGATGTTGCTCAGTAGGCCCACAGGGGTGTGGAGGTACTCAGTGATCTTGGAACGAAAAGGATGCTCACCCGAGGGGCCTAGGAGTTCTCCAAGGCTACCTTCTTTCAAATAAAGCAGAACAGCGACTAAGAGCTCATGGAGAGAGCTGCATGCCTCCCGTTCTGCATGGCTACTCAGGGCCTTACCTCGAGGCAAGGACTCACGTTGAGATTCCCTTTAGCTCCAGAGCATGGCAAGATGAGCCCCACTCCGGCCATGGAAGCACCCTGTGTAGCCAGAGAAAGCTCATTTTCTTCCCAGACCCATGCCTACAGCGGCCAGAGGCCAGTCAACAGCAGAGCATTTCAGGGAGCTTCAAGGCAGCACGCGTGGAGCTTTGCAAATGGAAAAGCAAGGCTAGTACCATCGCGCCCCCATTTCCATGGGCACACGCAGCATACCTCCCTGTGGTTTCTGAGCAGTCAAAAGAGACACAGAGCACACACTGGTTCCTTCCCTGAATCAACTTCTCGAGGCAGGGTGTTCTGCATCTAGTGAACGGCCTCAGCCAAGGCACGCCCTAGCTAGGCCTCTGGGCCCGTGCCTCTTCAGAAGCCTGCAGTGCTACAGGAAAAACTGTGCTTCAGTTGCAATAGGCAAGCACTCCGCCTTTCTCCGGGAGGCAGGGTGACTTCAGGTACGAGGTCCAGGATGGAAGGCGAAGCCGAGGGTTTCTCTCAGTGCAGCTCAGACTAGGGAAAGAGTGTGACTTCCACGGCATGTTGGACCTTGCTAGAACGGGGCTCGTGATCCTGTGCGAGTGCTGGGTAAATCAAGAAGTCCCAAGAAAGAGTGCAGTGTGTTGCCCATCCCTCGGCAGACACGGAGGGCCTCCGAGGGACCTATGGGCCTCGATGTTGCTCAGTAGGCCCACAGCGGTGTGGAGGTACTCAGTGATCTTGGAACGAAAATGATGCTCACCCGAGGGGCCTAGGAGTTCTCAAATGCTACCTTCTTTCAAATAAAGCAGAACAGCGACTACGAGCTCACGGAGAGAGCTGCATGCCTCCCTTCCTGCATGGCTACTCAGGGCCTTACCTCGAGGCAAGGACTCACGTTGAGATTCCCTTTAGCTCCAGAGCATGGCAAGATGAGCCCCACCCCGGCCATGGAAGCACCCTGTGTAGCCAGAGAAAGCTCATTTCCTTCCCAGACCCATGCCTACAGCGGCCAGAGGCCTGACAACAGCAGAGCATTTCAGGGCGCTTCAAGGGAGCGTGAACGGGGCTTTGCAAATGAAAAAGCAAGGCTAGTACCGTCGCGCCCCCATTTCCATGGGCACACGCAGCATACCTCCCTGTGGTTTCTGAGCAGTCAAAAGAGACACAGAGCACACACTTCGTCCTTCCCCGAATCAGCTTCTCGAGGCAGGGTGTTCTGCATGTAGTGAACGGCCTCAACCAAGGCGCGCCCTAGCTAGGCCTCTGGGCCCGTGCCTCTTCAGAAGCCTGCAGTGCTACAGGAAAAACTGTGCTTTAGTGGCAATAGGAACGCAAGCCGACTTTCTCCTGGAGGCAGCGTGACTTCAGGTAGGAGGTCCTGGTTGGAAGGCGAAGCCTAGTGTTTTTTTCAGTGCAGCTCAGAGTAGGGAATGAGTGCGACTTCCACGGCATGTTGGAACCTGCTAGAACCGTGCTCGTGAACCTGTGGTAGTGCTGGGGGAATCAAGCTGTCCCAGGAAAGAGTGTACTGTTTTGCCCCTCACTCGGCATACACAGTGTGAGTCCGAAGGCCTACCGGCCTGGATGTTGTTTAGTAGGGCCCGGGGAGCCTGGGGGTACTCCGTGTTCTTGCAGGGCATAGGGTTTCCAGGCGAGGCACCTAGGTGTCCCGAAAAGCGTACTGGCGTTCAAAGGCTGCAGAGGAGCGCCTGCGGCCTCATGGAAACTGCTGCACGCCTCCGCTTCTGCAGAGCAATTCAGGGCCTTACCTCGAGGCAAGTCTTCACGTTGAGTGTCCCGTGAGCGACACCGCATGGTAGGATGCTGACTTTCTCCTTGAGTAGAGAGACTTCAGGTAGGAGGTCCTCTAAGAATTCGAAGCAGAGTGTTTTCTCATGGCAGCTCTAACGGGGGCAATGTCGAAGACTACCAGGGCATGTTGGACTGCCTAGAAATGTGGTTCTGATGCTGTTCGAGTGCTCTAGAAATGTAGCTCTCCTGAAGTAACGTGCAGTGTGTTGCCCATCCCTCGGCAGACACGGAGGGCCTCCGAGGGACCTATGGGCCTCGATGTTGCTCAGTAGGCCCACAGGGGTGTGGAGGTACTCAGTGATCTTGGAACGAAAAGGATGCTCACCCGAGGGGCCTAGGAGTTCTCCAAGGCTACCTTCTTTCAAATAAAGCAGAACAGCGACTAAGAGCTCATGGAGAGAGCTGCATGCCTCCCGTTCTGCATGGCTACTCAGGGCCTTACCTCGAGGCAAGGACTCACGTTGAGATTCCCTTTAGCTCCAGAGCATGGCAAGATGAGCCCCACTCCGGCCATGGAAGCACCCTGTGTAGCCAGAGAAAGCTCATTTTCTTCCCAGACCCATGCCTACAGCGGCCAGAGGCCAGTCAACAGCAGAGCATTTCAGGGAGCTTCAAGGCAGCACGCGTGGAGCTTTGCAAATGGAAAAGCAAGGCTAGTACCATCGCGCCCCCATTTCCATGGGCACACGCAGCATACCTCCCTGTGGTTTCTGAGCAGTCAAAAGAGACACAGAGCACACACTGGTTCCTTCCCTGAATCAACTTCTCGAGGCAGGGTGTTCTGCATCTAGTGAACGGCCTCAGCCAAGGCACGCCCTAGCTAGGCCTCTGGGCCCGTGCCTCTTCAGAAGCCTGCAGTGCTACAGGAAAAACTGTGCTTCAGTTGCAATAGGCAAGCACTCCGCCTTTCTCCGGGAGGCAGGGTGACTTCAGGTACGAGGTCCAGGATGGAAGGCGAAGCCGAGGGTTTCTCTCAGTGCAGCTCAGACTAGGGAAAGAGTGTGACTTCCACGGCATGTTGGACCTTGCTAGAACGGGGCTCGTGATCCTGTGCGAGTGCTGGGTAAATCAAGAAGTCCCAAGAAAGAGTGCAGTGTGTTGCCCATCCCTCGGCAGACACGGAGGGCCTCCGAGGGACCTATGGGCCTCGATGTTGCTCAGTAGGCCCACAGCGGTGTGGAGGTACTCAGTGATCTTGGAACGAAAATGATGCTCACCCGAGGGGCCTAGGAGTTCTCAAATGCTACCTTCTTTCAAATAAAGCAGAACAGCGACTACGAGCTCACGGAGAGAGCTGCATGCCTCCCTTCCTGCATGGCTACTCAGGGCCTTACCTCGAGGCAAGGACTCACGTTGAGATTCCCTTTAGCTCCAGAGCATGGCAAGATGAGCCCCACCCCGGCCATGGAAGCACCCTGTGTAGCCAGAGAAAGCTCATTTTCTTCCCAGACCCATGCCTACAGCGGCCAGAGGCCTGACAACAGCAGAGCATTTCAGGGCGCTTCAAGGGAGCGTGAACGGGGCTTTGCAAATGAAAAAGCAAGGCTAGTACCGTCGCGCCCCCATTTCCATGGGCACACGCAGCATACCTCCCTGTGGTTTCTGAGCAGTCAAAAGAGACACAGAGCACACACTTCGTCCTTCCCCGAATCAGCTTCTCGAGGCAGGGTGTTCTGCATGTAGTGAACGGCCTCAACCAAGGCGCGCCCTAGCTAGGCCTCTGGGCCCGTGCCTCTTCAGAAGCCTGCAGTGCTACAGGAAAAACTGTGCTTTAGTGGCAATAGGAACGCAAGCCGACTTTCTCCTGGAGGCAGCGTGACTTCAGGTAGGAGGTCCTGGTTGGAAGGCGAAGCCTAGTGTTTTTTTCAGTGCAGCTCAGAGTAGGGAATGAGTGCGACTTCCACGGCATGTTGGAACCTGCTAGAACCGTGCTCGTGAACCTGTGGTAGTGCTGGGGGAATCAAGCTGTCCCAGGAAAGAGTGTACTGTTTTGCCCCTCACTCGGCATACACAGTGTGAGTCCGAAGGCCTACCGGCCTGGATGTTGTTTAGTAGGGCCCGGGGAGCCTGGGGGTACTCCGTGTTCTTGCAGGGCATAGGGTTTCCAGGCGAGGCACCTAGGTGTCCCGAAAAGCGTACTGGCGTTCAAAGGCTGCAGAGGAGCGCCTGCGGCCTCATGGAAACTGCTGCACGCCTCCGCTTCTGCAGAGCAATTCAGGGCCTTACCTCGAGGCAAGTCTTCACGTTGAGTGTCCCGTGAGCGACACCGCATGGTAGGATGCTGACTTTCTCCTTGAGTAGAGAGACTTCAGGTAGGAGGTCCTCTAAGAATTCGAAGCAGAGTGTTTTCTCATGGCAGCTCTAACGGGGGCAATGTCGAAGACTACCAGGGCATGTTGGACTGCCTAGAAATGTGGTTCTGATGCTGTTCGAGTGCTCTAGAAATGTAGCTCTCCTGAAGTAACGTGCAGTGTGTTGCCCATCCCTCGGCAGACACGGAGGGCCTCCGAGGGACCTATGGGCCTCGATGTTGCTCAGTAGGCCCACAGCTGTGTGGAGGTACTCAGTGATCTTGGAACGAAAATGATGCTCACCCGAGGGGCCTAGGAGTTCTCAAATGCTACCTTCTTTCAAATAAAGCAGAACAGCGACTACGAGCTCACGGAGAGAGCTGCATGCCTCCCTTCCTGCATGGCTACTCAGGGCCTTACCTCGAGGCAAGGACTCACGTTGAGATTCCCTTTAGCTCCAGAGCATGGCAAGATGAGCCCCACCCCGGCCATGGAAGCACCCTGTGTAGCCAGAGAAAGCTCATTTTCTTCCCAGACCCATGCCTACAGCGGCCAGAGGCCTGACAACAGCAGAGCATTTCAGGGCGCTTCAAGGGAGCGTGAACGGGGCTTTGCAAATGAAAAAGCAAGGCTAGTACCGTCGCGCCCCCATTTCCATGGGCACACGCAGCATACCTCCCTGTGGTTTCTGAGCAGTCAAAAGAGACACAGAGCACACACTTCGTCCTTCCCCGAATCAGCTTCTCGAGGCAGGGTGTTCTGCATGTAGTGAACGGCCTCAACCAAGGCGCGCCCTAGCTAGGCCTCTGGGCCCGTGCCTCTTCAGAAGCCTGCAGTGCTACAGGAAAAACTGTGCTTTAGTGGCAATAGGAACGCAAGCCGACTTTCTCCTGGAGGCAGCGTGACTTCAGGTAGGAGGTCCTGGTTGGAAGGCGAAGCCTAGTGTTTTTTTCAGTGCAGCTCAGAGTAGGGAATGAGTGCGACTTCCACGGCATGTTGGAACCTGCTAGAACCGTGCTCGTGAACCTGTGGTAGTGCTGGGGGAATCAAGCTGTCCCAGGAAAGAGTGTACTGTTTTGCCCCTCACTCGGCATACACAGTGTGAGTCCGAAGGCCTACCGGCCTGGATGTTGTTTAGTAGGGCCCGGGGAGCCTGGGGGTACTCCGTGTTCTTGCAGGGCATAGGGTTTCCAGGCGAGGCACCTAGGTGTCCCGAAAAGCGTACTGGCGTTCAAAGGCTGCAGAGGAGCGCCTGCGGCCTCATGGAAACTGCTGCACGCCTCCGCTTCTGCAGAGCAATTCAGGGCCTTACCTCGAGGCAAGTCTTCACGTTGAGTGTCCCGTGAGCGACACCGCATGGTAGGATGCTGACTTTCTCCTTGAGTAGAGAGACTTCAGGTAGGAGGTCCTCTAAGAATTCGAAGCAGAGTGTTTTCTCATGGCAGCTCTAACGGGGGCAATGTCGAAGACTACCAGGGCATGTTGGACTGCCTAGAAATGTGGTTCTGATGCTGTTCGAGTGCTCTAGAAATGTAGCTCTCCTGAAGTAACGTGCAGTGTGTTGCCCATCCCTCGGCAGACACGGAGGGCCTCCGAGGGACCTATGGGCCTCGATGTTGCTCAGTAGGCCCACAGGGGTGTGGAGGTACTCAGTGATCTTGGAACGAAAAGGATGCTCACCCGAGGGGCCTAGGAGTTCTCCAAGGCTACCTTCTTTCAAATAAAGCAGAACAGCGACTAAGAGCTCATGGAGAGAGCTGCATGCCTCCCGTTCTGCATGGCTACTCAGGGCCTTACCTCGAGGCAAGGACTCACGTTGAGATTCCCTTTAGCTCCAGAGCATGGCAAGATGAGCCCCACTCCGGCCATGGAAGCACCCTGTGTAGCCAGAGAAAGCTCATTTTCTTCCCAGACCCATGCCTACAGCGGCCAGAGGCCAGTCAACAGCAGAGCATTTCAGGGAGCTTCAAGGCAGCACGCGTGGAGCTTTGCAAATGGAAAAGCAAGGCTAGTACCATCGCGCCCCCATTTCCATGGGCACACGCAGCATACCTCCCTGTGGTTTCTGAGCAGTCAAAAGAGACACAGAGCACACACTGGTTCCTTCCCTGAATCAACTTCTCGAGGCAGGGTGTTCTGCATCTAGTGAACGGCCTCAGCCAAGGCACGCCCTAGCTAGGCCTCTGGGCCCGTGCCTCTTCAGAAGCCTGCAGTGCTACAGGAAAAACTGTGCTTCAGTTGCAATAGGCAAGCACTCCGCCTTTCTCCGGGAGGCGGGGTGACTTCAGGTACGAGGTCCAGGATGGAAGGCGAAGCCGAGGGTTTCTCTCAGTGCAGCTCAGACTAGGGAAAGAGTGTGACTTCCACGGCATGTTGGACCTTGCTAGAACGGGGCTCGTGATCCTGTGCGAGTGCTGGGTAAATCAAGAAGTCCCAAGAAAGAGTGCAGTGTGTTGCCCATCCCTCGGCAGACACGGAGGGCCTCCGAGGGACCTATGGGCCTCGATGTTGCTCAGTAGGCCCACAGCGGTGTGGAGGTACTCAGTGATCTTGGAACGAAAATGATGCTCACCCGAGGGGCCTAGGAGTTCTCAAATGCTACCTTCTTTCAAATAAAGCAGAACAGCGACTACGAGCTCACGGAGAGAGCTGCATGCCTCCCTTCCTGCATGGCTACTCAGGGCCTTACCTCGAGGCAAGGACTCACGTTGAGATTCCCTTTAGCTCCAGAGCATGGCAAGATGAGCCCCACCCCGGCCATGGAAGCACCCTGTGTAGCCAGAGAAAGCTCATTTTCTTCCCAGACCCATGCCTACAGCGGCCAGAGGCCTGACAACAGCAGAGCATTTCAGGGCGCTTCAAGGGAGCGTGAACGGGGCTTTGCAAATGAAAAAGCAAGGCTAGTACCGTCGCGCCCCCATTTCCATGGGCACACGCAGCATACCTCCCTGTGGTTTCTGAGCAGTCAAAAGAGACACAGAGCACACACTTCGTCCTTCCCCGAATCAGCTTCTCGAGGCAGGGTGTTCTGCATGTAGTGAACGGCCTCAACCAAGGCGCGCCCTAGCTAGGCCTCTGGGCCCGTGCCTCTTCAGAAGCCTGCAGTGCTACAGGAAAAACTGTGCTTTAGTGGCAATAGGAACGCAAGCCGACTTTCTCCTGGAGGCAGCGTGACTTCAGGTAGGAGGTCCTGGTTGGAAGGCGAAGCCTAGTGTTTTTTTCAGTGCAGCTCAGAGTAGGGAATGAGTGCGACTTCCACGGCATGTTGGAACCTGCTAGAACCGTGCTCGTGAACCTGTGGTAGTGCTGGGGGAATCAAGCTGTCCCAGGAAAGAGTGTACTGTTTTGCCCCTCACTCGGCATACACAGTGTGAGTCCGAAGGCCTACCGGCCTGGATGTTGTTTAGTAGGGCCCGGGGAGCCTGGGGGTACTCCGTGTTCTTGCAGGGCATAGGGTTTCCAGGCGAGGCACCTAGGTGTCCCGAAAAGCGTACTGGCATTCAAAGGCTGCAGAGGAGCGCCTGCGGCCTCATGGAAACTGCTGCACGCCTCCGCTTCTGCAGAGCAATTCAGGGCCTTACCTCGAGGCAAGTCTTCACGTTGAGTGTCCCGTGAGCGACACCGCATGGTAGGATGCTGACTTTCTCCTTGAGTAGAGAGACTTCAGGTAGGAGGTCCTCTAAGAATTCGAAGCAGAGTGTTTTCTCATGGCAGCTCTAACGGGGGCAATGTCGAAGACTACCAGGGCATGTTGGACTGCCTAGAAATGTGGTTCTGATGCTGTTCGAGTGCTCTAGAAATGTAGCTCTCCTGAAGTAACGTGCAGTGTGTTGCCCATCCCTCGGCAGACACGGAGGGCCTCCGAGGGACCTATGGGCCTCGATGTTGCTCAGTAGGCCCACAGGGGTGTGGAGGTACTCAGTGATCTTGGAACGAAAAGGATGCTCACCCGAGGGGCCTAGGAGTTCTCCAAGGCTACCTTCTTTCAAATAAAGCAGAACAGCGACTAAGAGCTCATGGAGAGAGCTGCATGCCTCCCGTTCTGCATGGCTACTCAGGGCCTTACCTCGAGGCAAGGACTCACGTTGAGATTCCCTTTAGCTCCAGAGCATGGCAAGATGAGCCCCACTCCGGCCATGGAAGCACCCTGTGTAGCCAGAGAAAGCTCATTTTCTTCCCAGACCCATGCCTACAGCGGCCAGAGGCCAGTCAACAGCAGAGCATTTCAGGGAGCTTCAAGGCAGCACGCGTGGAGCTTTGCAAATGGAAAAGCAAGGCTAGTACCATCGCGCCCCCATTTCCATGGGCACACGCAGCATACCTCCCTGTGGTTTCTGAGCAGTCAAAAGAGACACAGAGCACACACTGGTTCCTTCCCTGAATCAACTTCTCGAGGCAGGGTGTTCTGCATCTAGTGAACGGCCTCAGCCAAGGCACGCCCTAGCTAGGCCTCTGGGCCCGTGCCTCTTCAGAAGCCTGCAGTGCTACAGGAAAAACTGTGCTTCAGTTGCAATAGGCAAGCACTCCGCCTTTCTCCGGGAGGCAGGGTGACTTCAGGTACGAGGTCCAGGATGGAAGGCGAAGCCGAGGGTTTCTCTCAGTGCAGCTCAGACTAGGGAAAGAGTGTGACTTCCACGGCATGTTGGACCTTGCTAGAACGGGGCTCGTGATCCTGTGCGAGTGCTGGGTAAATCAAGAAGTCCCAAGAAAGAGTGCAGTGTGTTGCCCATCCCTCGGCAGACACGGAGGGCCTCCGAGGGACCTATGGGCCTCGATGTTGCTCAGTAGGCCCACAGCGGTGTGGAGGTACTCAGTGATCTTGGAACGAAAATGATGCTCACCCGAGGGGCCTAGGAGTTCTCAAATGCTACCTTCTTTCAAATAAAGCAGAACAGCGACTACGAGCTCACGGAGAGAGCTGCATGCCTCCCTTCCTGCATGGCTACTCAGGGCCTTACCTCGAGGCAAGGACTCACGTTGAGATTCCCTTTAGCTCCAGAGCATGGCAAGATGAGCCCCACCCCGGCCATGGAAGCACCCTGTGTAGCCAGAGAAAGCTCATTTTCTTCCCAGACCCATGCCTACAGCGGCCAGAGGCCTGACAACAGCAGAGCATTTCAGGGCGCTTCAAGGGAGCGTGAACGGGGCTTTGCAAATGAAAAAGCAAGGCTAGTACCGTCGCGCCCCCATTTCCATGGGCACACGCAGCATACCTCCCTGTGGTTTCTGAGCAGTCAAAAGAGACACAGAGCACACACTTCGTCCTTCCCCGAATCAGCTTCTCGAGGCAGGGTGTTCTGCATGTAGTGAACGGCCTCAACCAAGGCGCGCCCTAGCTAGGCCTCTGGGCCCGTGCCTCTTCAGAAGCCTGCAGTGCTACAGGAAAAACTGTGCTTTAGTGGCAATAGGAACGCAAGCCGACTTTCTCCTGGAGGCAGCGTGACTTCAGGTAGGAGGTCCTGGTTGGAAGGCGAAGCCTAGTGTTTTTTTCAGTGCAGCTCAGAGTAGGGAATGAGTGCGACTTCCACGGCATGTTGGAACCTGCTAGAACCGTGCTCGTGAACCTGTGGTAGTGCTGGGGGAATCAAGCTGTCCCAGGAAAGAGTGTACTGTTTTGCCCCTCACTCGGCATACACAGTGTGAGTCCGAAGGCCTACCGGCCTGGATGTTGTTTAGTAGGGCCCGGGGAGCCTGGGGGTACTCCGTGTTCTTGCAGGGCATAGGGTTTCCAGGCGAGGCACCTAGGTGTCCCGAAAAGCGTACTGGCGTTCAAAGGCTGCAGAGGAGCGCCTGCGGCCTCATGGAAACTGCTGCACGCCTCCGCTTCTGCAGAGCAATTCAGGGCCTTACCTCGAGGCAAGTCTTCACGTTGAGTGTCCCGTGAGCGACACCGCATGGTAGGATGCTGACTTTCTCCTTGAGTAGAGAGACTTCAGGTAGGAGGTCCTCTAAGAATTCGAAGCAGAGTGTTTTCTCATGGCAGCTCTAACGGGGGCAATGTCGAAGACTACCAGGGCATGTTGGACTGCCTAGAAATGTGGTTCTGATGCTGTTCGAGTGCTCTAGAAATGTAGCTCTCCTGAAGTAACGTGCAGTGTGTTGCCCATCCCTCGGCAGACACGGAGGGCCTCCGAGGGACCTATGGGCCTCGATGTTGCTCAGTAGGCCCACAGGGGTGTGGAGGTACTCAGTGATCTTGGAACGAAAAGGATGCTCACCCGAGGGGCCTAGGAGTTCTCCAAGGCTACCTTCTTTCAAATAAAGCAGAACAGCGACTAAGAGCTCATGGAGAGAGCTGCATGCCTCCCGTTCTGCATGGCTACTCAGGGCCTTACCTCGAGGCAAGGACTCACGTTGAGATTCCCTTTAGCTCCAGAGCATGGCAAGATGAGCCCCACTCCGGCCATGGAAGCACCCTGTGTAGCCAGAGAAAGCTCATTTTCTTCCCAGACCCATGCCTACAGCGGCCAGAGGCCAGTCAACAGCAGAGCATTTCAGGGAGCTTCAAGGCAGCACGCGTGGAGCTTTGCAAATGGAAAAGCAAGGCTAGTACCATCGCGCCCCCATTTCCATGGGCACACGCAGCATACCTCCCTGTGGTTTCTGAGCAGTCAAAAGAGACACAGAGCACACACTGGTTCCTTCCCTGAATCAACTTCTCGAGGCAGGGTGTTCTGCATCTAGTGAACGGCCTCAGCCAAGGCACGCCCTAGCTAGGCCTCTGGGCCCGTGCCTCTTCAGAAGCCTGCAGTGCTACAGGAAAAACTGTGCTTCAGTTGCAATAGGCAAGCACTCCGCCTTTCTCCGGGAGGCGGGGTGACTTCAGGTACGAGGTCCAGGATGGAAGGCGAAGCCGAGGGTTTCTCTCAGTGCAGCTCAGACTAGGGAAAGAGTGTGACTTCCACGGCATGTTGGACCTTGCTAGAACGGGGCTCGTGATCCTGTGCGAGTGCTGGGTAAATCAAGAAGTCCCAAGAAAGAGTGCAGTGTGTTGCCCATCCCTCGGCAGACACGGAGGGCCTCCGAGGGACCTATGGGCCTCGATGTTGCTCAGTAGGCCCACAGCGGTGTGGAGGTACTCAGTGATCTTGGAACGAAAATGATGCTCACCCGAGGGGCCTAGGAGTTCTCAAATGCTACCTTCTTTCAAATAAAGCAGAACAGCGACTACGAGCTCACGGAGAGAGCTGCATGCCTCCCTTCCTGCATGGCTACTCAGGGCCTTACCTCGAGGCAAGGACTCACGTTGAGATTCCCTTTAGCTCCAGAGCATGGCAAGATGAGCCCCACCCCGGCCATGGAAGCACCCTGTGTAGCCAGAGAAAGCTCATTTCCTTCCCAGACCCATGCCTACAGCGGCCAGAGGCCTGACAACAGCAGAGCATTTCAGGGCGCTTCAAGGGAGCGTGAACGGGGCTTTGCAAATGAAAAAGCAAGGCTAGTACCGTCGCGCCCCCATTTCCATGGGCACACGCAGCATACCTCCCTGTGGTTTCTGAGCAGTCAAAAGAGACACAGAGCACACACTTCGTCCTTCCCCGAATCAGCTTCTCGAGGCAGGGTGTTCTGCATGTAGTGAACGGCCTCAACCAAGGCGCGCCCTAGCTAGGCCTCTGGGCCCGTGCCTCTTCAGAAGCCTGCAGTGCTACAGGAAAAACTGTGCTTTAGTGGCAATAGGAACGCAAGCCGACTTTCTCCTGGAGGCAGCGTGACTTCAGGTAGGAGGTCCTGGTTGGAAGGCGAAGCCTAGTGTTTTTTTCAGTGCAGCTCAGAGTAGGGAATGAGTGCGACTTCCACGGCATGTTGGAACCTGCTAGAACCGTGCTCGTGAACCTGTGGTAGTGCTGGGGGAATCAAGCTGTCCCAGGAAAGAGTGTACTGTTTTGCCCCTCACTCGGCATACACAGTGTGAGTCCGAAGGCCTACCGGCCTGGATGTTGTTTAGTAGGGCCCGGGGAGCCTGGGGGTACTCCGTGTTCTTGCAGGGCATAGGGTTTCCAGGCGAGGCACCTAGGTGTCCCGAAAAGCGTACTGGCGTTCAAAGGCTGCAGAGGAGCGCCTGCGGCCTCATGGAAACTGCTGCACGCCTCCGCTTCTGCAGAGCAATTCAGGGCCTTACCTCGAGGCAAGTCTTCACGTTGAGTGTCCCGTGAGCGACACCGCATGGTAGGATGCTGACTTTCTCCTTGAGTAGAGAGACTTCAGGTAGGAGGTCCTCTAAGAATTCGAAGCAGAGTGTTTTCTCATGGCAGCTCTAACGGGGGCAATGTCGAAGACTACCAGGGCATGTTGGACTGCCTAGAAATGTGGTTCTGATGCTGTTCGAGTGCTCTAGAAATGTAGCTCTCCTGAAGTAACGTGCAGTGTGTTGCCCATCCCTCGGCAGACACGGAGGGCCTCCGAGGGACCTATGGGCCTCGATGTTGCTCAGTAGGCCCACAGGGGTGTGGAGGTACTCAGTGATCTTGGAACGAAAAGGATGCTCACCCGAGGGGCCTAGGAGTTCTCCAAGGCTACCTTCTTTCAAATAAAGCAGAACAGCGACTAAGAGCTCATGGAGAGAGCTGCATGCCTCCCGTTCTGCATGGCTACTCAGGGCCTTACCTCGAGGCAAGGACTCACGTTGAGATTCCCTTTAGCTCCAGAGCATGGCAAGATGAGCCCCACTCCGGCCATGGAAGCACCCTGTGTAGCCAGAGAAAGCTCATTTTCTTCCCAGACCCATGCCTACAGCGGCCAGAGGCCAGTCAACAGCAGAGCATTTCAGGGAGCTTCAAGGCAGCACGCGTGGAGCTTTGCAAATGGAAAAGCAAGGCTAGTACCATCGCGCCCCCATTTCCATGGGCACACGCAGCATACCTCCCTGTGGTTTCTGAGCAGTCAAAAGAGACACAGAGCACACACTGGTTCCTTCCCTGAATCAACTTCTCGAGGCAGGGTGTTCTGCATCTAGTGAACGGCCTCAGCCAAGGCACGCCCTAGCTAGGCCTCTGGGCCCGTGCCTCTTCAGAAGCCTGCAGTGCTACAGGAAAAACTGTGCTTCAGTTGCAATAGGCAAGCACTCCGCCTTTCTCCGGGAGGCAGGGTGACTTCAGGTACGAGGTCCAGGATGGAAGGCGAAGCCGAGGGTTTCTCTCAGTGCAGCTCAGACTAGGGAAAGAGTGTGACTTCCACGGCATGTTGGACCTTGCTAGAACGGGGCTCGTGATCCTGTGCGAGTGCTGGGTAAATCAAGAAGTCCCAAGAAAGAGTGCAGTGTGTTGCCCATCCCTCGGCAGACACGGAGGGCCTCCGAGGGACCTATGGGCCTCGATGTTGCTCAGTAGGCCCACAGCGGTGTGGAGGTACTCAGTGATCTTGGAACGAAAATGATGCTCACCCGAGGGGCCTAGGAGTTCTCAAATGCTACCTTCTTTCAAATAAAGCAGAACAGCGACTACGAGCTCACGGAGAGAGCTGCATGCCTCCCTTCCTGCATGGCTACTCAGGGCCTTACCTCGAGGCAAGGACTCACGTTGAGATTCCCTTTAGCTCCAGAGCATGGCAAGATGAGCCCCACCCCGGCCATGGAAGCACCCTGTGTAGCCAGAGAAAGCTCATTTTCTTCCCAGACCCATGCCTACAGCGGCCAGAGGCCTGACAACAGCAGAGCATTTCAGGGCGCTTCAAGGGAGCGTGAACGGGGCTTTGCAAATGAAAAAGCAAGGCTAGTACCGTCGCGCCCCCATTTCCATGGGCACACGCAGCATACCTCCCTGTGGTTTCTGAGCAGTCAAAAGAGACACAGAGCACACACTTCGTCCTTCCCCGAATCAGCTTCTCGAGGCAGGGTGTTCTGCATGTAGTGAACGGCCTCAACCAAGGCGCGCCCTAGCTAGGCCTCTGGGCCCGTGCCTCTTCAGAAGCCTGCAGTGCTACAGGAAAAACTGTGCTTTAGTGGCAATAGGAACGCAAGCCGACTTTCTCCTGGAGGCAGCGTGACTTCAGGTAGGAGGTCCTGGTTGGAAGGCGAAGCCTAGTGTTTTTTTCAGTGCAGCTCAGAGTAGGGAATGAGTGCGACTTCCACGGCATGTTGGAACCTGCTAGAACCGTGCTCGTGAACCTGTGGTAGTGCTGGGGGAATCAAGCTGTCCCAGGAAAGAGTGTACTGTTTTGCCCCTCACTCGGCATACACAGTGTGAGTCCGAAGGCCTACCGGCCTGGATGTTGTTTAGTAGGGCCCGGGGAGCCTGGGGGTACTCCGTGTTCTTGCAGGGCATAGGGTTTCCAGGCGAGGCACCTAGGTGTCCCGAAAAGCGTACTGGCGTTCAAAGGCTGCAGAGGAGCGCCTGCGGCCTCATGGAAACTGCTGCACGCCTCCGCTTCTGCAGAGCAATTCAGGGCCTTACCTCGAGGCAAGTCTTCACGTTGAGTGTCCCGTGAGCGACACCGCATGGTAGGATGCTGACTTTCTCCTTGAGTAGAGAGACTTCAGGTAGGAGGTCCTCTAAGAATTCGAAGCAGAGTGTTTTCTCATGGCAGCTCTAACGGGGGCAATGTCGAAGACTACCAGGGCATGTTGGACTGCCTAGAAATGTGGTTCTGATGCTGTTCGAGTGCTCTAGAAATGTAGCTCTCCTGAAGTAACGTGCAGTGTGTTGCCCATCCCTCGGCAGACACGGAGGGCCTCCGAGGGACCTATGGGCCTCGATGTTGCTCAGTAGGCCCACAGCTGTGTGGAGGTACTCAGTGATCTTGGAACGAAAATGATGCTCACCCGAGGGGCCTAGGAGTTCTCAAATGCTACCTTCTTTCAAATAAAGCAGAACAGCGACTACGAGCTCACGGAGAGAGCTGCATGCCTCCCTTCCTGCATGGCTACTCAGGGCCTTACCTCGAGGCAAGGACTCACGTTGAGATTCCCTTTAGCTCCAGAGCATGGCAAGATGAGCCCCACCCCGGCCATGGAAGCACCCTGTGTAGCCAGAGAAAGCTCATTTTCTTCCCAGACCCATGCCTACAGCGGCCAGAGGCCTGACAACAGCAGAGCATTTCAGGGCGCTTCAAGGGAGCGTGAACGGGGCTTTGCAAATGAAAAAGCAAGGCTAGTACCGTCGCGCCCCCATTTCCATGGGCACACGCAGCATACCTCCCTGTGGTTTCTGAGCAGTCAAAAGAGACACAGAGCACACACTTCGTCCTTCCCCGAATCAGCTTCTCGAGGCAGGGTGTTCTGCATGTAGTGAACGGCCTCAACCAAGGCGCGCCCTAGCTAGGCCTCTGGGCCCGTGCCTCTTCAGAAGCCTGCAGTGCTACAGGAAAAACTGTGCTTTAGTGGCAATAGGAACGCAAGCCGACTTTCTCCTGGAGGCAGCGTGACTTCAGGTAGGAGGTCCTGGTTGGAAGGCGAAGCCTAGTGTTTTTTTCAGTGCAGCTCAGAGTAGGGAATGAGTGCGACTTCCACGGCATGTTGGAACCTGCTAGAACCGTGCTCGTGAACCTGTGGTAGTGCTGGGGGAATCAAGCTGTCCCAGGAAAGAGTGTACTGTTTTGCCCCTCACTCGGCATACACAGTGTGAGTCCGAAGGCCTACCGGCCTGGATGTTGTTTAGTAGGGCCCGGGGAGCCTGGGGGTACTCCGTGTTCTTGCAGGGCATAGGGTTTCCAGGCGAGGCACCTAGGTGTCCCGAAAAGCGTACTGGCGTTCAAAGGCTGCAGAGGAGCGCCTGCGGCCTCATGGAAACTGCTGCACGCCTCCGCTTCTGCAGAGCAATTCAGGGCCTTACCTCGAGGCAAGTCTTCACGTTGAGTGTCCCGTGAGCGACACCGCATGGTAGGATGCTGACTTTCTCCTTGAGTAGAGAGACTTCAGGTAGGAGGTCCTCTAAGAATTCGAAGCAGAGTGTTTTCTCATGGCAGCTCTAACGGGGGCAATGTCGAAGACTACCAGGGCATGTTGGACTGCCTAGAAATGTGGTTCTGATGCTGTTCGAGTGCTCTAGAAATGTAGCTCTCCTGAAGTAACGTGCAGTGTGTTGCCCATCCCTCGGCAGACACGGAGGGCCTCCGAGGGACCTATGGGCCTCGATGTTGCTCAGTAGGCCCACAGGGGTGTGGAGGTACTCAGTGATCTTGGAACGAAAAGGATGCTCACCCGAGGGGCCTAGGAGTTCTCCAAGGCTACCTTCTTTCAAATAAAGCAGAACAGCGACTAAGAGCTCATGGAGAGAGCTGCATGCCTCCCGTTCTGCATGGCTACTCAGGGCCTTACCTCGAGGCAAGGACTCACGTTGAGATTCCCTTTAGCTCCAGAGCATGGCAAGATGAGCCCCACTCCGGCCATGGAAGCACCCTGTGTAGCCAGAGAAAGCTCATTTTCTTCCCAGACCCATGCCTACAGCGGCCAGAGGCCAGTCAACAGCAGAGCATTTCAGGGAGCTTCAAGGCAGCACGCGTGGAGCTTTGCAAATGGAAAAGCAAGGCTAGTACCATCGCGCCCCCATTTCCATGGGCACACGCAGCATACCTCCCTGTGGTTTCTGAGCAGTCAAAAGAGACACAGAGCACACACTGGTTCCTTCCCTGAATCAACTTCTCGAGGCAGGGTGTTCTGCATCTAGTGAACGGCCTCAGCCAAGGCACGCCCTAGCTAGGCCTCTGGGCCCGTGCCTCTTCAGAAGCCTGCAGTGCTACAGGAAAAACTGTGCTTCAGTTGCAATAGGCAAGCACTCCGCCTTTCTCCGGGAGGCGGGGTGACTTCAGGTACGAGGTCCAGGATGGAAGGCGAAGCCGAGGGTTTCTCTCAGTGCAGCTCAGACTAGGGAAAGAGTGTGACTTCCACGGCATGTTGGACCTTGCTAGAACGGGGCTCGTGATCCTGTGCGAGTGCTGGGTAAATCAAGAAGTCCCAAGAAAGAGTGCAGTGTGTTGCCCATCCCTCGGCAGACACGGAGGGCCTCCGAGGGACCTATGGGCCTCGATGTTGCTCAGTAGGCCCACAGCGGTGTGGAGGTACTCAGTGATCTTGGAACGAAAATGATGCTCACCCGAGGGGCCTAGGAGTTCTCAAATGCTACCTTCTTTCAAATAAAGCAGAACAGCGACTACGAGCTCACGGAGAGAGCTGCATGCCTCCCTTCCTGCATGGCTACTCAGGGCCTTACCTCGAGGCAAGGACTCACGTTGAGATTCCCTTTAGCTCCAGAGCATGGCAAGATGAGCCCCACCCCGGCCATGGAAGCACCCTGTGTAGCCAGAGAAAGCTCATTTTCTTCCCAGACCCATGCCTACAGCGGCCAGAGGCCTGACAACAGCAGAGCATTTCAGGGCGCTTCAAGGGAGCGTGAACGGGGCTTTGCAAATGAAAAAGCAAGGCTAGTACCGTCGCGCCCCCATTTCCATGGGCACACGCAGCATACCTCCCTGTGGTTTCTGAGCAGTCAAAAGAGACACAGAGCACACACTTCGTCCTTCCCCGAATCAGCTTCTCGAGGCAGGGTGTTCTGCATGTAGTGAACGGCCTCAACCAAGGCGCGCCCTAGCTAGGCCTCTGGGCCCGTGCCTCTTCAGAAGCCTGCAGTGCTACAGGAAAAACTGTGCTTTAGTGGCAATAGGAACGCAAGCCGACTTTCTCCTGGAGGCAGCGTGACTTCAGGTAGGAGGTCCTGGTTGGAAGGCGAAGCCTAGTGTTTTTTTCAGTGCAGCTCAGAGTAGGGAATGAGTGCGACTTCCACGGCATGTTGGAACCTGCTAGAACCGTGCTCGTGAACCTGTGGTAGTGCTGGGGGAATCAAGCTGTCCCAGGAAAGAGTGTACTGTTTTGCCCCTCACTCGGCATACACAGTGTGAGTCCGAAGGCCTACCGGCCTGGATGTTGTTTAGTAGGGCCCGGGGAGCCTGGGGGTACTCCGTGTTCTTGCAGGGCATAGGGTTTCCAGGCGAGGCACCTAGGTGTCCCGAAAAGCGTACTGGCATTCAAAGGCTGCAGAGGAGCGCCTGCGGCCTCATGGAAACTGCTGCACGCCTCCGCTTCTGCAGAGCAATTCAGGGCCTTACCTCGAGGCAAGTCTTCACGTTGAGTGTCCCGTGAGCGACACCGCATGGTAGGATGCTGACTTTCTCCTTGAGTAGAGAGACTTCAGGTAGGAGGTCCTCTAAGAATTCGAAGCAGAGTGTTTTCTCATGGCAGCTCTAACGGGGGCAATGTCGAAGACTACCAGGGCATGTTGGACTGCCTAGAAATGTGGTTCTGATGCTGTTCGAGTGCTCTAGAAATGTAGCTCTCCTGAAGTAACGTGCAGTGTGTTGCCCATCCCTCGGCAGACACGGAGGGCCTCCGAGGGACCTATGGGCCTCGATGTTGCTCAGTAGGCCCACAGGGGTGTGGAGGTACTCAGTGATCTTGGAACGAAAAGGATGCTCACCCGAGGGGCCTAGGAGTTCTCCAAGGCTACCTTCTTTCAAATAAAGCAGAACAGCGACTAAGAGCTCATGGAGAGAGCTGCATGCCTCCCGTTCTGCATGGCTACTCAGGGCCTTACCTCGAGGCAAGGACTCACGTTGAGATTCCCTTTAGCTCCAGAGCATGGCAAGATGAGCCCCACTCCGGCCATGGAAGCACCCTGTGTAGCCAGAGAAAGCTCATTTTCTTCCCAGACCCATGCCTACAGCGGCCAGAGGCCAGTCAACAGCAGAGCATTTCAGGGAGCTTCAAGGCAGCACGCGTGGAGCTTTGCAAATGGAAAAGCAAGGCTAGTACCATCGCGCCCCCATTTCCATGGGCACACGCAGCATACCTCCCTGTGGTTTCTGAGCAGTCAAAAGAGACACAGAGCACACACTGGTTCCTTCCCTGAATCAACTTCTCGAGGCAGGGTGTTCTGCATCTAGTGAACGGCCTCAGCCAAGGCACGCCCTAGCTAGGCCTCTGGGCCCGTGCCTCTTCAGAAGCCTGCAGTGCTACAGGAAAAACTGTGCTTCAGTTGCAATAGGCAAGCACTCCGCCTTTCTCCGGGAGGCAGGGTGACTTCAGGTACGAGGTCCAGGATGGAAGGCGAAGCCGAGGGTTTCTCTCAGTGCAGCTCAGACTAGGGAAAGAGTGTGACTTCCACGGCATGTTGGACCTTGCTAGAACGGGGCTCGTGATCCTGTGCGAGTGCTGGGTAAATCAAGAAGTCCCAAGAAAGAGTGCAGTGTGTTGCCCATCCCTCGGCAGACACGGAGGGCCTCCGAGGGACCTATGGGCCTCGATGTTGCTCAGTAGGCCCACAGCGGTGTGGAGGTACTCAGTGATCTTGGAACGAAAATGATGCTCACCCGAGGGGCCTAGGAGTTCTCAAATGCTACCTTCTTTCAAATAAAGCAGAACAGCGACTACGAGCTCACGGAGAGAGCTGCATGCCTCCCTTCCTGCATGGCTACTCAGGGCCTTACCTCGAGGCAAGGACTCACGTTGAGATTCCCTTTAGCTCCAGAGCATGGCAAGATGAGCCCCACCCCGGCCATGGAAGCACCCTGTGTAGCCAGAGAAAGCTCATTTTCTTCCCAGACCCATGCCTACAGCGGCCAGAGGCCTGACAACAGCAGAGCATTTCAGGGCGCTTCAAGGGAGCGTGAACGGGGCTTTGCAAATGAAAAAGCAAGGCTAGTACCGTCGCGCCCCCATTTCCATGGGCACACGCAGCATACCTCCCTGTGGTTTCTGAGCAGTCAAAAGAGACACAGAGCACACACTTCGTCCTTCCCCGAATCAGCTTCTCGAGGCAGGGTGTTCTGCATGTAGTGAACGGCCTCAACCAAGGCGCGCCCTAGCTAGGCCTCTGGGCCCGTGCCTCTTCAGAAGCCTGCAGTGCTACAGGAAAAACTGTGCTTTAGTGGCAATAGGAACGCAAGCCGACTTTCTCCTGGAGGCAGCGTGACTTCAGGTAGGAGGTCCTGGTTGGAAGGCGAAGCCTAGTGTTTTTTTCAGTGCAGCTCAGAGTAGGGAATGAGTGCGACTTCCACGGCATGTTGGAACCTGCTAGAACCGTGCTCGTGAACCTGTGGTAGTGCTGGGGGAATCAAGCTGTCCCAGGAAAGAGTGTACTGTTTTGCCCCTCACTCGGCATACACAGTGTGAGTCCGAAGGCCTACCGGCCTGGATGTTGTTTAGTAGGGCCCGGGGAGCCTGGGGGTACTCCGTGTTCTTGCAGGGCATAGGGTTTCCAGGCGAGGCACCTAGGTGTCCCGAAAAGCGTACTGGCGTTCAAAGGCTGCAGAGGAGCGCCTGCGGCCTCATGGAAACTGCTGCACGCCTCCGCTTCTGCAGAGCAATTCAGGGCCTTACCTCGAGGCAAGTCTTCACGTTGAGTGTCCCGTGAGCGACACCGCATGGTAGGATGCTGACTTTCTCCTTGAGTAGAGAGACTTCAGGTAGGAGGTCCTCTAAGAATTCGAAGCAGAGTGTTTTCTCATGGCAGCTCTAACGGGGGCAATGTCGAAGACTACCAGGGCATGTTGGACTGCCTAGAAATGTGGTTCTGATGCTGTTCGAGTGCTCTAGAAATGTAGCTCTCCTGAAGTAACGTGCAGTGTGTTGCCCATCCCTCGGCAGACACGGAGGGCCTCCGAGGGACCTATGGGCCTCGATGTTGCTCAGTAGGCCCACAGGGGTGTGGAGGTACTCAGTGATCTTGGAACGAAAAGGATGCTCACCCGAGGGGCCTAGGAGTTCTCCAAGGCTACCTTCTTTCAAATAAAGCAGAACAGCGACTAAGAGCTCATGGAGAGAGCTGCATGCCTCCCGTTCTGCATGGCTACTCAGGGCCTTACCTCGAGGCAAGGACTCACGTTGAGATTCCCTTTAGCTCCAGAGCATGGCAAGATGAGCCCCACTCCGGCCATGGAAGCACCCTGTGTAGCCAGAGAAAGCTCATTTTCTTCCCAGACCCATGCCTACAGCGGCCAGAGGCCAGTCAACAGCAGAGCATTTCAGGGAGCTTCAAGGCAGCACGCGTGGAGCTTTGCAAATGGAAAAGCAAGGCTAGTACCATCGCGCCCCCATTTCCATGGGCACACGCAGCATACCTCCCTGTGGTTTCTGAGCAGTCAAAAGAGACACAGAGCACACACTGGTTCCTTCCCTGAATCAACTTCTCGAGGCAGGGTGTTCTGCATCTAGTGAACGGCCTCAGCCAAGGCACGCCCTAGCTAGGCCTCTGGGCCCGTGCCTCTTCAGAAGCCTGCAGTGCTACAGGAAAAACTGTGCTTCAGTTGCAATAGGCAAGCACTCCGCCTTTCTCCGGGAGGCGGGGTGACTTCAGGTACGAGGTCCAGGATGGAAGGCGAAGCCGAGGGTTTCTCTCAGTGCAGCTCAGACTAGGGAAAGAGTGTGACTTCCACGGCATGTTGGACCTTGCTAGAACGGGGCTCGTGATCCTGTGCGAGTGCTGGGTAAATCAAGAAGTCCCAAGAAAGAGTGCAGTGTGTTGCCCATCCCTCGGCAGACACGGAGGGCCTCCGAGGGACCTATGGGCCTCGATGTTGCTCAGTAGGCCCACAGCGGTGTGGAGGTACTCAGTGATCTTGGAACGAAAATGATGCTCACCCGAGGGGCCTAGGAGTTCTCAAATGCTACCTTCTTTCAAATAAAGCAGAACAGCGACTACGAGCTCACGGAGAGAGCTGCATGCCTCCCTTCCTGCATGGCTACTCAGGGCCTTACCTCGAGGCAAGGACTCACGTTGAGATTCCCTTTAGCTCCAGAGCATGGCAAGATGAGCCCCACCCCGGCCATGGAAGCACCCTGTGTAGCCAGAGAAAGCTCATTTCCTTCCCAGACCCATGCCTACAGCGGCCAGAGGCCTGACAACAGCAGAGCATTTCAGGGCGCTTCAAGGGAGCGTGAACGGGGCTTTGCAAATGAAAAAGCAAGGCTAGTACCGTCGCGCCCCCATTTCCATGGGCACACGCAGCATACCTCCCTGTGGTTTCTGAGCAGTCAAAAGAGACACAGAGCACACACTTCGTCCTTCCCCGAATCAGCTTCTCGAGGCAGGGTGTTCTGCATGTAGTGAACGGCCTCAACCAAGGCGCGCCCTAGCTAGGCCTCTGGGCCCGTGCCTCTTCAGAAGCCTGCAGTGCTACAGGAAAAACTGTGCTTTAGTGGCAATAGGAACGCAAGCCGACTTTCTCCTGGAGGCAGCGTGACTTCAGGTAGGAGGTCCTGGTTGGAAGGCGAAGCCTAGTGTTTTTTTCAGTGCAGCTCAGAGTAGGGAATGAGTGCGACTTCCACGGCATGTTGGAACCTGCTAGAACCGTGCTCGTGAACCTGTGGTAGTGCTGGGGGAATCAAGCTGTCCCAGGAAAGAGTGTACTGTTTTGCCCCTCACTCGGCATACACAGTGTGAGTCCGAAGGCCTACCGGCCTGGATGTTGTTTAGTAGGGCCCGGGGAGCCTGGGGGTACTCCGTGTTCTTGCAGGGCATAGGGTTTCCAGGCGAGGCACCTAGGTGTCCCGAAAAGCGTACTGGCGTTCAAAGGCTGCAGAGGAGCGCCTGCGGCCTCATGGAAACTGCTGCACGCCTCCGCTTCTGCAGAGCAATTCAGGGCCTTACCTCGAGGCAAGTCTTCACGTTGAGTGTCCCGTGAGCGACACCGCATGGTAGGATGCTGACTTTCTCCTTGAGTAGAGAGACTTCAGGTAGGAGGTCCTCTAAGAATTCGAAGCAGAGTGTTTTCTCATGGCAGCTCTAACGGGGGCAATGTCGAAGACTACCAGGGCATGTTGGACTGCCTAGAAATGTGGTTCTGATGCTGTTCGAGTGCTCTAGAAATGTAGCTCTCCTGAAGTAACGTGCAGTGTGTTGCCCATCCCTCGGCAGACACGGAGGGCCTCCGAGGGACCTATGGGCCTCGATGTTGCTCAGTAGGCCCACAGGGGTGTGGAGGTACTCAGTGATCTTGGAACGAAAAGGATGCTCACCCGAGGGGCCTAGGAGTTCTCCAAGGCTACCTTCTTTCAAATAAAGCAGAACAGCGACTAAGAGCTCATGGAGAGAGCTGCATGCCTCCCGTTCTGCATGGCTACTCAGGGCCTTACCTCGAGGCAAGGACTCACGTTGAGATTCCCTTTAGCTCCAGAGCATGGCAAGATGAGCCCCACTCCGGCCATGGAAGCACCCTGTGTAGCCAGAGAAAGCTCATTTTCTTCCCAGACCCATGCCTACAGCGGCCAGAGGCCAGTCAACAGCAGAGCATTTCAGGGAGCTTCAAGGCAGCACGCGTGGAGCTTTGCAAATGGAAAAGCAAGGCTAGTACCATCGCGCCCCCATTTCCATGGGCACACGCAGCATACCTCCCTGTGGTTTCTGACAAGTCAAAAGAGACACAGAGCACACACTGGTTCCTTCCCTGAATCAACTTCTCGAGGCAGGGTGTTCTGCATCTAGTGAACGGCCTCAGCCAAGGCACGCCCTAGCTAGGCCTCTGGGCCCGTGCCTCTTCAGAAGCCTGCAGTGCTACAGGAAAAACTGTGCTTCAGTTGCAATAGGCAAGCACTCCGCCTTTCTCCGGGAGGCAGGGTGACTTCAGGTACGAGGTCCAGGATGGAAGGCGAAGCCGAGGGTTTCTCTCAGTGCAGCTCAGACTAGGGAAAGAGTGTGACTTCCACGGCATGTTGGACCTTGCTAGAACGGGGCTCGTGATCCTGTGCGAGTGCTGGGTAAATCAAGAAGTCCCAAGAAAGAGTGCAGTGTGTTGCCCATCCCTCGGCAGACACGGAGGGCCTCCGAGGGACCTATGGGCCTCGATGTTGCTCAGTAGGCCCACAGCGGTGTGGAGGTACTCAGTGATCTTGGAACGAAAATGATGCTCACCCGAGGGGCCTAGGAGTTCTCAAATGCTACCTTCTTTCAAATAAAGCAGAACAGCGACTACGAGCTCACGGAGAGAGCTGCATGCCTCCCTTCCTGCATGGCTACTCAGGGCCTTACCTCGAGGCAAGGACTCACGTTGAGATTCCCTTTAGCTCCAGAGCATGGCAAGATGAGCCCCACCCCGGCCATGGAAGCACCCTGTGTAGCCAGAGAAAGCTCATTTTCTTCCCAGACCCATGCCTACAGCGGCCAGAGGCCTGACAACAGCAGAGCATTTCAGGGCGCTTCAAGGGAGCGTGAACGGGGCTTTGCAAATGAAAAAGCAAGGCTAGTACCGTCGCGCCCCCATTTCCATGGGCACACGCAGCATACCTCCCTGTGGTTTCTGAGCAGTCAAAAGAGACACAGAGCACACACTTCGTCCTTCCCCGAATCAGCTTCTCGAGGCAGGGTGTTCTGCATGTAGTGAACGGCCTCAACCAAGGCGCGCCCTAGCTAGGCCTCTGGGCCCGTGCCTCTTCAGAAGCCTGCAGTGCTACAGGAAAAACTGTGCTTTAGTGGCAATAGGAACGCAAGCCGACTTTCTCCTGGAGGCAGCGTGACTTCAGGTAGGAGGTCCTGGTTGGAAGGCGAAGCCTAGTGTTTTTTTCAGTGCAGCTCAGAGTAGGGAATGAGTGCGACTTCCACGGCATGTTGGAACCTGCTAGAACCGTGCTCGTGAACCTGTGGTAGTGCTGGGGGAATCAAGCTGTCCCAGGAAAGAGTGTACTGTTTTGCCCCTCACTCGGCATACACAGTGTGAGTCCGAAGGCCTACCGGCCTGGATGTTGTTTAGTAGGGCCCGGGGAGCCTGGGGGTACTCCGTGTTCTTGCAGGGCATAGGGTTTCCAGGCGAGGCACCTAGGTGTCCCGAAAAGCGTACTGGCGTTCAAAGGCTGCAGAGGAGCGCCTGCGGCCTCATGGAAACTGCTGCACGCCTCCGCTTCTGCAGAGCAATTCAGGGCCTTACCTCGAGGCAAGTCTTCACGTTGAGTGTCCCGTGAGCGACACCGCATGGTAGGATGCTGACTTTCTCCTTGAGTAGAGAGACTTCAGGTAGGAGGTCCTCTAAGAATTCGAAGCAGAGTGTTTTCTCATGGCAGCTCTAACGGGGGCAATGTCGAAGACTACCAGGGCATGTTGGACTGCCTAGAAATGTGGTTCTGATGCTGTTCGAGTGCTCTAGAAATGTAGCTCTCCTGAAGTAACGTGCAGTGTGTTGCCCATCCCTCGGCAGACACGGAGGGCCTCCGAGGGACCTATGGGCCTCGATGTTGCTCAGTAGGCCCACAGGGGTGTGGAGGTACTCAGTGATCTTGGAACGAAAAGGATGCTCACCCGAGGGGCCTAGGAGTTCTCCAAGGCTACCTTCTTTCAAATAAAGCAGAACAGCGACTAAGAGCTCATGGAGAGAGCTGCATGCCTCCCGTTCTGCATGGCTACTCAGGGCCTTACCTCGAGGCAAGGACTCACGTTGAGATTCCCTTTAGCTCCAGAGCATGGCAAGATGAGCCCCACTCCGGCCATGGAAGCACCCTGTGTAGCCAGAGAAAGCTCATTTTCTTCCCAGACCCATGCCTACAGCGGCCAGAGGCCAGTCAACAGCAGAGCATTTCAGGGAGCTTCAAGGCAGCACGCGTGGAGCTTTGCAAATGGAAAAGCAAGGCTAGTACCATCGCGCCCCCATTTCCATGGGCACACGCAGCATACCTCCCTGTGGTTTCTGACAAGTCAAAAGAGACACAGAGCACACACTGGTTCCTTCCCTGAATCAACTTCTCGAGGCAGGGTGTTCTGCATCTAGTGAACGGCCTCAGCCAAGGCACGCCCTAGCTAGGCCTCTGGGCCCGTGCCTCTTCAGAAGCCTGCAGTGCTACAGGAAAAACTGTGCTTCAGTTGCAATAGGCAAGCACTCCGCCTTTCTCCGGGAGGCAGGGTGACTTCAGGTACGAGGTCCAGGATGGAAGGCGAAGCCGAGGGTTTCTCTCAGTGCAGCTCAGACTAGGGAAAGAGTGTGACTTCCACGGCATGTTGGACCTTGCTAGAACGGGGCTCGTGATCCTGTGCGAGTGCTGGGTAAATCAAGAAGTCCCAAGAAAGAGTGCAGTGTGTTGCCCATCCCTCGGCAGACACGGAGGGCCTCCGAGGGACCTATGGGCCTCGATGTTGCTCAGTAGGCCCACAGCGGTGTGGAGGTACTCAGTGATCTTGGAACGAAAATGATGCTCACCCGAGGGGCCTAGGAGTTCTCAAATGCTACCTTCTTTCAAATAAAGCAGAACAGCGACTACGAGCTCACGGAGAGAGCTGCATGCCTCCCTTCCTGCATGGCTACTCAGGGCCTTACCTCGAGGCAAGGACTCACGTTGAGATTCCCTTTAGCTCCAGAGCATGGCAAGATGAGCCCCACCCCGGCCATGGAAGCACCCTGTGTAGCCAGAGAAAGCTCATTTCCTTCCCAGACCCATGCCTACAGCGGCCAGAGGCCTGACAACAGCAGAGCATTTCAGGGCGCTTCAAGGGAGCGTGAACGGGGCTTTGCAAATGAAAAAGCAAGGCTAGTACCGTCGCGCCCCCATTTCCATGGGCACACGCAGCATACCTCCCTGTGGTTTCTGAGCAGTCAAAAGAGACACAGAGCACACACTTCGTCCTTCCCCGAATCAGCTTCTCGAGGCAGGGTGTTCTGCATGTAGTGAACGGCCTCAACCAAGGCGCGCCCTAGCTAGGCCTCTGGGCCCGTGCCTCTTCAGAAGCCTGCAGTGCTACAGGAAAAACTGTGCTTTAGTGGCAATAGGAACGCAAGCCGACTTTCTCCTGGAGGCAGCGTGACTTCAGGTAGGAGGTCCTGGTTGGAAGGCGAAGCCTAGTGTTTTTTTCAGTGCAGCTCAGAGTAGGGAATGAGTGCGACTTCCACGGCATGTTGGAACCTGCTAGAACCGTGCTCGTGAACCTGTGGTAGTGCTGGGGGAATCAAGCTGTCCCAGGAAAGAGTGTACTGTTTTGCCCCTCACTCGGCATACACAGTGTGAGTCCGAAGGCCTACCGGCCTGGATGTTGTTTAGTAGGGCCCGGGGAGCCTGGGGGTACTCCGTGTTCTTGCAGGGCATAGGGTTTCCAGGCGAGGCACCTAGGTGTCCCGAAAAGCGTACTGGCGTTCAAAGGCTGCAGAGGAGCGCCTGCGGCCTCATGGAAACTGCTGCACGCCTCCGCTTCTGCAGAGCAATTCAGGGCCTTACCTCGAGGCAAGTCTTCACGTTGAGTGTCCCGTGAGCGACACCGCATGGTAGGATGCTGACTTTCTCCTTGAGTAGAGAGACTTCAGGTAGGAGGTCCTCTAAGAATTCGAAGCAGAGTGTTTTCTCATGGCAGCTCTAACGGGGGCAATGTCGAAGACTACCAGGGCATGTTGGACTGCCTAGAAATGTGGTTCTGATGCTGTTCGAGTGCTCTAGAAATGTAGCTCTCCTGAAGTAACGTGCAGTGTGTTGCCCATCCCTCGGCAGACACGGAGGGCCTCCGAGGGACCTATGGGCCTCGATGTTGCTCAGTAGGCCCACAGGGGTGTGGAGGTACTCAGTGATCTTGGAACGAAAAGGATGCTCACCCGAGGGGCCTAGGAGTTCTCCAAGGCTACCTTCTTTCAAATAAAGCAGAACAGCGACTAAGAGCTCATGGAGAGAGCTGCATGCCTCCCGTTCTGCATGGCTACTCAGGGCCTTACCTCGAGGCAAGGACTCACGTTGAGATTCCCTTTAGCTCCAGAGCATGGCAAGATGAGCCCCACTCCGGCCATGGAAGCACCCTGTGTAGCCAGAGAAAGCTCATTTTCTTCCCAGACCCATGCCTACAGCGGCCAGAGGCCAGTCAACAGCAGAGCATTTCAGGGAGCTTCAAGGCAGCACGCGTGGAGCTTTGCAAATGGAAAAGCAAGGCTAGTACCATCGCGCCCCCATTTCCATGGGCACACGCAGCATACCTCCCTGTGGTTTCTGAGCAGTCAAAAGAGACACAGAGCACACACTGGTTCCTTCCCTGAATCAACTTCTCGAGGCAGGGTGTTCTGCATCTAGTGAACGGCCTCAGCCAAGGCACGCCCTAGCTAGGCCTCTGGGCCCGTGCCTCTTCAGAAGCCTGCAGTGCTACAGGAAAAACTGTGCTTCAGTTGCAATAGGCAAGCACTCCGCCTTTCTCCGGGAGGCAGGGTGACTTCAGGTACGAGGTCCAGGATGGAAGGCGAAGCCGAGGGTTTCTCTCAGTGCAGCTCAGACTAGGGAAAGAGTGTGACTTCCACGGCATGTTGGACCTTGCTAGAACGGGGCTCGTGATCCTGTGCGAGTGCTGGGTAAATCAAGAAGTCCCAAGAAAGAGTGCAGTGTGTTGCCCATCCCTCGGCAGACACGGAGGGCCTCCGAGGGACCTATGGGCCTCGATGTTGCTCAGTAGGCCCACAGCGGTGTGGAGGTACTCAGTGATCTTGGAACGAAAATGATGCTCACCCGAGGGGCCTAGGAGTTCTCAAATGCTACCTTCTTTCAAATAAAGCAGAACAGCGACTACGAGCTCACGGAGAGAGCTGCATGCCTCCCTTCCTGCATGGCTACTCAGGGCCTTACCTCGAGGCAAGGACTCACGTTGAGATTCCCTTTAGCTCCAGAGCATGGCAAGATGAGCCCCACCCCGGCCATGGAAGCACCCTGTGTAGCCAGAGAAAGCTCATTTTCTTCCCAGACCCATGCCTACAGCGGCCAGAGGCCTGACAACAGCAGAGCATTTCAGGGCGCTTCAAGGGAGCGTGAACGGGGCTTTGCAAATGAAAAAGCAAGGCTAGTACCGTCGCGCCCCCATTTCCATGGGCACACGCAGCATACCTCCCTGTGGTTTCTGAGCAGTCAAAAGAGACACAGAGCACACACTTCGTCCTTCCCCGAATCAGCTTCTCGAGGCAGGGTGTTCTGCATGTAGTGAACGGCCTCAACCAAGGCGCGCCCTAGCTAGGCCTCTGGGCCCGTGCCTCTTCAGAAGCCTGCAGTGCTACAGGAAAAACTGTGCTTTAGTGGCAATAGGAACGCAAGCCGACTTTCTCCTGGAGGCAGCGTGACTTCAGGTAGGAGGTCCTGGTTGGAAGGCGAAGCCTAGTGTTTTTTTCAGTGCAGCTCAGAGTAGGGAATGAGTGCGACTTCCACGGCATGTTGGAACCTGCTAGAACCGTGCTCGTGAACCTGTGGTAGTGCTGGGGGAATCAAGCTGTCCCAGGAAAGAGTGTACTGTTTTGCCCCTCACTCGGCATACACAGTGTGAGTCCGAAGGCCTACCGGCCTGGATGTTGTTTAGTAGGGCCCGGGGAGCCTGGGGGTACTCCGTGTTCTTGCAGGGCATAGGGTTTCCAGGCGAGGCACCTAGGTGTCCCGAAAAGCGTACTGGCGTTCAAAGGCTGCAGAGGAGCGCCTGCGGCCTCATGGAAACTGCTGCACGCCTCCGCTTCTGCAGAGCAATTCAGGGCCTTACCTCGAGGCAAGTCTTCACGTTGAGTGTCCCGTGAGCGACACCGCATGGTAGGATGCTGACTTTCTCCTTGAGTAGAGAGACTTCAGGTAGGAGGTCCTCTAAGAATTCGAAGCAGAGTGTTTTCTCATGGCAGCTCTAACGGGGGCAATGTCGAAGACTACCAGGGCATGTTGGACTGCCTAGAAATGTGGTTCTGATGCTGTTCGAGTGCTCTAGAAATGTAGCTCTCCTGAAGTAACGTGCAGTGTGTTGCCCATCCCTCGGCAGACACGGAGGGCCTCCGAGGGACCTATGGGCCTCGATGTTGCTCAGTAGGCCCACAGGGGTGTGGAGGTACTCAGTGATCTTGGAACGAAAAGGATGCTCACCCGAGGGGCCTAGGAGTTCTCCAAGGCTACCTTCTTTCAAATAAAGCAGAACAGCGACTAAGAGCTCATGGAGAGAGCTGCATGCCTCCCGTTCTGCATGGCTACTCAGGGCCTTACCTCGAGGCAAGGACTCACGTTGAGATTCCCTTTAGCTCCAGAGCATGGCAAGATGAGCCCCACTCCGGCCATGGAAGCACCCTGTGTAGCCAGAGAAAGCTCATTTTCTTCCCAGACCCATGCCTACAGCGGCCAGAGGCCAGTCAACAGCAGAGCATTTCAGGGAGCTTCAAGGCAGCACGCGTGGAGCTTTGCAAATGGAAAAGCAAGGCTAGTACCATCGCGCCCCCATTTCCATGGGCACACGCAGCATACCTCCCTGTGGTTTCTGAGCAGTCAAAAGAGACACAGAGCACACACTGGTTCCTTCCCTGAATCAACTTCTCGAGGCAGGGTGTTCTGCATCTAGTGAACGGCCTCAGCCAAGGCACGCCCTAGCTAGGCCTCTGGGCCCGTGCCTCTTCAGAAGCCTGCAGTGCTACAGGAAAAACTGTGCTTCAGTTGCAATAGGCAAGCACTCCGCCTTTCTCCGGGAGGCAGGGTGACTTCAGGTACGAGGTCCAGGATGGAAGGCGAAGCCGAGGGTTTCTCTCAGTGCAGCTCAGACTAGGGAAAGAGTGTGACTTCCACGGCATGTTGGACCTTGCTAGAACGGGGCTCGTGATCCTGTGCGAGTGCTGGGTAAATCAAGAAGTCCCAAGAAAGAGTGCAGTGTGTTGCCCATCCCTCGGCAGACACGGAGGGCCTCCGAGGGACCTATGGGCCTCGATGTTGCTCAGTAGGCCCACAGCGGTGTGGAGGTACTCAGTGATCTTGGAACGAAAATGATGCTCACCCGAGGGGCCTAGGAGTTCTCAAATGCTACCTTCTTTCAAATAAAGCAGAACAGCGACTAAGAGCTCACGGAGAGAGCTGCATGCCTCCCTTCCTGCATGGCTACTCAGGGCCTTACCTCGAGGCAAGGACTCACGTTGAGATTCCCTTTAGCTCCAGAGCATGGCAAGATGAGCCCCACCCCGGCCATGGAAGCACCCTGTGTAGCCAGAGAAAGCTCATTTTCTTCCCAGACCCATGCCTACAGCGGCCAGAGGCCTGACAACAGCAGAGCATTTCAGGGCGCTTCAAGGGAGCGTGAACGGGGCTTTGCAAATGAAAAAGCAAGGCTAGTACCGTCGCGCCCCCATTTCCATGGGCACACGCAGCATACCTCCCTGTGGTTTCTGAGCAGTCAAAAGAGACACAGAGCACACACTTCGTCCTTCCCCGAATCAGCTTCTCGAGGCAGGGTGTTCTGCATGTAGTGAACGGCCTCAACCAAGGCGCGCCCTAGCTAGGCCTCTGGGCCCGTGCCTCTTCAGAAGCCTGCAGTGCTACAGGAAAAACTGTGCTTTAGTGGCAATAGGAACGCAAGCCGACTTTCTCCTGGAGGCAGCGTGACTTCAGGTAGGAGGTCCTGGTTGGAAGGCGAAGCCTAGTGTTTTTTTCAGTGCAGCTCAGAGTAGGGAATGAGTGCGACTTCCACGGCATGTTGGAACCTGCTAGAACCGTGCTCGTGAACCTGTGGTAGTGCTGGGGGAATCAAGCTGTCCCAGGAAAGAGTGTACTGTTTTGCCCCTCACTCGGCATACACAGTGTGAGTCCGAAGGCCTACCGGCCTGGATGTTGTTTAGTAGGGCCCGGGGAGCCTGGGGGTACTCCGTGTTCTTGCAGGGCATAGGGTTTCCAGGCGAGGCACCTAGGTGTCCCGAAAAGCGTACTGGCGTTCAAAGGCTGCAGAGGAGCGCCTGCGGCCTCATGGAAACTGCTGCACGCCTCCGCTTCTGCAGAGCAATTCAGGGCCTTACCTCGAGGCAAGTCTTCACGGTGAGTGTCCCGTGAGCGACACCGCATGGTAGGATGCTGACTTTCTCCTTGAGTAGAGAGACTTCAGGTAGGAGGTCCTCTAAGAATTCGAAGCAGAGTGTTTTCTCATGGCAGCTCTAACGGGGGCAATGTCGAAGACTACCAGGGCATGTTGGACTGCCTAGAAATGTGGTTCTGATGCTGTTCGAGTGCTCTAGAAATGTAGCTCTCCTGAAGTAACGTGCAGTGTGTTGCCCATCCCTCGGCAGACACGGAGGGCCTCCGAGGGACCTATGGGCCTCGATGTTGCTCAGTAGGCCCACAGGGGTGTGGAGGTACTCAGTGATCTTGGAACGAAAAGGATGCTCACCCGAGGGGCCTAGGAGTTCTCCAAGGCTACCTTCTTTCAAATAAAGCAGAACAGCGACTAAGAGCTCATGGAGAGAGCTGCATGCCTCCCGTTCTGCATGGCTACTCAGGGCCTTACCTCGAGGCAAGGACTCACGTTGAGATTCCCTTTAGCTCCAGAGCATGGCAAGATGAGCCCCACTCCGGCCATGGAAGCACCCTGTGTAGCCAGAGAAAGCTCATTTTCTTCCCAGACCCATGCCTACAGCGGCCAGAGGCCAGTCAACAGCAGAGCATTTCAGGGAGCTTCAAGGCAGCACGCGTGGAGCTTTGCAAATGGAAAAGCAAGGCTAGTACCATCGCGCCCCCATTTCCATGGGCACACGCAGCATACCTCCCTGTGGTTTCTGACAAGTCAAAAGAGACACAGAGCACACACTGGTTCCTTCCCTGAATCAACTTCTCGAGGCAGGGTGTTCTGCATCTAGTGAACGGCCTCAGCCAAGGCACGCCCTAGCTAGGCCTCTGGGCCCGTGCCTCTTCAGAAGCCTGCAGTGCTACAGGAAAAACTGTGCTTCAGTTGCAATAGGCAAGCACTCCGCCTTTCTCCGGGAGGCAGGGTGACTTCAGGTACGAGGTCCAGGATGGAAGGCGAAGCCGAGGGTTTCTCTCAGTGCAGCTCAGACTAGGGAAAGAGTGTGACTTCCACGGCATGTTGGACCTTGCTAGAACGGGGCTCGTGATCCTGTGCGAGTGCTGGGTAAATCAAGAAGTCCCAAGAAAGAGTGCAGTGTGTTGCCCATCCCTCGGCAGACACGGAGGGCCTCCGAGGGACCTATGGGCCTCGATGTTGCTCAGTAGGCCCACAGCGGTGTGGAGGTACTCAGTGATCTTGGAACGAAAATGATGCTCACCCGAGGGGCCTAGGAGTTCTCAAATGCTACCTTCTTTCAAATAAAGCAGAACAGCGACTAAGAGCTCACGGAGAGAGCTGCATGCCTCCCTTCCTGCATGGCTACTCAGGGCCTTACCTCGAGGCAAGGACTCACGTTGAGATTCCCTTTAGCTCCAGAGCATGGCAAGATGAGCCCCACCCCGGCCATGGAAGCACCCTGTGTAGCCAGAGAAAGCTCATTTTCTTCCCAGACCCATGCCTACAGCGGCCAGAGGCCTGACAACAGCAGAGCATTTCAGGGCGCTTCAAGGGAGCGTGAACGGGGCTTTGCAAATGAAAAAGCAAGGCTAGTACCGTCGCGCCCCCATTTCCATGGGCACACGCAGCATACCTCCCTGTGGTTTCTGAGCAGTCAAAAGAGACACAGAGCACACACTTCGTCCTTCCCCGAATCAGCTTCTCGAGGCAGGGTGTTCTGCATGTAGTGAACGGCCTCAACCAAGGCGCGCCCTAGCTAGGCCTCTGGGCCCGTGCCTCTTCAGAAGCCTGCAGTGCTACAGGAAAAACTGTGCTTTAGTGGCAATAGGAACGCAAGCCGACTTTCTCCTGGAGGCAGCGTGACTTCAGGTAGGAGGTCCTGGTTGGAAGGCGAAGCCTAGTGTTTTTTTCAGTGCAGCTCAGAGTAGGGAATGAGTGCGACTTCCACGGCATGTTGGAACCTGCTAGAACCGTGCTCGTGAACCTGTGGTAGTGCTGGGGGAATCAAGCTGTCCCAGGAAAGAGTGTACTGTTTTGCCCCTCACTCGGCATACACAGTGTGAGTCCGAAGGCCTACCGGCCTGGATGTTGTTTAGTAGGGCCCGGGGAGCCTGGGGGTACTCCGTGTTCTTGCAGGGCATAGGGTTTCCAGGCGAGGCACCTAGGTGTCCCGAAAAGCGTACTGGCGTTCAAAGGCTGCAGAGGAGCGCCTGCGGCCTCATGGAAACTGCTGCACGCCTCCGCTTCTGCAGAGCAATTCAGGGCCTTACCTCGAGGCAAGTCTTCACGTTGAGTGTCCCGTGAGCGACACCGCATGGTAGGATGCTGACTTTCTCCTTGAGTAGAGAGACTTCAGGTAGGAGGTCCTCTAAGAATTCGAAGCAGAGTGTTTTCTCATGGCAGCTCTAACGGGGGCAATGTCGAAGACTACCAGGGCATGTTGGACTGCCTAGAAATGTGGTTCTGATGCTGTTCGAGTGCTCTAGAAATGTAGCTCTCCTGAAGTAACGTGCAGTGTGTTGCCCATCCCTCGGCAGACACGGAGGGCCTCCGAGGGACCTATGGGCCTCGATGTTGCTCAGTAGGCCCACAGGGGTGTGGAGGTACTCAGTGATCTTGGAACGAAAAGGATGCTCACCCGAGGGGCCTAGGAGTTCTCCAAGGCTACCTTCTTTCAAATAAAGCAGAACAGCGACTAAGAGCTCATGGAGAGAGCTGCATGCCTCCCGTTCTGCATGGCTACTCAGGGCCTTACCTCGAGGCAAGGACTCACGTTGAGATTCCCTTTAGCTCCAGAGCATGGCAAGATGAGCCCCACTCCGGCCATGGAAGCACCCTGTGTAGCCAGAGAAAGCTCATTTTCTTCCCAGACCCATGCCTACAGCGGCCAGAGGCCAGTCAACAGCAGAGCATTTCAGGGAGCTTCAAGGCAGCACGCGTGGAGCTTTGCAAATGGAAAAGCAAGGCTAGTACCATCGCGCCCCCATTTCCATGGGCACACGCAGCATACCTCCCTGTGGTTTCTGAGCAGTCAAAAGAGACACAGAGCACACACTGGTTCCTTCCCTGAATCAACTTCTCGAGGCAGGGTGTTCTGCATCTAGTGAACAGCCTCAGCCAAGGCACGCCCTAGCTAGGCCTCTGGGCCCGTGCCTCTTCAGAAGCCTGCAGTGCTACAGGAAAAACTGTGCTTCAGTTGCAATAGGCAAGCACTCCGCCTTTCTCCGGGAGGCAGGGTGACTTCAGGTACGAGGTCCAGGATGGAAGGCGAAGCCGAGGGTTTCTCTCAGTGCAGCTCAGACTAGGGAAAGAGTGTGACTTCCACGGCATGTTGGACCTTGCTAGAACGGGGCTCGTGATCCTGTGCGAGTGCTGGGTAAATCAAGAAGTCCCAAGAAAGAGTGCAGTGTGTTGCCCATCCCTCGGCAGACACGGAGGGCCTCCGAGGGACCTATGGGCCTCGATGTTGCTCAGTAGGCCCACAGCGGTGTGGAGGTACTCAGTGATCTTGGAACGAAAATGATGCTCACCCGAGGGGCCTAGGAGTTCTCAAATGCTACCTTCTTTCAAATAAAGCAGAACAGCGACTAAGAGCTCACGGAGAGAGCTGCATGCCTCCCTTCCTGCATGGCTACTCAGGGCCTTACCTCGAGGCAAGGACTCACGTTGAGATTCCCTTTAGCTCCAGAGCATGGCAAGATGAGCCCCACCCCGGCCATGGAAGCACCCTGTGTAGCCAGAGAAAGCTCATTTTCTTCCCAGACCCATGCCTACAGCGGCCAGAGGCCTGACAACAGCAGAGCATTTCAGGGCGCTTCAAGGGAGCGTGAACGGGGCTTTGCAAATGAAAAAGCAAGGCTAGTACCGTCGCGCCCCCATTTCCATGGGCACACGCAGCATACCTCCCTGTGGTTTCTGAGCAGTCAAAAGAGACACAGAGCACACACTTCGTCCTTCCCCGAATCAGCTTCTCGAGGCAGGGTGTTCTGCATGTAGTGAACGGCCTCAACCAAGGCGCGCCCTAGCTAGGCCTCTGGGCCCGTGCCTCTTCAGAAGCCTGCAGTGCTACAGGAAAAACTGTGCTTTAGTGGCAATAGGAACGCAAGCCGACTTTCTCCTGGAGGCAGCGTGACTTCAGGTAGGAGGTCCTGGTTGGAAGGCGAAGCCTAGTGTTTTTTTCAGTGCAGCTCAGAGTAGGGAATGAGTGCGACTTCCACGGCATGTTGGAACCTGCTAGAACCGTGCTCGTGAACCTGTGGTAGTGCTGGGGGAATCAAGCTGTCCCAGGAAAGAGTGTACTGTTTTGCCCCTCACTCGGCATACACAGTGTGAGTCCGAAGGCCTACCGGCCTGGATGTTGTTTAGTAGGGCCCGGGGAGCCTGGGGGTACTCCGTGTTCTTGCAGGGCATAGGGTTTCCAGGCGAGGCACCTAGGTGTCCCGAAAAGCGTACTGGCGTTCAAAGGCTGCAGAGGAGCGCCTGCGGCCTCATGGAAACTGCTGCACGCCTCCGCTTCTGCAGAGCAATTCAGGGCCTTACCTCGAGGCAAGTCTTCACGTTGAGTGTCCCGTGAGCGACACCGCATGGTAGGATGCTGACTTTCTCCTTGAGTAGAGAGACTTCAGGTAGGAGGTCCTCTAAGAATTCGAAGCAGAGTGTTTTCTCATGGCAGCTCAAACGAGGGCAATGTCGAAGACTTCCAGGGCATGTTGGACTGCCTAGAAATGTGGTTCTGATGCTGTTCGAGTGCTCTAGAAATGTAGCTCTCCTGAAGTAACGTGCAGTGTGTTGCCCATCCCTCGGCAGACACGGAGGGCCTCCGAGGGACCTATGGGCCTCGATGTTGCTCAGTAGGCCCACAGGGGTGTGGAGGTACTCAGTGATCTTGGAACGAAAAGGATGCTCACCCGAGGGGCCTAGGAGTTCTCCAAGGCTACCTTCTTTCAAATAAAGCAGAACAGCGACTAAGAGCTCATGGAGAGAGCTGCATGCCTCCCGTTCTGCATGGCTACTCAGGGCCTTACCTCGAGGCAAGGACTCACGTTGAGATTCCCTTTAGCTCCAGAGCATGGCAAGATGAGCCCCACTCCGGCCATGGAAGCACCCTGTGTAGCCAGAGAAAGCTCATTTTCTTCCCAGACCCATGCCTACAGCGGCCAGAGGCCAGTCAACAGCAGAGCATTTCAGGGAGCTTCAAGGCAGCACGCGTGGAGCTTTGCAAATGGAAAAGCAAGGCTAGTACCATCGCGCCCCCATTTCCATGGGCACACGCAGCATACCTCCCTGTGGTTTCTGACAAGTCAAAAGAGACACAGAGCACACACTGGTTCCTTCCCTGAATCAACTTCTCGAGGCAGGGTGTTCTGCATCTAGTGAACGGCCTCAGCCAAGGCACGCCCTAGCTAGGCCTCTGGGCCCGTGCCTCTTCAGAAGCCTGCAGTGCTACAGGAAAAACTGTGCTTTAGTGGCAATAGGAACGCAAGCCGACTTTCTCCTGGAGGCAGCGTGACTTCAGGTAGGAGGTCCTGGTTGGAAGGCGAAGCCTAGTGTTTTTTTCAGTGCAGCTCAGAGTAGGGAATGAGTGCGACTTCCACGGCATGTTGGAACCTGCTAGAACCGTGCTCTTGAACCTGTGGTAGTGCTGGGGGAATCAAGCTGTCCCAAGAAAGAGTGTACTGTTTTGCCCCTCACTCGGCATACACAGTGTGAGTCCGAAGGCCTACCGGCCTGGATGTTGTTTAGTAGGGCCAGGGGAGCCTGGGGGTACTCCGTGTTCTTGCAGGGCATAGGGTTTCCAGGCGAGGCACCTAGGTGTCCCGAAAAGCGTACTGGCGTTCAAAGGCTGCAGAGGAGCGCCTGCGGCCTCATGGAAACTGCTGCACGCCTCCGCTTCTGCAGAGCAATTCAGGGCCTTACCTCGAGGCAAGTCTTCACGTTGAGTGTCCCGTGAGCGACACCGCATGGTAGGATGCTGACTTTCTCCTTGAGTAGAGAGACTTCAGGTAGGAGGTCCTCTAAGAATTCGAAGCAGAGTGTTTTCTCATGGCAGCTCTAACGGGGGCAATGTCGAAGACTTCCAGGGCATGTTGGACTGCCTAGAAATGTGGTTCTGATGCTGTTCGAGTGCTCTAGAAATGTAGCTCTCCTGAAGTAACGTGCAGTGTGTTGCCCATCCCTCGGCAGACACGGAGGGCCTCCGAGGGACCTATGGGCCTCGATGTTGCTCAGTAGGCCCACAGGGGTGTGGAGGTACTCAGTGATCTTGGAACGAAAAGGATGCTCACCCGAGGGGCCTAGGAGTTCTCCAAGGCTACCTTCTTTCAAATAAAGCAGAACAGCGACTAAGAGCTCATGGAGAGAGCTGCATGCCTCCCGTTCTGCATGGCTACTCAGGGCCTTACCTCGAGGCAAGGACTCACGTTGAGATTCCCTTTAGCTCCAGAGCATGGCAAGATGAGCCCCACTCCGGCCATGGAAGCACCCTGTGTAGCCAGAGAAAGCTCATTTTCTTCCCAGACCCATGCCTACAGCGGCCAGAGGCCAGTCAACAGCAGAGCATTTCAGGGAGCTTCAAGGCAGCACGCGTGGAGCTTTGCAAATGGAAAAGCAAGGCTAGTACCATCGCGCCCCCATTTCCATGGGCACACGCAGCATACCTCCCTGTGGTTTCTGACAAGTCAAAAGAGACACAGAGCACACACTGGTTCCTTCCCTGAATCAACTTCTCGAGGCAGGGTGTTCTGCATCTAGTGAACGGCCTCAGCCAAGGCACGCCCTAGCTAGGCCTCTGGGCCCGTGCCTCTTCAGAAGCCTGCAGTGCTACAGGAAAAACTGTGCTTCAGTTGCAATAGGCAAGCACTCCGCCTTTCTCCGGGAGGCAGGGTGACTTCAGGTACGAGGTCCAGGATGGAAGGCGAAGCCGAGGGTTTCTCTCAGTGCAGCTCAGACTAGGGAAAGAGTGTGACTTCCACGGCATGTTGGACCTTGCTAGAACGGGGCTCGTGATCCTGTGCGAGTGCTGGGTAAATCAAGAAGTCCCAAGAAAGAGTGCAGTGTGTTGCCCATCCCTCGGCAGACACGGAGGGCCTCCGAGGGACCTATGGGCCTCGATGTTGCTCAGTAGGCCCACAGCGGTGTGGAGGTACTCAGTGATCTTGGAACGAAAATGATGCTCACCCGAGGGGCCTAGGAGTTCTCAAATGCTACCTTCTTTCAAATAAAGCAGAACAGCGACTACGAGCTCACGGAGAGAGCTGCATGCCTCCCTTCCTGCATGGCTACTCAGGGCCTTACCTCGAGGCAAGGACTCACGTTGAGATTCCCTTTAGCTCCAGAGCATGGCAAGATGAGCCCCACCCCGGCCATGGAAGCACCCTGTGTAGCCAGAGAAAGCTCATTTCCTTCCCAGACCCATGCCTACAGCGGCCAGAGGCCTGACAACAGCAGAGCATTTCAGGGCGCTTCAAGGGAGCGTGAACGGGGCTTTGCAAATGAAAAAGCAAGGCTAGTACCGTCGCGCCCCCATTTCCATGGGCACACGCAGCATACCTCCCTGTGGTTTCTGAGCAGTCAAAAGAGACACAGAGCACACACTTCGTCCTTCCCCGAATCAGCTTCTCGAGGCAGGGTGTTCTGCATGTAGTGAACGGCCTCAACCAAGGCGCGCCCTAGCTAGGCCTCTGGGCCCGTGCCTCTTCAGAAGCCTGCAGTGCTACAGGAAAAACTGTGCTTTAGTGGCAATAGGAACGCAAGCCGACTTTCTCCTGGAGGCAGCGTGACTTCAGGTAGGAGGTCCTGGTTGGAAGGCGAAGCCTAGTGTTTTTTTCAGTGCAGCTCAGAGTAGGGAATGAGTGCGACTTCCACGGCATGTTGGAACCTGCTAGAACCGTGCTCGTGAACCTGTGGTAGTGCTGGGGGAATCAAGCTGTCCCAAGAAAGAGTGTACTGTTTTGCCCCTCACTCGGCATACACAGTGTGAGTCCGAAGGCCTACCGGCCTGGATGTTGTTTAGTAGGGCCAGGGGAGCCTGGGGGTACTCCGTGTTCTTGCAGGGCATAGGGTTTCCAGGCGAGGCACCTAGGTGTCCCGAAAAGCGTACTGGCGTTCAAAGGCTGCAGAGGAGCGCCTGCGGCCTCATGGAAACTGCTGCACGCCTCCGCTTCTGCAGAGCAATTCAGGGCCTTACCTCGAGGCAAGTCTTCACGTTGAGTGTCCCGTGAGCGACACCGCATGGTAGGATGCTGACTTTCTCCTTGAGTAGAGAGACTTCAGGTAGGAGGTCCTCTAAGAATTCGAAGCAGAGTGTTTTCTCATGGCAGCTCTAACGGGGGCAATGTCGAAGACTTCCAGGGCATGTTGGACTGCCTAGAAATGTGGTTCTGATGCTGTTCGAGTGCTCTAGAAATGTAGCTCTCCTGAAGTAACGTGCAGTGTGTTGCCCATCCCTCGGCAGACACGGAGGGCCTCCGAGGGACCTATGGGCCTCGATGTTGCTCAGTAGGCCCACAGGGGTGTGGAGGTACTCAGTGATCTTGGAACGAAAAGGATGCTCACCCGAGGGGCCTAGGAGTTCTCCAAGGCTACCTTCTTTCAAATAAAGCAGAACAGCGACTAAGAGCTCATGGAGAGAGCTGCATGCCTCCCGTTCTGCATGGCTACTCAGGGCCTTACCTCGAGGCAAGGACTCACGTTGAGATTCCCTTTAGCTCCAGAGCATGGCAAGATGAGCCCCACTCCGGCCATGGAAGCACCCTGTGTAGCCAGAGAAAGCTCATTTTCTTCCCAGACCCATGCCTACAGCGGCCAGAGGCCAGTCAACAGCAGAGCATTTCAGGGAGCTTCAAGGCAGCACGCGTGGAGCTTTGCAAATGGAAAAGCAAGGCTAGTACCATCGCGCCCCCATTTCCATGGGCACACGCAGCATACCTCCCTGTGGTTTCTGACAAGTCAAAAGAGACACAGAGCACACACTGGTTCCTTCCCTGAATCAACTTCTCGAGGCAGGGTGTTCTGCATCTAGTGAACGGCCTCAGCCAAGGCACGCCCTAGCTAGGCCTCTGGGCCCGTGCCTCTTCAGAAGCCTGCAGTGCTACAGGAAAAACTGTGCTTCAGTTGCAATAGGCAAGCACTCCGCCTTTCTCCGGGAGGCAGGGTGACTTCAGGTACGAGGTCCAGGATGGAAGGCGAAGCCGAGGGTTTCTCTCAGTGCAGCTCAGACTAGGGAAAGAGTGTGACTTCCACGGCATGTTGGACCTTGCTAGAACGGGGCTCGTGATCCTGTGCGAGTGCTGGGTAAATCAAGAAGTCCCAAGAAAGAGTGCAGTGTGTTGCCCATCCCTCGGCAGACACGGAGGGCCTCCGAGGGACCTATGGGCCTCGATGTTGCTCAGTAGGCCCACAGCGGTGTGGAGGTACTCAGTGATCTTGGAACGAAAATGATGCTCACCCGAGGGGCCTAGGAGTTCTCAAATGCTACCTTCTTTCAAATAAAGCAGAACAGCGACTACGAGCTCACGGAGAGAGCTGCATGCCTCCCTTCCTGCATGGCTACTCAGGGCCTTACCTCGAGGCAAGGACTCACGTTGAGATTCCCTTTAGCTCCAGAGCATGGCAAGATGAGCCCCACCCCGGCCATGGAAGCACCCTGTGTAGCCAGAGAAAGCTCATTTCCTTCCCAGACCCATGCCTACAGCGGCCAGAGGCCTGACAACAGCAGAGCATTTCAGGGCGCTTCAAGGGAGCGTGAACGGGGCTTTGCAAATGAAAAAGCAAGGCTAGTACCGTCGCGCCCCCATTTCCATGGGCACACGCAGCATACCTCCCTGTGGTTTCTGAGCAGTCAAAAGAGACACAGAGCACACACTTCGTCCTTCCCCGAATCAGCTTCTCGAGGCAGGGTGTTCTGCATGTAGTGAACGGCCTCAACCAAGGCGCGCCCTAGCTAGGCCTCTGGGCCCGTGCCTCTTCAGAAGCCTGCAGTGCTACAGGAAAAACTGTGCTTTAGTGGCAATAGGAACGCAAGCCGACTTTCTCCTGGAGGCAGCGTGACTTCAGGTAGGAGGTCCTGGTTGGAAGGCGAAGCCTAGTGTTTTTTTCAGTGCAGCTCAGAGTAGGGAATGAGTGCGACTTCCACGGCATGTTGGAACCTGCTAGAACCGTGCTCGTGAACCTGTGGTAGTGCTGGGGGAATCAAGCTGTCCCAGGAAAGAGTGTACTGTTTTGCCCCTCACTCGGCATACACAGTGTGAGTCCGAAGGCCTACCGGCCTGGATGTTGTTTAGTAGGGCCCGGGGAGCCTGGGGGTACTCCGTGTTCTTGCAGGGCATAGGGTTTCCAGGCGAGGCACCTAGGTGTCCCGAAAAGCGTACTGGCGTTCAAAGGCTGCAGAGGAGCGCCTGCGGCCTCATGGAAACTGCTGCACGCCTCCGCTTCTGCAGAGCAATTCAGGGCCTTACCTCGAGGCAAGTCTTCACGTTGAGTGTCCCGTGAGCGACACCGCATGGTAGGATGCTGACTTTCTCCTTGAGTAGAGAGACTTCAGGTACGAGGTCCTCTAAGAATTCGAAGCAGAGTGTTTTCTCATGGCAGCTCAAACGAGGGCAATGTCGAAGACTTCCAGGGCATGTTGGACTGCCTAGAAATGTGGTTCTGATGCTGTTCGAGTGCTCTAGAAATGTAGCTCTCCTGAAGTAACGTGCAGTGTGTTGCCCATCCCTCGGCAGACACGGAGGGCCTCCGAGGGACCTATGGGCCTCGATGTTGCTCAGTAGGCCCACAGGGGTGTGGAGGTACTCAGTGATCTTGGAACGAAAAGGATGCTCACCCGAGGGGCCTAGGAGTTCTCCAAGGCTACCTTCTTTCAAATAAAGCAGAACAGCGACTAAGAGCTCATGGAGAGAGCTGCATGCCTCCCGTTCTGCATGGCTACTCAGGGCCTTACCTCGAGGCAAGGACTCACGTTGAGATTCCCTTTAGCTCCAGAGCATGGCAAGATGAGCCCCACTCCGGCCATGGAAGCACCCTGTGTAGCCAGAGAAAGCTCATTTTCTTCCCAGACCCATGCCTACAGCGGCCAGAGGCCAGTCAACAGCAGAGCATTTCAGGGAGCTTCAAGGCAGCACGCGTGGAGCTTTGCAAATGGAAAAGCAAGGCTAGTACCATCGCGCCCCCATTTCCATGGGCACACGCAGCATACCTCCCTGTGGTTTCTGACAAGTCAAAAGAGACACAGAGCACACACTGGTTCCTTCCCTGAATCAACTTCTCGAGGCAGGGTGTTCTGCATCTAGTGAACGGCCTCAGCCAAGGCACGCCCTAGCTAGGCCTCTGGGCCCGTGCCTCTTCAGAAGCCTGCAGTGCTACAGGAAAAACTGTGCTTCAGTTGCAATAGGCAAGCACTCCGCCTTTCTCCGGGAGGCAGGGTGACTTCAGGTACGAGGTCCAGGATGGAAGGCGAAGCCGAGGGTTTCTCTCAGTGCAGCTCAGACTAGGGAAAGAGTGTGACTTCCACGGCATGTTGGACCTTGCTAGAACGGGGCTCGTGATCCTGTGCGAGTGCTGGGTAAATCAAGAAGTCCCAAGAAAGAGTGCAGTGTGTTGCCCATCCCTCGGCAGACACGGAGGGCCTCCGAGGGACCTATGGGCCTCGATGTTGCTCAGTAGGCCCACAGCGGTGTGGAGGTACTCAGTGATCTTGGAACGAAAATGATGCTCACCCGAGGGGCCTAGGAGTTCTCAAATGCTACCTTCTTTCAAATAAAGCAGAACAGCGACTAAGAGCTCACGGAGAGAGCTGCATGCCTCCCTTCCTGCATGGCTACTCAGGGCCTTACCTCGAGGCAAGGACTCACGTTGAGATTCCCTTTAGCTCCAGAGCATGGCAAGATGAGCCCCACCCCGGCCATGGAAGCACCCTGTGTAGCCAGAGAAAGCTCATTTCCTTCCCAGACCCATGCCTACAGCGGCCAGAGGCCTGACAACAGCAGAGCATTTCAGGGCGCTTCAAGGGAGCGTGAACGGGGCTTTGCAAATGAAAAAGCAAGGCTAGTACCGTCGCGCCCCCATTTCCATGGGCACACGCAGCATACCTCCCTGTGGTTTCTGAGCAGTCAAAAGAGACACAGAGCACACACTTCGTCCTTCCCCGAATCAGCTTCTCGAGGCAGGGTGTTCTGCATGTAGTGAACGGCCTCAACCAAGGCGCGCCCTAGCTAGGCCTCTGGGCCCGTGCCTCTTCAGAAGCCTGCAGTGCTACAGGAAAAACTGTGCTTTAGTGGCAATAGGAACGCAAGCCGACTTTCTCCTGGAGGCAGCGTGACTTCAGGTAGGAGGTCCTGGTTGGAAGGCGAAGCCTAGTGTTTTTTTCAGTGCAGCTCAGAGTAGGGAATGAGTGCGACTTCCACGGCATGTTGGAACCTGCTAGAACCGTGCTCGTGAACCTGTGGTAGTGCTGGGGGAATCAAGCTGTCCCAGGAAAGAGTGTACTGTTTTGCCCCTCACTCGGCATACACAGTGTGAGTCCGAAGGCCTACCGGCCTGGATGTTGTTTAGTAGGGCCCGGGGAGCCTGGGGGTACTCCGTGTTCTTGCAGGGCATAGGGTTTCCAGGCGAGGCACCTAGGTGTCCCGAAAAGCGTACTGGCGTTCAAAGGCTGCAGAGGAGCGCCTGCGGCCTCATGGAAACTGCTGCACGCCTCCGCTTCTGCAGAGCAATTCAGGGCCTTACCTCGAGGCAAGTCTTCACGTTGAGTGTCCCGTGAGCGACACCGCATGGTAGGATGCTGACTTTCTCCTTGAGTAGAGAGACTTCAGGTAGGAGGTCCTCTAAGAATTCGAAGCAGAGTGTTTTCTCATGGCAGCTCTAACGGGGGCAATGTCGAAGACTACCAGGGCATGTTGGACTGCCTAGAAATGTGGTTCTGATGCTGTTCGAGTGCTCTAGAAATGTAGCTCTCCTGAAGTAACGTGCAGTGTGTTGCCCATCCCTCGGCAGACACGGAGGGCCTCCGAGGGACCTATGGGCCTCGATGTTGCTCAGTAGGCCCACAGGGGTGTGGAGGTACTCAGTGATCTTGGAACGAAAAGGATGCTCACCCGAGGGGCCTAGGAGTTCTCCAAGGCTACCTTCTTTCAAATAAAGCAGAACAGCGACTAAGAGCTCATGGAGAGAGCTGCATGCCTCCCGTTCTGCATGGCTACTCAGGGCCTTACCTCGAGGCAAGGACTCACGTTGAGATTCCCTTTAGCTCCAGAGCATGGCAAGATGAGCCCCACTCCGGCCATGGAAGCACCCTGTGTAGCCAGAGAAAGCTCATTTTCTTCCCAGACCCATGCCTACAGCGGCCAGAGGCCAGTCAACAGCAGAGCATTTCAGGGAGCTTCAAGGCAGCACGCGTGGAGCTTTGCAAATGGAAAAGCAAGGCTAGTACCATCGCGCCCCCATTTCCATGGGCACACGCAGCATACCTCCCTGTGGTTTCTGACAAGTCAAAAGAGACACAGAGCACACACTGGTTCCTTCCCTGAATCAACTTCTCGAGGCAGGGTGTTCTGCATCTAGTGAACGGCCTCAGCCAAGGCACGCCCTAGCTAGGCCTCTGGGCCCGTGCCTCTTCAGAAGCCTGCAGTGCTACAGGAAAAACTGTGCTTCAGTTGCAATAGGCAAGCACTCCGCCTTTCTCCGGGAGGCAGGGTGACTTCAGGTACGAGGTCCAGGATGGAAGGCGAAGCCGAGGGTTTCTCTCAGTGCAGCTCAGACTAGGGAAAGAGTGTGACTTCCACGGCATGTTGGACCTTGCTAGAACGGGGCTCGTGATCCTGTGCGAGTGCTGGGTAAATCAAGAAGTCCCAAGAAAGAGTGCAGTGTGTTGCCCATCCCTCGGCAGACACGGAGGGCCTCCGAGGGACCTATGGGCCTCGATGTTGCTCAGTAGGCCCACAGCGGTGTGGAGGTACTCAGTGATCTTGGAACGAAAATGATGCTCACCCGAGGGGCCTAGGAGTTCTCAAATGCTACCTTCTTTCAAATAAAGCAGAACAGCGACTAAGAGCTCACGGAGAGAGCTGCATGCCTCCCTTCCTGCATGGCTACTCAGGGCCTTACCTCGAGGCAAGGACTCACGTTGAGATTCCCTTTAGCTCCAGAGCATGGCAAGATGAGCCCCACCCCGGCCATGGAAGCACCCTGTGTAGCCAGAGAAAGCTCATTTCCTTCCCAGACCCATGCCTACAGCGGCCAGAGGCCTGACAACAGCAGAGCATTTCAGGGCGCTTCAAGGGAGCGTGAACGGGGCTTTGCAAATGAAAAAGCAAGGCTAGTACCGTCGCGCCCCCATTTCCATGGGCACACGCAGCATACCTCCCTGTGGTTTCTGAGCAGTCAAAAGAGACACAGAGCACACACTTCGTCCTTCCCCGAATCAGCTTCTCGAGGCAGGGTGTTCTGCATGTAGTGAACGGCCTCTACCAAGGCGCGCCCTAGCTAGGCCTCTGGGCCCGTGCCTCTTCAGAAGCCTGCAGTGCTACAGGAAAAACTGTGCTTTAGTGGCAATAGGAACGCAAGCCGACTTTCTCCTGGAGGCAGCGTGACTTCAGGTAGGAGGTCCTGGTTGGAAGGCGAAGCCTAGTGTTTTTTTCAGTGCAGCTCAGAGTAGCGAATGAGTGCGACTTCCACGGCATGTTGGAACCTGCTAGAACCGTGCTCGTGAACCTGTGGTAGTGCTGGGGGAATCAAGCTGTCCCAGGAAAGAGTGTACTGTTTTGCCCCTCACTCGGCATACACAGTGTGAGTCCGAAGGCCTACCGGCCTGGATGTTGTTTAGTAGGGCCCGGGGAGCCTGGGGGTACTCCGTGTTCTTGCAGGGCATAGGGTTTCCAGGCGAGGCACCTAGGTGTCCCGAAAAGCGTACTGGCGTTCAAAGGCTGCAGAGGAGCGCCTGCGGCCTCATGGAAACTGCTGCACGCCTCCGCTTCTGCAGAGCAATTCAGGGCCTTACCTCGAGGCAAGTCTTCACGTTGAGTGTCCCGTGAGCGACACCGCATGGTAGGATGCTGACTTTCTCCTTGAGTAGAGAGACTTCAGGTAGGAGGTCCTCTAAGAATTCGAAGCAGAGTGTTTTCTCATGGCAGCTCTAACGGGGGCAATGTCGAAGACTACCAGGGCATGTTGGACTGCCTAGAAATGTGGTTCTGATGCTGTTCGAGTGCTCTAGAAATGTAGCTCTCCTGAAGTAACGTGCAGTGTGTTGCCCATCCCTCGGCAGACACGGAGGGCCTCCGAGGGACCTATGGGCCTCGATGTTGCTCAGTAGGCCCACAGGGGTGTGGAGGTACTCAGTGATCTTGGAACGAAAAGGATGCTCACCCGAGGGGCCTAGGAGTTCTCCAAGGCTACCTTCTTTCAAATAAAGCAGAACAGCGACTAAGAGCTCATGGAGAGAGCTGCATGCCTCCCGTTCTGCATGGCTACTCAGGGCCTTACCTCGAGGCAAGGACTCACGTTGAGATTCCCTTTAGCTCCAGAGCATGGCAAGATGAGCCCCACTCCGGCCATGGAAGCACCCTGTGTAGCCAGAGAAAGCTCATTTTCTTCCCAGACCCATGCCTACAGCGGCCAGAGGCCAGTCAACAGCAGAGCATTTCAGGGAGCTTCAAGGCAGCACGCGTGGAGCTTTGCAAATGGAAAAGCAAGGCTAGTACCATCGCGCCCCCATTTCCATGGGCACACGCAGCATACCTCCCTGTGGTTTCTGACAAGTCAAAAGAGACACAGAGCACACACTGGTTCCTTCCCTGAATCAACTTCTCGAGGCAGGGTGTTCTGCATCTAGTGAACGGCCTCAGCCAAGGCACGCCCTAGCTAGGCCTCTGGGCCCGTGCCTCTTCAGAAGCCTGCAGTGCTACAGGAAAAACTGTGCTTCAGTTGCAATAGGCAAGCACTCCGCCTTTCTCCGGGAGGCAGGGTGACTTCAGGTACGAGGTCCAGGATGGAAGGCGAAGCCGAGGGTTTCTCTCAGTGCAGCTCAGACTAGGGAAAGAGTGTGACTTCCACGGCATGTTGGACCTTGCTAGAACGGGGCTCGTGATCCTGTGCGAGTGCTGGGTAAATCAAGAAGTCCCAAGAAAGAGTGCAGTGTGTTGCCCATCCCTCGGCAGACACGGAGGGCCTCCGAGGGACCTATGGGCCTCGATGTTGCTCAGTAGGCCCACAGCGGTGTGGAGGTACTCAGTGATCTTGGAACGAAAATGATGCTCACCCGAGGGGCCTAGGAGTTCTCAAATGCTACCTTCTTTCAAATAAAGCAGAACAGCGACTACGAGCTCACGGAGAGAGCTGCATGCCTCCCTTCCTGCATGGCTACTCAGGGCCTTACCTCGAGGCAAGGACTCACGTTGAGATTCCCTTTAGCTCCAGAGCATGGCAAGATGAGCCCCACCCCGGCCATGGAAGCACCCTGTGTAGCCAGAGAAAGCTCATTTCCTTCCCAGACCCATGCCTACAGCGGCCAGAGGCCTGACAACAGCAGAGCATTTCAGGGCGCTTCAAGGGAGCGTGAACGGGGCTTTGCAAATGAAAAAGCAAGGCTAGTACCGTCGCGCCCCCATTTCCATGGGCACACGCAGCATACCTCCCTGTGGTTTCTGAGCAGTCAAAAGAGACACAGAGCACACACTTCGTCCTTCCCCGAATCAGCTTCTCGAGGCAGGGTGTTCTGCATGTAGTGAACGGCCTCAACCAAGGCGCGCCCTAGCTAGGCCTCTGGGCCCGTGCCTCTTCAGAAGCCTGCAGTGCTACAGGAAAAACTGTGCTTTAGTGGCAATAGGAACGCAAGCCGACTTTCTCCTGGAGGCAGCGTGACTTCAGGTAGGAGGTCCTGGTTGGAAGGCGAAGCCTAGTGTTTTTTTCAGTGCAGCTCAGAGTAGGGAATGAGTGCGACTTCCACGGCATGTTGGAACCTGCTAGAACCGTGCTCGTGAACCTGTGGTAGTGCTGGGGGAATCAAGCTGTCCCAGGAAAGAGTGTACTGTTTTGCCCCTCACTCGGCATACACAGTGTGAGTCCGAAGGCCTACCGGCCTGGATGTTGTTTAGTAGGGCCCGGGGAGCCTGGGGGTACTCCGTGTTCTTGCAGGGCATAGGGTTTCCAGGCGAGGCACCTAGGTGTCCCGAAAAGCGTACTGGCGTTCAAAGGCTGCAGAGGAGCGCCTGCGGCCTCATGGAAACTGCTGCACGCCTCCGCTTCTGCAGAGCAATTCAGGGCCTTACCTCGAGGCAAGTCTTCACGTTGAGTGTCCCGTGAGCGACACCGCATGGTAGGATGCTGACTTTCTCCTTGAGTAGAGAGACTTCAGGTAGGAGGTCCTCTAAGAATTCGAAGCAGAGTGTTTTCTCATGGCAGCTCTAACGGGGGCAATGTCGAAGACTACCAGGGCATGTTGGACTGCCTAGAAATGTGGTTCTGATGCTGTTCGAGTGCTCTAGAAATGTAGCTCTCCTGAAGTAACGTGCAGTGTGTTGCCCATCCCTCGGCAGACACGGAGGGCCTCCGAGGGACCTATGGGCCTCGATGTTGCTCAGTAGGCCCACAGGGGTGTGGAGGTACTCAGTGATCTTGGAACGAAAAGGATGCTCACCCGAGGGGCCTAGGAGTTCTCCAAGGCTACCTTCTTTCAAATAAAGCAGAACAGCGACTAAGAGCTCATGGAGAGAGCTGCATGCCTCCCGTTCTGCATGGCTACTCAGGGCCTTACCTCGAGGCAAGGACTCACGTTGAGATTCCCTTTAGCTCCAGAGCATGGCAAGATGAGCCCCACTCCGGCCATGGAAGCACCCTGTGTAGCCAGAGAAAGCTCATTTTCTTCCCAGACCCATGCCTACAGCGGCCAGAGGCCAGTCAACAGCAGAGCATTTCAGGGAGCTTCAAGGCAGCACGCGTGGAGCTTTGCAAATGGAAAAGCAAGGCTAGTACCATCGCGCCCCCATTTCCATGGGCACACGCAGCATACCTCCCTGTGGTTTCTGACAAGTCAAAAGAGACACAGAGCACACACTGGTTCCTTCCCTGAATCAACTTCTCGAGGCAGGGTGTTCTGCATCTAGTGAACGGCCTCAGCCAAGGCACGCCCTAGCTAGGCCTCTGGGCCCGTGCCTCTTCAGAAGCCTGCAGTGCTACAGGAAAAACTGTGCTTCAGTTGCAATAGGCAAGCACTCCGCCTTTCTCCGGGAGGCAGGGTGACTTCAGGTACGAGGTCCAGGATGGAAGGCGAAGCCGAGGGTTTCTCTCAGTGCAGCTCAGACTAGGGAAAGAGTGTGACTTCCACGGCATGTTGGACCTTGCTAGAACGGGGCTCGTGATCCTGTGCGAGTGCTGGGTAAATCAAGAAGTCCCAAGAAAGAGTGCAGTGTGTTGCCCATCCCTCGGCAGACACGGAGGGCCTCCGAGGGACCTATGGGCCTCGATGTTGCTCAGTAGGCCCACAGCGGTGTGGAGGTACTCAGTGATCTTGGAACGAAAATGATGCTCACCCGAGGGGCCTAGGAGTTCTCAAATGCTACCTTCTTTCAAATAAAGCAGAACAGCGACTACGAGCTCACGGAGAGAGCTGCATGCCTCCCTTCCTGCATGGCTACTCAGGGCCTTACCTCGAGGCAAGGACTCACGTTGAGATTCCCTTTAGCTCCAGAGCATGGCAAGATGAGCCCCACCCCGGCCATGGAAGCACCCTGTGTAGCCAGAGAAAGCTCATTTCCTTCCCAGACCCATGTCTACAGCGGCCAGAGGCCTGACAACAGCAGAGCATTTCAGGGCGCTTCAAGGGAGCGTGAACGGGGCTTTGCAAATGAAAAAGCAAGGCTAGTACCGTCGCGCCCCCATTTCCATGGGCACACGCAGCATACCTCCCTGTGGTTTCTGAGCAGTCAAAAGAGACACAGAGCACACACTTCGTCCTTCCCCGAATCAGCTTCTCGAGGCAGGGTGTTCTGCATGTAGTGAACGGCCTCAACCAAGGCGCGCCCTAGCTAGGCCTCTGGGCCCGTGCCTCTTCAGAAGCCTGCAGTGCTACAGGAAAAACTGTGCTTTAGTGGCAATAGGAACGCAAGCCGACTTTCTCCTGGAGGCAGCGTGACTTCAGGTAGGAGGTCCTGGTTGGAAGGCGAAGCCTAGTGTTTTTTTCAGTGCAGCTCAGAGTAGGGAATGAGTGCGACTTCCACGGCATGTTGGAACCTGCTAGAACCGTGCTCGTGAACCTGTGGTAGTGCTGGGGGAATCAAGCTGTCCCAGGAAAGAGTGTACTGTTTTGCCCCTCACTCGGCATACACAGTGTGAGTCCGAAGGCCTACCGGCCTGGATGTTGTTTAGTAGGGCCCGGGGAGCCTGGGGGTACTCCGTGTTCTTGCAGGGCATAGGGTTTCCAGGCGAGGCACCTAGGTGTCCCGAAAAGCGTACTGGCGTTCAAAGGCTGCAGAGGAGCGCCTGCGGCCTCATGGAAACTGCTGCACGCCTCCGCTTCTGCAGAGCAATTCAGGGCCTTACCTCGAGGCAAGTCTTCACGTTGAGTGTCCCGTGAGCGACACCGCATGGTAGGATGCTGACTTTCTCCTTGAGTAGAGAGACTTCAGGTAGGAGGTCCTCTAAGAATTCGAAGCAGAGTGTTTTCTCATGGCAGCTCTAACGGGGGCAATGTCGAAGACTACCAGGGCATGTTGGACTGCCTAGAAATGTGGTTCTGATGCTGTTCGAGTGCTCTAGAAATGTAGCTCTCCTGAAGTAACGTGCAGTGTGTTGCCCATCCCTCGGCAGACACGGAGGGCCTCCGAGGGACCTATGGGCCTCGATGTTGCTCAGTAGGCCCACAGCGGTGTGGAGGTACTCAGTGATCTTGGAACGAAAATGATGCTCACCCGAGGGGCCTAGGAGTTCTCAAATGCTACCTTCTTTCAAATAAAGCAGAACAGCGACTACGAGCTCACGGAGAGAGCTGCATGCCTCCCTTCCTGCATGGCTACTCAGGGCCTTACCTCGAGGCAAGGACTCACGTTGAGATTCCCTTTAGCTCCAGAGCATGGCAAGATGAGCCCCACCCCGGCCATGGAAGCACCCTGTGTAGCCAGAGAAAGCTCATTTCCTTCCCAGACCCATGCCTACAGCGGCCAGAGGCCTGACAACAGCAGAGCATTTCAGGGCGCTTCAAGGGAGCGTGAACGGGGCTTTGCAAATGAAAAAGCAAGGCTAGTACCGTCGCGCCCCCATTTCCATGGGCACACGCAGCATACCTCCCTGTGGTTTCTGAGCAGTCAAAAGAGACACAGAGCACACACTTCGTCCTTCCCCGAATCAGCTTCTCGAGGCAGGGTGTTCTGCATGTAGTGAACGGCCTCAACCAAGGCGCGCCCTAGCTAGGCCTCTGGGCCCGTGCCTCTTCAGAAGCCTGCAGTGCTACAGGAAAAACTGTGCTTTAGTGGCAATAGGAACGCAAGCCGACTTTCTCCTGGAGGCAGCGTGACTTCAGGTAGGAGGTCCTGGTTGGAAGGCGAAGCCTAGTGTTTTTTTCAGTGCAGCTCAGAGTAGGGAATGAGTGCGACTTCCACGGCATGTTGGAACCTGCTAGAACCGTGCTCGTGAACCTGTGGTAGTGCTGGGGGAATCAAGCTGTCCCAGGAAAGAGTGTACTGTTTTGCCCCTCACTCGGCATACACAGTGTGAGTCCGAAGGCCTACCGGCCTGGATGTTGTTTAGTAGGGCCCGGGGAGCCTGGGGGTACTCCGTGTTCTTGCAGGGCATAGGGTTTCCAGGCGAGGCACCTAGGTGTCCCGAAAAGCGTACTGGCGTTCAAAGGCTGCAGAGGAGCGCCTGCGGCCTCATGGAAACTGCTGCACGCCTCCGCTTCTGCAGAGCAATTCAGGGCCTTACCTCGAGGCAAGTCTTCACGTTGAGTGTCCCGTGAGCGACACCGCATGGTAGGATGCTGACTTTCTCCTTGAGTAGAGAGACTTCAGGTAGGAGGTCCTCTAAGAATTCGAAGCAGAGTGTTTTCTCATGGCAGCTCTAACGGGGGCAATGTCGAAGACTACCAGGGCATGTTGGACTGCCTAGAAATGTGGTTCTGATGCTGTTCGAGTGCTCTAGAAATGTAGCTCTCCTGAAGTAACGTGCAGTGTGTTGCCCATCCCTCGGCAGACACGGAGGGCCTCCGAGGGACCTATGGGCCTCGATGTTGCTCAGTAGGCCCACAGGGGTGTGGAGGTACTCAGTGATCTTGGAACGAAAAGGATGCTCACCCGAGGGGCCTAGGAGTTCTCCAAGGCTACCTTCTTTCAAATAAAGCAGAACAGCGACTAAGAGCTCATGGAGAGAGCTGCATGCCTCCCGTTCTGCATGGCTACTCAGGGCCTTACCTCGAGGCAAGGACTCACGTTGAGATTCCCTTTAGCTCCAGAGCATGGCAAGATGAGCCCCACTCCGGCCATGGAAGCACCCTGTGTAGCCAGAGAAAGCTCATTTTCTTCCCAGACCCATGCCTACAGCGGCCAGAGGCCAGTCAACAGCAGAGCATTTCAGGGAGCTTCAAGGCAGCACGCGTGGAGCTTTGCAAATGGAAAAGCAAGGCTAGTACCATCGCGCCCCCATTTCCATGGGCACACGCAGCATACCTCCCTGTGGTTTCTGACAAGTCAAAAGAGACACAGAGCACACACTGGTCCCTTCCCTGAATCAACTTCTCGAGGCAGGGTGTTCTGCATCTAGTGAACGGCCTCAGCCAAGGCACGCCCTAGCTAGGCCTCTGGGCCCGTGCCTCTTCAGAAGCCTGCAGTGCTACAGGAAAAACTGTGCTTCAGTTGCAATAGGCAAGCACTCCGCCTTTCTCCGGGAGGCAGGGTGACTTCAGGTACGAGGTCCAGGATGGAAGGCGAAGCCGAGGGTTTCTCTCAGTGCAGCTCAGACTAGGGAAAGAGTGTGACTTCCACGGCATGTTGGACCTTGCTAGAACGGGGCTCGTGATCCTGTGCGAGTGCTGGGTAAATCAAGAAGTCCCAAGAAAGAGTGCAGTGTGTTGCCCATCCCTCGGCAGACACGGAGGGCCTCCGAGGGACCTATGGGCCTCGATGTTGCTCAGTAGGCCCACAGCGGTGTGGAGGTACTCAGTGATCTTGGAACGAAAATGATGCTCACCCGAGGGGCCTAGGAGTTCTCAAATGCTACCTTCTTTCAAATAAAGCAGAACAGCGACTAAGAGCTCACGGAGAGAGCTGCATGCCTCCCTTCCTGCATGGCTACTCAGGGCCTTACCTCGAGGCAAGGACTCACGTTGAGATTCCCTTTAGCTCCAGAGCATGGCAAGATGAGCCCCACCCCGGCCATGGAAGCACCCTGTGTAGCCAGAGAAAGCTCATTTCCTTCCCAGACCCATGCCTACAGCGGCCAGAGGCCTGACAACAGCAGAGCATTTCAGGGCGCTTCAAGGGAGCGTGAACGGGGCTTTGCAAATGAAAAAGCAAGGCTAGTACCGTCGCGCCCCCATTTCCATGGGCACACGCAGCATACCTCCCTGTGGTTTCTGAGCAGTCAAAAGAGACACAGAGCACACACTTCGTCCTTCCCCGAATCAGCTTCTCGAGGCAGGGTGTTCTGCATGTAGTGAACGGCCTCTACCAAGGCGCGCCCTAGCTAGGCCTCTGGGCCCGTGCCTCTTCAGAAGCCTGCAGTGCTACAGGAAAAACTGTGCTTTAGTGGCAATAGGAACGCAAGCCGACTTTCTCCTGGAGGCAGCGTGACTTCAGGTAGGAGGTCCTGGTTGGAAGGCGAAGCCTAGTGTTTTTTTCAGTGCAGCTCAGAGTAGGGAATGAGTGCGACTTCCACGGCATGTTGGAACCTGCTAGAACCGTGCTCGTGAACCTGTGGTAGTGCTGGGGGAATCAAGCTGTCCCAGGAAAGAGTGTACTGTTTTGCCCCTCACTCGGCATACACAGTGTGAGTCCGAAGGCCTACCGGCCTGGATGTTGTTTAGTAGGGCCCGGGGAGCCTGGGGGTACTCCGTGTTCTTGCAGGGCATAGGGTTTCCAGGCGAGGCACCTAGGTGTCCCGAAAAGCGTACTGGCGTTCAAAGGCTGCAGAGGAGCGCCTGCGGCCTCATGGAAACTGCTGCACGCCTCCGCTTCTGCAGAGCAATTCAGGGCCTTACCTCGAGGCAAGTCTTCACGTTGAGTGTCCCGTGAGCGACACCGCATGGTAGGATGCTGACTTTCTCCTTGAGTAGAGAGACTTCAGGTAGGAGGTCCTCTAAGAATTCGAAGCAGAGTGTTTTCTCATGGCAGCTCTAACGGGGGCAATGTCGAAGACTACCAGGGCATGTTGGACTGCCTAGAAATGTGGTTCTGATGCTGTTCGAGTGCTCTAGAAATGTAGCTCTCCTGAAGTAACGTGCAGTGTGTTGCCCATCCCTCGGCAGACACGGAGGGCCTCCGAGGGACCTATGGGCCTCGATGTTGCTCAGTAGGCCCACAGGGGTGTGGAGGTACTCAGTGATCTTGGAACGAAAAGGATGCTCACCCGAGGGGCCTAGGAGTTCTCCAAGGCTACCTTCTTTCAAATAAAGCAGAACAGCGACTAAGAGCTCATGGAGAGAGCTGCATGCCTCCCGTTCTGCATGGCTACTCAGGGCCTTACCTCGAGGCAAGGACTCACGTTGAGATTCCCTTTAGCTCCAGAGCATGGCAAGATGAGCCCCACTCCGGCCATGGAAGCACCCTGTGTAGCCAGAGAAAGCTCATTTTCTTCCCAGACCCATGCCTACAGCGGCCAGAGGCCAGTCAACAGCAGAGCATTTCAGGGAGCTTCAAGGCAGCACGCGTGGAGCTTTGCAAATGGAAAAGCAAGGCTAGTACCATCGCGCCCCCATTTCCATGGGCACACGCAGCATACCTCCCTGTGGTTTCTGAGCAGTCAAAAGAGACACAGAGCACACACTGGTTCCTTCCCTGAATCAACTTCTCGAGGCAGGGTGTTCTGCATCTAGTGAACGGCCTCAGCCAAGGCACGCCCTAGCTAGGCCTCTGGGCCCGTGCCTCTTCAGAAGCCTGCAGTGCTACAGGAAAAACTGTGCTTCAGTTGCAATAGGCAAGCACTCCGCCTTTCTCCGGGAGGCAGGGTGACTTCAGGTACGAGGTCCAGGATGGAAGGCGAAGCCGAGGGTTTCTCTCAGTGCAGCTCAGACTAGGGAAAGAGTGTGACTTCCACGGCATGTTGGACCTTGCTAGAACGGGGCTCGTGATCCTGTGCGAGTGCTGGGTAAATCAAGAAGTCCCAAGAAAGAGTGCAGTGTGTTGCCCATCCCTCGGCAGACACGGAGGGCCTCCGAGGGACCTATGGGCCTCGATGTTGCTCAGTAGGCCCACAGCGGTGTGGAGGTACTCAGTGATCTTGGAACGAAAATGATGCTCACCCGAGGGGCCTAGGAGTTCTCAAATGCTACCTTCTTTCAAATAAAGCAGAACAGCGACTACGAGCTCACGGAGAGAGCTGCATGCCTCCCTTCCTGCATGGCTACTCAGGGCCTTACCTCGAGGCAAGGACTCACGTTGAGATTCCCTTTAGCTCCAGAGCATGGCAAGATGAGCCCCACCCCGGCCATGGAAGCACCCTGTGTAGCCAGAGAAAGCTCATTTTCTTCCCAGACCCATGCCTACAGCGGCCAGAGGCCAGTCAACAGCAGAGCATTTCAGGGAGCTTCAAGGCAGCACGCGTGGAGCTTTGCAAATGGAAAAGCAAGGCTAGTACCATCGCGCCCCCATTTCCATGGGCACACGCAGCATACCTCCCTGTGGTTTCTGAGCAGTCAAAAGAGACACAGAGCACACACTGGTTCCTTCCCTGAATCAACTTCTCGAGGCAGGGTGTTCTGCATCTAGTGAACGGCCTCAGCCAAGGCACGCCCTAGCTAGGCCTCTGGGCCCGTGCCTCTTCAGAAGCCTGCAGTGCTACAGGAAAAACTGTGCTTCAGTTGCAATAGGCAAGCACTCCGCCTTTCTCCGGGAGGCAGGGTGACTTCAGGTACGAGGTCCAGGATGGAAGGCGAAGCCGAGGGTTTCTCTCAGTGCAGCTCAGACTAGGGAAAGAGTGTGACTTCCACGGCATGTTGGACCTTGCTAGAACGGGGCTCGTGATCCTGTGCGAGTGCTGGGTAAATCAAGATGTCCCAAGAAAGAGTGCAGTGTGTTGCCCATCCCTCGGCAGACACGGAGGGCCTCCGAGGGACCTATGGGCCTCGATGATGCTCAGTAGGCCCACAGCGGTGTGGAGGTACTCAGTGATCTTGGAACGAAAATGATGCTCACCCGAGGGGCCTAGGAGTTCTCAAATGCTACCTTCTTTCAAATAAAGCAGAACAGCGACTACGAGCTCACGGAGAGAGCTGCATGCCTCCCTTCCTGCATGGCTACTCAGGGCCTTACCTCGAGGCAAGGACTCACGTTGAGATTCCCTTTAGCTCCAGAGCATGGCAAGATGAGCCCCACCCCGGCCATGGAAGCACCCTGTGTAGCCAGAGAAAGCTCATTTCCTTCCCAGACCCATGCCTACAGCGGCCAGAGGCCAGTCAACAGCAGAGCATTTCAGGGAGCTTCAAGGCAGCACGCGTGGAGCTTTGCAAATGGAAAAGCAAGGCTAGTACCGTCGCGCCCCCATTTCCATGGGCACACGCAGCATACCTCCCTGTGGTTTCTGACAAGTCAAAAGAGACACAGAGCACACACTGGTTCCTTCCCTGAATCAACTTCTCGAGGCAGGGTGTTCTGCATCTAGTGAACGGCCTCAGCCAAGGCACGCCCTAGCTAGGCCTCTGGGCCCGTGCCTCTTCAGAAGCCTGCAGTGCTACAGGAAAAACTGTGCTTTAGTGGCAATAGGAACGCAAGCCGACTTTCTCCTGGAGGCAGCGTGACTTCAGGTAGGAGGTCCTGGTTGGAAGGCGAAGCCTAGTGTTTTTTTCAGTGCAGCTCAGAGTAGGGAATGAGTGCGACTTCCACGGCATGTTGGAACCTGCTAGAACCGTGCTCGTGAACCTGTGGTAGTGCTGGGGGAATCAAGCTGTCCCAAGAAAGAGTGTACTGTTTTGCCCCTCACTCGGCATACACAGTGTGAGTCCGAAGGCCTACCGGCCTGGATGTTGTTTAGTAGGGCCAGGGGAGCCTGGGGGTACTCCGTGTTCTTGCAGGGCATAGGGTTTCCAGGCGAGGCACCTAGGTGTCCCGAAAAGCGTACTGGCGTTCAAAGGCTGCAGAGGAGCGCCTGCGGCCTCATGGAAACTGCTGCACGCCTCCGCTTCTGCAGAGCAATTCAGGGCCTTACCTCGAGGCAAGTCTTCACGTTGAGTGTCCCGTGAGCGACACCGCATGGTAGGATGCTGACTTTCTCCTTGAGTAGAGAGACTTCAGGTAGGAGGTCCTCTAAGAATTCGAAGCAGAGTGTTTTCTCATGGCAGCTCTAACGGGGGCAATGTCGAAGACTTCCAGGGCATGTTGGACTGCCTAGAAATGTGGTTCTGATGCTGTTCGAGTGCTCTAGAAATGTAGCTCTCCTGAAGTAACGTGCAGTGTGTTGCCCATCCCTCGGCAGACACGGAGGGCCTCCGAGGGACCTATGGGCCTCGATGTTGCTCAGTAGGCCCACAGGGGTGTGGAGGTACTCAGTGATCTTGGAACGAAAAGGATGCTCACCCGAGGGGCCTAGGAGTTCTCCAAGGCTACCTTCTTTCAAATAAAGCAGAACAGCGACTAAGAGCTCATGGAGAGAGCTGCATGCCTCCCGTTCTGCATGGCTACTCAGGGCCTTACCTCGAGGCAAGGACTCACGTTGAGATTCCCTTTAGCTCCAGAGCATGGCAAGATGAGCCCCACTCCGGCCATGGAAGCACCCTGTGTAGCCAGAGAAAGCTCATTTTCTTCCCAGACCCATGCCTACAGCGGCCAGAGGCCAGTCAACAGCAGAGCATTTCAGGGCGCTTCAAGGCAGCACGCGTGGAGCTTTGCAAATGGAAAAGCAAGGCTAGTACCATCGCGCCCCCATTTCCATGGGCACACGCAGCATACCTCCCTGTGGTTTCTGACAAGTCAAAAGAGACACAGAGCACACACTGGTTCCTTCCCTGAATCAACTTCTCGAGGCAGGGTGTTCTGCATCTAGTGAACGGCCTCAGCCAAGGCACGCCCTAGCTAGGCCTCTGGGCCCGTGCCTCTTCAGAAGCCTGCAGTGCTACAGGAAAAACTGTGCTTCAGTTGCAATAGGCAAGCACTCCGCCTTTCTCCGGGAGGCAGGGTGACTTCAGGTACGAGGTCCAGGATGGAAGGCGAAGCCGAGGGTTTCTCTCAGTGCAGCTCAGACTAGGGAAAGAGTGTGACTTCCACGGCATGTTGGACCTTGCTAGAACGGGGCTCGTGATCCTGTGCGAGTGCTGGGTAAATCAAGAAGTCCCAAGAAAGAGTGCAGTGTGTTGCCCATCCCTCGGCAGACACGGAGGGCCTCCGAGGGACCTATGGGCCTCGATGTTGCTCAGTAGGCCCACAGCGGTGTGGAGGTACTCAGTGATCTTGGAACGAAAATGATGCTCACCCGAGGGGCCTAGGAGTTCTCAAATGCTACCTTCTTTCAAATAAAGCAGAACAGCGACTAAGAGCTCACGGAGAGAGCTGCATGCCTCCCTTCCTGCATGGCTACTCAGGGCCTTACCTCGAGGCAAGGACTCACGTTGAGATTCCCTTTAGCTCCAGAGCATGGCAAGATGAGCCCCACCCCGGCCATGGAAGCACCCTGTGTAGCCAGAGAAAGCTCATTTCCTTCCCAGACCCATGCCTACAGCGGCCAGAGGCCTGACAACAGCAGAGCATTTCAGGGCGCTTCAAGGGAGCGTGAACGGGGCTTTGCAAATGAAAAAGCAAGGCTAGTACCGTCGCGCCCCCATTTCCATGGGCACACGCAGCATACCTCCCTGTGGTTTCTGAGCAGTCAAAAGAGACACAGAGCACACACTTCGTCCTTCCCCGAATCAGCTTCTCGAGGCAGGGTGTTCTGCATGTAGTGAACGGCCTCAACCAAGGCGCGCCCTAGCTAGGCCTCTGGGCCCGTGCCTCTTCAGAAGCCTGCAGTGCTACAGGAAAAACTGTGCTTTAGTGGCAATAGGAACGCAAGCCGACTTTCTCCTGGAGGCAGCGTGACTTCAGGTAGGAGGTCCTGGTTGGAAGGCGAAGCCTAGTGTTTTTTTCAGTGCAGCTCAGAGTAGGGAATGAGTGCGACTTCCACGGCATGTTGGAACCTGCTAGAACCGTGCTCGTGAACCTGTGGTAGTGCTGGGGGAATCAAGCTGTCCCAGGAAAGAGTGTACTGTTTTGCCCCTCACTCGGCATACACAGTGTGAGTCCGAAGGCCTACCGGCCTGGATGTTGTTTAGTAGGGCCCGGGGAGCCTGGGGGTACTCCGTGTTCTTGCAGGGCATAGGGTTTCCAGGCGAGGCACCTAGGTGTCCCGAAAAGCGTACTGGCGTTCAAAGGCTGCAGAGGAGCGCCTGCGGCCTCATGGAAACTGCTGCACGCCTCCGCTTCTGCAGAGCAATTCAGGGCCTTACCTCGAGGCAAGTCTTCACGTTGAGTGTCCCGTGAGCGACACCGCATGGTAGGATGCTGACTTTCTCCTTGAGTAGAGAGACTTCAGGTAGGAGGTCCTCTAAGAATTCGAAGCAGAGTGTTTTCTCATGGCAGCTCTAACGGGGGCAATGTCGAAGACTACCAGGGCATGTTGGACTGCCTAGAAATGTGGTTCTGATGCTGTTCGAGTGCTCTAGAAATGTAGCTCTCCTGAAGTAACGTGCAGTGTGTTGCCCATCCCTCGGCAGACACGGAGGGCCTCCGAGGGACCTATGGGCCTCGATGTTGCTCAGTAGGCCCACAGGGGTGTGGAGGTACTCAGTGATCTTGGAACGAAAAGGATGCTCACCCGAGGGGCCTAGGAGTTCTCCAAGGCTACCTTCTTTCAAATAAAGCAGAACAGCGACTAAGAGCTCATGGAGAGAGCTGCATGCCTCCCGTTCTGCATGGCTACTCAGGGCCTTACCTCGAGGCAAGGACTCACGTTGAGATTCCCTTTAGCTCCAGAGCATGGCAAGATGAGCCCCACTCCGGCCATGGAAGCACCCTGTGTAGCCAGAGAAAGCTCATTTTCTTCCCAGACCCATGCCTACAGCGGCCAGAGGCCAGTCAACAGCAGAGCATTTCAGGGAGCTTCAAGGCAGCACGCGTGGAGCTTTGCAAATGGAAAAGCAAGGCTAGTACCATCGCGCCCCCATTTCCATGGGCACACGCAGCATACCTCCCTGTGGTTTCTGAGCAGTCAAAAGAGACACAGAGCACACACTGGTTCCTTCCCTGAATCAACTTCTCGAGGCAGGGTGTTCTGCATCTAGTGAACGGCCTCAGCCAAGGCACGCCCTAGCTAGGCCTCTGGGCCCGTGCCTCTTCAGAAGCCTGCAGTGCTACAGGAAAAACTGTGCTTCAGTTGCAATAGGCAAGCACTCCGCCTTTCTCCGGGAGGCAGGGTGACTTCAGGTACGAGGTCCAGGATGGAAGGCGAAGCCGAGGGTTTCTCTCAGTGCAGCTCAGACTAGGGAAAGAGTGTGACTTCCACGGCATGTTGGACCTTGCTAGAACGGGGCTCGTGATCCTGTGCGAGTGCTGGGTAAATCAAGAAGTCCCAAGAAAGAGTGCAGTGTGTTGCCCATCCCTCGGCAGACACGGAGGGCCTCCGAGGGACCTATGGGCCTCGATGTTGCTCAGTAGGCCCACAGCGGTGTGGAGGTACTCAGTGATCTTGGAACGAAAATGATGCTCACCCGAGGGGCCTAGGAGTTCTCAAATGCTACCTTCTTTCAAATAAAGCAGAACAGCGACTACGAGCTCACGGAGAGAGCTGCATGCCTCCCTTCCTGCATGGCTACTCAGGGCCTTACCTCGAGGCAAGGACTCACGTTGAGATTCCCTTTAGCTCCAGAGCATGGCAAGATGAGCCCCACCCCGGCCATGGAAGCACCCTGTGTAGCCAGAGAAAGCTCATTTCCTTCCCAGACCCATGCCTACAGCGGCCAGAGGCCTGACAACAGCAGAGCATTTCAGGGCGCTTCAAGGGAGCGTGAACGGGGCTTTGCAAATGAAAAAGCAAGGCTAGTACCGTCGCGCCCCCATTTCCATGGGCACACGCAGCATACCTCCCTGTGGTTTCTGAGCAGTCAAAAGAGACACAGAGCACACACTTCGTCCTTCCCCGAATCAGCTTCTCGAGGCAGGGTGTTCTGCATGTAGTGAACGGCCTCAACCAAGGCGCGCCCTAGCTAGGCCTCTGGGCCCATGCCTCTTCAGAAGCCTGCAGTGCTACAGGAAAAACTGTGCTTTAGTGGCAATAGGAACGCAAGCCGACTTTCTCCTGGAGGCAGCGTGACTTCAGGTAGGAGGTCCTGGTTGGAAGGCGAAGCCTAGTGTTTTTTTCAGTGCAGCTCAGAGTAGGGAATGAGTGCGACTTCCACGGCATGTTGGAACCTGCTAGAACCGTGCTCGTGAACCTGTGGTAGTGCTGGGGGAATCAAGCTGTCCCAGGAAAGAGTGTACTGTTTTGCCCCTCACTCGGCATACACAGTGTGAGTCCGAAGGCCTACCGGCCTGGATGTTGTTTAGTAGGGCCCGGGGAGCCTGGGGGTACTCCGTGTTCTTGCAGGGCATAGGGTTTCCAGGCGAGGCACCTAGGTGTCCCGAAAAGCGTACTGGCGTTCAAAGGCTGCAGAGGAGCGCCTGCGGCCTCATGGAAACTGCTGCACGCCTCCGCTTCTGCAGAGCAATTCAGGGCCTTACCTCGAGGCAAGTCTTCACGTTGAGTGTCCCGTGAGCGACACCGCATGGTAGGATGCTGACTTTCTCCTTGAGTAGAGAGACTTCAGGTAGGAGGTCCTCTAAGAATTCGAAGCAGAGTGTTTTCTCATGGCAGCTCTAACGGGGGCAATGTCGAAGACTTCCAGGGCATGTTGGACTGCCTAGAAATGTGGTTCTGATGCTGTTCGAGTGCTCTAGAAATGTAGCTCTCCTGAAGTAACGTGCAGTGTGTTGCCCATCCCTCGGCAGACACGGAGGGCCTCCGAGGGACCTATGGGCCTCGATGTTGCTCAGTAGGCCCACAGCGGTGTGGAGGTACTCAGTGATCTTGGAACGAAAAGGATGCTCACCCGAGGGGCCTAGGAGTTCTCCAAGGCTACCTTCTTTCAAATAAAGCAGAACAGCGACTAAGAGCTCATGGAGAGAGCTGCATGCCTCCCGTTCTGCATGGCTACTCAGGGCCTTACCTCGAGGCAAGGACTCACGTTGAGATTCCCTTTAGCTCCAGAGCATGGCAAGATGAGCCCCACTCCGGCCATGGAAGCACCCTGTGTAGCCAGAGAAAGCTCATTTTCTTCCCAGACCCATGCCTACAGCGGCCAGAGGCCAGTCAACAGCAGAGCATTTCAGGGAGCTTCAAGGCAGCACGCGTGGAGCTTTGCAAATGGAAAAGCAAGGCTAGTACCATCGCGCCCCCATTTCCATGGGCACACGCAGCATACCTCCCTGTGGTTTCTGAGCAGTCAAAAGAGACACAGAGCACACACTGGTTCCTTCCCTGAATCAACTTCTCGAGGCAGGGTGTTCTGCATCTAGTGAACGGCCTCAGCCAAGGCACGCCCTAGCTAGGCCTCTGGGCCCGTGCCTCTTCAGAAGCCTGCAGTGCTACAGGAAAAACTGTGCTTCAGTTGCAATAGGCAAGCACTCCGCCTTTCTCCGGGAGGCAGGGTGACTTCAGGTACGAGGTCCAGGATGGAAGGCGAAGCCGAGGGTTTCTCTCAGTGCAGCTCAGACTAGGGAAAGAGTGTGACTTCCACGGCATGTTGGACCTTGCTAGAACGGGGCTCGTGATCCTGTGCGAGTGCTGGGTAAATCAAGAAGTCCCAAGAAAGAGTGCAGTGTGTTGCCCATCCCTCGGCAGACACGGAGGGCCTCCGAGGGACCTATGGGCCTCGATGTTGCTCAGTAGGCCCACAGCGGTGTGGAGGTACTCAGTGATCTTGGAACGAAAATGATGCTCACCCGAGGGGCCTAGGAGTTCTCAAATGCTACCTTCTTTCAAATAAAGCAGAACAGCGACTACGAGCTCACGGAGAGAGCTGCATGCCTCCCTTCCTGCATGGCTACTCAGGGCCTTACCTCGAGGCAAGGACTCACGTTGAGATTCCCTTTAGCTCCAGAGCATGGCAAGATGAGCCCCACCCCGGCCATGGAAGCACCCTGTGTAGCCAGAGAAAGCTCATTTCCTTCCCAGACCCATGCCTACAGCGGCCAGAGGCCTGACAACAGCAGAGCATTTCAGGGCGCTTCAAGGGAGCGTGAACGGGGCTTTGCAAATGAAAAAGCAAGGCTAGTACCGTCGCGCCCCCATTTCCATGGGCACACGCAGCATACCTCCCTGTGGTTTCTGAGCAGTCAAAAGAGACACAGAGCACACACTTCGTCCTTCCCCGAATCAGCTTCTCGAGGCAGGGTGTTCTGCATGTAGTGAACGGCCTCAACCAAGGCGCGCCCTAGCTAGGCCTCTGGGCCCATGCCTCTTCAGAAGCCTGCAGTGCTACAGGAAAAACTGTGCTTTAGTGGCAATAGGAACGCAAGCCGACTTTCTCCTGGAGGCAGCGTGACTTCAGGTAGGAGGTCCTGGTTGGAAGGCGAAGCCTAGTGTTTTTTTCAGTGCAGCTCAGAGTAGGGAATGAGTGCGACTTCCACGGCATGTTGGAACCTGCTAGAACCGTGCTCGTGAACCTGTGGTAGTGCTGGGGGAATCAAGCTGTCCCAGGAAAGAGTGTACTGTTTTGCCCCTCACTCGGCATACACAGTGTGAGTCCGAAGGCCTACCGGCCTGGATGTTGTTTAGTAGGGCCCGGGGAGCCTGGGGGTACTCCGTGTTCTTGCAGGGCATAGGGTTTCCAGGCGAGGCACCTAGGTGTCCCGAAAAGCGTACTGGCGTTCAAAGGCTGCAGAGGAGCGCCTGCGGCCTCATGGAAACTGCTGCACGCCTCCGCTTCTGCAGAGCAATTCAGGGCCTTACCTCGAGGCAAGTCTTCACGTTGAGTGTCCCGTGAGCGACACCGCATGGTAGGATGCTGACTTTCTCCTTGAGTAGAGAGACTTCAGGTAGGAGGTCCTCTAAGAATTCGAAGCAGAGTGTTTTCTCATGGCAGCTCTAACGGGGGCAATGTCGAAGACTTCCAGGGCATGTTGGACTGCCTAGAAATGTGGTTCTGATGCTGTTCGAGTGCTCTAGAAATGTAGCTCTCCTGAAGTAACGTGCAGTGTGTTGCCCATCCCTCGGCAGACACGGAGGGCCTCCGAGGGACCTATGGGCCTCGATGTTGCTCAGTAGGCCCACAGCGGTGTGGAGGTACTCAGTGATCTTGGAACGAAAAGGATGCTCACCCGAGGGGCCTAGGAGTTCTCCAAGGCTACCTTCTTTCAAATAAAGCAGAACAGCGACTAAGAGCTCATGGAGAGAGCTGCATGCCTCCCGTTCTGCATGGCTACTCAGGGCCTTACCTCGAGGCAAGGACTCACGTTGAGATTCCCTTTAGCTCCAGAGCATGGCAAGATGAGCCCCACTCCGGCCATGGAAGCACCCTGTGTAGCCAGAGAAAGCTCATTTTCTTCCCAGACCCATGCCTACAGCGGCCAGAGGCCAGTCAACAGCAGAGCATTTCAGGGAGCTTCAAGGCAGCACGCGTGGAGCTTTGCAAATGGAAAAGCAAGGCTAGTACCATCGCGCCCCCATTTCCATGGGCACACGCAGCATACCTCCCTGTGGTTTCTGAGCAGTCAAAAGAGACACAGAGCACACACTGGTTCCTTCCCTGAATCAACTTCTCGAGGCAGGGTGTTCTGCATCTAGTGAACGGCCTCAGCCAAGGCACGCCCTAGCTAGGCCTCTGGGCCCGTGCCTCTTCAGAAGCCTGCAGTGCTACAGGAAAAACTGTGCTTCAGTTGCAATAGGCAAGCACTCCGCCTTTCTCCGGGAGGCAGGGTGACTTCAGGTACGAGGTCCAGGATGGAAGGCGAAGCCGAGGGTTTCTCTCAGTGCAGCTCAGACTAGGGAAAGAGTGTGACTTCCACGGCATGTTGGACCTTGCTAGAACGGGGCTCGTGATCCTGTGCGAGTGCTGGGTAAATCAAGAAGTCCCAAGAAAGAGTGCAGTGTGTTGCCCATCCCTCGGCAGACACGGAGGGCCTCCGAGGGACCTATGGGCCTCGATGTTGCTCAGTAGGCCCACAGCGGTGTGGAGGTACTCAGTGATCTTGGAACGAAAATGATGCTCACCCGAGGGGCCTAGGAGTTCTCAAATGCTACCTTCTTTCAAATAAAGCAGAACAGCGACTACGAGCTCACGGAGAGAGCTGCATGCCTCCCTTCCTGCATGGCTACTCAGGGCCTTACCTCGAGGCAAGGACTCACGTTGAGATTCCCTTTAGCTCCAGAGCATGGCAAGATGAGCCCCACCCCGGCCATGGAAGCACCCTGTGTAGCCAGAGAAAGCTCATTTCCTTCCCAGACCCATGCCTACAGCGGCCAGAGGCCTGACAACAGCAGAGCATTTCAGGGCGCTTCAAGGGAGCGTGAACGGGGCTTTGCAAATGAAAAAGCAAGGCTAGTACCGTCGCGCCCCCATTTCCATGGGCACACGCAGCATACCTCCCTGTGGTTTCTGAGCAGTCAAAAGAGACACAGAGCACACACTTCGTCCTTCCCCGAATCAGCTTCTCGAGGCAGGGTGTTCTGCATGTAGTGAACGGCCTCTACCAAGGCGCGCCCTAGCTAGGCCTCTGGGCCCGTGCCTCTTCAGAAGCCTGCAGTGCTACAGGAAAAACTGTGCTTTAGTGGCAATAGGAACGCAAGCCGACTTTCTCCTGGAGGCAGCGTGACTTCAGGTAGGAGGTCCTGGTTGGAAGGCGAAGCCTAGTGTTTTTTTCAGTGCAGCTCAGAGTAGGGAATGAGTGCGACTTCCACGGCATGTTGGAACCTGCTAGAACCGTGCTCGTGAACCTGTGGTAGTGCTGGGGGAATCAAGCTGTCCCAGGAAAGAGTGTACTGTTTTGCCCCTCACTCGGCATACACAGTGTGAGTCCGAAGGCCTACCGGCCTGGATGTTGTTTAGTAGGGCCCGGGGAGCCTGGGGGTACTCCGTGTTCTTGCAGGGCATAGGGTTTCCAGGCGAGGCACCTAGGTGTCCCGAAAAGCGTACTGGCGTTCAAAGGCTGCAGAGGAGCGCCTGCGGCCTCATGGAAACTGCTGCACGCCTCCGCTTCTGCAGAGCAATTCAGGGCCTTACCTCGAGGCAAGTCTTCACGTTGAGTGTCCCGTGAGCGACACCGCATGGTAGGATGCTGACTTTCTCCTTGAGTAGAGAGACTTCAGGTAGGAGGTCCTCTAAGAATTCGAAGCAGAGTGTTTTCTCATGGCAGCTCTAACGGGGGCAATGTCGAAGACTTCCAGGGCATGTTGGACTGCCTAGAAATGTGGTTCTGATGCTGTTCGAGTGCTCTAGAAATGTAGCTCTCCTGAAGTAACGTGCAGTGTGTTGCCCATCCCTCGGCAGACACGGAGGGCCTCCGAGGGACCTATGGGCCTCGATGTTGCTCAGTAGGCCCACAGCGGTGTGGAGGTACTCAGTGATCTTGGAACGAAAAGGATGCTCACCCGAGGGGCCTAGGAGTTCTCCAAGGCTACCTTCTTTCAAATAAAGCAGAACAGCGACTAAGAGCTCATGGAGAGAGCTGCATGCCTCCCGTTCTGCATGGCTACTCAGGGCCTTACCTCGAGGCAAGGACTCACGTTGAGATTCCCTTTAGCTCCAGAGCATGGCAAGATGAGCCCCACTCCGGCCATGGAAGCACCCTGTGTAGCCAGAGAAAGCTCATTTTCTTCCCAGACCCATGCCTACAGCGGCCAGAGGCCAGTCAACAGCAGAGCATTTCAGGGAGCTTCAAGGCAGCACGCGTGGAGCTTTGCAAATGGAAAAGCAAGGCTAGTACCATCGCGCCCCCATTTCCATGGGCACACGCAGCATACCTCCCTGTGGTTTCTGAGCAGTCAAAAGAGACACAGAGCACACACTGGTTCCTTCCCTGAATCAACTTCTCGAGGCAGGGTGTTCTGCATCTAGTGAACGGCCTCAGCCAAGGCACGCCCTAGCTAGGCCTCTGGGCCCGTGCCTCTTCAGAAGCCTGCAGTGCTACAGGAAAAACTGTGCTTCAGTTGCAATAGGCAAGCACTCCGCCTTTCTCCGGGAGGCAGGGTGACTTCAGGTACGAGGTCCAGGATGGAAGGCGAAGCCGAGGGTTTCTCTCAGTGCAGCTCAGACTAGGGAAAGAGTGTGACTTCCACGGCATGTTGGACCTTGCTAGAACGGGGCTCGTGATCCTGTGCGAGTGCTGGGTAAATCAAGAAGTCCCAAGAAAGAGTGCAGTGTGTTGCCCATCCCTCGGCAGACACGGAGGGCCTCCGAGGGACCTATGGGCCTCGATGTTGCTCAGTAGGCCCACAGCGGTGTGGAGGTACTCAGTGATCTTGGAACGAAAATGATGCTCACCCGAGGGGCCTAGGAGTTCTCAAATGCTACCTTCTTTCAAATAAAGCAGAACAGCGACTACGAGCTCACGGAGAGAGCTGCATGCCTCCCTTCCTGCATGGCTACTCAGGGCCTTACCTCGAGGCAAGGACTCACGTTGAGATTCCCTTTAGCTCCAGAGCATGGCAAGATGAGCCCCACCCCGGCCATGGAAGCACCCTGTGTAGCCAGAGAAAGCTCATTTCCTTCCCAGACCCATGCCTACAGCGGCCAGAGGCCTGACAACAGCAGAGCATTTCAGGGCGCTTCAAGGGAGCGTGAACGGGGCTTTGCAAATGAAAAAGCAAGGCTAGTACCGTCGTGCCCCCATTTCCATGGGCACACGCAGCATACCTCCCTGTGGTTTCTGAGCAGTCAAAAGAGACACAGAGCACACACTTCGTCCTTCCCCGAATCAGCTTCTCGAGGCAGGGTGTTCTGCATGTAGTGAACGGCCTCAACCAAGGCGCGCCCTAGCTAGGCCTCTGGGCCCGTGCCTCTTCAGAAGCCTGCAGTGCTACAGGAAAAACTGTGCTTTAGTGGCAATAGGAACGCAAGCCGACTTTCTCCTGGAGGCAGCGTGACTTCAGGTAGGAGGTCCTGGTTGGAAGGCGAAGCCTAGTGTTTTTTTCAGTGCAGCTCAGAGTAGGGAATGAGTGCGACTTCCACGGCATGTTGGAACCTGCTAGAACCGTGCTCGTGAACCTGTGGTAGTGCTGGGGGAATCAAGCTGTCCCAGGAAAGAGTGTACTGTTTTGCCCCTCACTCGGCATACACAGTGTGAGTCCGAAGGCCTACCGGCCTGGATGTTGTTTAGTAGGGCCCGGGGAGCCTGGGGGTACTCCGTGTTCTTGCAGGGCATAGGGTTTCCAGGCGAGGCACCTAGGTGTCCCGAAAAGCGTACTGGCGTTCAAAGGCTGCAGAGGAGCGCCTGCGGCCTCATGGAAACTGCTGCACGCCTCCGCTTCTGCAGAGCAATTCAGGGCCTTACCTCGAGGCAAGTCTTCACGTTGAGTGTCCCGTGAGCGACACCGCATGGTAGGATGCTGACTTTCTCCTTGAGTAGAGAGACTTCAGGTAGGAGGTCCTCTAAGAATTCGAAGCAGAGTGTTTTCTCATGGCAGCTCTAACGGGGGCAATGTCGAAGACTTCCAGGGCATGTTGGACTGCCTAGAAATGTGGTTCTGATGCTGTTCGAGTGCTCTAGAAATGTAGCTCTCCTGAAGTAACGTGCAGTGTGTTGCCCATCCCTCGGCAGACACGGAGGGCCTCCGAGGGACCTATGGGCCTCGATGTTGCTCAGTAGGCCCACAGCGGTGTGGAGGTACTCAGTGATCTTGGAACGAAAAGGATGCTCACCCGAGGGGCCTAGGAGTTCTCCAAGGCTACCTTCTTTCAAATAAAGCAGAACAGCGACTAAGAGCTCATGGAGAGAGCTGCATGCCTCCCGTTCTGCATGGCTACTCAGGGCCTTACCTCGAGGCAAGGACTCACGTTGAGATTCCCTTTAGCTCCAGAGCATGGCAAGATGAGCCCCACTCCGGCCATGGAAGCACCCTGTGTAGCCAGAGAAAGCTCATTTTCTTCCCAGACCCATGCCTACAGCGGCCAGAGGCCAGTCAACAGCAGAGCATTTCAGGGAGCTTCAAGGCAGCACGCGTGGAGCTTTGCAAATGGAAAAGCAAGGCTAGTACCATCGCGCCCCCATTTCCATGGGCACACGCAGCATACCTCCCTGTGGTTTCTGAGCAGTCAAAAGAGACACAGAGCACACACTGGTTCCTTCCCTGAATCAACTTCTCGAGGCAGGGTGTTCTGCATCTAGTGAACGGCCTCAGCCAAGGCACGCCCTAGCTAGGCCTCTGGGCCCGTGCCTCTTCAGAAGCCTGCAGTGCTACAGGAAAAACTGTGCTTCAGTTGCAATAGGCAAGCACTCCGCCTTTCTCCGGGAGGCAGGGTGACTTCAGGTACGAGGTCCAGGATGGAAGGCGAAGCCGAGGGTTTCTCTCAGTGCAGCTCAGACTAGGGAAAGAGTGTGACTTCCACGGCATGTTGGACCTTGCTAGAACGGGGCTCGTGATCCTGTGCGAGTGCTGGGTAAATCAAGAAGTCCCAAGAAAGAGTGCAGTGTGTTGCCCATCCCTCGGCAGACACGGAGGGCCTCCGAGGGACCTATGGGCCTCGATGTTGCTCAGTAGGCCCACAGCGGTGTGGAGGTACTCAGTGATCTTGGAACGAAAATGATGCTCACCCGAGGGGCCTAGGAGTTCTCAAATGCTACCTTCTTTCAAATAAAGCAGAACAGCGACTACGAGCTCACGGAGAGAGCTGCATGCCTCCCTTCCTGCATGGCTACTCAGGGCCTTACCTCGAGGCAAGGACTCACGTTGAGATTCCCTTTAGCTCCAGAGCATGGCAAGATGAGCCCCACCCCGGCCATGGAAGCACCCTGTGTAGCCAGAGAAAGCTCATTTCCTTCCCAGACCCATGCCTACAGCGGCCAGAGGCCTGACAACAGCAGAGCATTTCAGGGCGCTTCAAGGGAGCGTGAACGGGGCTTTGCAAATGAAAAAGCAAGGCTAGTACCGTCGCGCCCCCATTTCCATGGGCACACGCAGCATACCTCCCTGTGGTTTCTGAGCAGTCAAAAGAGACACAGAGCACACACTTCGTCCTTCCCCGAATCAGCTTCTCGAGGCAGGGTGTTCTGCATGTAGTGAACGGCCTCAACCAAGGCGCGCCCTAGCTAGGCCTCTGGGCCCGTGCCTCTTCAGAAGCCTGCAGTGCTACAGGAAAAACTGTGCTTTAGTGGCAATAGGAACGCAAGCCGACTTTCTCCTGGAGGCAGCGTGACTTCAGGTAGGAGGTCCTGGTTGGAAGGCGAAGCCTAGTGTTTTTTTCAGTGCAGCTCAGAGTAGGGAATGAGTGCGACTTCCACGGCATGTTGGAACCTGCTAGAACCGTGCTCGTGAACCTGTGGTAGTGCTGGGGGAATCAAGCTGTCCCAGGAAAGAGTGTACTGTTTTGCCCCTCACTCGGCATACACAGTGTGAGTCCGAAGGCCTACCGGCCTGGATGTTGTTTAGTAGGGCCCGGGGAGCCTGGGGGTACTCCGTGTTCTTGCAGGGCATAGGGTTTCCAGGCGAGGCACCTAGGTGTCCCGAAAAGCGTACTGGCGTTCAAAGGCTGCAGAGGAGCGCCTGCGGCCTCATGGAAACTGCTGCACGCCTCCGCTTCTGCAGAGCAATTCAGGGCCTTACCTCGAGGCAAGTCTTCACGTTGAGTGTCCCGTGAGCGACACCGCATGGTAGGATGCTGACTTTCTCCTTGAGTAGAGAGACTTCAGGTAGGAGGTCCTCTAAGAATTCGAAGCAGAGTGTTTTCTCATGGCAGCTCTAACGGGGGCAATGTCGAAGACTACCAGGGCATGTTGGACTGCCTAGAAATGTGGTTCTGATGCTGTTCGAGTGCTCTAGAAATGTAGCTCTCCTGAAGTAACGTGCAGTGTGTTGCCCATCCCTCGGCAGACACGGAGGGCCTCCGAGGGACCTATGGGCCTCGATGTTGCTCAGTAGGCCCACAGGGGTGTGGAGGTACTCAGTGATCTTGGAACGAAAAGGATGCTCACCCGAGGGGCCTAGGAGTTCTCCAAGGCTACCTTCTTTCAAATAAAGCAGAACAGCGACTAAGAGCTCATGGAGAGAGCTGCATGCCTCCCGTTCTGCATGGCTACTCAGGGCCTTACCTCGAGGCAAGGACTCACGTTGAGATTCCCTTTAGCTCCAGAGCATGGCAAGATGAGCCCCACTCCGGCCATGGAAGCACCCTGTGTAGCCAGAGAAAGCTCATTTTCTTCCCAGACCCATGCCTACAGCGGCCAGAGGCCAGTCAACAGCAGAGCATTTCAGGGAGCTTCAAGGCAGCACGCGTGGAGCTTTGCAAATGGAAAAGCAAGGCTAGTACCATCGCGCCCCCATTTCCATGGGCACACGCAGCATACCTCCCTGTGGTTTCTGAGCAGTCAAAAGAGACACAGAGCACACACTGGTTCCTTCCCTGAATCAACTTCTCGAGGCAGGGTGTTCTGCATCTAGTGAACGGCCTCAGCCAAGGCACGCCCTAGCTAGGCCTCTGGGCCCGTGCCTCTTCAGAAGCCTGCAGTGCTACAGGAAAAACTGTGCTTCAGTTGCAATAGGCAAGCACTCCGCCTTTCTCCGGGAGGCAGGGTGACTTCAGGTACGAGGTCCAGGATGGAAGGCGAAGCCGAGGGTTTCTCTCAGTGCAGCTCAGACTAGGGAAAGAGTGTGACTTCCACGGCATGTTGGACCTTGCTAGAACGGGGCTCGTGATCCTGTGCGAGTGCTGGGTAAATCAAGAAGTCCCAAGAAAGAGTGCAGTGTGTTGCCCATCCCTCGGCAGACACGGAGGGCCTCCGAGGGACCTATGGGCCTCGATGTTGCTCAGTAGGCCCACAGCGGTGTGGAGGTACTCAGTGATCTTGGAACGAAAATGATGCTCACCCGAGGGGCCTAGGAGTTCTCAAATGCTACCTTCTTTCAAATAAAGCAGAACAGCGACTACGAGCTCACGGAGAGAGCTGCATGCCTCCCTTCCTGCATGGCTACTCAGGGCCTTACCTCGAGGCAAGGACTCACGTTGAGATTCCCTTTAGCTCCAGAGCATGGCAAGATGAGCCCCACCCCGGCCATGGAAGCACCCTGTGTAGCCAGAGAAAGCTCATTTCCTTCCCAGACCCATGCCTACAGCGGCCAGAGGCCTGACAACAGCAGAGCATTTCAGGGCGCTTCAAGGGAGCGTGAACGGGGCTTTGCAAATGAAAAAGCAAGGCTAGTACCGTCGCGCCCCCATTTCCATGGGCACACGCAGCATACCTCCCTGTGGTTTCTGAGCAGTCAAAAGAGACACAGAGCACACACTTCGTCCTTCCCCGAATCAGCTTCTCGAGGCAGGGTGTTCTGCATGTAGTGAACGGCCTCAACCAAGGCGCGCCCTAGCTAGGCCTCTGGGCCCGTGCCTCTTCAGAAGCCTGCAGTGCTACAGGAAAAACTGTGCTTTAGTGGCAATAGGAACGCAAGCCGACTTTCTCCTGGAGGCAGCGTGACTTCAGGTAGGAGGTCCTGGTTGGAAGGCGAAGCCTAGTGTTTTTTTCAGTGCAGCTCAGAGTAGGGAATGAGTGCGACTTCCACGGCATGTTGGAACCTGCTAGAACCGTGCTCGTGAACCTGTGGTAGTGCTGGGGGAATCAAGCTGTCCCAGGAAAGAGTGTACTGTTTTGCCCCTCACTCGGCATACACAGTGTGAGTCCGAAGGCCTACCGGCCTGGATGTTGTTTAGTAGGGCCCGGGGAGCCTGGGGGTACTCCGTGTTCTTGCAGGGCATAGGGTTTCCAGGCGAGGCACCTAGGTGTCCCGAAAAGCGTACTGGCGTTCAAAGGCTGCAGAGGAGCGCCTGCGGCCTCATGGAAACTGCTGCACGCCTCCGCTTCTGCAGAGCAATTCAGGGCCTTACCTCGAGGCAAGTCTTCACGTTGAGTGTCCCGTGAGCGACACCGCATGGTAGGATGCTGACTTTCTCCTTGAGTAGAGAGACTTCAGGTAGGAGGTCCTCTAAGAATTCGAAGCAGAGTGTTTTCTCATGGCAGCTCTAACGGGGGCAATGTCGAAGACTACCAGGGCATGTTGGACTGCCTAGAAATGTGGTTCTGATGCTGTTCGAGTGCTCTAGAAATGTAGCTCTCCTGAAGTAACGTGCAGTGTGTTGCCCATCCCTCGGCAGACACGGAGGGCCTCCGAGGGACCTATGGGCCTCGATGTTGCTCAGTAGGCCCACAGGGGTGTGGAGGTACTCAGTGATCTTGGAACGAAAAGGATGCTCACCCGAGGGGCCTAGGAGTTCTCCAAGGCTACCTTCTTTCAAATAAAGCAGAACAGCGACTAAGAGCTCATGGAGAGAGCTGCATGCCTCCCGTTCTGCATGGCTACTCAGGGCCTTACCTCGAGGCAAGGACTCACGTTGAGATTCCCTTTAGCTCCAGAGCATGGCAAGATGAGCCCCACTCCGGCCATGGAAGCACCCTGTGTAGCCAGAGAAAGCTCATTTTCTTCCCAGACCCATGCCTACAGCGGCCAGAGGCCAGTCAACAGCAGAGCATTTCAGGGAGCTTCAAGGCAGCACGCGTGGAGCTTTGCAAATGGAAAAGCAAGGCTAGTACCATCGCGCCCCCATTTCCATGGGCACACGCAGCATACCTCCCTGTGGTTTCTGAGCAGTCAAAAGAGACACAGAGCACACACTGGTTCCTTCCCTGAATCAACTTCTCGAGGCAGGGTGTTCTGCATCTAGTGAACGGCCTCAGCCAAGGCACGCCCTAGCTAGGCCTCTGGGCCCGTGCCTCTTCAGAAGCCTGCAGTGCTACAGGAAAAACTGTGCTTCAGTTGCAATAGGCAAGCACTCCGCCTTTCTCCGGGAGGCAGGGTGACTTCAGGTACGAGGTCCAGGATGGAAGGCGAAGCCGAGGGTTTCTCTCAGTGCAGCTCAGACTAGGGAAAGAGTGTGACTTCCACGGCATGTTGGACCTTGCTAGAACGGGGCTCGTGATCCTGTGCGAGTGCTGGGTAAATCAAGAAGTCCCAAGAAAGAGTGCAGTGTGTTGCCCATCCCTCGGCAGACACGGAGGGCCTCCGAGGGACCTATGGGCCTCGATGTTGCTCAGTAGGCCCACAGCGGTGTGGAGGTACTCAGTGATCTTGGAACGAAAATGATGCTCACCCGAGGGGCCTAGGAGTTCTCAAATGCTACCTTCTTTCAAATAAAGCAGAACAGCGACTACGAGCTCACGGAGAGAGCTGCATGCCTCCCTTCCTGCATGGCTACTCAGGGCCTTACCTCGAGGCAAGGACTCACGTTGAGATTCCCTTTAGCTCCAGAGCATGGCAAGATGAGCCCCACCCCGGCCATGGAAGCACCCTGTGTAGCCAGAGAAAGCTCATTTCCTTCCCAGACCCATGCCTACAGCGGCCAGAGGCCTGACAACAGCAGAGCATTTCAGGGCGCTTCAAGGGAGCGTGAACGGGGCTTTGCAAATGAAAAAGCAAGGCTAGTACCGTCGCGCCCCCATTTCCATGGGCACACGCAGCATACCTCCCTGTGGTTTCTGAGCAGTCAAAAGAGACACAGAGCACACACTTCGTCCTTCCCCGAATCAGCTTCTCGAGGCAGGGTGTTCTGCATGTAGTGAACGGCCTCTACCAAGGCGCGCCCTAGCTAGGCCTCTGGGCCCGTGCCTCTTCAGAAGCCTGCAGTGCTACAGGAAAAACTGTGCTTTAGTGGCAATAGGAACGCAAGCCGACTTTCTCCTGGAGGCAGCGTGACTTCAGGTAGGAGGTCCTGGTTGGAAGGCGAAGCCTAGTGTTTTTTTCAGTGCAGCTCAGAGTAGGGAATGAGTGCGACTTCCACGGCATGTTGGAACCTGCTAGAACCGTGCTCGTGAACCTGTGGTAGTGCTGGGGGAATCAAGCTGTCCCAGGAAAGAGTGTACTGTTTTGCCCCTCACTCGGCATACACAGTGTGAGTCCGAAGGCCTACCGGCCTGGATGTTGTTTAGTAGGGCCCGGGGAGCCTGGGGGTACTCCGTGTTCTTGCAGGGCATAGGGTTTCCAGGCGAGGCACCTAGGTGTCCCGAAAAGCGTACTGGCGTTCAAAGGCTGCAGAGGAGCGCCTGCGGCCTCATGGAAACTGCTGCACGCCTCCGCTTCTGCAGAGCAATTCAGGGCCTTACCTCGAGGCAAGTCTTCACGTTGAGTGTCCCGTGAGCGACACCGCATGGTAGGATGCTGACTTTCTCCTTGAGTAGAGAGACTTCAGGTAGGAGGTCCTCTAAGAATTCGAAGCAGAGTGTTTTCTCATGGCAGCTCTAACGGGGGCAATGTCGAAGACTTCCAGGGCATGTTGGACTGCCTAGAAATGTGGTTCTGATGCTGTTCGAGTGCTCTAGAAATGTAGCTCTCCTGAAGTAACGTGCAGTGTGTTGCCCATCCCTCGGCAGACACGGAGGGCCTCCGAGGGACCTATGGGCCTCGATGTTGCTCAGTAGGCCCACAGCGGTGTGGAGGTACTCAGTGATCTTGGAACGAAAAGGATGCTCACCCGAGGGGCCTAGGAGTTCTCCAAGGCTACCTTCTTTCAAATAAAGCAGAACAGCGACTAAGAGCTCATGGAGAGAGCTGCATGCCTCCCGTTCTGCATGGCTACTCAGGGCCTTACCTCGAGGCAAGGACTCACGTTGAGATTCCCTTTAGCTCCAGAGCATGGCAAGATGAGCCCCACTCCGGCCATGGAAGCACCCTGTGTAGCCAGAGAAAGCTCATTTTCTTCCCAGACCCATGCCTACAGCGGCCAGAGGCCAGTCAACAGCAGAGCATTTCAGGGAGCTTCAAGGCAGCACGCGTGGAGCTTTGCAAATGGAAAAGCAAGGCTAGTACCATCGCGCCCCCATTTCCATGGGCACACGCAGCATACCTCCCTGTGGTTTCTGAGCAGTCAAAAGAGACACAGAGCACACACTGGTTCCTTCCCTGAATCAACTTCTCGAGGCAGGGTGTTCTGCATCTAGTGAACGGCCTCAGCCAAGGCACGCCCTAGCTAGGCCTCTGGGCCCGTGCCTCTTCAGAAGCCTGCAGTGCTACAGGAAAAACTGTGCTTCAGTTGCAATAGGCAAGCACTCCGCCTTTCTCCGGGAGGCAGGGTGACTTCAGGTACGAGGTCCAGGATGGAAGGCGAAGCCGAGGGTTTCTCTCAGTGCAGCTCAGACTAGGGAAAGAGTGTGACTTCCACGGCATGTTGGACCTTGCTAGAACGGGGCTCGTGATCCTGTGCGAGTGCTGGGTAAATCAAGAAGTCCCAAGAAAGAGTGCAGTGTGTTGCCCATCCCTCGGCAGACACGGAGGGCCTCCGAGGGACCTATGGGCCTCGATGTTGCTCAGTAGGCCCACAGCGGTGTGGAGGTACTCAGTGATCTTGGAACGAAAATGATGCTCACCCGAGGGGCCTAGGAGTTCTCAAATGCTACCTTCTTTCAAATAAAGCAGAACAGCGACTACGAGCTCACGGAGAGAGCTGCATGCCTCCCTTCCTGCATGGCTACTCAGGGCCTTACCTCGAGGCAAGGACTCACGTTGAGATTCCCTTTAGCTCCAGAGCATGGCAAGATGAGCCCCACCCCGGCCATGGAAGCACCCTGTGTAGCCAGAGAAAGCTCATTTCCTTCCCAGACCCATGCCTACAGCGGCCAGAGGCCTGACAACAGCAGAGCATTTCAGGGCGCTTCAAGGGAGCGTGAACGGGGCTTTGCAAATGAAAAAGCAAGGCTAGTACCGTCGCGCCCCCATTTCCATGGGCACACGCAGCATACCTCCCTGTGGTTTCTGAGCAGTCAAAAGAGACACAGAGCACACACTTCGTCCTTCCCCGAATCAGCTTCTCGAGGCAGGGTGTTCTGCATGTAGTGAACGGCCTCAACCAAGGCGCGCCCTAGCTAGGCCTCTGGGCCCGTGCCTCTTCAGAAGCCTGCAGTGCTACAGGAAAAACTGTGCTTTAGTGGCAATAGGAACGCAAGCCGACTTTCTCCTGGAGGCAGCGTGACTTCAGGTAGGAGGTCCTGGTTGGAAGGCGAAGCCTAGTGTTTTTTTCAGTGCAGCTCAGAGTAGGGAATGAGTGCGACTTCCACGGCATGTTGGAACCTGCTAGAACCGTGCTCGTGAACCTGTGGTAGTGCTGGGGGAATCAAGCTGTCCCAGGAAAGAGTGTACTGTTTTGCCCCTCACTCGGCATACACAGTGTGAGTCCGAAGGCCTACCGGCCTGGATGTTGTTTAGTAGGGCCCGGGGAGCCTGGGGGTACTCCGTGTTCTTGCAGGGCATAGGGTTTCCAGGCGAGGCACCTAGGTGTCCCGAAAAGCGTACTGGCGTTCAAAGGCTGCAGAGGAGCGCCTGCGGCCTCATGGAAACTGCTGCACGCCTCCGCTTCTGCAGAGCAATTCAGGGCCTTACCTCGAGGCAAGTCTTCACGTTGAGTGTCCCGTGAGCGACACCGCATGGTAGGATGCTGACTTTCTCCTTGAGTAGAGAGACTTCAGGTAGGAGGTCCTCTAAGAATTCGAAGCAGAGTGTTTTCTCATGGCAGCTCTAACGGGGGCAATGTCGAAGACTACCAGGGCATGTTGGACTGCCTAGAAATGTGGTTCTGATGCTGTTCGAGTGCTCTAGAAATGTAGCTCTCCTGAAGTAACGTGCAGTGTGTTGCCCATCCCTCGGCAGACACGGAGGGCCTCCGAGGGACCTATGGGCCTCGATGTTGCTCAGTAGGCCCACAGGGGTGTGGAGGTACTCAGTGATCTTGGAACGAAAAGGATGCTCACCCGAGGGGCCTAGGAGTTCTCCAAGGCTACCTTCTTTCAAATAAAGCAGAACAGCGACTAAGAGCTCATGGAGAGAGCTGCATGCCTCCCGTTCTGCATGGCTACTCAGGGCCTTACCTCGAGGCAAGGACTCACGTTGAGATTCCCTTTAGCTCCAGAGCATGGCAAGATGAGCCCCACTCCGGCCATGGAAGCACCCTGTGTAGCCAGAGAAAGCTCATTTTCTTCCCAGACCCATGCCTACAGCGGCCAGAGGCCAGTCAACAGCAGAGCATTTCAGGGAGCTTCAAGGCAGCACGCGTGGAGCTTTGCAAATGGAAAAGCAAGGCTAGTACCATCGCGCCCCCATTTCCATGGGCACACGCAGCATACCTCCCTGTGGTTTCTGAGCAGTCAAAAGAGACACAGAGCACACACTGGTTCCTTCCCTGAATCAACTTCTCGAGGCAGGGTGTTCTGCATCTAGTGAACGGCCTCAGCCAAGGCACGCCCTAGCTAGGCCTCTGGGCCCGTGCCTCTTCAGAAGCCTGCAGTGCTACAGGAAAAACTGTGCTTCAGTTGCAATAGGCAAGCACTCCGCCTTTCTCCGGGAGGCAGGGTGACTTCAGGTACGAGGTCCAGGATGGAAGGCGAAGCCGAGGGTTTCTCTCAGTGCAGCTCAGACTAGGGAAAGAGTGTGACTTCCACGGCATGTTGGACCTTGCTAGAACGGGGCTCGTGATCCTGTGCGAGTGCTGGGTAAATCAAGAAGTCCCAAGAAAGAGTGCAGTGTGTTGCCCATCCCTCGGCAGACACGGAGGGCCTCCGAGGGACCTATGGGCCTCGATGTTGCTCAGTAGGCCCACAGCGGTGTGGAGGTACTCAGTGATCTTGGAACGAAAATGATGCTCACCCGAGGGGCCTAGGAGTTCTCAAATGCTACCTTCTTTCAAATAAAGCAGAACAGCGACTACGAGCTCACGGAGAGAGCTGCATGCCTCCCTTCCTGCATGGCTACTCAGGGCCTTACCTCGAGGCAAGGACTCACGTTGAGATTCCCTTTAGCTCCAGAGCATGGCAAGATGAGCCCCACCCCGGCCATGGAAGCACCCTGTGTAGCCAGAGAAAGCTCATTTCCTTCCCAGACCCATGCCTACAGCGGCCAGAGGCCTGACAACAGCAGAGCATTTCAGGGCGCTTCAAGGGAGCGTGAACGGGGCTTTGCAAATGAAAAAGCAAGGCTAGTACCGTCGCGCCCCCATTTCCATGGGCACACGCAGCATACCTCCCTGTGGTTTCTGAGCAGTCAAAAGAGACACAGAGCACACACTTCGTCCTTCCCCGAATCAGCTTCTCGAGGCAGGGTGTTCTGCATGTAGTGAACGGCCTCAACCAAGGCGCGCCCTAGCTAGGCCTCTGGGCCCGTGCCTCTTCAGAAGCCTGCAGTGCTACAGGAAAAACTGTGCTTTAGTGGCAATAGGAACGCAAGCCGACTTTCTCCTGGAGGCAGCGTGACTTCAGGTAGGAGGTCCTGGTTGGAAGGCGAAGCCTAGTGTTTTTTTCAGTGCAGCTCAGAGTAGGGAATGAGTGCGACTTCCACGGCATGTTGGAACCTGCTAGAACCGTGCTCGTGAACCTGTGGTAGTGCTGGGGGAATCAAGCTGTCCCAGGAAAGAGTGTACTGTTTTGCCCCTCACTCGGCATACACAGTGTGAGTCCGAAGGCCTACCGGCCTGGATGTTGTTTAGTAGGGCCCGGGGAGCCTGGGGGTACTCCGTGTTCTTGCAGGGCATAGGGTTTCCAGGCGAGGCACCTAGGTGTCCCGAAAAGCGTACTGGCGTTCAAAGGCTGCAGAGGAGCGCCTGCGGCCTCATGGAAACTGCTGCACGCCTCCGCTTCTGCAGAGCAATTCAGGGCCTTACCTCGAGGCAAGTCTTCACGTTGAGTGTCCCGTGAGCGACACCGCATGGTAGGATGCTGACTTTCTCCTTGAGTAGAGAGACTTCAGGTAGGAGGTCCTCTAAGAATTCGAAGCAGAGTGTTTTCTCATGGCAGCTCTAACGGGGGCAATGTCGAAGACTACCAGGGCATGTTGGACTGCCTAGAAATGTGGTTCTGATGCTGTTCGAGTGCTCTAGAAATGTAGCTCTCCTGAAGTAACGTGCAGTGTGTTGCCCATCCCTCGGCAGACACGGAGGGCCTCCGAGGGACCTATGGGCCTCGATGTTGCTCAGTAGGCCCACAGGGGTGTGGAGGTACTCAGTGATCTTGGAACGAAAAGGATGCTCACCCGAGGGGCCTAGGAGTTCTCCAAGGCTACCTTCTTTCAAATAAAGCAGAACAGCGACTAAGAGCTCATGGAGAGAGCTGCATGCCTCCCGTTCTGCATGGCTACTCAGGGCCTTACCTCGAGGCAAGGACTCACGTTGAGATTCCCTTTAGCTCCAGAGCATGGCAAGATGAGCCCCACTCCGGCCATGGAAGCACCCTGTGTAGCCAGAGAAAGCTCATTTTCTTCCCAGACCCATGCCTACAGCGGCCAGAGGCCAGTCAACAGCAGAGCATTTCAGGGAGCTTCAAGGCAGCACGCGTGGAGCTTTGCAAATGGAAAAGCAAGGCTAGTACCATCGCGCCCCCATTTCCATGGGCACACGCAGCATACCTCCCTGTGGTTTCTGAGCAGTCAAAAGAGACACAGAGCACACACTGGTTCCTTCCCTGAATCAACTTCTCGAGGCAGGGTGTTCTGCATCTAGTGAACGGCCTCAGCCAAGGCACGCCCTAGCTAGGCCTCTGGGCCCGTGCCTCTTCAGAAGCCTGCAGTGCTACAGGAAAAACTGTGCTTCAGTTGCAATAGGCAAGCACTCCGCCTTTCTCCGGGAGGCAGGGTGACTTCAGGTACGAGGTCCAGGATGGAAGGCGAAGCCGAGGGTTTCTCTCAGTGCAGCTCAGACTAGGGAAAGAGTGTGACTTCCACGGCATGTTGGACCTTGCTAGAACGGGGCTCGTGATCCTGTGCGAGTGCTGGGTAAATCAAGAAGTCCCAAGAAAGAGTGCAGTGTGTTGCCCATCCCTCGGCAGACACGGAGGGCCTCCGAGGGACCTATGGGCCTCGATGTTGCTCAGTAGGCCCACAGCGGTGTGGAGGTACTCAGTGATCTTGGAACGAAAATGATGCTCACCCGAGGGGCCTAGGAGTTCTCAAATGCTACCTTCTTTCAAATAAAGCAGAACAGCGACTACGAGCTCACGGAGAGAGCTGCATGCCTCCCTTCCTGCATGGCTACTCAGGGCCTTACCTCGAGGCAAGGACTCACGTTGAGATTCCCTTTAGCTCCAGAGCATGGCAAGATGAGCCCCACCCCGGCCATGGAAGCACCCTGTGTAGCCAGAGAAAGCTCATTTCCTTCCCAGACCCATGCCTACAGCGGCCAGAGGCCTGACAACAGCAGAGCATTTCAGGGCGCTTCAAGGGAGCGTGAACGGGGCTTTGCAAATGAAAAAGCAAGGCTAGTACCGTCGCGCCCCCATTTCCATGGGCACACGCAGCATACCTCCCTGTGGTTTCTGAGCAGTCAAAAGAGACACAGAGCACACACTTCGTCCTTCCCCGAATCAGCTTCTCGAGGCAGGGTGTTCTGCATGTAGTGAACGGCCTCTACCAAGGCGCGCCCTAGCTAGGCCTCTGGGCCCGTGCCTCTTCAGAAGCCTGCAGTGCTACAGGAAAAACTGTGCTTTAGTGGCAATAGGAACGCAAGCCGACTTTCTCCTGGAGGCAGCGTGACTTCAGGTAGGAGGTCCTGGTTGGAAGGCGAAGCCTAGTGTTTTTTTCAGTGCAGCTCAGAGTAGGGAATGAGTGCGACTTCCACGGCATGTTGGAACCTGCTAGAACCGTGCTCGTGAACCTGTGGTAGTGCTGGGGGAATCAAGCTGTCCCAGGAAAGAGTGTACTGTTTTGCCCCTCACTCGGCATACACAGTGTGAGTCCGAAGGCCTACCGGCCTGGATGTTGTTTAGTAGGGCCCGGGGAGCCTGGGGGTACTCCGTGTTCTTGCAGGGCATAGGGTTTCCAGGCGAGGCACCTAGGTGTCCCGAAAAGCGTACTGGCGTTCAAAGGCTGCAGAGGAGCGCCTGCGGCCTCATGGAAACTGCTGCACGCCTCCGCTTCTGCAGAGCAATTCAGGGCCTTACCTCGAGGCAAGTCTTCACGTTGAGTGTCCCGTGAGCGACACCGCATGGTAGGATGCTGACTTTCTCCTTGAGTAGAGAGACTTCAGGTAGGAGGTCCTCTAAGAATTCGAAGCAGAGTGTTTTCTCATGGCAGCTCTAACGGGGGCAATGTCGAAGACTTCCAGGGCATGTTGGACTGCCTAGAAATGTGGTTCTGATGCTGTTCGAGTGCTCTAGAAATGTAGCTCTCCTGAAGTAACGTGCAGTGTGTTGCCCATCCCTCGGCAGACACGGAGGGCCTCCGAGGGACCTATGGGCCTCGATGTTGCTCAGTAGGCCCACAGCGGTGTGGAGGTACTCAGTGATCTTGGAACGAAAAGGATGCTCACCCGAGGGGCCTAGGAGTTCTCCAAGGCTACCTTCTTTCAAATAAAGCAGAACAGCGACTAAGAGCTCATGGAGAGAGCTGCATGCCTCCCGTTCTGCATGGCTACTCAGGGCCTTACCTCGAGGCAAGGACTCACGTTGAGATTCCCTTTAGCTCCAGAGCATGGCAAGATGAGCCCCACTCCGGCCATGGAAGCACCCTGTGTAGCCAGAGAAAGCTCATTTTCTTCCCAGACCCATGCCTACAGCGGCCAGAGGCCAGTCAACAGCAGAGCATTTCAGGGAGCTTCAAGGCAGCACGCGTGGAGCTTTGCAAATGGAAAAGCAAGGCTAGTACCATCGCGCCCCCATTTCCATGGGCACACGCAGCATACCTCCCTGTGGTTTCTGAGCAGTCAAAAGAGACACAGAGCACACACTGGTTCCTTCCCTGAATCAACTTCTCGAGGCAGGGTGTTCTGCATCTAGTGAACGGCCTCAGCCAAGGCACGCCCTAGCTAGGCCTCTGGGCCCGTGCCTCTTCAGAAGCCTGCAGTGCTACAGGAAAAACTGTGCTTCAGTTGCAATAGGCAAGCACTCCGCCTTTCTCCGGGAGGCAGGGTGACTTCAGGTACGAGGTCCAGGATGGAAGGCGAAGCCGAGGGTTTCTCTCAGTGCAGCTCAGACTAGGGAAAGAGTGTGACTTCCACGGCATGTTGGACCTTGCTAGAACGGGGCTCGTGATCCTGTGCGAGTGCTGGGTAAATCAAGAAGTCCCAAGAAAGAGTGCAGTGTGTTGCCCATCCCTCGGCAGACACGGAGGGCCTCCGAGGGACCTATGGGCCTCGATGTTGCTCAGTAGGCCCACAGCGGTGTGGAGGTACTCAGTGATCTTGGAACGAAAATGATGCTCACCCGAGGGGCCTAGGAGTTCTCAAATGCTACCTTCTTTCAAATAAAGCAGAACAGCGACTACGAGCTCACGGAGAGAGCTGCATGCCTCCCTTCCTGCATGGCTACTCAGGGCCTTACCTCGAGGCAAGGACTCACGTTGAGATTCCCTTTAGCTCCAGAGCATGGCAAGATGAGCCCCACCCCGGCCATGGAAGCACCCTGTGTAGCCAGAGAAAGCTCATTTCCTTCCCAGACCCATGCCTACAGCGGCCAGAGGCCTGACAACAGCAGAGCATTTCAGGGCGCTTCAAGGGAGCGTGAACGGGGCTTTGCAAATGAAAAAGCAAGGCTAGTACCGTCGCGCCCCCATTTCCATGGGCACACGCAGCATACCTCCCTGTGGTTTCTGAGCAGTCAAAAGAGACACAGAGCACACACTTCGTCCTTCCCCGAATCAGCTTCTCGAGGCAGGGTGTTCTGCATGTAGTGAACGGCCTCAACCAAGGCGCGCCCTAGCTAGGCCTCTGGGCCCGTGCCTCTTCAGAAGCCTGCAGTGCTACAGGAAAAACTGTGCTTTAGTGGCAATAGGAACGCAAGCCGACTTTCTCCTGGAGGCAGCGTGACTTCAGGTAGGAGGTCCTGGTTGGAAGGCGAAGCCTAGTGTTTTTTTCAGTGCAGCTCAGAGTAGGGAATGAGTGCGACTTCCACGGCATGTTGGAACCTGCTAGAACCGTGCTCGTGAACCTGTGGTAGTGCTGGGGGAATCAAGCTGTCCCAGGAAAGAGTGTACTGTTTTGCCCCTCACTCGGCATACACAGTGTGAGTCCGAAGGCCTACCGGCCTGGATGTTGTTTAGTAGGGCCCGGGGAGCCTGGGGGTACTCCGTGTTCTTGCAGGGCATAGGGTTTCCAGGCGAGGCACCTAGGTGTCCCGAAAAGCGTACTGGCGTTCAAAGGCTGCAGAGGAGCGCCTGCGGCCTCATGGAAACTGCTGCACGCCTCCGCTTCTGCAGAGCAATTCAGGGCCTTACCTCGAGGCAAGTCTTCACGTTGAGTGTCCCGTGAGCGACACCGCATGGTAGGATGCTGACTTTCTCCTTGAGTAGAGAGACTTCAGGTAGGAGGTCCTCTAAGAATTCGAAGCAGAGTGTTTTCTCATGGCAGCTCTAACGGGGGCAATGTCGAAGACTACCAGGGCATGTTGGACTGCCTAGAAATGTGGTTCTGATGCTGTTCGAGTGCTCTAGAAATGTAGCTCTCCTGAAGTAACGTGCAGTGTGTTGCCCATCCCTCGGCAGACACGGAGGGCCTCCGAGGGACCTATGGGCCTCGATGTTGCTCAGTAGGCCCACAGGGGTGTGGAGGTACTCAGTGATCTTGGAACGAAAAGGATGCTCACCCGAGGGGCCTAGGAGTTCTCCAAGGCTACCTTCTTTCAAATAAAGCAGAACAGCGACTAAGAGCTCATGGAGAGAGCTGCATGCCTCCCGTTCTGCATGGCTACTCAGGGCCTTACCTCGAGGCAAGGACTCACGTTGAGATTCCCTTTAGCTCCAGAGCATGGCAAGATGAGCCCCACTCCGGCCATGGAAGCACCCTGTGTAGCCAGAGAAAGCTCATTTTCTTCCCAGACCCATGCCTACAGCGGCCAGAGGCCAGTCAACAGCAGAGCATTTCAGGGAGCTTCAAGGCAGCACGCGTGGAGCTTTGCAAATGGAAAAGCAAGGCTAGTACCATCGCGCCCCCATTTCCATGGGCACACGCAGCATACCTCCCTGTGGTTTCTGAGCAGTCAAAAGAGACACAGAGCACACACTGGTTCCTTCCCTGAATCAACTTCTCGAGGCAGGGTGTTCTGCATCTAGTGAACGGCCTCAGCCAAGGCACGCCCTAGCTAGGCCTCTGGGCCCGTGCCTCTTCAGAAGCCTGCAGTGATACAGGAAAAACTGTGCTTCAGTTGCAATAGGCAAGCACTCCGCCTTTCTCCGGGAGGCAGGGTGACTTCAGGTACGAGGTCCAGGATGGAAGGCGAAGCCGAGGGTTTCTCTCAGTGCAGCTCAGACTAGGGAAAGAGTGTGACTTCCACGGCATGTTGGACCTTGCTAGAACGGGGCTCGTGATCCTGTGCGAGTGCTGGGTAAATCAAGAAGTCCCAAGAAAGAGTGCAGTGTGTTGCCCATCCCTCGGCAGACACGGAGGGCCTCCGAGGGACCTATGGGCCTCGATGTTGCTCAGTAGGCCCACAGCGGTGTGGAGGTACTCAGTGATCTTGGAACGAAAATGATGCTCACCCGAGGGGCCTAGGAGTTCTCAAATGCTACCTTCTTTCAAATAAAGCAGAACAGCGACTACGAGCTCACGGAGAGAGCTGCATGCCTCCCTTCCTGCATGGCTACTCAGGGCCTTACCTCGAGGCAAGGACTCACGTTGAGATTCCCTTTAGCTCCAGAGCATGGCAAGATGAGCCCCACCCCGGCCATGGAAGCACCCTGTGTAGCCAGAGAAAGCTCATTTCCTTCCCAGACCCATGCCTACAGCGGCCAGAGGCCTGACAACAGCAGAGCATTTCAGGGCGCTTCAAGGGAGCGTGAACGGGGCTTTGCAAATGAAAAAGCAAGGCTAGTACCGTCGCGCCCCCATTTCCATGGGCACACGCAGCATACCTCCCTGTGGTTTCTGAGCAGTCAAAAGAGACACAGAGCACACACTTCGTCCTTCCCCGAATCAGCTTCTCGAGGCAGGGTGTTCTGCATGTAGTGAACGGCCTCAACCAAGGCGCGCCCTAGCTAGGCCTCTGGGCCCGTGCCTCTTCAGAAGCCTGCAGTGCTACAGGAAAAACTGTGCTTTAGTGGCAATAGGAACGCAAGCCGACTTTCTCCTGGAGGCAGCGTGACTTCAGGTAGGAGGTCCTGGTTGGAAGGCGAAGCCTAGTGTTTTTTTCAGTGCAGCTCAGAGTAGGGAATGAGTGCGACTTCCACGGCATGTTGGAACCTGCTAGAACCGTGCTCGTGAACCTGTGGTAGTGCTGGGGGAATCAAGCTGTCCCAGGAAAGAGTGTACTGTTTTGCCCCTCACTCGGCATACACAGTGTGAGTCCGAAGGCCTACCGGCCTGGATGTTGTTTAGTAGGGCCCGGGGAGCCTGGGGGTACTCCGTGTTCTTGCAGGGCATAGGGTTTCCAGGCGAGGCACCTAGGTGTCCCGAAAAGCGTACTGGCGTTCAAAGGCTGCAGAGGAGCGCCTGCGGCCTCATGGAAACTGCTGCACGCCTCCGCTTCTGCAGAGCAATTCAGGGCCTTACCTCGAGGCAAGTCTTCACGTTGAGTGTCCCGTGAGCGACACCGCATGGTAGGATGCTGACTTTCTCCTTGAGTAGAGAGACTTCAGGTAGGAGGTCCTCTAAGAATTCGAAGCAGAGTGTTTTCTCATGGCAGCTCTAACGGGGGCAATGTCGAAGACTACCAGGGCATGTTGGACTGCCTAGAAATGTGGTTCTGATGCTGTTCGAGTGCTCTAGAAATGTAGCTCTCCTGAAGTAACGTGCAGTGTGTTGCCCATCCCTCGGCAGACACGGAGGGCCTCCGAGGGACCTATGGGCCTCGATGTTGCTCAGTAGGCCCACAGGGGTGTGGAGGTACTCAGTGATCTTGGAACGAAAAGGATGCTCACCCGAGGGGCCTAGGAGTTCTCCAAGGCTACCTTCTTTCAAATAAAGCAGAACAGCGACTAAGAGCTCATGGAGAGAGCTGCATGCCTCCCGTTCTGCATGGCTACTCAGGGCCTTACCTCGAGGCAAGGACTCACGTTGAGATTCCCTTTAGCTCCAGAGCATGGCAAGATGAGCCCCACTCCGGCCATGGAAGCACCCTGTGTAGCCAGAGAAAGCTCATTTTCTTCCCAGACCCATGCCTACAGCGGCCAGAGGCCAGTCAACAGCAGAGCATTTCAGGGAGCTTCAAGGCAGCACGCGTGGAGCTTTGCAAATGGAAAAGCAAGGCTAGTACCATCGCGCCCCCATTTCCATGGGCACACGCAGCATACCTCCCTGTGGTTTCTGAGCAGTCAAAAGAGACACAGAGCACACACTGGTTCCTTCCCTGAATCAACTTCTCGAGGCAGGGTGTTCTGCATCTAGTGAACGGCCTCAGCCAAGGCACGCCCTAGCTAGGCCTCTGGGCCCGTGCCTCTTCAGAAGCCTGCAGTGCTACAGGAAAAACTGTGCTTCAGTTGCAATAGGCAAGCACTCCGCCTTTCTCCGGGAGGCAGGGTGACTTCAGGTACGAGGTCCAGGATGGAAGGCGAAGCCGAGGGTTTCTCTCAGTGCAGCTCAGACTAGGGAAAGAGTGTGACTTCCACGGCATGTTGGACCTTGCTAGAACGGGGCTCGTGATCCTGTGCGAGTGCTGGGTAAATCAAGAAGTCCCAAGAAAGAGTGCAGTGTGTTGCCCATCCCTCGGCAGACACGGAGGGCCTCCGAGGGACCTATGGGCCTCGATGTTGCTCAGTAGGCCCACAGCGGTGTGGAGGTACTCAGTGATCTTGGAACGAAAATGATGCTCACCCGAGGGGCCTAGGAGTTCTCAAATGCTACCTTCTTTCAAATAAAGCAGAACAGCGACTAAGAGCTCACGGAGAGAGCTGCATGCCTCCCTTCCTGCATGGCTACTCAGGGCCTTACCTCGAGGCAAGGACTCACGTTGAGATTCCCTTTAGCTCCAGAGCATGGCAAGATGAGCCCCACCCCGGCCATGGAAGCACCCTGTGTAGCCAGAGAAAGCTCATTTCCTTCCCAGACCCATGCCTACAGCGGCCAGAGGCCTGACAACAGCAGAGCATTTCAGGGCGCTTCAAGGGAGCGTGAACGGGGCTTTGCAAATGAAAAAGCAAGGCTAGTACCGTCGCGCCCCCATTTCCATGGGCACACGCAGCATACCTCCCTGTGGTTTCTGAGCAGTCAAAAGAGACACAGAGCACACACTTCGTCCTTCCCCGAATCAGCTTCTCGAGGCAGGGTGTTCTGCATGTAGTGAACGGCCTCAACCAAGGCGCGCCCTAGCTAGGCCTCTGGGCCCGTGCCTCTTCAGAAGCCTGCAGTGCTACAGGAAAAACTGTGCTTTAGTGGCAATAGGAACGCAAGCCGACTTTCTCCTGGAGGCAGCGTGACTTCAGGTAGGAGGTCCTGGTTGGAAGGCGAAGCCTAGTGTTTTTTTCAGTGCAGCTCAGAGTAGGGAATGAGTGCGACTTCCACGGCATGTTGGAACCTGCTAGAACCGTGCTCGTGAACCTGTGGTAGTGCTGGGGGAATCAAGCTGTCCCAGGAAAGAGTGTACTGTTTTGCCCCTCACTCGGCATACACAGTGTGAGTCCGAAGGCCTACCGGCCTGGATGTTGTTTAGTAGGGCCCGGGGAGCCTGGGGGTACTCCGTGTTCTTGCAGGGCATAGGGTTTCCAGGCGAGGCACCTAGGTGTCCCGAAAAGCGTACTGGCGTTCAAAGGCTGCAGAGGAGCGCCTGCGGCCTCATGGAAACTGCTGCACGCCTCCGCTTCTGCAGAGCAATTCAGGGCCTTACCTCGAGGCAAGTCTTCACGTTGAGTGTCCCGTGAGCGACACCGCATGGTAGGATGCTGACTTTCTCCTTGAGTAGAGAGACTTCAGGTAGGAGGTCCTCTAAGAATTCGAAGCAGAGTGTTTTCTCATGGCAGCTCTAACGGGGGCAATGTCGAAGACTACCAGGGCATGTTGGACTGCCTAGAAATGTGGTTCTGATGCTGTTCGAGTGCTCTAGAAATGTAGCTCTCCTGAAGTAACGTGCAGTGTGTTGCCCATCCCTCGGCAGACACGGAGGGCCTCCGAGGGACCTATGGGCCTCGATGTTGCTCAGTAGGCCCACAGGGGTGTGGAGGTACTCAGTGATCTTGGAACGAAAAGGATGCTCACCCGAGGGGCCTAGGAGTTCTCCAAGGCTACCTTCTTTCAAATAAAGCAGAACAGCGACTAAGAGCTCATGGAGAGAGCTGCATGCCTCCCGTTCTGCATGGCTACTCAGGGCCTTACCTCGAGGCAAGGACTCACGTTGAGATTCCCTTTAGCTCCAGAGCATGGCAAGATGAGCCCCACTCCGGCCATGGAAGCACCCTGTGTAGCCAGAGAAAGCTCATTTTCTTCCCAGACCCATGCCTACAGCGGCCAGAGGCCAGTCAACAGCAGAGCATTTCAGGGAGCTTCAAGGCAGCACGCGTGGAGCTTTGCAAATGGAAAAGCAAGGCTAGTACCATCGCGCCCCCATTTCCATGGGCACACGCAGCATACCTCCCTGTGGTTTCTGACAAGTCAAAAGAGACACAGAGCACACACTGGTTCCTTCCCTGAATCAACTTCTCGAGGCAGGGTGTTCTGCATCTAGTGAACGGCCTCAGCCAAGGCACGCCCTAGCTAGGCCTCTGGGCCCGTGCCTCTTCAGAAGCCTGCAGTGCTACAGGAAAAACTGTGCTTCAGTTGCAATAGGCAAGCACTCCGCCTTTCTCCGGGAGGCAGGGTGACTTCAGGTACGAGGTCCAGGATGGAAGGCGAAGCCGAGGGTTTCTCTCAGTGCAGCTCAGACTAGGGAAAGAGTGTGACTTCCACGGCATGTTGGACCTTGCTAGAACGGGGCTCGTGATCCTGTGCGAGTGCTGGGTAAATCAAGAAGTCCCAAGAAAGAGTGCAGTGTGTTGCCCATCCCTCGGCAGACACGGAGGGCCTCCGAGGGACCTATGGGCCTCGATGTTGCTCAGTAGGCCCACAGCGGTGTGGAGGTACTCAGTGATCTTGGAACGAAAATGATGCTCACCCGAGGGGCCTAGGAGTTCTCAAATGCTACCTTCTTTCAAATAAAGCAGAACAGCGACTACGAGCTCACGGAGAGAGCTGCATGCCTCCCTTCCTGCATGGCTACTCAGGGCCTTACCTCGAGGCAAGGACTCACGTTGAGATTCCCTTTAGCTCCAGAGCATGGCAAGATGAGCCCCACCCCGGCCATGGAAGCACCCTGTGTAGCCAGAGAAAGCTCATTTCCTTCCCAGACCCATGCCTACAGCGGCCAGAGGCCTGACAACAGCAGAGCATTTCAGGGCGCTTCAAGGGAGCGTGAACGGGGCTTTGCAAATGAAAAAGCAAGGCTAGTACCGTCGCGCCCCCATTTCCATGGGCACACGCAGCATACCTCCCTGTGGTTTCTGAGCAGTCAAAAGAGACACAGAGCACACACTTCGTCCTTCCCCGAATCAGCTTCTCGAGGCAGGGTGTTCTGCATGTAGTGAACGGCCTCTACCAAGGCGCGCCCTAGCTAGGCCTCTGGGCCCGTGCCTCTTCAGAAGCCTGCAGTGCTACAGGAAAAACTGTGCTTTAGTGGCAATAGGAACGCAAGCCGACTTTCTCCTGGAGGCAGCGTGACTTCAGGTAGGAGGTCCTGGTTGGAAGGCGAAGCCTAGTGTTTTTTTCAGTGCAGCTCAGAGTAGGGAATGAGTGCGACTTCCACGGCATGTTGGAACCTGCTAGAACCGTGCTCGTGAACCTGTGGTAGTGCTGGGGGAATCAAGCTGTCCCAGGAAAGAGTGTACTGTTTTGCCCCTCACTCGGCATACACAGTGTGAGTCCGAAGGCCTACCGGCCTGGATGTTGTTTAGTAGGGCCCGGGGAGCCTGGGGGTACTCCGTGTTCTTGCAGGGCATAGGGTTTCCAGGCGAGGCACCTAGGTGTCCCGAAAAGCGTACTGGCGTTCAAAGGCTGCAGAGGAGCGCCTGCGGCCTCATGGAAACTGCTGCACGCCTCCGCTTCTGCAGAGCAATTCAGGGCCTTACCTCGAGGCAAGTCTTCACGTTGAGTGTCCCGTGAGCGACACCGCATGGTAGGATGCTGACTTTCTCCTTGAGTAGAGAGACTTCAGGTAGGAGGTCCTCTAAGAATTCGAAGCAGAGTGTTTTCTCATGGCAGCTCTAACGGGGGCAATGTCGAAGACTACCAGGGCATGTTGGACTGCCTAGAAATGTGGTTCTGATGCTGTTCGAGTGCTCTAGAAATGTAGCTCTCCTGAAGTAACGTGCAGTGTGTTGCCCATCCCTCGGCAGACACGGAGGGCCTCCGAGGGACCTATGGGCCTCGATGTTGCTCAGTAGGCCCACAGGGGTGTGGAGGTACTCAGTGATCTTGGAACGAAAAGGATGCTCACCCGAGGGGCCTAGGAGTTCTCCAAGGCTACCTTCTTTCAAATAAAGCAGAACAGCGACTAAGAGCTCATGGAGAGAGCTGCATGCCTCCCGTTCTGCATGGCTACTCAGGGCCTTACCTCGAGGCAAGGACTCACGTTGAGATTCCCTTTAGCTCCAGAGCATGGCAAGATGAGCCCCACTCCGGCCATGGAAGCACCCTGTGTAGCCAGAGAAAGCTCATTTTCTTCCCAGACCCATGCCTACAGCGGCCAGAGGCCAGTCAACAGCAGAGCATTTCAGGGAGCTTCAAGGCAGCACGCGTGGAGCTTTGCAAATGGAAAAGCAAGGCTAGTACCATCGCGCCCCCATTTCCATGGGCACACGCAGCATACCTCCCTGTGGTTTCTGAGCAGTCAAAAGAGACACAGAGCACACACTGGTTCCTTCCCTGAATCAACTTCTCGAGGCAGGGTGTTCTGCATCTAGTGAACGGCCTCAGCCAAGGCACGCCCTAGCTAGGCCTCTGGGCCCGTGCCTCTTCAGAAGCCTGCAGTGCTACAGGAAAAACTGTGCTTCAGTTGCAATAGGCAAGCACTCCGCCTTTCTCCGGGAGGCAGGGTGACTTCAGGTACGAGGTCCAGGATGGAAGGCGAAGCCGAGGGTTTCTCTCAGTGCAGCTCAGACTAGGGAAAGAGTGTGACTTCCACGGCATGTTGGACCTTGCTAGAACGGGGCTCGTGATCCTGTGCGAGTGCTGGGTAAATCAAGAAGTCCCAAGAAAGAGTGCAGTGTGTTGCCCATCCCTCGGCAGACACGGAGGGCCTCCGAGGGACCTATGGGCCTCGATGTTGCTCAGTAGGCCCACAGCGGTGTGGAGGTACTCAGTGATCTTGGAACGAAAATGATGCTCACCCGAGGGGCCTAGGAGTTCTCAAATGCTACCTTCTTTCAAATAAAGCAGAACAGCGACTAAGAGCTCACGGAGAGAGCTGCATGCCTCCCTTCCTGCATGGCTACTCAGGGCCTTACCTCGAGGCAAGGACTCACGTTGAGATTCCCTTTAGCTCCAGAGCATGGCAAGATGAGCCCCACCCCGGCCATGGAAGCACCCTGTGTAGCCAGAGAAAGCTCATTTCCTTCCCAGACCCATGCCTACAGCGGCCAGAGGCCTGACAACAGCAGAGCATTTCAGGGCGCTTCAAGGGAGCGTGAACGGGGCTTTGCAAATGAAAAAGCAAGGCTAGTACCGTCGCGCCCCCATTTCCATGGGCACACGCAGCATACCTCCCTGTGGTTTCTGAGCAGTCAAAAGAGACACAGAGCACACACTTCGTCCTTCCCCGAATCAGCTTCTCGAGGCAGGGTGTTCTGCATGTAGTGAACGGCCTCAACCAAGGCGCGCCCTAGCTAGGCCTCTGGGCCCGTGCCTCTTCAGAAGCCTGCAGTGCTACAGGAAAAACTGTGCTTTAGTGGCAATAGGAACGCAAGCCGACTTTCTCCTGGAGGCAGCGTGACTTCAGGTAGGAGGTCCTGGTTGGAAGGCGAAGCCTAGTGTTTTTTTCAGTGCAGCTCAGAGTAGGGAATGAGTGCGACTTCCACGGCATGTTGGAACCTGCTAGAACCGTGCTCGTGAACCTGTGGTAGTGCTGGGGGAATCAAGCTGTCCCAGGAAAGAGTGTACTGTTTTGCCCCTCACTCGGCATACACAGTGTGAGTCCGAAGGCCTACCGGCCTGGATGTTGTTTAGTAGGGCCCGGGGAGCCTGGGGGTACTCCGTGTTCTTGCAGGGCATAGGGTTTCCAGGCGAGGCACCTAGGTGTCCCGAAAAGCGTACTGGCGTTCAAAGGCTGCAGAGGAGCGCCTGCGGCCTCATGGAAACTGCTGCACGCCTCCGCTTCTGCAGAGCAATTCAGGGCCTTACCTCGAGGCAAGTCTTCACGTTGAGTGTCCCGTGAGCGACACCGCATGGTAGGATGCTGACTTTCTCCTTGAGTAGAGAGACTTCAGGTAGGAGGTCCTCTAAGAATTCGAAGCAGAGTGTTTTCTCATGGCAGCTCTAACGGGGGCAATGTCGAAGACTACCAGGGCATGTTGGACTGCCTAGAAATGTGGTTCTGATGCTGTTCGAGTGCTCTAGAAATGTAGCTCTCCTGAAGTAACGTGCAGTGTGTTGCCCATCCCTCGGCAGACACGGAGGGCCTCCGAGGGACCTATGGGCCTCGATGTTGCTCAGTAGGCCCACAGGGGTGTGGAGGTACTCAGTGATCTTGGAACGAAAAGGATGCTCACCCGAGGGGCCTAGGAGTTCTCCAAGGCTACCTTCTTTCAAATAAAGCAGAACAGCGACTAAGAGCTCATGGAGAGAGCTGCATGCCTCCCGTTCTGCATGGCTACTCAGGGCCTTACCTCGAGGCAAGGACTCACGTTGAGATTCCCTTTAGCTCCAGAGCATGGCAAGATGAGCCCCACTCCGGCCATGGAAGCACCCTGTGTAGCCAGAGAAAGCTCATTTTCTTCCCAGACCCATGCCTACAGCGGCCAGAGGCCAGTCAACAGCAGAGCATTTCAGGGAGCTTCAAGGCAGCACGCGTGGAGCTTTGCAAATGGAAAAGCAAGGCTAGTACCATCGCGCCCCCATTTCCATGGGCACACGCAGCATACCTCCCTGTGGTTTCTGACAAGTCAAAAGAGACACAGAGCACACACTGGTTCCTTCCCTGAATCAACTTCTCGAGGCAGGGTGTTCTGCATCTAGTGAACGGCCTCAGCCAAGGCACGCCCTAGCTAGGCCTCTGGGCCCGTGCCTCTTCAGAAGCCTGCAGTGCTACAGGAAAAACTGTGCTTCAGTTGCAATAGGCAAGCACTCCGCCTTTCTCCGGGAGGCAGGGTGACTTCAGGTACGAGGTCCAGGATGGAAGGCGAAGCCGAGGGTTTCTCTCAGTGCAGCTCAGACTAGGGAAAGAGTGTGACTTCCACGGCATGTTGGACCTTGCTAGAACGGGGCTCGTGATCCTGTGCGAGTGCTGGGTAAATCAAGAAGTCCCAAGAAAGAGTGCAGTGTGTTGCCCATCCCTCGGCAGACACGGAGGGCCTCCGAGGGACCTATGGGCCTCGATGTTGCTCAGTAGGCCCACAGCGGTGTGGAGGTACTCAGTGATCTTGGAACGAAAATGATGCTCACCCGAGGGGCCTAGGAGTTCTCAAATGCTACCTTCTTTCAAATAAAGCAGAACAGCGACTACGAGCTCACGGAGAGAGCTGCATGCCTCCCTTCCTGCATGGCTACTCAGGGCCTTACCTCGAGGCAAGGACTCACGTTGAGATTCCCTTTAGCTCCAGAGCATGGCAAGATGAGCCCCACCCCGGCCATGGAAGCACCCTGTGTAGCCAGAGAAAGCTCATTTCCTTCCCAGACCCATGCCTACAGCGGCCAGAGGCCTGACAACAGCAGAGCATTTCAGGGCGCTTCAAGGGAGCGTGAACGGGGCTTTGCAAATGAAAAAGCAAGGCTAGTACCGTCGCGCCCCCATTTCCATGGGCACACGCAGCATACCTCCCTGTGGTTTCTGAGCAGTCAAAAGAGACACAGAGCACACACTTCGTCCTTCCCCGAATCAGCTTCTCGAGGCAGGGTGTTCTGCATGTAGTGAACGGCCTCTACCAAGGCGCGCCCTAGCTAGGCCTCTGGGCCCGTGCCTCTTCAGAAGCCTGCAGTGCTACAGGAAAAACTGTGCTTTAGTGGCAATAGGAACGCAAGCCGACTTTCTCCTGGAGGCAGCGTGACTTCAGGTAGGAGGTCCTGGTTGGAAGGCGAAGCCTAGTGTTTTTTTCAGTGCAGCTCAGAGTAGGGAATGAGTGCGACTTCCACGGCATGTTGGAACCTGCTAGAACCGTGCTCGTGAACCTGTGGTAGTGCTGGGGGAATCAAGCTGTCCCAGGAAAGAGTGTACTGTTTTGCCCCTCACTCGGCATACACAGTGTGAGTCCGAAGGCCTACCGGCCTGGATGTTGTTTAGTAGGGCCCGGGGAGCCTGGGGGTACTCCGTGTTCTTGCAGGGCATAGGGTTTCCAGGCGAGGCACCTAGGTGTCCCGAAAAGCGTACTGGCGTTCAAAGGCTGCAGAGGAGCGCCTGCGGCCTCATGGAAACTGCTGCACGCCTCCGCTTCTGCAGAGCAATTCAGGGCCTTACCTCGAGGCAAGTCTTCACGTTGAGTGTCCCGTGAGCGACACCGCATGGTAGGATGCTGACTTTCTCCTTGAGTAGAGAGACTTCAGGTAGGAGGTCCTCTAAGAATTCGAAGCAGAGTGTTTTCTCATGGCAGCTCTAACGGGGGCAATGTCGAAGACTACCAGGGCATGTTGGACTGCCTAGAAATGTGGTTCTGATGCTGTTCGAGTGCTCTAGAAATGTAGCTCTCCTGAAGTAACGTGCAGTGTGTTGCCCATCCCTCGGCAGACACGGAGGGCCTCCGAGGGACCTATGGGCCTCGATGTTGCTCAGTAGGCCCACAGGGGTGTGGAGGTACTCAGTGATCTTGGAACGAAAAGGATGCTCACCCGAGGGGCCTAGGAGTTCTCCAAGGCTACCTTCTTTCAAATAAAGCAGAACAGCGACTAAGAGCTCATGGAGAGAGCTGCATGCCTCCCGTTCTGCATGGCTACTCAGGGCCTTACCTCGAGGCAAGGACTCACGTTGAGATTCCCTTTAGCTCCAGAGCATGGCAAGATGAGCCCCACTCCGGCCATGGAAGCACCCTGTGTAGCCAGAGAAAGCTCATTTTCTTCCCAGACCCATGCCTACAGCGGCCAGAGGCCAGTCAACAGCAGAGCATTTCAGGGAGCTTCAAGGCAGCACGCGTGGAGCTTTGCAAATGGAAAAGCAAGGCTAGTACCATCGCGCCCCCATTTCCATGGGCACACGCAGCATACCTCCCTGTGGTTTCTGACAAGTCAAAAGAGACACAGAGCACACACTGGTTCCTTCCCTGAATCAACTTCTCGAGGCAGGGTGTTCTGCATCTAGTGAACGGCCTCAGCCAAGGCACGCCCTAGCTAGGCCTCTGGGCCCGTGCCTCTTCAGAAGCCTGCAGTGCTACAGGAAAAACTGTGCTTCAGTTGCAATAGGCAAGCACTCCGCCTTTCTCCGGGAGGCAGGGTGACTTCAGGTACGAGGTCCAGGATGGAAGGCGAAGCCGAGGGTTTCTCTCAGTGCAGCTCAGACTAGGGAAAGAGTGTGACTTCCACGGCATGTTGGACCTTGCTAGAACGGGGCTCGTGATCCTGTGCGAGTGCTGGGTAAATCAAGAAGTCCCAAGAAAGAGTGCAGTGTGTTGCCCATCCCTCGGCAGACACGGAGGGCCTCCGAGGGACCTATGGGCCTCGATGTTGCTCAGTAGGCCCACAGCGGTGTGGAGGTACTCAGTGATCTTGGAACGAAAATGATGCTCACCCGAGGGGCCTAGGAGTTCTCAAATGCTACCTTCTTTCAAATAAAGCAGAACAGCGACTAAGAGCTCACGGAGAGAGCTGCATGCCTCCCTTCCTGCATGGCTACTCAGGGCCTTACCTCGAGGCAAGGACTCACGTTGAGATTCCCTTTAGCTCCAGAGCATGGCAAGATGAGCCCCACCCCGGCCATGGAAGCACCCTGTGTAGCCAGAGAAAGCTCATTTCCTTCCCAGACCCATGCCTACAGCGGCCAGAGGCCTGACAACAGCAGAGCATTTCAGGGCGCTTCAAGGGAGCGTGAACGGGGCTTTGCAAATGAAAAAGCAAGGCTAGTACCGTCGCGCCCCCATTTCCATGGGCACACGCAGCATACCTCCCTGTGGTTTCTGAGCAGTCAAAAGAGACACAGAGCACACACTTCGTCCTTCCCCGAATCAGCTTCTCGAGGCAGGGTGTTCTGCATGTAGTGAACGGCCTCTACCAAGGCGCGCCCTAGCTAGGCCTCTGGGCCCGTGCCTCTTCAGAAGCCTGCAGTGCTACAGGAAAAACTGTGCTTTAGTGGCAATAGGAACGCAAGCCGACTTTCTCCTGGAGGCAGCGTGACTTCAGGTAGGAGGTCCTGGTTGGAAGGCGAAGCCTAGTGTTTTTTTCAGTGCAGCTCAGAGTAGGGAATGAGTGCGACTTCCACGGCATGTTGGAACCTGCTAGAACCGTGCTCGTGAACCTGTGGTAGTGCTGGGGGAATCAAGCTGTCCCAGGAAAGAGTGTACTGTTTTGCCCCTCACTCGGCATACACAGTGTGAGTCCGAAGGCCTACCGGCCTGGATGTTGTTTAGTAGGGCCCGGGGAGCCTGGGGGTACTCCGTGTTCTTGCAGGGCATAGGGTTTCCAGGCGAGGCACCTAGGTGTCCCGAAAAGCGTACTGGCGTTCAAAGGCTGCAGAGGAGCGCCTGCGGCCTCATGGAAACTGCTGCACGCCTCCGCTTCTGCAGAGCAATTCAGGGCCTTACCTCGAGGCAAGTCTTCACGTTGAGTGTCCCGTGAGCGACACCGCATGGTAGGATGCTGACTTTCTCCTTGAGTAGAGAGACTTCAGGTAGGAGGTCCTCTAAGAATTCGAAGCAGAGTGTTTTCTCATGGCAGCTCTAACGGGGGCAATGTCGAAGACTACCAGGGCATGTTGGACTGCCTAGAAATGTGGTTCTGATGCTGTTCGAGTGCTCTAGAAATGTAGCTCTCCTGAAGTAACGTGCAGTGTGTTGCCCATCCCTCGGCAGACACGGAGGGCCTCCGAGGGACCTATGGGCCTCGATGTTGCTCAGTAGGCCCACAGGGGTGTGGAGGTACTCAGTGATCTTGGAACGAAAAGGATGCTCACCCGAGGGGCCTAGGAGTTCTCCAAGGCTACCTTCTTTCAAATAAAGCAGAACAGCGACTAAGAGCTCATGGAGAGAGCTGCATGCCTCCCGTTCTGCATGGCTACTCAGGGCCTTACCTCGAGGCAAGGACTCACGTTGAGATTCCCTTTAGCTCCAGAGCATGGCAAGATGAGCCCCACTCCGGCCATGGAAGCACCCTGTGTAGCCAGAGAAAGCTCATTTTCTTCCCAGACCCATGCCTACAGCGGCCAGAGGCCAGTCAACAGCAGAGCATTTCAGGGAGCTTCAAGGCAGCACGCGTGGAGCTTTGCAAATGGAAAAGCAAGGCTAGTACCATCGCGCCCCCATTTCCATGGGCACACGCAGCATACCTCCCTGTGGTTTCTGAGCAGTCAAAAGAGACACAGAGCACACACTGGTTCCTTCCCTGAATCAACTTCTCGAGGCAGGGTGTTCTGCATCTAGTGAACGGCCTCAGCCAAGGCACGCCCTAGCTAGGCCTCTGGGCCCGTGCCTCTTCAGAAGCCTGCAGTGCTACAGGAAAAACTGTGCTTCAGTTGCAATAGGCAAGCACTCCGCCTTTCTCCGGGAGGCAGGGTGACTTCAGGTACGAGGTCCAGGATGGAAGGCGAAGCCGAGGGTTTCTCTCAGTGCAGCTCAGACTAGGGAAAGAGTGTGACTTCCACGGCATGTTGGACCTTGCTAGAACGGGGCTTGTGATCCTGTGCGAGTGCTGGGTAAATCAAGAAGTCCCAAGAAAGAGTGCAGTGTGTTGCCCATCCCTCGGCAGACACGGAGGGCCTCCGAGGGACCTATGGGCCTCGATGTTGCTCAGTAGGCCCACAGCGGTGTGGAGGTACTCAGTGATCTTGGAACGAAAATGATGCTCACCGGAGGGGCCTAGGAGTTCTCAAATGCTACCTTCTTTCAAATAAAGCAGAACAGCGACTACGAGCTCACGGAGAGAGCTGCATGCCTCCCTTCCTGCATGGCTACTCAGGGCCTTACCTCGAGGCAAGGACTCACGTTGAGATTCCCTTTAGCTCCAGAGCATGGCAAGATGAGCCCCACCCCGGCCATGGAAGCACCCTGTGTAGCCAGAGAAAGCTCATTTTCTTCCCAGACCCATGCCTACAGCGGCCAGAGGCCAGTCAACAGCAGAGCATTTCAGGGAGCTTCAAGGCAGCACGCGTGGAGCTTTGCAAATGGAAAAGCAAGGCTAGTACCATCGCGCCCCCATTTCCATGGGCACACGCAGCATACCTCCCTGTGGTTTCTGAGCAGTCAAAAGAGACACAGAGCACACACTGGTTCCTTCCCTGAATCAACTTCTCGAGGCAGGGTGTTCTGCATCTAGTGAACGGCCTCAGCCAAGGCACGCCCTAGCTAGGCCTCTGGGCCCGTGCCTCTTCAGAAGCCTGCAGTGCTACAGGAAAAACTGTGCTTCAGTTGCAATAGGCAAGCACTCCGCCTTTCTCCGGGAGGCAGGGTGACTTCAGGTACGAGGTCCAGGATGGAAGGCGAAGCCGAGGGTTTCTCTCAGTGCAGCTCAGACTAGGGAAAGAGTGTGACTTCCACGGCATGTTGGACCTTGCTAGAACGGGGCTCGTGATCCTGTGCGAGTGCTGGGTAAATCAAGATGTCCCAAGAAAGAGTGCAGTGTGTTGCCCATCCCTCGGCAGACACGGAGGGCCTCCGAGGGACCTATGGGCCTCGATGTTGCTCAGTAGGCCCACAGCGGTGTGGAGGTACTCAGTGATCTTGGAACGAAAATGATGCTCACCCGAGGGGCCTAGGAGTTCTCAAATGCTACCTTCTTTCAAATAAAGCAGAACAGCGACTACGAGCTCACGGAGAGAGCTGCATGCCTCCCTTCCTGCATGGCTACTCAGGGCCTTACCTCGAGGCAAGGACTCACGTTGAGATTCCCTTTAGCTCCAGAGCATGGCAAGATGAGCCCCACCCCGGCCATGGAAGCACCCTGTGTAGCCAGAGAAAGCTCATTTCCTTCCCAGACCCATGCCTACAGCGGCCAGAGGCCTGACAACAGCAGAGCATTTCAGGGCGCTTCAAGGGAGCGTGAACGGGGCTTTGCAAATGAAAAAGCAAGGCTAGTACCGTCGCGCCCCCATTTCCATGGGCACACGCAGCATACCTCCCTGTGGTTTCTGAGCAGTCAAAAGAGACACAGAGCACACACTTCGTCCTTCCCCGAATCAGCTTCTCGAGGCAGGGTGTTCTGCATGTAGTGAACGGCCTCAACCAAGGCGCGCCCTAGCTAGGCCTCTGGGCCCGTGCCTCTTCAGAAGCCTGCAGTGCTACAGGAAAAACTGTGCTTTAGTGGCAATAGGAACGCAAGCCGACTTTCTCCTGGAGGCAGCGTGACTTCAGGTAGGAGGTCCTGGTTGGAAGGCGAAGCCTAGTGTTTTTTTCAGTGCAGCTCAGAGTAGGGAATGAGTGCGACTTCCACGGCATGTTGGAACCTGCTAGAACCGTGCTCGTGAACCTGTGGTAGTGCTGGGGGAATCAAGCTGTCCCAGGAAAGAGTGTACTGTTTTGCCCCTCACTCGGCATACACAGTGTGAGTCCGAAGGCCTACCGGCCTGGATGTTGTTTAGTAGGGCCCGGGGAGCCTGGGGGTACTCCGTGTTCTTGCAGGGCATAGGGTTTCCAGGCGAGGCACCTAGGTGTCCCGAAAAGCGTACTGGCGTTCAAAGGCTGCAGAGGAGCGCCTGCGGCCTCATGGAAACTGCTGCACGCCTCCGCTTCTGCAGAGCAATTCAGGGCCTTACCTCGAGGCAAGTCTTCACGTTGAGTGTCCCGTGAGCGACACCGCATGGTAGGATGCTGACTTTCTCCTTGAGTAGAGAGACTTCAGGTAGGAGGTCCTCTAAGAATTCGAAGCAGAGTGTTTTCTCATGGCAGCTCTAACGGGGGCAATGTCGAAGACTACCAGGGCATGTTGGACTGCCTAGAAATGTGGTTCTGATGCTGTTCGAGTGCTCTAGAAATGTAGCTCTCCTGAAGTAACGTGCAGTGTGTTGCCCATCCCTCGGCAGACACGGAGGGCCTCCGAGGGACCTATGGGCCTCGATGTTGCTCAGTAGGCCCACAGGGGTGTGGAGGTACTCAGTGATCTTGGAACGAAAAGGATGCTCACCCGAGGGGCCTAGGAGTTCTCCAAGGCTACCTTCTTTCAAATAAAGCAGAACAGCGACTAAGAGCTCATGGAGAGAGCTGCATGCCTCCCGTTCTGCATGGCTACTCAGGGCCTTACCTCGAGGCAAGGACTCACGTTGAGATTCCCTTTAGCTCCAGAGCATGGCAAGATGAGCCCCACTCCGGCCATGGAAGCACCCTGTGTAGCCAGAGAAAGCTCATTTTCTTCCCAGACCCATGCCTACAGCGGCCAGAGGCCAGTCAACAGCAGAGCATTTCAGGGAGCTTCAAGGCAGCACGCGTGGAGCTTTGCAAATGGAAAAGCAAGGCTAGTACCATCGCACCCCCATTTCCATGGGCACACGCAGCATACCTCCCTGTGGTTTCTGAGCAGTCAAAAGAGACACAGAGCACACACTGGTTCCTTCCCTGAATCAACTTCTCGAGGCAGGGTGTTCTGCATCTAGTGAACGGCCTCAGCCAAGGCACGCCCTAGCTAGGCCTCTGGGCCCGTGCCTCTTCAGAAGCCTGCAGTGCTACAGGAAAAACTGTGCTTCAGTTGCAATAGGCAAGCACTCCGCCTTTCTCCGGGAGGCAGGGTGACTTCAGGTACGAGGTCCAGGATGGAAGGCGAAGCCGAGGGTTTCTCTCAGTGCAGCTCAGACTAGGGAAAGAGTGTGACTTCCACGGCATGTTGGACCTTGCTAGAACGGGGCTCGTGATCCTGTGCGAGTGCTGGGTAAATCAAGAAGTCCCAAGAAAGAGTGCAGTGTGTTGCCCATCCCTCGGCAGACACGGAGGGCCTCCGAGGGACCTATGGGCCTCGATGTTGCTCAGTAGGCCCACAGCGGTGTGGAGGTACTCAGTGATCTTGGAACGAAAATGATGCTCACCCGAGGGGCCTAGGAGTTCTCAAATGCTACCTTCTTTCAAATAAAGCAGAACAGCGACTACGAGCTCACGGAGAGAGCTGCATGCCTCCCTTCCTGCATGGCTACTCAGGGCCTTACCTCGAGGCAAGGACTCACGTTGAGATTCCCTTTAGCTCCAGAGCATGGCAAGATGAGCCCCACCCCGGCCATGGAAGCACCCTGTGTAGCCAGAGAAAGCTCATTTCCTTCCCAGACCCATGCCTACAGCGGCCAGAGGCCTGACAACAGCAGAGCATTTCAGGGCGCTTCAAGGGAGCGTGAACGGGGCTTTGCAAATGAAAAAGCAAGGCTAGTACCGTCGCGCCCCCATTTCCATGGGCACACGCAGCATACCTCCCTGTGGTTTCTGAGCAGTCAAAAGAGACACAGAGCACACACTTCGTCCTTCCCCGAATCAGCTTCTCGAGGCAGGGTGTTCTGCATGTAGTGAACGGCCTCAACCAAGGCGCGCCCTAGCTAGGCCTCTGGGCCCGTGCCTCTTCAGAAGCCTGCAGTGCTACAGGAAAAACTGTGCTTTAGTGGCAATAGGAACGCAAGCCGACTTTCTCCTGGAGGCAGCGTGACTTCAGGTAGGAGGTCCTGGTTGGAAGGCGAAGCCTAGTGTTTTTTTCAGTGCAGCTCAGAGTAGGGAATGAGTGCGACTTCCACGGCATGTTGGAACCTGCTAGAACCGTGCTCGTGAACCTGTGGTAGTGCTGGGGGAATCAAGCTGTCCCAGGAAAGAGTGTACTGTTTTGCCCCTCACTCGGCATACACAGTGTGAGTCCGAAGGCCTACCGGCCTGGATGTTGTTTAGTAGGGCCCGGGGAGCCTGGGGGTACTCCGTGTTCTTGCAGGGCATAGGGTTTCCAGGCGAGGCACCTAGGTGTCCCGAAAAGCGTACTGGCGTTCAAAGGCTGCAGAGGAGCGCCTGCGGCCTCATGGAAACTGCTGCACGCCTCCGCTTCTGCAGAGCAATTCAGGGCCTTACCTCGAGGCAAGTCTTCACGTTGAGTGTCCCGTGAGCGACACCGCATGGTAGGATGCTGACTTTCTCCTTGAGTAGAGAGACTTCAGGTAGGAGGTCCTCTAAGAATTCGAAGCAGAGTGTTTTCTCATGGCAGCTCAAACGAGGGCAATGTCGAAGACTTCCAGGGCATGTTGGACTGCCTAGAAATGTGGTTCTGATGCTGTTCGAGTGCTCTAGAAATGTAGCTCTCCTGAAGTAACGTGCAGTGTGTTGCCCATCCCTCGGCAGACACGGAGGGCCTCCGAGGGACCTATGGGCCTCGATGTTGCTCAGTAGGCCCACAGGGGTGTGGAGGTACTCAGTGATCTTGGAACGAAAAGGATGCTCACCCGAGGGGCCTAGGAGTTCTCCAAGGCTACCTTCTTTCAAATAAAGCAGAACAGCGACTAAGAGCTCATGGAGAGAGCTGCATGCCTCCCGTTCTGCATGGCTACTCAGGGCCTTACCTCGAGGCAAGGACTCACGTTGAGATTCCCTTTAGCTCCAGAGCATGGCAAGATGAGCCCCACTCCGGCCATGGAAGCACCCTGTGTAGCCAGAGAAAGCTCATTTTCTTCCCAGACCCATGCCTACAGCGGCCAGAGGCCAGTCAACAGCAGAGCATTTCAGGGAGCTTCAAGGCAGCACGCGTGGAGCTTTGCAAATGGAAAAGCAAGGCTAGTACCATCGCGCCCCCATTTCCATGGGCACACGCAGCATACCTCCCTGTGGTTTCTGACAAGTCAAAAGAGACACAGAGCACACACTGGTTCCTTCCCTGAATCAACTTCTCGAGGCAGGGTGTTCTGCATCTAGTGAACGGCCTCAGCCAAGGCACGCCCTAGCTAGGCCTCTGGGCCCGTGCCTCTTCAGAAGCCTGCAGTGCTACAGGAAAAACTGTGCTTCAGTTGCAATAGGCAAGCACTCCGCCTTTCTCCGGGAGGCAGGGTGACTTCAGGTACGAGGTCCAGGATGGAAGGCGAAGCCGAGGGTTTCTCTCAGTGCAGCTCAGACTAGGGAAAGAGTGTGACTTCCACGGCATGTTGGACCTTGCTAGAACGGGGCTCGTGATCCTGTGCGAGTGCTGGGTAAATCAAGAAGTCCCAAGAAAGAGTGCAGTGTGTTGCCCATCCCTCGGCAGACACGGAGGGCCTCCGAGGGACCTATGGGCCTCGATGTTGCTCAGTTAGGCCCACAGCGGTGTGGAGGTACTCAGTGATCTTGGAACGAAAATGATGCTCACCCGAGGGGCCTAGGAGTTCTCAAATGCTACCTTCTTTCAAATAAAGCAGAACAGCGACTACGAGCTCACGGAGAGAGCTGCATGCCTCCCTTCCTGCATGGCTACTCAGGGCCTTACCTCGAGGCAAGGACTCACGTTGAGATTCCCTTTAGCTCCAGAGCATGGCAAGATGAGCCCCACCCCGGCCATGGAAGCACCCTGTGTAGCCAGAGAAAGCTCATTTTCTTCCCAGACCCATGCCTACAGCGGCCAGAGGCCTGACAACAGCAGAGCATTTCAGGGCGCTTCAAGGGAGCGTGAACGGGGCTTTGCAAATGAAAAAGCAAGGCTAGTACCGTCGCGCCCCCATTTCCATGGGCACACGCAGCATACCTCCCTGTGGTTTCTGAGCAGTCAAAAGAGACACAGAGCACACACTTCGTCCTTCCCCGAATCAGCTTCTCGAGGCAGGGTGTTCTGCATGTAGTGAACGGCCTCAACCAAGGCGCGCCCTAGCTAGGCCTCTGGGCCCGTGCCTCTTCAGAAGCCTGCAGTGCTACAGGAAAAACTGTGCTTTAGTGGCAATAGGAACGCAAGCCGACTTTCTCCTGGAGGCAGCGTGACTTCAGGTAGGAGGTCCTGGTTGGAAGGCGAAGCCTAGTGTTTTTTTCAGTGCAGCTCAGAGTAGCGAATGAGTGCGACTTCCACGGCATGTTGGAACCTGCTAGAACCGTGCTCGTGAACCTGTGGTAGTGCTGGGGGAATCAAGCTGTCCCAGGAAAGAGTGTACTGTTTTGCCCCTCACTCGGCATACACAGTGTGAGTCCGAAGGCCTACCGGCCTGGATGTTGTTTAGTAGGGCCCGGGGAGCCTGGGGGTACTCCGTGTTCTTGCAGGGCATAGGGTTTCCAGGCGAGGCACCTAGGTGTCCCGAAAAGCGTACTGGCGTTCAAAGGCTGCAGAGGAGCGCCTGCGGCCTCATGGAAACTGCTGCACGCCTCCGCTTCTGCAGAGCAATTCAGGGCCTTACCTCGAGGCAAGTCTTCACGTTGAGTGTCCCGTGAGCGACACCGCATGGTAGGATGCTGACTTTCTCCTTGAGTAGAGAGACTTCAGGTAGGAGGTCCTCTAAGAATTCGAAGCAGAGTGTTTTCTCATGGCAGCTCAAACGAGGGCAATGTCGAAGACTTCCAGGGCATGTTGGACTGCCTAGAAATGTGGTTCTGATGCTGTTCGAGTGCTCTAGAAATGTAGCTCTCCTGAAGTAACGTGCAGTGTGTTGCCCATCCCTCGGCAGACACGGAGGGCCTCCGAGGGACCTATGGGCCTCGATGTTGCTCAGTAGGCCCACAGGGGTGTGGAGGTACTCAGTGATCTTGGAACGAAAAGGATGCTCACCCGAGGGGCCTAGGAGTTCTCCAAGGCTACCTTCTTTCAAATAAAGCAGAACAGCGACTAAGAGCTCATGGAGAGAGCTGCATGCCTCCCGTTCTGCATGGCTACTCAGGGCCTTACCTCGAGGCAAGGACTCACGTTGAGATTCCCTTTAGCTCCAGAGCATGGCAAGATGAGCCCCACTCCGGCCATGGAAGCACCCTGTGTAGCCAGAGAAAGCTCATTTTCTTCCCAGACCCATGCCTACAGCGGCCAGAGGCCAGTCAACAGCAGAGCATTTCAGGGAGCTTCAAGGCAGCACGCGTGGAGCTTTGCAAATGGAAAAGCAAGGCTAGTACCATCGCGCCCCCATTTCCATGGGCACACGCAGCATACCTCCCTGTGGTTTCTGACAAGTCAAAAGAGACACAGAGCACACACTGGTTCCTTCCCTGAATCAACTTCTCGAGGCAGGGTGTTCTGCATCTAGTGAACGGCCTCAGCCAAGGCACGCCCTAGCTAGGCCTCTGGGCCCGTGCCTCTTCAGAAGCCTGCAGTGCTACAGGAAAAACTGTGCTTCAGTTGCAATAGGCAAGCACTCCGCCTTTCTCCGGGAGGCAGGGTGACTTCAGGTACGAGGTCCAGGATGGAAGGCGAAGCCGAGGGTTTCTCTCAGTGCAGCTCAGACTAGGGAAAGAGTGTGACTTCCACGGCATGTTGGACCTTGCTAGAACGGGGCTCGTGATCCTGTGCGAGTGCTGGGTAAATCAAGAAGTCCCAAGAAAGAGTGCAGTGTGTTGCCCATCCCTCGGCAGACACGGAGGGCCTCCGAGGGACCTATGGGCCTCGATGTTGCTCAGTTAGGCCCACAGCGGTGTGGAGGTACTCAGTGATCTTGGAACGAAAATGATGCTCACCCGAGGGGCCTAGGAGTTCTCAAATGCTACCTTCTTTCAAATAAAGCAGAACAGCGACTACGAGCTCACGGAGAGAGCTGCATGCCTCCCTTCCTGCATGGCTACTCAGGGCCTTACCTCGAGGCAAGGACTCACGTTGAGATTCCCTTTAGCTCCAGAGCATGGCAAGATGAGCCCCACCCCGGCCATGGAAGCACCCTGTGTAGCCAGAGAAAGCTCATTTTCTTCCCAGACCCATGCCTACAGCGGCCAGAGGCCTGACAACAGCAGAGCATTTCAGGGCGCTTCAAGGGAGCGTGAACGGGGCTTTGCAAATGAAAAAGCAAGGCTAGTACCGTCGCGCCCCCATTTCCATGGGCACACGCAGCATACCTCCCTGTGGTTTCTGAGCAGTCAAAAGAGACACAGAGCACACACTTCGTCCTTCCCCGAATCAGCTTCTCGAGGCAGGGTGTTCTGCATGTAGTGAACGGCCTCAACCAAGGCGCGCCCTAGCTAGGCCTCTGGGCCCGTGCCTCTTCAGAAGCCTGCAGTGCTACAGGAAAAACTGTGCTTTAGTGGCAATAGGAACGCAAGCCGACTTTCTCCTGGAGGCAGCGTGACTTCAGGTAGGAGGTCCTGGTTGGAAGGCGAAGCCTAGTGTTTTTTTCAGTGCAGCTCAGAGTAGCGAATGAGTGCGACTTCCACGGCATGTTGGAACCTGCTAGAACCGTGCTCGTGAACCTGTGGTAGTGCTGGGGGAATCAAGCTGTCCCAGGAAAGAGTGTACTGTTTTGCCCCTCACTCGGCATACACAGTGTGAGTCCGAAGGCCTACCGGCCTGGATGTTGTTTAGTAGGGCCCGGGGAGCCTGGGGGTACTCCGTGTTCTTGCAGGGCATAGGGTTTCCAGGCGAGGCACCTAGGTGTCCCGAAAAGCGTACTGGCGTTCAAAGGCTGCAGAGGAGCGCCTGCGGCCTCATGGAAACTGCTGCACGCCTCCGCTTCTGCAGAGCAATTCAGGGCCTTACCTCGAGGCAAGTCTTCACGTTGAGTGTCCCGTGAGCGACACCGCATGGTAGGATGCTGACTTTCTCCTTGAGTAGAGAGACTTCAGGTAGGAGGTCCTCTAAGAATTCGAAGCAGAGTGTTTTCTCATGGCAGCTCAAACGAGGGCAATGTCGAAGACTTCCAGGGCATGTTGGACTGCCTAGAAATGTGGTTCTGATGCTGTTCGAGTGCTCTAGAAATGTAGCTCTCCTGAAGTAACGTGCAGTGTGTTGCCCATCCCTCGGCAGACACGGAGGGCCTCCGAGGGACCTATGGGCCTCGATGTTGCTCAGTAGGCCCACAGGGGTGTGGAGGTACTCAGTGATCTTGGAACGAAAAGGATGCTCACCCGAGGGGCCTAGGAGTTCTCCAAGGCTACCTTCTTTCAAATAAAGCAGAACAGCGACTAAGAGCTCATGGAGAGAGCTGCATGCCTCCCGTTCTGCATGGCTACTCAGGGCCTTACCTCGAGGCAAGGACTCACGTTGAGATTCCCTTTAGCTCCAGAGCATGGCAAGATGAGCCCCACTCCGGCCATGGAAGCACCCTGTGTAGCCAGAGAAAGCTCATTTTCTTCCCAGACCCATGCCTACAGCGGCCAGAGGCCAGTCAACAGCAGAGCATTTCAGGGAGCTTCAAGGCAGCACGCGTGGAGCTTTGCAAATGGAAAAGCAAGGCTAGTACCATCGCGCCCCCATTTCCATGGGCACACGCAGCATACCTCCCTGTGGTTTCTGACAAGTCAAAAGAGACACAGAGCACACACTGGTTCCTTCCCTGAATCAACTTCTCGAGGCAGGGTGTTCTGCATCTAGTGAACGGCCTCAGCCAAGGCACGCCCTAGCTAGGCCTCTGGGCCCGTGCCTCTTCAGAAGCCTGCAGTGCTACAGGAAAAACTGTGCTTCAGTTGCAATAGGCAAGCACTCCGCCTTTCTCCGGGAGGCAGGGTGACTTCAGGTACGAGGTCCAGGATGGAAGGCGAAGCCGAGGGTTTCTCTCAGTGCAGCTCAGACTAGGGAAAGAGTGTGACTTCCACGGCATGTTGGACCTTGCTAGAACGGGGCTCGTGATCCTGTGCGAGTGCTGGGTAAATCAAGAAGTCCCAAGAAAGAGTGCAGTGTGTTGCCCATCCCTCGGCAGACACGGAGGGCCTCCGAGGGACCTATGGGCCTCGATGTTGCTCAGTTAGGCCCACAGCGGTGTGGAGGTACTCAGTGATCTTGGAACGAAAATGATGCTCACCCGAGGGGCCTAGGAGTTCTCAAATGCTACCTTCTTTCAAATAAAGCAGAACAGCGACTACGAGCTCACGGAGAGAGCTGCATGCCTCCCTTCCTGCATGGCTACTCAGGGCCTTACCTCGAGGCAAGGACTCACGTTGAGATTCCCTTTAGCTCCAGAGCATGGCAAGATGAGCCCCACCCCGGCCATGGAAGCACCCTGTGTAGCCAGAGAAAGCTCATTTTCTTCCCAGACCCATGCCTACAGCGGCCAGAGGCCTGACAACAGCAGAGCATTTCAGGGCGCTTCAAGGGAGCGTGAACGGGGCTTTGCAAATGAAAAAGCAAGGCTAGTACCGTCGCGCCCCCATTTCCATGGGCACACGCAGCATACCTCCCTGTGGTTTCTGAGCAGTCAAAAGAGACACAGAGCACACACTTCGTCCTTCCCCGAATCAGCTTCTCGAGGCAGGGTGTTCTGCATGTAGTGAACGGCCTCAACCAAGGCGCGCCCTAGCTAGGCCTCTGGGCCCGTGCCTCTTCAGAAGCCTGCAGTGCTACAGGAAAAACTGTGCTTTAGTGGCAATAGGAACGCAAGCCGACTTTCTCCTGGAGGCAGCGTGACTTCAGGTAGGAGGTCCTGGTTGGAAGGCGAAGCCTAGTGTTTTTTTCAGTGCAGCTCAGAGTAGCGAATGAGTGCGACTTCCACGGCATGTTGGAACCTGCTAGAACCGTGCTCGTGAACCTGTGGTAGTGCTGGGGGAATCAAGCTGTCCCAGGAAAGAGTGTACTGTTTTGCCCCTCACTCGGCATACACAGTGTGAGTCCGAAGGCCTACCGGCCTGGATGTTGTTTAGTAGGGCCCGGGGAGCCTGGGGGTACTCCGTGTTCTTGCAGGGCATAGGGTTTCCAGGCGAGGCACCTAGGTGTCCCGAAAAGCGTACTGGCGTTCAAAGGCTGCAGAGGAGCGCCTGCGGCCTCATGGAAACTGCTGCACGCCTCCGCTTCTGCAGAGCAATTCAGGGCCTTACCTCGAGGCAAGTCTTCACGTTGAGTGTCCCGTGAGCGACACCGCATGGTAGGATGCTGACTTTCTCCTTGAGTAGAGAGACTTCAGGTAGGAGGTCCTCTAAGAATTCGAAGCAGAGTGTTTTCTCATGGCAGCTCAAACGAGGGCAATGTCGAAGACTTCCAGGGCATGTTGGACTGCCTAGAAATGTGGTTCTGATGCTGTTCGAGTGCTCTAGAAATGTAGCTCTCCTGAAGTAACGTGCAGTGTGTTGCCCATCCCTCGGCAGACACGGAGGGCCTCCGAGGGACCTATGGGCCTCGATGTTGCTCAGTAGGCCCACAGGGGTGTGGAGGTACTCAGTGATCTTGGAACGAAAAGGATGCTCACCCGAGGGGCCTAGGAGTTCTCCAAGGCTACCTTCTTTCAAATAAAGCAGAACAGCGACTAAGAGCTCATGGAGAGAGCTGCATGCCTCCCGTTCTGCATGGCTACTCAGGGCCTTACCTCGAGGCAAGGACTCACGTTGAGATTCCCTTTAGCTCCAGAGCATGGCAAGATGAGCCCCACTCCGGCCATGGAAGCACCCTGTGTAGCCAGAGAAAGCTCATTTTCTTCCCAGACCCATGCCTACAGCGGCCAGAGGCCAGTCAACAGCAGAGCATTTCAGGGAGCTTCAAGGCAGCACGCGTGGAGCTTTGCAAATGGAAAAGCAAGGCTAGTACCATCGCGCCCCCATTTCCATGGGCACACGCAGCATACCTCCCTGTGGTTTCTGACAAGTCAAAAGAGACACAGAGCACACACTGGTTCCTTCCCTGAATCAACTTCTCGAGGCAGGGTGTTCTGCATCTAGTGAACGGCCTCAGCCAAGGCACGCCCTAGCTAGGCCTCTGGGCCCGTGCCTCTTCAGAAGCCTGCAGTGCTACAGGAAAAACTGTGCTTCAGTTGCAATAGGCAAGCACTCCGCCTTTCTCCGGGAGGCAGGGTGACTTCAGGTACGAGGTCCAGGATGGAAGGCGAAGCCGAGGGTTTCTCTCAGTGCAGCTCAGACTAGGGAAAGAGTGTGACTTCCACGGCATGTTGGACCTTGCTAGAACGGGGCTCGTGATCCTGTGCGAGTGCTGGGTAAATCAAGAAGTCCCAAGAAAGAGTGCAGTGTGTTGCCCATCCCTCGGCAGACACGGAGGGCCTCCGAGGGACCTATGGGCCTCGATGTTGCTCAGTAGGCCCACAGCGGTGTGGAGGTACTCAGTGATCTTGGAACGAAAATGATGCTCACCCGAGGGGCCTAGGAGTTCTCAAATGCTACCTTCTTTCAAATAAAGCAGAACAGCGACTAAGAGCTCACGGAGAGAGCTGCATGCCTCCCTTCCTGCATGGCTACTCAGGGCCTTACCTCGAGGCAAGGACTCACGTTGAGATTCCCTTTAGCTCCAGAGCATGGCAAGATGAGCCCCACCCCGGCCATGGAAGCACCCTGTGTAGCCAGAGAAAGCTCATTTTCTTTCATTTTCTTCCCAGACCCATGCCTACAGCGGCCAGAGGCCTGACAACAGCAGAGCATTTCAGGGCGCTTCAAGGGAGCGTGAACGGGGCTTTGCAAATGAAAAAGCAAGGCTAGTACCGTCGCGCCCCCATTTCCATGGGCACACGCAGCATACCTCCCTGTGGTTTCTGAGCAGTCAAAAGAGACACAGAGCACACACTTCGTCCTTCCCCGAATCAGCTTCTCGAGGCAGGGTGTTCTGCATGTAGTGAACGGCCTCAACCAAGGCGCGCCCTAGCTAGGCCTCTGGGCCCGTGCCTCTTCAGAAGCCTGCAGTGCTACAGGAAAAACTGTGCTTTAGTGGCAATAGGAACGCAAGCCGACTTTCTCCTGGAGGCAGCGTGACTTCAGGTAGGAGGTCCTGGTTGGAAGGCGAAGCCTAGTGTTTTTTTCAGTGCAGCTCAGAGTAGGGAATGAGTGCGACTTCCACGGCATGTTGGAACCTGCTAGAACCGTGCTCGTGAACCTGTGGTAGTGCTGGGGGAATCAAGCTGTCCCAGGAAAGAGTGTACTGTTTTGCCCCTCACTCGGCATACACAGTGTGAGTCCGAAGGCCTACCGGCCTGGATGTTGTTTAGTAGGGCCCGGGGAGCCTGGGGGTACTCCGTGTTCTTGCAGGGCATAGGGTTTCCAGGCGAGGCACCTAGGTGTCCCGAAAAGCGTACTGGCGTTCAAAGGCTGCAGAGGAGCGCCTGCGGCCTCATGGAAACTGCTGCACGCCTCCGCTTCTGCAGAGCAATTCAGGGCCTTACCTCGAGGCAAGTCTTCACGTTGAGTGTCCCGTGAGCGACACCGCATGGTAGGATGCTGACTTTCTCCTTGAGTAGAGAGACTTCAGGTAGGAGGTCCTCTAAGAATTCGAAGCAGAGTGTTTTCTCATGGCAGCTCAAACGAGGGCAATGTCGAAGACTTCCAGGGCATGTTGGACTGCCTAGAAATGTGGTTCTGATGCTGTTCGAGTGCTCTAGAAATGTAGCTCTCCTGAAGTAACGTGCAGTGTGTTGCCCATCCCTCGGCAGACACGGAGGGCCTCCGAGGGACCTATGGGCCTCGATGTTGCTCAGTAGGCCCACAGGGGTGTGGAGGTACTCAGTGATCTTGGAACGAAAAGGATGCTCACCCGAGGGGCCTAGGAGTTCTCCAAGGCTACCTTCTTTCAAATAAAGCAGAACAGCGACTAAGAGCTCATGGAGAGAGCTGCATGCCTCCCGTTCTGCATGGCTACTCAGGGCCTTACCTCGAGGCAAGGACTCACGTTGAGATTCCCTTTAGCTCCAGAGCATGGCAAGATGAGCCCCACTCCGGCCATGGAAGCACCCTGTGTAGCCAGAGAAAGCTCATTTTCTTCCCAGACCCATGCCTACAGCGGCCAGAGGCCAGTCAACAGCAGAGCATTTCAGGGAGCTTCAAGGCAGCACGCGTGGAGCTTTGCAAATGGAAAAGCAAGGCTAGTACCATCGCGCCCCCATTTCCATGGGCACACGCAGCATACCTCCCTGTGGTTTCTGACAAGTCAAAAGAGACACAGAGCACACACTGGTTCCTTCCCTGAATCAACTTCTCGAGGCAGGGTGTTCTGCATCTAGTGAACGGCCTCAGCCAAGGCACGCCCTAGCTAGGCCTCTGGGCCCGTGCCTCTTCAGAAGCCTGCAGTGCTACAGGAAAAACTGTGCTTCAGTTGCAATAGGCAAGCACTCCGCCTTTCTCCAGGAGGCAGGGTGACTTCAGGTACGAGGTCCAGGATGGAAGGCGAAGCCGAGGGTTTCTCTCAGTGCAGCTCAGACTAGGGAAAGAGTGTGACTTCCACGGCATGTTGGACCTTGCTAGAACGGGGCTCGTGATCCTGTGCGAGTGCTGGGTAAATCAAGAAGTCCCAAGAAAGAGTGCAGTGTGTTGCCCATCCCTCGGCAGACACGGAGGGCCTCCGAGGGACCTATGGGCCTCGATGTTGCTCAGTAGGCCCACAGCGGTGTGGAGGTACTCAGTGATCTTGGAACGAAAATGATGCTCACCCGAGGGGCCTAGGAGTTCTCAAATGCTACCTTCTTTCAAATAAAGCAGAACAGCGACTAAGAGCTCACGGAGAGAGCTGCATGCCTCCCTTCCTGCATGGCTACTCAGGGCCTTACCTCGAGGCAAGGACTCACGTTGAGATTCCCTTTAGCTCCAGAGCATGGCAAGATGAGCCCCACCCCGGCCATGGAAGCACCCTGTGTAGCCAGAGAAAGCTCATTTTCTTCCCAGACCCATGCCTACAGCGGCCAGAGGCCTGACAACAGCAGAGCATTTCAGGGCGCTTCAAGGGAGCGTGAACGGGGCTTTGCAAATGAAAAAGCAAGGCTAGTACCGTCGCGCCCCCATTTCCATGGGCACACGCAGCATACCTCCCTGTGGTTTCTGAGCAGTCAAAAGAGACACAGAGCACACACTTCGTCCTTCCCCGAATCAGCTTCTCGAGGCAGGGTGTTCTGCATGTAGTGAACGGCCTCAACCAAGGCGCGCCCTAGCTAGGCCTCTGGGCCCGTGCCTCTTCAGAAGCCTGCAGTGCTACAGGAAAAACTGTGCTTTAGTGGCAATAGGAACGCAAGCCGACTTTCTCCTGGAGGCAGCGTGACTTCAGGTAGGAGGTCCTGGTTGGAAGGCGAAGCCTAGTGTTTTTTTCAGTGCAGCTCAGAGTAGCGAATGAGTGCGACTTCCACGGCATGTTGGAACCTGCTAGAACCGTGCTCGTGAACCTGTGGTAGTGCTGGGGGAATCAAGCTGTCCCAGGAAAGAGTGTACTGTTTTGCCCCTCACTCGGCATACACAGTGTGAGTCCGAAGGCCTACCGGCCTGGATGTTGTTTAGTAGGGCCCGGGGAGCCTGGGGGTACTCCGTGTTCTTGCAGGGCATAGGGTTTCCAGGCGAGGCACCTAGGTGTCCCGAAAAGCGTACTGGCGTTCAAAGGCTGCAGAGGAGCGCCTGCGGCCTCATGGAAACTGCTGCACGCCTCCGCTTCTGCAGAGCAATTCAGGGCCTTACCTCGAGGCAAGTCTTCACGTTGAGTGTCCCGTGAGCGACACCGCATGGTAGGATGCTGACTTTCTCCTTGAGTAGAGAGACTTCAGGTAGGAGGTCCTCTAAGAATTCGAAGCAGAGTGTTTTCTCATGGCAGCTCAAACGAGGGCAATGTCGAAGACTTCCAGGGCATGTTGGACTGCCTAGAAATGTGGTTCTGATGCTGTTCGAGTGCTCTAGAAATGTAGCTCTCCTGAAGTAACGTGCAGTGTGTTGCCCATCCCTCGGCAGACACGGAGGGCCTCCGAGGGACCTATGGGCCTCGATGTTGCTCAGTAGGCCCACAGGGGTGTGGAGGTACTCAGTGATCTTGGAACGAAAAGGATGCTCACCCGAGGGGCCTAGGAGTTCTCCAAGGCTACCTTCTTTCAAATAAAGCAGAACAGCGACTAAGAGCTCATGGAGAGAGCTGCATGCCTCCCGTTCTGCATGGCTACTCAGGGCCTTACCTCGAGGCAAGGACTCACGTTGAGATTCCCTTTAGCTCCAGAGCATGGCAAGATGAGCCCCACTCCGGCCATGGAAGCACCCTGTGTAGCCAGAGAAAGCTCATTTTCTTCCCAGACCCATGCCTACAGCGGCCAGAGGCCAGTCAACAGCAGAGCATTTCAGGGAGCTTCAAGGCAGCACGCGTGGAGCTTTGCAAATGGAAAAGCAAGGCTAGTACCATCGCGCCCCCATTTCCATGGGCACACGCAGCATACCTCCCTGTGGTTTCTGACAAGTCAAAAGAGACACAGAGCACACACTGGTTCCTTCCCTGAATCAACTTCTCGAGGCAGGGTGTTCTGCATCTAGTGAACGGCCTCAGCCAAGGCACGCCCTAGCTAGGCCTCTGGGCCCGTGCCTCTTCAGAAGCCTGCAGTGCTACAGGAAAAACTGTGCTTCAGTTGCAATAGGCAAGCACTCCGCCTTTCTCCGGGAGGCAGGGTGACTTCAGGTACGAGGTCCAGGATGGAAGGCGAAGCCGAGGGTTTCTCTCAGTGCAGCTCAGACTAGGGAAAGAGTGTGACTTCCACGGCATGTTGGACCTTGCTAGAACGGGGCTCGTGATCCTGTGCGAGTGCTGGGTAAATCAAGAAGTCCCAAGAAAGAGTGCAGTGTGTTGCCCATCCCTCGGCAGACACGGAGGGCCTCCGAGGGACCTATGGGCCTCGATGTTGCTCAGTTAGGCCCACAGCGGTGTGGAGGTACTCAGTGATCTTGGAACGAAAATGATGCTCACCCGAGGGGCCTAGGAGTTCTCAAATGCTACCTTCTTTCAAATAAAGCAGAACAGCGACTAAGAGCTCACGGAGAGAGCTGCATGCCTCCCTTCCTGCATGGCTACTCAGGGCCTTACCTCGAGGCAAGGACTCACGTTGAGATTCCCTTTAGCTCCAGAGCATGGCAAGATGAGCCCCACCCCGGCCATGGAAGCACCCTGTGTAGCCAGAGAAAGCTCATTTTCTTCCCAGACCCATGCCTACAGCGGCCAGAGGCCTGACAACAGCAGAGCATTTCAGGGCGCTTCAAGGGAGCGTGAACGGGGCTTTGCAAATGAAAAAGCAAGGCTAGTACCGTCGCGCCCCCATTTCCATGGGCACACGCAGCATACCTCCCTGTGGTTTCTGAGCAGTCAAAAGAGACACAGAGCACACACTTCGTCCTTCCCCGAATCAGCTTCTCGAGGCAGGGTGTTCTGCATGTAGTGAACGGCCTCAACCAAGGCGCGCCCTAGCTAGGCCTCTGGGCCCGTGCCTCTTCAGAAGCCTGCAGTGCTACAGGAAAAACTGTGCTTTAGTGGCAATAGGAACGCAAGCCGACTTTCTCCTGGAGGCAGCGTGACTTCAGGTAGGAGGTCCTGGTTGGAAGGCGAAGCCTAGTGTTTTTTTCAGTGCAGCTCAGAGTAGGGAATGAGTGCGACTTCCACGGCATGTTGGAACCTGCTAGAACCGTGCTCGTGAACCTGTGGTAGTGCTGGGGGAATCAAGCTGTCCCAGGAAAGAGTGTACTGTTTTGCCCCTCACTCGGCATACACAGTGTGAGTCCGAAGGCCTACCGGCCTGGATGTTGTTTAGTAGGGCCCGGGGAGCCTGGGGGTACTCCGTGTTCTTGCAGGGCATAGGGTTTCCAGGCGAGGCACCTAGGTGTCCCGAAAAGCGTACTGGCGTTCAAAGGCTGCAGAGGAGCGCCTGCGGCCTCATGGAAACTGCTGCACGCCTCCGCTTCTGCAGAGCAATTCAGGGCCTTACCTCGAGGCAAGTCTTCACGTTGAGTGTCCCGTGAGCGACACCGCATGGTAGGATGCTGACTTTCTCCTTGAGTAGAGAGACTTCAGGTAGGAGGTCCTCTAAGAATTCGAAGCAGAGTGTTTTCTCATGGCAGCTCAAACGAGGGCAATGTCGAAGACTTCCAGGGCATGTTGGACTGCCTAGAAATGTGGTTCTGATGCTGTTCGAGTGCTCTAGAAATGTAGCTCTCCTGAAGTAACGTGCAGTGTGTTGCCCATCCCTCGGCAGACACGGAGGGCCTCCGAGGGACCTATGGGCCTCGATGTTGCTCAGTAGGCCCACAGCGGTGTGGAGGTACTCAGTGATCTTGGAACGAAAAGGATGCTCACCCGAGGGGCCTAGGAGTTCTCCAAGGCTACCTTCTTTCAAATAAAGCAGAACAGCGACTAAGAGCTCATGGAGAGAGCTGCATGCCTCCCGTTCTGCATGGCTACTCAGGGCCTTACCTCGAGGCAAGGACTCACGTTGAGATTCCCTTTAGCTCCAGAGCATGGCAAGATGAGCCCCACTCCGGCCATGGAAGCACCCTGTGTAGCCAGAGAAAGCTCATTTTCTTCCCAGACCCATGCCTACAGCGGCCAGAGGCCAGTCAACAGCAGAGCATTTCAGGGAGCTTCAAGGCAGCACGCGTGGAGCTTTGCAAATGGAAAAGCAAGGCTAGTACCATCGCGCCCCCATTTCCATGGGCACACGCAGCATACCTCCCTGTGGTTTCTGACAAGTCAAAAGAGACACAGAGCACACACTGGTTCCTTCCCTGAATCAACTTCTCGAGGCAGGGTGTTCTGCATCTAGTGAACGGCCTCAGCCAAGGCACGCCCTAGCTAGGCCTCTGGGCCCGTGCCTCTTCAGAAGCCTGCAGTGCTACAGGAAAAACTGTGCTTCAGTTGCAATAGGCAAGCACTCCGCCTTTCTCCGGGAGGCAGGGTGACTTCAGGTACGAGGTCCAGGATGGAAGGCGAAGCCGAGGGTTTCTCTCAGTGCAGCTCAGACTAGGGAAAGAGTGTGACTTCCACGGCATGTTGGACCTTGCTAGAACGGGGCTCGTGATCCTGTGCGAGTGCTGGGTAAATCAAGAAGTCCCAAGAAAGAGTGCAGTGTGTTGCCCATCCCTCGGCAGACACGGAGGGCCTCCGAGGGACCTATGGGCCTCGATGTTGCTCAGTTAGGCCCACAGCGGTGTGGAGGTACTCAGTGATCTTGGAACGAAAATGATGCTCACCCGAGGGGCCTAGGAGTTCTCAAATGCTACCTTCTTTCAAATAAAGCAGAACAGCGACTACGAGCTCACGGAGAGAGCTGCATGCCTCCCTTCCTGCATGGCTACTCAGGGCCTTACCTCGAGGCAAGGACTCACGTTGAGATTCCCTTTAGCTCCAGAGCATGGCAAGATGAGCCCCACCCCGGCCATGGAAGCACCCTGTGTAGCCAGAGAAAGCTCATTTTCTTCCCAGACCCATGCCTACAGCGGCCAGAGGCCTGACAACAGCAGAGCATTTCAGGGCGCTTCAAGGGAGCGTGAACGGGGCTTTGCAAATGAAAAAGCAAGGCTAGTACCGTCGCGCCCCCATTTCCATGGGCACACGCAGCATACCTCCCTGTGGTTTCTGAGCAGTCAAAAGAGACACAGAGCACACACTTCGTCCTTCCCCGAATCAGCTTCTCGAGGCAGGGTGTTCTGCATGTAGTGAACGGCCTCAACCAAGGCGCGCCCTAGCTAGGCCTCTGGGCCCGTGCCTCTTCAGAAGCCTGCAGTGCTACAGGAAAAACTGTGCTTTAGTGGCAATAGGAACGCAAGCCGACTTTCTCCTGGAGGCAGCGTGACTTCAGGTAGGAGGTCCTGGTTGGAAGGCGAAGCCTAGTGTTTTTTTCAGTGCAGCTCAGAGTAGGGAATGAGTGCGACTTCCACGGCATGTTGGAACCTGCTAGAACCGTGCTCGTGAACCTGTGGTAGTGCTGGGGGAATCAAGCTGTCCCAGGAAAGAGTGTACTGTTTTGCCCCTCACTCGGCATACACAGTGTGAGTCCGAAGGCCTACCGGCCTGGATGTTGTTTAGTAGGGCCCGGGGAGCCTGGGGGTACTCCGTGTTCTTGCAGGGCATAGGGTTTCCAGGCGAGGCACCTAGGTGTCCCGAAAAGCGTACTGGCGTTCAAAGGCTGCAGAGGAGCGCCTGCGGCCTCATGGAAACTGCTGCACGCCTCCGCTTCTGCAGAGCAATTCAGGGCCTTACCTCGAGGCAAGTCTTCACGTTGAGTGTCCCGTGAGCGACACCGCATGGTAGGATGCTGACTTTCTCCTTGAGTAGAGAGACTTCAGGTACGAGGTCCTCTAAGAATTCGAAGCAGAGTGTTTTCTCATGGCAGCTCAAACGAGGGCAATGTCGAAGACTTCCAGGGCATGTTGGACTGCCTAGAAATGTGGTTCTGATGCTGTTCGAGTGCTCTAGAAATGTAGCTCTCCTGAAGTAACGTGCAGTGTGTTGCCCATCCCTCGGCAGACACGGAGGGCCTCCGAGGGACCTATGGGCCTCGATGTTGCTCAGTAGGCCCACAGCGGTGTGGAGGTACTCAGTGATCTTGGAACGAAAAGGATGCTCACCCGAGGGGCCTAGGAGTTCTCCAAGGCTACCTTCTTTCAAATAAAGCAGAACAGCGACTAAGAGCTCATGGAGAGAGCTGCATGCCTCCCGTTCTGCATGGCTACTCAGGGCCTTACCTCGAGGCAAGGACTCACGTTGAGATTCCCTTTAGCTCCAGAGCATGGCAAGATGAGCCCCACTCCGGCCATGGAAGCACCCTGTGTAGCCAGAGAAAGCTCATTTTCTTCCCAGACCCATGCCTACAGCGGCCAGAGGCCAGTCAACAGCAGAGCATTTCAGGGAGCTTCAAGGCAGCACGCGTGGAGCTTTGCAAATGGAAAAGCAAGGCTAGTACCATCGCGCCCCCATTTCCATGGGCACACGCAGCATACCTCCCTGTGGTTTCTGAGCAGTCAAAAGAGACACAGAGCACACACTGGTTCCTTCCCTGAATCAACTTCTCGAGGCAGGGTGTTCTGCATCTAGTGAACGGCCTCAGCCAAGGCACGCCCTAGCTAGGCCTCTGGGCCCGTGCCTCTTCAGAAGCCTGCAGTGCTACAGGAAAAACTGTGCTTCAGTTGCAATAGGCAAGCACTCCGCCTTTCTCCGGGAGGCAGGGTGACTTCAGGTACGAGGTCCAGGATGGAAGGCGAAGCCGAGGGTTTCTCTCAGTGCAGCTCAGACTAGGGAAAGAGTGTGACTTCCACGGCATGTTGGACCTTGCTAGAACGGGGCTCGTGATCCTGTGCGAGTGCTGGGTAAATCAAGAAGTCCCAAGAAAGAGTGCAGTGTGTTGCCCATCCCTCGGCAGACACGGAGGGCCTCCGAGGGACCTATGGGCCTCGATGTTGCTCAGTTAGGCCCACAGCGGTGTGGAGGTACTCAGTGATCTTGGAACGAAAATGATGCTCACCCGAGGGGCCTAGGAGTTCTCAAATGCTACCTTCTTTCAAATAAAGCAGAACAGCGACTAAGAGCTCACGGAGAGAGCTGCATGCCTCCCTTCCTGCATGGCTACTCAGGGCCTTACCTCGAGGCAAGGACTCACGTTGAGATTCCCTTTAGCTCCAGAGCATGGCAAGATGAGCCCCACCCCGGCCATGGAAGCACCCTGTGTAGCCAGAGAAAGCTCATTTTCTTCCCAGACCCATGCCTACAGCGGCCAGAGGCCTGACAACAGCAGAGCATTTCAGGGCGCTTCAAGGGAGCGTGAACGGGGCTTTGCAAATGAAAAAGCAAGGCTAGTACCGTCGCGCCCCCATTTCCATGGGCACACGCAGCATACCTCCCTGTGGTTTCTGAGCAGTCAAAAGAGACACAGAGCACACACTTCGTCCTTCCCCGAATCAGCTTCTCGAGGCAGGGTGTTCTGCATGTAGTGAACGGCCTCAACCAAGGCGCGCCCTAGCTAGGCCTCTGGGCCCGTGCCTCTTCAGAAGCCTGCAGTGCTACAGGAAAAACTGTGCTTTAGTGGCAATAGGAACGCAAGCCGACTTTCTCCTGGAGGCAGCGTGACTTCAGGTAGGAGGTCCTGGTTGGAAGGCGAAGCCTAGTGTTTTTTTCAGTGCAGCTCAGAGTAGGGAATGAGTGCGACTTCCACGGCATGTTGGAACCTGCTAGAACCGTGCTCGTGAACCTGTGGTAGTGCTGGGGGAATCAAGCTGTCCCAGGAAAGAGTGTACTGTTTTGCCCCTCACTCGGCATACACAGTGTGAGTCCGAAGGCCTACCGGCCTGGATGTTGTTTAGTAGGGCCCGGGGAGCCTGGGGGTACTCCGTGTTCTTGCAGGGCATAGGGTTTCCAGGCGAGGCACCTAGGTGTCCCGAAAAGCGTACTGGCGTTCAAAGGCTGCAGAGGAGCGCCTGCGGCCTCATGGAAACTGCTGCACGCCTCCGCTTCTGCAGAGCAATTCAGGGCCTTACCTCGAGGCAAGTCTTCACGTTGAGTGTCCCGTGAGCGACACCGCATGGTAGGATGCTGACTTTCTCCTTGAGTAGAGAGACTTCAGGTACGAGGTCCTCTAAGAATTCGAAGCAGAGTGTTTTCTCATGGCAGCTCAAACGAGGGCAATGTCGAAGACTTCCAGGGCATGTTGGACTGCCTAGAAATGTGGTTCTGATGCTGTTCGAGTGCTCTAGAAATGTAGCTCTCCTGAAGTAACGTGCAGTGTGTTGCCCATCCCTCGGCAGACACGGAGGGCCTCCGAGGGACCTATGGGCCTCGATGTTGCTCAGTAGGCCCACAGCGGTGTGGAGGTACTCAGTGATCTTGGAACGAAAAGGATGCTCACCCGAGGGGCCTAGGAGTTCTCCAAGGCTACCTTCTTTCAAATAAAGCAGAACAGCGACTAAGAGCTCATGGAGAGAGCTGCATGCCTCCCGTTCTGCATGGCTACTCAGGGCCTTACCTCGAGGCAAGGACTCACGTTGAGATTCCCTTTAGCTCCAGAGCATGGCAAGATGAGCCCCACTCCGGCCATGGAAGCACCCTGTGTAGCCAGAGAAAGCTCATTTTCTTCCCAGACCCATGCCTACAGCGGCCAGAGGCCAGTCAACAGCAGAGCATTTCAGGGAGCTTCAAGGCAGCACGCGTGGAGCTTTGCAAATGGAAAAGCAAGGCTAGTACCATCGCGCCCCCATTTCCATGGGCACACGCAGCATACCTCCCTGTGGTTTCTGACAAGTCAAAAGAGACACAGAGCACACACTGGTTCCTTCCCTGAATCAACTTCTCGAGGCAGGGTGTTCTGCATCTAGTGAACGGCCTCAGCCAAGGCACGCCCTAGCTAGGCCTCTGGGCCCGTGCCTCTTCAGAAGCCTGCAGTGCTACAGGAAAAACTGTGCTTCAGTTGCAATAGGCAAGCACTCCGCCTTTCTCCGGGAGGCAGGGTGACTTCAGGTACGAGGTCCAGGATGGAAGGCGAAGCCGAGGGTTTCTCTCAGTGCAGCTCAGACTAGGGAAAGAGTGTGACTTCCACGGCATGTTGGACCTTGCTAGAACGGGGCTCGTGATCCTGTGCGAGTGCTGGGTAAATCAAGAAGTCCCAAGAAAGAGTGCAGTGTGTTGCCCATCCCTCGGCAGACACGGAGGGCCTCCGAGGGACCTATGGGCCTCGATGTTGCTCAGTTAGGCCCACAGCGGTGTGGAGGTACTCAGTGATCTTGGAACGAAAATGATGCTCACCCGAGGGGCCTAGGAGTTCTCAAATGCTACCTTCTTTCAAATAAAGCAGAACAGCGACTAAGAGCTCACGGAGAGAGCTGCATGCCTCCCTTCCTGCATGGCTACTCAGGGCCTTACCTCGAGGCAAGGACTCACGTTGAGATTCCCTTTAGCTCCAGAGCATGGCAAGATGAGCCCCACCCCGGCCATGGAAGCACCCTGTGTAGCCAGAGAAAGCTCATTTTCTTCCCAGACCCATGCCTACAGCGGCCAGAGGCCTGACAACAGCAGAGCATTTCAGGGCGCTTCAAGGGAGCGTGAACGGGGCTTTGCAAATGAAAAAGCAAGGCTAGTACCGTCGCGCCCCCATTTCCATGGGCACACGCAGCATACCTCCCTGTGGTTTCTGAGCAGTCAAAAGAGACACAGAGCACACACTTCGTCCTTCCCCGAATCAGCTTCTCGAGGCAGGGTGTTCTGCATGTAGTGAACGGCCTCAACCAAGGCGCGCCCTAGCTAGGCCTCTGGGCCCGTGCCTCTTCAGAAGCCTGCAGTGCTACAGGAAAAACTGTGCTTTAGTGGCAATAGGAACGCAAGCCGACTTTCTCCTGGAGGCAGCGTGACTTCAGGTAGGAGGTCCTGGTTGGAAGGCGAAGCCTAGTGTTTTTTTCAGTGCAGCTCAGAGTAGGGAATGAGTGCGACTTCCACGGCATGTTGGAACCTGCTAGAACCGTGCTCGTGAACCTGTGGTAGTGCTGGGGGAATCAAGCTGTCCCAGGAAAGAGTGTACTGTTTTGCCCCTCACTCGGCATACACAGTGTGAGTCCGAAGGCCTACCGGCCTGGATGTTGTTTAGTAGGGCCCGGGGAGCCTGGGGGTACTCCGTGTTCTTGCAGGGCATAGGGTTTCCAGGCGAGGCACCTAGGTGTCCCGAAAAGCGTACTGGCGTTCAAAGGCTGCAGAGGAGCGCCTGCGGCCTCATGGAAACTGCTGCACGCCTCCGCTTCTGCAGAGCAATTCAGGGCCTTACCTCGAGGCAAGTCTTCACGTTGAGTGTCCCGTGAGCGACACCGCATGGTAGGATGCTGACTTTCTCCTTGAGTAGAGAGACTTCAGGTACGAGGTCCTCTAAGAATTCGAAGCAGAGTGTTTTCTCATGGCAGCTCAAACGAGGGCAATGTCGAAGACTTCCAGGGCATGTTGGACTGCCTAGAAATGTGGTTCTGATGCTGTTCGAGTGCTCTAGAAATGTAGCTCTCCTGAAGTAACGTGCAGTGTGTTGCCCATCCCTCGGCAGACACGGAGGGCCTCCGAGGGACCTATGGGCCTCGATGTTGCTCAGTAGGCCCACAGCGGTGTGGAGGTACTCAGTGATCTTGGAACGAAAAGGATGCTCACCCGAGGGGCCTAGGAGTTCTCCAAGGCTACCTTCTTTCAAATAAAGCAGAACAGCGACTAAGAGCTCATGGAGAGAGCTGCATGCCTCCCGTTCTGCATGGCTACTCAGGGCCTTACCTCGAGGCAAGGACTCACGTTGAGATTCCCTTTAGCTCCAGAGCATGGCAAGATGAGCCCCACTCCGGCCATGGAAGCACCCTGTGTAGCCAGAGAAAGCTCATTTTCTTCCCAGACCCATGCCTACAGCGGCCAGAGGCCAGTCAACAGCAGAGCATTTCAGGGAGCTTCAAGGCAGCACGCGTGGAGCTTTGCAAATGGAAAAGCAAGGCTAGTACCATCGCGCCCCCATTTCCATGGGCACACGCAGCATACCTCCCTGTGGTTTCTGACAAGTCAAAAGAGACACAGAGCACACACTGGTTCCTTCCCTGAATCAACTTCTCGAGGCAGGGTGTTCTGCATCTAGTGAACGGCCTCAGCCAAGGCACGCCCTAGCTAGGCCTCTGGGCCCGTGCCTCTTCAGAAGCCTGCAGTGCTACAGGAAAAACTGTGCTTCAGTTGCAATAGGCAAGCACTCCGCCTTTCTCCGGGAGGCAGGGTGACTTCAGGTACGAGGTCCAGGATGGAAGGCGAAGCCGAGGGTTTCTCTCAGTGCAGCTCAGACTAGGGAAAGAGTGTGACTTCCACGGCATGTTGGACCTTGCTAGAACGGGGCTCGTGATCCTGTGCGAGTGCTGGGTAAATCAAGAAGTCCCAAGAAAGAGTGCAGTGTGTTGCCCATCCCTCGGCAGACACGGAGGGCCTCCGAGGGACCTATGGGCCTCGATGTTGCTCAGTTAGGCCCACAGCGGTGTGGAGGTACTCAGTGATCTTGGAACGAAAATGATGCTCACCCGAGGGGCCTAGGAGTTCTCAAATGCTACCTTCTTTCAAATAAAGCAGAACAGCGACTAAGAGCTCACGGAGAGAGCTGCATGCCTCCCTTCCTGCATGGCTACTCAGGGCCTTACCTCGAGGCAAGGACTCACGTTGAGATTCCCTTTAGCTCCAGAGCATGGCAAGATGAGCCCCACCCCGGCCATGGAAGCACCCTGTGTAGCCAGAGAAAGCTCATTTTCTTCCCAGACCCATGCCTACAGCGGCCAGAGGCCTGACAACAGCAGAGCATTTCAGGGCGCTTCAAGGGAGCGTGAACGGGGCTTTGCAAATGAAAAAGCAAGGCTAGTACCGTCGCGCCCCCATTTCCATGGGCACACGCAGCATACCTCCCTGTGGTTTCTGAGCAGTCAAAAGAGACACAGAGCACACACTTCGTCCTTCCCCGAATCAGCTTCTCGAGGCAGGGTGTTCTGCATGTAGTGAACGGCCTCAACCAAGGCGCGCCCTAGCTAGGCCTCTGGGCCCGTGCCTCTTCAGAAGCCTGCAGTGCTACAGGAAAAACTGTGCTTTAGTGGCAATAGGAACGCAAGCCGACTTTCTCCTGGAGGCAGCGTGACTTCAGGTAGGAGGTCCTGGTTGGAAGGCGAAGCCTAGTGTTTTTTTCAGTGCAGCTCAGAGTAGGGAATGAGTGCGACTTCCACGGCATGTTGGAACCTGCTAGAACCGTGCTCGTGAACCTGTGGTAGTGCTGGGGGAATCAAGCTGTCCCAGGAAAGAGTGTACTGTTTTGCCCCTCACTCGGCATACACAGTGTGAGTCCGAAGGCCTACCGGCCTGGATGTTGTTTAGTAGGGCCCGGGGAGCCTGGGGGTACTCCGTGTTCTTGCAGGGCATAGGGTTTCCAGGCGAGGCACCTAGGTGTCCCGAAAAGCGTACTGGCGTTCAAAGGCTGCAGAGGAGCGCCTGCGGCCTCATGGAAACTGCTGCACGCCTCCGCTTCTGCAGAGCAATTCAGGGCCTTACCTCGAGGCAAGTCTTCACGTTGAGTGTCCCGTGAGCGACACCGCATGGTAGGATGCTGACTTTCTCCTTGAGTAGAGAGACTTCAGGTACGAGGTCCTCTAAGAATTCGAAGCAGAGTGTTTTCTCATGGCAGCTCAAACGAGGGCAATGTCGAAGACTTCCAGGGCATGTTGGACTGCCTAGAAATGTGGTTCTGATGCTGTTCGAGTGCTCTAGAAATGTAGCTCTCCTGAAGTAACGTGCAGTGTGTTGCCCATCCCTCGGCAGACACGGAGGGCCTCCGAGGGACCTATGGGCCTCGATGTTGCTCAGTAGGCCCACAGCGGTGTGGAGGTACTCAGTGATCTTGGAACGAAAAGGATGCTCACCCGAGGGGCCTAGGAGTTCTCCAAGGCTACCTTCTTTCAAATAAAGCAGAACAGCGACTAAGAGCTCATGGAGAGAGCTGCATGCCTCCCGTTCTGCATGGCTACTCAGGGCCTTACCTCGAGGCAAGGACTCACGTTGAGATTCCCTTTAGCTCCAGAGCATGGCAAGATGAGCCCCACTCCGGCCATGGAAGCACCCTGTGTAGCCAGAGAAAGCTCATTTTCTTCCCAGACCCATGCCTACAGCGGCCAGAGGCCAGTCAACAGCAGAGCATTTCAGGGAGCTTCAAGGCAGCACGCGTGGAGCTTTGCAAATGGAAAAGCAAGGCTAGTACCATCGCGCCCCCATTTCCATGGGCACACGCAGCATACCTCCCTGTGGTTTCTGAGCAGTCAAAAGAGACACAGAGCACACACTGGTTCCTTCCCTGAATCAACTTCTCGAGGCAGGGTGTTCTGCATCTAGTGAACGGCCTCAGCCAAGGCACGCCCTAGCTAGGCCTCTGGGCCCGTGCCTCTTCAGAAGCCTGCAGTGCTACAGGAAAAACTGTGCTTCAGTTGCAATAGGCAAGCACTCCGCCTTTCTCCGGGAGGCAGGGTGACTTCAGGTACGAGGTCCAGGATGGAAGGCGAAGCCGAGGGTTTCTCTCAGTGCAGCTCAGACTAGGGAAAGAGTGTGACTTCCACGGCATGTTGGACCTTGCTAGAACGGGGCTCGTGATCCTGTGCGAGTGCTGGGTAAATCAAGAAGTCCCAAGAAAGAGTGCAGTGTGTTGCCCATCCCTCGGCAGACACGGAGGGCCTCCGAGGGACCTATGGGCCTCGATGTTGCTCAGTTAGGCCCACAGCGGTGTGGAGGTACTCAGTGATCTTGGAACGAAAATGATGCTCACCCGAGGGGCCTAGGAGTTCTCAAATGCTACCTTCTTTCAAATAAAGCAGAACAGCGACTAAGAGCTCACGGAGAGAGCTGCATGCCTCCCTTCCTGCATGGCTACTCAGGGCCTTACCTCGAGGCAAGGACTCACGTTGAGATTCCCTTTAGCTCCAGAGCATGGCAAGATGAGCCCCACCCCGGCCATGGAAGCACCCTGTGTAGCCAGAGAAAGCTCATTTTCTTCCCAGACCCATGCCTACAGCGGCCAGAGGCCTGACAACAGCAGAGCATTTCAGGGCGCTTCAAGGGAGCGTGAACGGGGCTTTGCAAATGAAAAAGCAAGGCTAGTACCGTCGCGCCCCCATTTCCATGGGCACACGCAGCATACCTCCCTGTGGTTTCTGAGCAGTCAAAAGAGACACAGAGCACACACTTCGTCCTTCCCCGAATCAGCTTCTCGAGGCAGGGTGTTCTGCATGTAGTGAACGGCCTCAACCAAGGCGCGCCCTAGCTAGGCCTCTGGGCCCGTGCCTCTTCAGAAGCCTGCAGTGCTACAGGAAAAACTGTGCTTTAGTGGCAATAGGAACGCAAGCCGACTTTCTCCTGGAGGCAGCGTGACTTCAGGTAGGAGGTCCTGGTTGGAAGGCGAAGCCTAGTGTTTTTTTCAGTGCAGCTCAGAGTAGGGAATGAGTGCGACTTCCACGGCATGTTGGAACCTGCTAGAACCGTGCTCGTGAACCTGTGGTAGTGCTGGGGGAATCAAGCTGTCCCAGGAAAGAGTGTACTGTTTTGCCCCTCACTCGGCATACACAGTGTGAGTCCGAAGGCCTACCGGCCTGGATGTTGTTTAGTAGGGCCCGGGGAGCCTGGGGGTACTCCATGTTCTTGCAGGGCATAGGGTTTCCAGGCGAGGCACCTAGGTGTCCCGAAAAGCGTACTGGCGTTCAAAGGCTGCAGAGGAGCGCCTGCGGCCTCATGGAAACTGCTGCACGCCTCCGCTTCTGCAGAGCAATTCAGGGCCTTACCTCGAGGCAAGTCTTCACGTTGAGTGTCCCGTGAGCGACACCGCATGGTAGGATGCTGACTTTCTCCTTGAGTAGAGAGACTTCAGGTACGAGGTCCTCTAAGAATTCGAAGCAGAGTGTTTTCTCATGGCAGCTCAAACGAGGGCAATGTCGAAGACTTCCAGGGCATGTTGGACTGCCTAGAAATGTGGTTCTGATGCTGTTCGAGTGCTCTAGAAATGTAGCTCTCCTGAAGTAACGTGCAGTGTGTTGCCCATCCCTCGGCAGACACGGAGGGCCTCCGAGGGACCTATGGGCCTCGATGTTGCTCAGTAGGCCCACAGCGGTGTGGAGGTACTCAGTGATCTTGGAACGAAAAGGATGCTCACCCGAGGGGCCTAGGAGTTCTCCAAGGCTACCTTCTTTCAAATAAAGCAGAACAGCGACTAAGAGCTCATGGAGAGAGCTGCATGCCTCCCGTTCTGCATGGCTACTCAGGGCCTTACCTCGAGGCAAGGACTCACGTTGAGATTCCCTTTAGCTCCAGAGCATGGCAAGATGAGCCCCACTCCGGCCATGGAAGCACCCTGTGTAGCCAGAGAAAGCTCATTTTCTTCCCAGACCCATGCCTACAGCGGCCAGAGGCCAGTCAACAGCAGAGCATTTCAGGGAGCTTCAAGGCAGCACGCGTGGAGCTTTGCAAATGGAAAAGCAAGGCTAGTACCATCGCGCCCCCATTTCCATGGGCACACGCAGCATACCTCCCTGTGGTTTCTGACAAGTCAAAAGAGACACAGAGCACACACTGGTTCCTTCCCTGAATCAACTTCTCGAGGCAGGGTGTTCTGCATCTAGTGAACGGCCTCAGCCAAGGCACGCCCTAGCTAGGCCTCTGGGCCCGTGCCTCTTCAGAAGCCTGCAGTGCTACAGGAAAAACTGTGCTTCAGTTGCAATAGGCAAGCACTCCGCCTTTCTCCGGGAGGCAGGGTGACTTCAGGTACGAGGTCCAGGATGGAAGGCGAAGCCGAGGGTTTCTCTCAGTGCAGCTCAGACTAGGGAAAGAGTGTGACTTCCACGGCATGTTGGACCTTGCTAGAACGGGGCTCGTGATCCTGTGCGAGTGCTGGGTAAATCAAGAAGTCCCAAGAAAGAGTGCAGTGTGTTGCCCATCCCTCGGCAGACACGGAGGGCCTCCGAGGGACCTATGGGCCTCGATGTTGCTCAGTTAGGCCCACAGCGGTGTGGAGGTACTCAGTGATCTTGGAACGAAAATGATGCTCACCCGAGGGGCCTAGGAGTTCTCAAATGCTACCTTCTTTCAAATAAAGCAGAACAGCGACTAAGAGCTCACGGAGAGAGCTGCATGCCTCCCTTCCTGCATGGCTACTCAGGGCCTTACCTCGAGGCAAGGACTCACGTTGAGATTCCCTTTAGCTCCAGAGCATGGCAAGATGAGCCCCACCCCGGCCATGGAAGCACCCTGTGTAGCCAGAGAAAGCTCATTTTCTTCCCAGACCCATGCCTACAGCGGCCAGAGGCCTGACAACAGCAGAGCATTTCAGGGCGCTTCAAGGGAGCGTGAACGGGGCTTTGCAAATGAAAAAGCAAGGCTAGTACCGTCGCGCCCCCATTTCCATGGGCACACGCAGCATACCTCCCTGTGGTTTCTGAGCAGTCAAAAGAGACACAGAGCACACACTTCGTCCTTCCCCGAATCAGCTTCTCGAGGCAGGGTGTTCTGCATGTAGTGAACGGCCTCAACCAAGGCGCGCCCTAGCTAGGCCTCTGGGCCCGTGCCTCTTCAGAAGCCTGCAGTGCTACAGGAAAAACTGTGCTTTAGTGGCAATAGGAACGCAAGCCGACTTTCTCCTGGAGGCAGCGTGACTTCAGGTAGGAGGTCCTGGTTGGAAGGCGAAGCCTAGTGTTTTTTTCAGTGCAGCTCAGAGTAGGGAATGAGTGCGACTTCCACGGCATGTTGGAACCTGCTAGAACCGTGCTCGTGAACCTGTGGTAGTGCTGGGGGAATCAAGCTGTCCCAGGAAAGAGTGTACTGTTTTGCCCCTCACTCGGCATACACAGTGTGAGTCCGAAGGCCTACCGGCCTGGATGTTGTTTAGTAGGGCCCGGGGAGCCTGGGGGTACTCCGTGTTCTTGCAGGGCATAGGGTTTCCAGGCGAGGCACCTAGGTGTCCCGAAAAGCGTACTGGCGTTCAAAGGCTGCAGAGGAGCGCCTGCGGCCTCATGGAAACTGCTGCACGCCTCCGCTTCTGCAGAGCAATTCAGGGCCTTACCTCGAGGCAAGTCTTCACGTTGAGTGTCCCGTGAGCGACACCGCATGGTAGGATGCTGACTTTCTCCTTGAGTAGAGAGACTTCAGGTACGAGGTCCTCTAAGAATTCGAAGCAGAGTGTTTTCTCATGGCAGCTCAAACGAGGGCAATGTCGAAGACTTCCAGGGCATGTTGGACTGCCTAGAAATGTGGTTCTGATGCTGTTCGAGTGCTCTAGAAATGTAGCTCTCCTGAAGTAACGTGCAGTGTGTTGCCCATCCCTCGGCAGACACGGAGGGCCTCCGAGGGACCTATGGGCCTCGATGTTGCTCAGTAGGCCCACAGCGGTGTGGAGGTACTCAGTGATCTTGGAACGAAAAGGATGCTCACCCGAGGGGCCTAGGAGTTCTCCAAGGCTACCTTCTTTCAAATAAAGCAGAACAGCGACTAAGAGCTCATGGAGAGAGCTGCATGCCTCCCGTTCTGCATGGCTACTCAGGGCCTTACCTCGAGGCAAGGACTCACGTTGAGATTCCCTTTAGCTCCAGAGCATGGCAAGATGAGCCCCACTCCGGCCATGGAAGCACCCTGTGTAGCCAGAGAAAGCTCATTTTCTTCCCAGACCCATGCCTACAGCGGCCAGAGGCCAGTCAACAGCAGAGCATTTCAGGGAGCTTCAAGGCAGCACGCGTGGAGCTTTGCAAATGGAAAAGCAAGGCTAGTACCATCGCGCCCCCATTTCCATGGGCACACGCAGCATACCTCCCTGTGGTTTCTGAGCAGTCAAAAGAGACACAGAGCACACACTGGTTCCTTCCCTGAATCAACTTCTCGAGGCAGGGTGTTCTGCATCTAGTGAACGGCCTCAGCCAAGGCACGCCCTAGCTAGGCCTCTGGGCCCGTGCCTCTTCAGAAGCCTGCAGTGCTACAGGAAAAACTGTGCTTCAGTTGCAATAGGCAAGCACTCCGCCTTTCTCCGGGAGGCAGGGTGACTTCAGGTACGAGGTCCAGGATGGAAGGCGAAGCCGAGGGTTTCTCTCAGTGCAGCTCAGACTAGGGAAAGAGTGTGACTTCCACGGCATGTTGGACCTTGCTAGAACGGGGCTCGTGATCCTGTGCGAGTGCTGGGTAAATCAAGAAGTCCCAAGAAAGAGTGCAGTGTGTTGCCCATCCCTCGGCAGACACGGAGGGCCTCCGAGGGACCTATGGGCCTCGATGTTGCTCAGTTAGGCCCACAGCGGTGTGGAGGTACTCAGTGATCTTGGAACGAAAATGATGCTCACCCGAGGGGCCTAGGAGTTCTCAAATGCTACCTTCTTTCAAATAAAGCAGAACAGCGACTAAGAGCTCACGGAGAGAGCTGCATGCCTCCCTTCCTGCATGGCTACTCAGGGCCTTACCTCGAGGCAAGGACTCACGTTGAGATTCCCTTTAGCTCCAGAGCATGGCAAGATGAGCCCCACCCCGGCCATGGAAGCACCCTGTGTAGCCAGAGAAAGCTCATTTTCTTTTCTTCCCAGACCCATGCCTACAGCGGCCAGAGGCCTGACAACAGCAGAGCATTTCAGGGCGCTTCAAGGGAGCGTGAACGGGGCTTTGCAAATGAAAAAGCAAGGCTAGTACCGTCGCGCCCCCATTTCCATGGGCACACGCAGCATACCTCCCTGTGGTTTCTGAGCAGTCAAAAGAGACACAGAGCACACACTTCGTCCTTCCCCGAATCAGCTTCTCGAGGCAGGGTGTTCTGCATGTAGTGAACGGCCTCAACCAAGGCGCGCCCTAGCTAGGCCTCTGGGCCCGTGCCTCTTCAGAAGCCTGCAGTGCTACAGGAAAAACTGTGCTTTAGTGGCAATAGGAACGCAAGCCGACTTTCTCCTGGAGGCAGCGTGACTTCAGGTAGGAGGTCCTGGTTGGAAGGCGAAGCCTAGTGTTTTTTTCAGTGCAGCTCAGAGTAGGGAATGAGTGCGACTTCCACGGCATGTTGGAACCTGCTAGAACCGTGCTCGTGAACCTGTGGTAGTGCTGGGGGAATCAAGCTGTCCCAGGAAAGAGTGTACTGTTTTGCCCCTCACTCGGCATACACAGTGTGAGTCCGAAGGCCTACCGGCCTGGATGTTGTTTAGTAGGGCCCGGGGAGCCTGGGGGTACTCCGTGTTCTTGCAGGGCATAGGGTTTCCAGGCGAGGCACCTAGGTGTCCCGAAAAGCGTACTGGCGTTCAAAGGCTGCAGAGGAGCGCCTGCGGCCTCATGGAAACTGCTGCACGCCTCCGCTTCTGCAGAGCAATTCAGGGCCTTACCTCGAGGCAAGTCTTCATGTTGAGTGTCCCGTGAGCGACACCGCATGGTAGGATGCTGACTTTCTCCTTGAGTAGAGAGACTTCAGGTAGGAGGTCCTCTAAGAATTCGAAGCAGAGTGTTTTCTCATGGCAGCTCAAACGAGGGCAATGTCGAAGACTTCCAGGGCATGTTGGACTGCCTAGAAATGTGGTTCTGATGCTGTTCGAGTGCTCTAGAAATGTAGCTCTCCTGAAGTAACGTGCAGTGTGTTGCCCATCCCTCGGCAGACACGGAGGGCCTCCGAGGGACCTATGGGCCTCGATGTTGCTCAGTAGGCCCACAGCTGTGTGGAGGTACTCAGTGATCTTGGAACGAAAAGGATGCTCACCCGAGGGGCCTAGGAGTTCTCCAAGGCTACCTTCTTTCAAATAAAGCAGAACAGCGACTAAGAGCTCATGGAGAGAGCTGCATGCCTCCCGTTCTGCATGGCTACTCAGGGCCTTACCTCGAGGCAAGGACTCACGTTGAGATTCCCTTAGGCTCCAGAGCATGGCAAGATGAGCCCCACCCCGGCCATGGAAGCACCCTGTGTAGCCAGAGAAAGCTCATTTTCTTCCCAGACCCATGCCTACAGCGGCCAGAGGCCAGTCAACAGCAGAGCATTTCAGGGAGCTTCAAGGCAGCACGCGTGGAGCTTTGCAAATGGAAAAGCAAGGCTAGTACCATCGCGCCCCCATTTCCATGGGCACACGCAGCATACCTCCCTGTGGTTTCTGACAAGTCAAAAGAGACACAGAGCACACACTGGTTCCTTCCCTGAATCAACTTCTCGAGGCAGGGTGTTCTGCATCTAGTGAACGGCCTCAGCCAAGGCACGCCCTAGCTAGGCCTCTGGGCCCGTGCCTCTTCAGAAGCCTGCAGTGCTACAGGAAAAACTGTGCTTCAGTTGCAATAGGCAAGCACTCCGCCTTTCTCCGGGAGGCAGGGTGACTTCAGGTACGAGGTCCAGGATGGAAGGCGAAGCCGAGGGTTTCTCTCAGTGCAGCTCAGACTAGGGAAAGAGTGTGACTTCCACGGCATGTTGGACCTTGCTAGAACGGGGCTCGTGATCCTGTGCGAGTGCTGGGTAAATCAAGAAGTCCCAAGAAAGAGTGCAGTGTGTTGCCCATCCCTCGGCAGACACGGAGGGCCTCCGAGGGACCTATGGGCCTCGATGTTGCTCAGTAGGCCCACAGCGGTGTGGAGGTACTCAGTGATCTTGGAACGAAAATGATGCTCACCCGAGGGGCCTAGGAGTTCTCAAATGCTACCTTCTTTCAAATAAAGCAGAACAGCGACTAAGAGCTCACGGAGAGAGCTGCATGCCTCCCTTCCTGCATGGCTACTCAGGGCCTTACCTCGAGGCAAGGACTCACGTTGAGATTCCCTTTAGCTCCAGAGCATGGCAAGATGAGCCCCACCCCGGCCATGGAAGCACCCTGTGTAGCCAGAGAAAGCTCATTTTCTTCCCAGACCCATGCCTACAGCGGCCAGAGGCCTGACAACAGCAGAGCATTTCAGGGCGCTTCAAGGGAGCGTGAACGGGGCTTTGCAAATGAAAAAGCAAGGCTAGTACCGTCGCGCCCCCATTTTCATGGGCACACGCAGCATACCTCCCTGTGGTTTCTGAGCAGTCAAAAGAGACACAGAGCACACACTTCGTCCTTCCCCGAATCAGCTTCTCGAGGCAGGGTGTTCTGCATGTAGTGAACGGCCCTCAACCAAGGCGCACCCTAGCTAGGCCTCTGGGCCCGTGCCTCTTCAGAAGCCTGCAGTGCTACAGGAAAAACTGTGCTTTAGTGGCAATAGGAACGCAAGCCGACTTTCTCCTGGAGGCAGCGTGACCTTCAGGTAGGAGGTCCTGGTTGGAAGGCGAAGCCTAGTGTTTTTTTCAGTGCAGCTCAGAGTAGGGAATGAGTGCGACTTCCACGGCATGTTGGAACCTGCCTAGAACCGTGCTCGTGAACCTGTGGTAGTGCTGGGGGAATCAAGCTGTCCCAAGAAAGAGTGTACTGTTTTGCCCCTCACTCGGCATACACAGTGTGAGTCCGAAGGCCTACCGGCCTGGATGTTGTTTAGTAGGGCCAGGGGAGCCTGGGGGTTACTCCCGTGTTCTTGCAGGGCATAGGGTTTCCAGGCGAGGCACCTAGGTGTCCCGAAAAGCGTACTGGCGTTCAAAGGCTGCAGAGGAGCGCCTGCGGCCTCATGGAAACTGCTGCACGCCTCCGCTTCTGCAGAGCAATTCAGGGCCTTACCTCGAGGCAAGTCTTCACGTTGAGTGTCCCCGTGAGCGACACCGCATGGTAGGATGCTGACTTTCTCCTTGAGTAGAGAGACTTCAGGTAGGAGGTCCTCTAAGAATTCGAAGCAGAGTGTTTTCTCATGGCAGCTCTAACGGGGGCAATGTCGAAGACTACCAGGGCATGTTGGACTGCCTAGAAATGTGGTTCTGATGCTGTTCGAGTGCTCTAGAAATGTAGCTCTCCTGAAGTAACGTGCAGTGTGTTGCCCATCCCTCGGCAGACACGGAGGGCCTCCGAGGACCTATGGGCCTCGATGTTGCTCAGTAGGCCCACAGGGGTGTGGAGGTACTCAGTGATCTTGGAACGAAAAGGATGCTCACCCGAGGGGCCTAGGAGTTCTCCAAGGCTACCTTCTTTCAAATAAAGCAGAACAGCGACTAAGAGCTCATGGAGAGAGCTGCATGCCTCCCGTTCTGCATGGCTACTCAGGGCCTTACCTCGAGGCAAGGACTCACGTTGAGATTCCCTTTAGCTCCAGAGCATGGCAAGATGAGCCCCACTCCGGCCATGGAAGCACCCTGTGTAGCCAGAGAAAGCTCATTTTCTTCCCAGACCCATGCCTACAGCGGCCAGAGGCCAGTCAACAGCAGAGCATTTCAGGGAGCTTCAAGGCAGCACGCGTGGAGCTTTGCAAATGGAAAAGCAAGGCTAGTACCATCGCGCCCCCATTTCCATGGGCACACGCAGCATACCTCCCTGTGGTTTCTGACAAGTCAAAAGAGACACAGAGCACACACTGGTTCCTTCCCTGAATCAACTTCTCGAGGCAGGGTGTTCTGCATCTAGTGAACGGCCTCAGCCAAGGCACGCCCTAGCTAGGCCTCTGGGCCCGTGCCTCTTCAGAAGCCTGCAGTGCTACAGGAAAAACTGTGCTTCAGTTGCAATAGGCAAGCACTCCGCCTTTCTCCGGGAGGCAGGGTGACTTCAGGTACGAGGTCCAGGATGGAAGGCGAAGCCGAGGGTTTCTCTCAGTGCAGCTCAGACTAGGGAAAGAGTGTGACTTCCACGGCATGTTGGACCTTGCTAGAACGGGGCTCGTGATCCTGTGCGAGTGCTGGGTAAATCAAGAAGTCCCAAGAAAGAGTGCAGTGTGTTGCCCATCCCTCGGCAGACACGGAGGGCCTCCGAGGGACCTATGGGCCTCGATGTTGCTCAGTAGGCCCACAGCGGTGTGGAGGTACTCAGTGATCTTGGAACGAAAAGGATGCTCACCCGAGGGGCCTAGGAGTTCTCAAATGCTACCTTCTTTCAAATAAAGCAGAACAGCGACTAAGAGCTCACGGAGAGAGCTGCATGCCTCCCTTCCTGCATGGCTACTCAGGGCCTTACCTCGAGGCAAGGACTCACGTTGAGATTCCCTTTAGCTCCAGAGCATGGCAAGATGAGCCCCACCCCGGCCATGGAAGCACCCTGTGTAGCCAGAGAAAGCTCATTTTCTTCCCAGACCCATGCCTACAGCGGCCAGAGGCCTGACAACAGCAGAGCATTTCAGGGCGCTTCAAGGGAGCGTGAACGGGGCCTTTGCAAATGAAAAAGCAAGGCTAGTACCGTCGCGCCCCCATTTCCATGGGCACACGCAGCATACCTCCCTGTGGTTTCTGAGCAGTCAAAAGAGACACAGAGCACACACTTCGTCCTTCCCCGAATCAGCTTCTCGAGGCAGGGTGTTCTGCATGTAGTGAACGGCCTCAACCAAGGCGCGCCCTAGCTAGGCCTCTGGGCCGTGCCTCTTCAGAAGCCTGCAGTGCTACAGAAAAACTGTGCTTTAGTGGCATTAGGAACGCAAGCCGACTTTCTCCTGGAGGCAGCGTGACTTCAGGTAGGAGGTCCTGGTTGGAAGGCGAAGCCTAGTGTTTTTTTCAGTGCAGCTCAAGAGTAGGGAATGAGTGCGACTTCCACGGCATGTTGGAACCTGCTAGAACCGTGCTCAGTGACCTGTGGTAGTGCTGGGGGAATCAAGCTGTCCCAGGAAAGAGTGTACTGTTTTGCCCCCTCACTCGGCATACACAGTGTGAGTCCGAAGGCCTACCGGCCTGGATGTTGTTTAGTAGGGCCCGGGGAGCCTGGGGGTACTCCGTGTTCTTGCAGGGCATAGGGTTTCCAGGCGAGGCACCATAGGTGTCCCGAAAAGCGTACTGGCGTTCAAAGGCTGCAGAGGAGCGCCTGCGGCCTCATGGAAACTGCTGCACGCCTCCGCTTCTGCAGAGCAATTCAGGGCCTTACCTCGAGGCAAGTCTTCACGTTGAGTGTCCCGTGAGCGACACCGCATGGTAGGATGCTGACTTTCTCCTTGAGTAGAGAGACTTCAGGTAGGAGGTCCTCTAAGAATTCGAAGCAGAGTGTTTTCTCATGGCAGCTCAAACGAGGGCAATGTCGAAGACTTCCAGGGCATGTTGGACTGCCTAGAAATGTGGTTCTGATGCTGTTCGATGTGCTCTAGAAATGTAGCTCTCCTGAAGTAACGTGCAGTGTGTTGCCCATCCCTCGGCAGACACGGAGGGCCTCCGAGGGACCTATGGGCCTCGATGTTGCTCAGTAGGCCCACAGGGGTGTGGAGGTACTCAGTGATCTTGGAACGAAAAGGATGCTCACCCGAGGGGCCTAGGAGTTCTCCAAGGCTACCTTCTTTCAAATAAAGCAGAACAGCGACTAAGAGCTCATGGAGAGAGCTGCATGCCTCCCGTTCTGCATGGCTACTCAGGGCCTTACCTCGAGGCAAGGACTCACGTTGAGATTCCCTTTAGCTGCCAGAGCATGGCAAGATGAGCCCCACCCCGGCCATGGAAGCACCCTGTGTAGCCAGAGAAAGCTCATTTTCTTCCCAGACCCATGCCTACAGCGGCAGAGGCCAGTCAACAGCAGAGCATTTCAGGGAGCTTCAAGGCAGCACGCGTGGAGCTTTGCAATGGAAAAGCAAGGCTAGTACCATCGCGCCCCCATTTCCATGGGCACACGCAGCATACCTCCCTGTGGTTTCTGACAAGTCAAAAGAGACACAGAGCACACACTGGTTCCTTCCCTGAATCAACTTCTCGAGGCAGGGTGTTCTGCATCTAGTGAACGGCCTCAGCCAAGGCACGCCCTAGCTAGGCCTCTGGGCCCGTGCCTCTTCAGAAGCCTGCAGTGCTACAGGAAAAACTGTGCTTCAGTTTGCAATAGGCAAGCACTCCGCCTTTCTCCGGGAGGCAGGGTGACTTCAGGTACGAGGTCAGGATGGAAGGCGAAGCCGAGGGGTTTCTCTCAGTGCAGCTCAGACTAGGGAAAGAGTGTGACTTCCACGGCATGTTGGACCTTGCTAGAACGGGGCTCGTGATCCTGTGCGAGTGCTGGGTAAATCAAGAAGTCCCAAGAAAGAGTGCAGTGTGTTGCCCATCCCTCGGCAGACACGGAGGGCCTCCGAGGGACCTATGGGCCTCGATGTTGCTCAGTAGGCCCACAGCGGTGTGGAGGTACTCAGTGATCTTTGGAACGAAAATGATGCTCACACGAGGGGCCTAGGAGTTCTCAAATGCTACCTTCTTTCAAAATAAAGCAGAACAGCGACTAAGAGCTCACGGAGAGAGCTGCATGCCTCCCTTCCTGCATGGCTACTCAGGCCTTACCTCGAGGCAAGGACTCACGTTGAGATTCCCTTTAGCTCCAGAGCATGGCAAGATGAGCCCCACCCCGGCCATGGAAGCACCCTGTGTAGCCAGAGAAAGCTCATTTTCTTCCCAGACCCATGCCTACAGCGGCCAGAGGCCTGACAACAGCAGAGCATTTCAGGGCGCTTCAAGGGAGCGTGAGACGGGGCTTTGCAAATGAAAAAGCAAGGCTAGTACCGTCGCGCCCCCATTTCCATGGGCACACGCAGCATACCTCCCTGTGGTTTCTGAGCAGTCAAAAGAGACACAGAGCACACACTTCGTCCTTCCCCGAATCAGCTTCTCGAGGCAGGGTGTTCTGCATGTAGTGAACGGCCTCAACCAAGGGCGCGCCCTAGCTAGGCCTCTGGGCCCGTGCCTCTTCAGAAGCCTGCAGTGCTACAGGAAAAACTGTGCTTTAGTGGCAATAGGAACGCAAGCCGGACTTTCTCCTGGAGGCAGCGTGACTTCAGGTAGGAGGTCCTGGTTGGAAGGCGAAGCCTAGTGTTTTTTTCAGTGCAGCTCAGAGTAGGGAATGAGTGCGACTTCCACGGCATGTTGGAACCTGCTAGAACCGTGCTCGTGAACCTGTGGTAGTGCTGGGGGAATCAAGCTGTCCCAGGAAAGAGTGTACTGTTTTGCCCCTCACTCGGCATACACAGTGTGAGTCCGAAGGCCTACCGGCCTGGATGTTGTTTAGTAGGGGCCCGGGGAGCCTGGGGTACTCCGTGTTCTTGCAGGGCATAGGGTTTCCAGGCGAGGCACCTAGGTTGTCCGAAAAGCGTACTGGCGTTCAAAGGCTGCAGAGGAGCGCCTGCGGCCTCATGGAAACTGCTGCACGCCTCCGCTTCTGCAGAGCAATTCAGGGCCTTACCTCGAGGCAAGTCTTCACGTTGAGTGTCCCGTGAGCGACACCGCATGGTAGGGATGCTGACTTTCTCCTTGAGTAGAGAGACTTCAGGTAGGAGGTCCTCTAAGAATTCGACAGCAGAGTGTTTTCTCATGGCAGCTCTAACGGGGGCAATGTCGAAGACTACCAGGGCATGTTGTGACTGCCTAGACAAGTGTGGTTCTGATGCTGTTCGAGTGCTCTAGAAATGTAGCTCTCCTGAAGTAACGTGCAGTGTGTTGCCCATCCCTCGGCAGACACGGAGGGCCTCCGAGGGACCTATGGGCCTCGATGTTGCTCAGTAGGCGTACTCAGTGATCTTGGAACGAAAAGGATGCTCACCCGAGGGGCCTAGGAGTTCTCCAAGGCTACCTTCTTTCAAATAAAGCAGAACAGCGACTAAGAGCTCATGGAGAGAGCTGCATGCCTCCCGTTCTGCATGGCTACTCAGGGCCTTACCTCGAGGCAAGGACTCACGTTGAGATTCCCTTTAGCTCCAGAGCATGGCAAGATGAGCCCCACCCCGGCCATGGAAGCACCCTGTGTAGCCAGAGAAAGCTCATTTTCTTCCCAGACCCATGCCTACAGCGGCCAGAGGCCAGTCAACAGCAGAGCATTTCAGGGAGCTTCAAGGCAGCACGCGTGGAGCTTTGCAAATGGAAAAGCAAGGCTAGTACCATCGCGCCCCCATTTCCATGGGCACACGCAGCATACCTCCCTGTGGTTTCTGACAAGTCAAAAGAGACACAGAGCACACACTGGTTCCTTCCCTGAATCAACTTCTCGAGGCAGGGTGTTCTGCATCTAGTGAACGGCCTCAGCCAAGGCACGCCCTAGCTAGGCCTCTGGGCCCGTGCCTCTTCAGAAGCCTGCAGTGCTACAGGAAAAACTGTGCTTCAGTTGCAATAGGCAAGCACTCCGCCTTTCTCCGGGAGGCAGGGTGACTTCAGGTACGAGGTCCAGGATGGAAGGCGAAGCCGAGGGTTTCTCTCAGTGCAGCTCAGACTAGGGAAAGAGTGTGACTTCCACGGCATGTTGGACCTTGCTAGAACGGGGCTCGTGATCCTGTGCGAGTGCTGGGTAAATCAAGAAGTCCCAAGAAAGAGTGCAGTGTGTTGCCCATCCCTCGGCAGACACGGAGGGCCTCCGAGGGACCTATGGGCCTCGATGTTGCTCAGTAGGCCCACAGCGGTGTGGAGGTACTCAGTGATCTTGGAACGAAAAGGATGCTCACCCGAGGGGCCTAGGAGTTCTCAAATGCTACCTTCTTTCAAATAAAGCAGAACAGCGACTAAGAGCTCACGGAGAGAGCTGCATGCCTCCCTTCCTGCATGGCTACTCAGGGCCTTACCTCGAGGCAAGGACTCACGTTGAGATTCCCTTTAGCTCCAGAGCATGGCAAGATGAGCCCCACCCCGGCCATGGAAGCACCCTGTGTAGCCAGAGAAAGCTCATTTTCTTCCCAGACCCATGCCTACAGCGGCCAGAGGCCTGACAACAGCAGAGCATTTCAGGGCGCTTCAAGGGAGCGTGAACGGGGCTTTGCAAATGAAAAAGCAAGGCTAGTACCGTCGCGCCCCCATTTCCATGGGCACACGCAGCATACCTCCCTGTGGTTTCTGAGCAGTCAAAAGAGACACAGAGCACACACTTCGTCCTTCCCCGAATCAGCTTCTCGAGGCAGGGTGTTCTGCATATAGTGAACGGCCTCAACCAAGGCGCACCCTAGCTAGGCTTCTGGGCCCGTGCCTCTTCAGAAGCCTGCAGTGCTACAGGAAAAACTGTGCTTTAGTGGCAATAGGAACGCAAGCCGACTTTCTCCTGGAGGCAGCGTGACTTCAGGTAGGAGGTCCTGGTTGGAAGGCGAAGCCTAGTGTTTTTTTCAGTGCAGCTCAGAGTAGGGAATGAGTGCGACTTCCACGGCATGTTGGAACCTGCTAGAACCGTGCTCGTGAACCTGTGGTAGTGCTGGGGGAATCAAGCTGTCCCAAGAAAGAGTGTACTGTTTTGCCCCTCACTCGGCATACACAGTGTGAGTCCGAAGGCCTACCGGCCTGGATGTTGTTTAGTAGGGCCAGGGGAGCCTGGGGGTACTCCGTGTTCTTGCAGGGCATAGGGTTTCCAGGCGAGGCACCTAGGTGTCCCGAAAAGCGTACTGGCGTTCAAAGGCTGCAGAGGAGCGCCTGCGGCCTCATGGAAACTGCTGCACGCCTCCGCTTCTGCAGAGCAATTCAGGGCCTTACCTCGAGGCAAGTCTTCACGTTGAGTGTCCCGTGAGCGACACCGCATGGTAGGATGCTGACTTTCTCCTTGAGTAAAGAGACTTCAGGTAGGAGGTCCTCTAAGAATTCGAAGCAGAGTGTTTTCTCATGGCAGCTCTAACGGGGGCAATGTCGAAGACTACCAGGGCATGTTGGACTGCCTAGAAATGTGGTTCTGATGCTGTTCGAGTGCTCTAGAAATGTAGCTCTCCTGAAGTAACGTGCAGTGTGTTGCCCATCCCTCGGCAGACACGGAGGGCCTCCGAGGGACCTATGGGCCTCGATGTTGCTCAGTAGGCCCACAGGGGTGTGGAGGTACTCAGTGATCTTGGAACGAAAAGGATGCTCACCCGAGGGGCCTAGGAGTTCTCCAAGGCTACCTTCTTTCAAATAAAGCAGAACAGCGACTAAGAGCTCATGGAGAGAGCTGCATGCCTCCCGTTCTGCATGGCTACTCAGGGCCTTACCTCGAGGCAAGGACTCACGTTGAGATTCCCTTTAGCTCCAGAGCATGGCAAGATGAGCCCCACCCCGGCCATGGAAGCACCCTGTGTAGCCAGAGAAAGCTCATTTTCTTCCCAGACCCATGCCTACAGCGGCCAGAGGCCAGTCAACAGCAGAGCATTTCAGGGAGCTTCAAGGCAGCACGCGTGGAGCTTTGCAAATGGAAAAGCAAGGCTAGTACCATCGCGCCCCCATTTCCATGGGCACACGCAGCATACCTCCCTGTGGTTTCTGACAAGTCAAAAGAGACACAGAGCACACACTGGTTCCTTCCCTGAATCAACTTCTCGAGGCAGGGTGTTCTGCATCTAGTGAACGGCCTCAGCCAAGGCACGCCCTAGCTAGGCCTCTGGGCCCGTGCCTCTTCAGAAGCCTGCAGTGCTACAGGAAAAACTGTGCTTCAGTTGCAATAGGCAAGCACTCCGCCTTTCTCCGGGAGGCAGGGTGACTTCAGGTACGAGGTCCAGGATGGAAGGCGAAGCCGAGGGTTTCTCTCAGTGCAGCTCAGACTAGGGAAAGAGTGTGACTTCCACGGCATGTTGGACCTTGCTAGAACGGGGCTCGTGATCCTGTGCGAGTGCTGGGTAAATCAAGAAGTCCCAAGAAAGAGTGCAGTGTGTTGCCCATCCCTCGGCAGACACGGAGGGCCTCCGAGGGACCTATGGGCCTCGATGTTGCTCTGTAGGCCCACAGCGGTGTGGAGGTACTCAGTGATCTTGGAACGAAAATGATGCTCACCCGAGGGGCCTAGGAGTTCTCAAATGCTACCTTCTTTCAAATAAAGCAGAACAGCGACTAAGAGCTCACGGAGAGAGCTGCATGCCTCCCTTCCTGCATGGCTACTCAGGGCCTTACCTCGAGGCAAGGACTCACGTTGAGATTCCCTTTAGCTCCAGAGCATGGCAAGATGAGCCCCACCCCGGCCATGGAAGCACCCTGTGTAGCCAGAGAAAGCTCATTTTCTTCCCAGACCCATGCCTACAGCGGCCAGAGGCCTGACAACAGCAGAGCATTTCAGGGCGCTTCAAGGGAGCGTGAACGGGGCTTTGCAAATGAAAAAGCAAGGCTAGTACCGTCGCGCCCCCATTTCCATGGGCACACGCAGCATACCTCCCTGTGGTTTCTGAGCAGTCAAAAGAGACACAGAGCACACACTTCGTCCTTCCCCGAATCAGCTTCTCGAGGCAGGGTGTTCTGCATGTAGTGAACGGCCTCAACCAAGGCGCGCCCTAGCTAGGCCTCTGGGCCCGTGCCTCTTCAGAAGCCTGCAGTGCTACAGGAAAAACTGTGCTTTAGTGGCAATAGGAACGCAAGCCGACTTTCTCCTGGAGGCAGCGTGACTTCAGGTAGGAGGTCCTGGTTGGAAGGCGAAGCCTAGTGTTTTTTTCAGTGCAGCTCAGAGTAGGGAATGAGTGCGACTTCCACGGCATGTTGGAACCTGCTAGAACCGTGCTCGTGAACCTGTGGTAGTGCTGGGGGAATCAAGCTGTCCCAGGAAAGAGTGTACTGTTTTGCCCCTCACTCGGCATACACAGTGTGAGTCCGAAGGCCTACCGGCCTGGATGTTGTTTAGTAGGGCCCGGGGAGCCTGGGGGTACTCCGTGTTCTTGCAGGGCATAGGGTTTCCAGGCGAGGCACCTAGGTGTCCCGAAAAGCGTACTGGCGTTCAAAGGCTGCAGAGGAGCGCCTGCGGCCTCATGGAAACTGCTGCACGCCTCCGCTTCTGCAGAGCAATTCAGGGCCTTACCTCGAGGCAAGTCTTCACGTTGAGTGTCCCGTGAGCGACACCGCATGGTAGGATGCTGACTTTCTCCTTGAGTAGAGAGACTTCAGGTAGGAGGTCCTCTAAGAATTCGAAGCAGAGTGTTTTCTCATGGCAGCTCAAACGAGGGCAATGTCGAAGACTTCCAGGGCATGTTGGACTGCCTAGAAATGTGGTTCTGATGCTGTTCGAGTGCTCTAGAAATGTAGCTCTCTTGAAGTAACGTGCAGTGTGTTGCCCATCCCTCGGCAGACACGGAGGGCCTCCGAGGGACCTATGGGCCTCGATGTTGCTCAGTAGGCCCACAGCTGTGTGGAGGTACTCAGTGATCTTGGAACGAAAAGGATGCTCACCCGAGGGGCCTAGGAGTTCTCCAAGGCTACCTTCTTTCAAATAAAGCAGAACAGCGACTAAGAGCTCATGGAGAGAGCTGCATGCCTCCCGTTCTGCATGGCTACTCAGGGCCTTACCTCGAGGCAAGGACTCACGTTGAGATTCCCTTTAGCTCCAGAGCATGGCAAGATGAGCCCCACTCCGGCCATGGAAGCACCCTGTGTAGCCAGAGAAAGCTCATTTTCTTCCCAGACCCATGCCTACAGCGGCCAGAGGCCAGTCAACAGCAGAGCATTTCAGGGAGCTTCAAGGCAGCACGCGTGGAGCTTTGCAAATGGAAAAGCAAGGCTAGTACCATCGCGCCCCCATTTCCATGGGCACACGCAGCATACCTCCCTGTGGTTTCTGACAAGTCAAAAGAGACACAGAGCACACACTGGTTCCTTCCCTGAATCAACTTCTCGAGGCAGGGTGTTCTGCATCTAGTGAACGGCCTCAGCCAAGGCACGCCCTAGCTAGGCCTCTGGGCCCGTGCCTCTTCAGAAGCCTGCAGTGCTACAGGAAAAACTGTGCTTCAGTTGCAATAGGCAAGCACTCCGCCTTTCTCCGGGAGGCAGGGTGACTTCAGGTACGAGGTCCAGGATGGAAGGCGAAGCCGAGGGTTTCTCTCAGTGCAGCTCAGACTAGGGAAAGAGTGTGACTTCCACGGCATGTTGGACCTTGCTAGAACGGGGCTCGTGATCCTGTGCGAGTGCTGGGTAAATCAAGAAGTCCCAAGAAAGAGTGCAGTGTGTTGCCCATCCCTCGGCAGACACGGAGGGCCTCCGAGGGACCTATGGGCCTCGATGTTGCTCAGTAGGCCCACAGCTGTGTGGAGGTACTCAGTGATCTTGGAACGAAAATGATGCTCACCCGAGGGGCCTAGGAGTTCTCAAATGCTACCTTCTTTCAAATAAAGCAGAACAGCGACTAAGAGCTCACGGAGAGAGCTGCATGCCTCCCTTCCTGCATGGCTACTCAGGGCCTTACTTCGAGGCAAGGACTCACGTTGAGATTCCCTTTAGCTCCAGAGCATGGCAAGATGAGCCCCACCCCGGCCATGGAAGCACCCTGTGTAGCCAGAGAAAGCTCATTTTCTTCCCAGACCCATGCCTACAGCGGCCAGAGGCCTGACAACAGCAGAGCATTTCAGGGCGCTTCAAGGGAGCGTGAACGGGGCTTTGCAAATGAAAAAGCAAGGCTAGTACCGTCGCGCCCCCATTTCCATGGGCACACGCAGCATACCTCCCTGTGGTTTCTGAGCAGTCAAAAGAGACACAGAGCACACACTTCGTCCTTCCCCGAATCAGCTTCTCGAGGCAGGGTGTTCTGCATGTAGTGAACGGCCTCAACCAAGGCGCACCCTAGCTAGGCCTCTGGGCCCGTGCCTCTTCAGAAGCCTGCAGTGCTACAGGAAAAACTGTGCTTTAGTGGCAATAGGAACGCAAGCCGACTTTCTCCTGGAGGCAGCGTGACTTCAGGTAGGAGGTCCTGGTTGGAAGGCGAAGCCTAGTGTTTTTTTCAGTGCAGCTCAGAGTAGGGAATGAGTGCGACTTCCACGGCATGTTGGAACCTGCTAGAACCGTGCTCGTGAACCTGTGGTAGTGCTGGGGGAATCAAGCTGTCCCAGGAAAGAGTGTACTGTTTTGCCCCTCACTCGGCATACACAGTGTGAGTCCGAAGGCCTACCGGCCTGGATGTTGTTTAGTAGGGCCCGGGGAGCCTGGGGGTACTCCGTGTTCTTGCAGGGCATAGGGTTTCCAGGCGAGGCACCTAGGTGTCCCGAAAAGCGTACTGGCGTTCAAAGGCTGCAGAGGAGCGCCTGCGGCCTCATGGAAACTGCTGCACGCCTCCGCTTCTGCAGAGCAATTCAGGGCCTTACCTCGAGGCAAGTCTTCACGTTGAGTGTCCCGTGAGCGACACCGCATGGTAGGATGCTGACTTTCTCCTTGAGTAGAGAGACTTCAGGTAGGAGGTCCTCTAAGAATTCGAAGCAGAGTGTTTTCTCATGGCAGCTCAAACGAGGGCAATGTCGAAGACTTCCAGGGCATGTTGGACTGCCTAGAAATGTGGTTCTGATGCTGTTCGAGTGCTCTAGAAATGTAGCTCTCCTGAAGTAACGTGCAGTGTGTTGCCCATCCCTCGGCAGACACGGAGGGCCTCCGAGGGACCTATGGGCCTCGATGTTGCTCAGTAGGCCCACAGCTGTGTGGAGGTACTCAGTGATCTTGGAACGAAAAGGATGCTCACCCGAGGGGCCTAGGAGTTCTCCAAGGCTACCTTCTTTCAAATAAAGCAGAACAGCGACTAAGAGCTCATGGAGAGAGCTGCATGCCTCCCGTTCTGCATGGCTACTCAGGGCCTTACCTCGAGGCAAGGACTCACGTTGAGATTCCCTTTAGCTCCAGAGCATGGCAAGATGAGCCCCACCCCGGCCATGGAAGCACCCTGTGTAGCCAGAGAAAGCTCATTTTCTTCCCAGACCCATGCCTACAGCGGCCAGAGGCCAGTCAACAGCAGAGCATTTCAGGGAGCTTCAAGGCAGCACGCGTGGAGCTTTGCAAATGGAAAAGCAAGGCTAGTACCATCGCGCCCCCATTTCCATGGGCACACGCAGCATACCTCCCTGTGGTTTCTGACAAGTCAAAAGAGACACAGAGCACACACTGGTTCCTTCCCTGAATCAACTTCTCGAGGCAGGGTGTTCTGCATCTAGTGAACGGCCTCAGCCAAGGCACGCCCTAGCTAGGCCTCTGGGCCCGTGCCTCTTCAGAAGCCTGCAGTGCTACAGGAAAAACTGTGCTTCAGTTGCAATAGGCAAGCACTCCGCCTTTCTCCGGGAGGCAGGGTGACTTCAGGTACGAGGTCCAGGATGGAAGGCGAAGCCGAGGGTTTCTCTCAGTGCAGCTCAGACTAGGGAAAGAGTGTGACTTCCACGGCATGTTGGACCTTGCTAGAACGGGGCTCGTGATCCTGTGCGAGTGCTGGGTAAATCAAGAAGTCCCAAGAAAGAGTGCAGTGTGTTGCCCATCCCTCGGCAGACACGGAGGGCCTCCGAGGGACCTATGGGCCTCGATGTTGCTCAGTAGGCCCACAGCGGTGTGGAGGTACTCAGTGATCTTGGAACGAAAATGATGCTCACCCGAGGGGCCTAGGAGTTCTCAAATGCTACCTTCTTTCAAATAAAGCAGAACAGCGACTAAGAGCTCACGGAGAGAGCTGCATGCCTCCCTTCCTGCATGGCTACTCAGGGCCTTACCTCGAGGCAAGGACTCACGTTGAGATTCCCTTTAGCTCCAGAGCATGGCAAGATGAGCCCCACCCCGGCCATGGAAGCACCCTGTGTAGCCAGAGAAAGCTCATTTTCTTCCCAGACCCATGCCTACAGCGGCCAGAGGCCTGACAACAGCAGAGCATTTCAGGGCGCTTCAAGGGAGCGTGAACGGGGCTTTGCAAATGAAAAAGCAAGGCTAGTACCGTCGCGCCCCCATTTCCATGGGCACACGCAGCATACCTCCCTGTGGTTTCTGAGCAGTCAAAAGAGACACAGAGCACACACTTCGTCCTTCCCCGAATCAGCTTCTCGAGGCAGGGTGTTCTGCATGTAGTGAACGGCCTCAACCAAGGCGCGCCCTAGCTAGGCCTCTGGGCCCGTGCCTCTTCAGAAGCCTGCAGTGCTACAGGAAAAACTGTGCTTTAGTGGCAATAGGAACGCAAGCCGACTTTCTCCTGGAGGCAGCGTGACTTCAGGTAGGAGGTCCTGGTTGGAAGGCGAAGCCTAGTGTTTTTTTCAGTGCAGCTCAGAGTAGGGAATGAGTGCGACTTCCACGGCATGTTGGAACCTGCTAGAACCGTGCTCGTGAACCTGTGGTAGTGCTGGGGGAATCAAGCTGTCCCAGGAAAGAGTGTACTGTTTTGCCCCTCACTCGGCATACACAGTGTGAGTCCGAAGGCCTACCGGCCTGGATGTTGTTTAGTAGGGCCCGGGGAGCCTGGGGGTACTCCGTGTTCTTGCAGGGCATAGGGTTTCCAGGCGAGGCACCTAGGTGTCCCGAAAAGCGTACTGGCGTTCAAAGGCTGCAGAGGAGCGCCTGCGGCCTCATGGAAACTGCTGCACGCCTCCGCTTCTGCAGAGCAATTCAGGGCCTTACCTCGAGGCAAGTCTTCACGTTGAGTGTCCCGTGAGCGACACCGCATGGTAGGATGCTGACTTTCTCCTTGAGTAGAGAGACTTCAGGTAGGAGGTCCTCTAAGAATTCGAAGCAGAGTGTTTTCTCATGGCAGCTCTAACGGGGGCAATGTCGAAGACTACCAGGGCATGTTGGACTGCCTAGAAATGTGGTTCTGATGCTGTTCGAGTGCTCTAGAAATGTAGCTCTCCTGAAGTAACGTGCAGTGTGTTGCCCATCCCTCGGCAGACACGGAGGGCCTCCGAGGGACCTATGGGCCTCGATGTTGCTCAGTAGGCCCACAGGGGTGTGGAGGTACTCAGTGATCTTGGAACGAAAATGATGCTCACCCGAGGGGCCTAGGAGTTCTCAAATGCTACCTTCTTTCAAATAAAGCAGAACAGCGACTAAGAGCTCACGGAGAGAGCTGCATGCCTCCCGTTCTGCATGGCTACTCAGGGCCTTACCTCGAGGCAAGGACTCACGTTGAGATTCCCTTTAGCTCCAGAGCATGGCAAGATGAGCCCCACCCCGGCCATGGAAGCACCCTGTGTAGCCAGAGAAAGCTCATTTTCTTCCCAGACCCATGCCTACAGCGGCCAGAGGCCTGACAACAGCAGAGCATTTCAGGGCGCTTCAAGGGAGCGTGAACGGGGCTTTGCAAATGAAAAAGCAAGGCTAGTACCGTCGCGCCCCCATTTCCATGGGCACACGCAGCATACCTCCCTGTGGTTTCTGAGCAGTCAAAAGAGACACAGAGCACACACTTCGTCCTTCCCCGAATCAGCTTCTCGAGGCAGGGTGTTCTGCATGTAGTGAACGGCCTCAACCAAGGCGCGCCCTAGCTAGGCCTCTGGGCCCGTGCCTCTTCAGAAGCCTGCAGTGCTACAGGAAAAACTGTGCTTTAGTGGCAATAGGAACGCAAGCCGACTTTCTCCTGGAGGCAGCGTGACTTCAGGTAGGAGGTCCTGGTTGGAAGGCGAAGCCTAGTGTTTTTTTCAGTGCAGCTCAGAGTAGGGAATGAGTGCGACTTCCACGGCATGTTGGAACCTGCTAGAACCGTGCTCGTGAACCTGTGGTAGTGCTGGGGGAATCAAGCTGTCCCAGGAAAGAGTGTACTGTTTTGCCCCTCACTCGGCATACACAGTGTGAGTCCGAAGGCCTACCGGCCTGGATGTTGTTTAGTAGGGCCCGGGGAGCCTGGGGGTACTCCGTGTTCTTGCAGGGCATAGGGTTTCCAGGCGAGGCACCTAGGTGTCCCGAAAAGCGTACTGGCGTTCAAAGGCTGCAGAGGAGCGCCTGCGGCCTCATGGAAACTGCTGCACGCCTCCGCTTCTGCAGAGCAATTCAGGGCCTTACCTCGAGGCAAGTCTTCACGTTGAGTGTCCCGTGAGCGACACCGCATGGTAGGATGCTGACTTTCTCCTTGAGTAGAGAGACTTCAGGTAGGAGGTCCTCTAAGAATTCGAAGCAGAGTGTTTTCTCATGGCAGCTCTAACGGGGGCAATGTCGAAGACTACCAGGGCATGTTGGACTGCCTAGAAATGTGGTTCTGATGCTGTTCGAGTGCTCTAGAAATGTAGCTCTCCTGAAGTAACGTGCAGTGTGTTGCCCATCCCTCGGCAGACACGGAGGGCCTCCGAGGGACCTATGGGCCTCGATGTTGCTCAGTAGGCCCACAGCGGTGTGGAGGTACTCAGTGATCTTGGAACGAAAATGATGCTCACCCGAGGGGCCTAGGAGTTCTCAAATGCTACCTTCTTTCAAATAAAGCAGAACAGCGACTAAGAGCTCACGGAGAGAGCTGCATGCCTCCCTTCCTGCATGGCTACTCAGGGCCTTACCTCGAGGCAAGGACTCACGTTGAGATTCCCTTTAGCTCCAGAGCATGGCAAGATGAGCCCCACTCCGGCCATGGAAGCACCCTGTGTAGCCAGAGAAAGCTCATTTTCTTCCCAGACCCATGCCTACAGCGGCCAGAGGCCAGTCAACAGCAGAGCATTTCAGGGAGCTTCAAGGCAGCACGCGTGGAGCTTTGCAAATGGAAAAGCAAGGCTAGTACCATCGCGCCCCCATTTCCATGGGCACACGCAGCATACCTCCCTGTGGTTTCTGACAAGTCAAAAGAGACACAGAGCACACACTGGTTCCTTCCCTGAATCAACTTCTCGAGGCAGGGTGTTCTGCATCTAGTGAACGGCCTCAGCCAAGGCACGCCCTAGCTAGGCCTCTGGGCCCGTGCCTCTTCAGAAGCCTGCAGTGCTACAGGAAAAACTGTGCTTCAGTTGCAATAGGCAAGCACTCCGCCTTTCTCCGGGAGGCAGGGTGACTTCAGGTACGAGGTCCAGGATGGAAGGCGAAGCCGAGGGTTTCTCTCAGTGCAGCTCAGACTAGGGAAAGAGTGTGACTTCCACGGCATGTTGGACCTTGCTAGAACGGGGCTCGTGATCCTGTGCGAGTGCTGGGTAAATCAAGAAGTCCCAAGAAAGAGTGCAGTGTGTTGCCCATCCCTCGGCAGACACGGAGGGCCTCCGAGGGACCTATGGGCCTCGATGTTGCTCAGTAGGCCCACAGCGGTGTGGAGGTACTCAGTGATCTTGGAACGAAAATGATGCTCACCCGAGGGGCCTAGGAGTTCTCAAATGCTACCTTCTTTCAAATAAAGCAGAACAGCGACTAAGAGCTCACGGAGAGAGCTGCATGCCTCCCTTCCTGCATGGCTACTCAGGGCCTTACCTCGAGGCAAGGACTCACGTTGAGATTCCCTTTAGCTCCAGAGCATGGCAAGATGAGCCCCACCCCGGCCATGGAAGCACCCTGTGTAGCCAGAGAAAGCTCATTTTCTTCCCAGACCCATGCCTACAGCGGCCAGAGGCCTGACAACAGCAGAGCATTTCAGGGCGCTTCAAGGGAGCGTGAACGGGGCTTTGCAAATGAAAAAGCAAGGCTAGTACCGTCGCGCCCCCATTTCCATGGGCACACGCAGCATACCTCCCTGTGGTTTCTGAGCAGTCAAAAGAGACACAGAGCACACACTTCGTCCTTCCCCGAATCAGCTTCTCGAGGCAGGGTGTTCTGCATGTAGTGAACGGCCTCAACCAAGGCGCGCCCTAGCTAGGCCTCTGGGCCCGTGCCTCTTCAGAAGCCTGCAGTGCTACAGGAAAAACTGTGCTTTAGTGGCAATAGGAACGCAAGCCGACTTTCTCCTGGAGGCAGCGTGACTTCAGGTAGGAGGTCCTGGTTGGAAGGCGAAGCCTAGTGTTTTTTTCAGTGCAGCTCAGAGTAGGGAATGAGTGCGACTTCCACGGCATGTTGGAACCTGCTAGAACCGTGCTCGTGAACCTGTGGTAGTGCTGGGGGAATCAAGCTGTCCCAGGAAAGAGTGTACTGTTTTGCCCCTCACTCGGCATACACAGTGTGAGTCCGAAGGCCTACCGGCCTGGATGTTGTTTAGTAGGGCCCGGGGAGCCTGGGGGTACTCCGTGTTCTTGCAGGGCATAGGGTTTCCAGGCGAGGCACCTAGGTGTCCCGAAAAGCGTACTGGCGTTCAAAGGCTGCAGAGGAGCGCCTGCGGCCTCATGGAAACTGCTGCACGCCTCCGCTTCTGCAGAGCAATTCAGGGCCTTACCTCGAGGCAAGTCTTCACGTTGAGTGTCCCGTGAGCGACACCGCATGGTAGGATGCTGACTTTCTCCTTGAGTAGAGAGACTTCAGGTAGGAGGTCCTCTAAGAATTCGAAGCAGAGTGTTTTCTCATGGCAGCTCAAACGAGGGCAATGTCGAAGACTTCCAGGGCATGTTGGACTGCCTAGAAATGTGGTTCTGATGCTGTTCGAGTGCTCTAGAAATGTAGCTCTCTTGAAGTAACGTGCAGTGTGTTGCCCATCCCTCGGCAGACACGGAGGGCCTCCGAGGGACCTATGGGCCTCGATGTTGCTCAGTAGGCCCACAGCTGTGTGGAGGTACTCAGTGATCTTGGAACGAAAAGGATGCTCACCCGAGGGGCCTAGGAGTTCTCCAAGGCTACCTTCTTTCAAATAAAGCAGAACAGCGACTAAGAGCTCATGGAGAGAGCTGCATGCCTCCCGTTCTGCATGGCTACTCAGGGCCTTACCTCGAGGCAAGGACTCACGTTGAGATTCCCTTTAGCTCCAGAGCATGGCAAGATGAGCCCCACTCCGGCCATGGAAGCACCCTGTGTAGCCAGAGAAAGCTCATTTTCTTCCCAGACCCATGCCTACAGCGGCCAGAGGCCAGTCAACAGCAGAGCATTTCAGGGAGCTTCAAGGCAGCACGCGTGGAGCTTTGCAAATGGAAAAGCAAGGCTAGTACCATCGCGCCCCCATTTCCATGGGCACACGCAGCATACCTCCCTGTGGTTTCTGACAAGTCAAAAGAGACACAGAGCACACACTGGTTCCTTCCCTGAATCAACTTCTCGAGGCAGGGTGTTCTGCATCTAGTGAACGGCCTCAGCCAAGGCACGCCCTAGCTAGGCCTCTGGGCCCGTGCCTCTTCAGAAGCCTGCAGTGCTACAGGAAAAACTGTGCTTCAGTTGCAATAGGCAAGCACTCCGCCTTTCTCCGGGAGGCAGGGTGACTTCAGGTACGAGGTCCAGGATGGAAGGCGAAGCCGAGGGTTTCTCTCAGTGCAGCTCAGACTAGGGAAAGAGTGTGACTTCCACGGCATGTTGGACCTTGCTAGAACGGGGCTCGTGATCCTGTGCGAGTGCTGGGTAAATCAAGAAGTCCCAAGAAAGAGTGCAGTGTGTTGCCCATCCCTCGGCAGACACGGAGGGCCTCCGAGGGACCTATGGGCCTCGATGTTGCTCAGTAGGCCCACAGCTGTGTGGAGGTACTCAGTGATCTTGGAACGAAAATGATGCTCACCCGAGGGGCCTAGGAGTTCTCAAATGCTACCTTCTTTCAAATAAAGCAGAACAGCGACTAAGAGCTCACGGAGAGAGCTGCATGCCTCCCTTCCTGCATGGCTACTCAGGGCCTTACTTCGAGGCAAGGACTCACGTTGAGATTCCCTTTAGCTCCAGAGCATGGCAAGATGAGCCCCACCCCGGCCATGGAAGCACCCTGTGTAGCCAGAGAAAGCTCATTTTCTTCCCAGACCCATGCCTACAGCGGCCAGAGGCCTGACAACAGCAGAGCATTTCAGGGCGCTTCAAGGGAGCGTGAACGGGGCTTTGCAAATGAAAAAGCAAGGCTAGTACCGTCGCGCCCCCATTTCCATGGGCACACGCAGCATACCTCCCTGTGGTTTCTGAGCAGTCAAAAGAGACACAGAGCACACACTTCGTCCTTCCCCGAATCAGCTTCTCGAGGCAGGGTGTTCTGCATGTAGTGAACGGCCTCAACCAAGGCGCACCCTAGCTAGGCCTCTGGGCCCGTGCCTCTTCAGAAGCCTGCAGTGCTACAGGAAAAACTGTGCTTTAGTGGCAATAGGAACGCAAGCCGACTTTCTCCTGGAGGCAGCGTGACTTCAGGTAGGAGGTCCTGGTTGGAAGGCGAAGCCTAGTGTTTTTTTCAGTGCAGCTCAGAGTAGGGAATGAGTGCGACTTCCACGGCATGTTGGAACCTGCTAGAACCGTGCTCGTGAACCTGTGGTAGTGCTGGGGGAATCAAGCTGTCCCAGGAAAGAGTGTACTGTTTTGCCCCTCACTCGGCATACACAGTGTGAGTCCGAAGGCCTACCGGCCTGGATGTTGTTTAGTAGGGCCCGGGGAGCCTGGGGGTACTCCGTGTTCTTGCAGGGCATAGGGTTTCCAGGCGAGGCACCTAGGTGTCCCGAAAAGCGTACTGGCGTTCAAAGGCTGCAGAGGAGCGCCTGCGGCCTCATGGAAACTGCTGCACGCCTCCGCTTCTGCAGAGCAATTCAGGGCCTTACCTCGAGGCAAGTCTTCACGTTGAGTGTCCCGTGAGCGACACCGCATGGTAGGATGCTGACTTTCTCCTTGAGTAGAGAGACTTCAGGTAGGAGGTCCTCTAAGAATTCGAAGCAGAGTGTTTTCTCATGGCAGCTCAAACGAGGGCAATGTCGAAGACTTCCAGGGCATGTTGGACTGCCTAGAAATGTGGTTCTGATGCTGTTCGAGTGCTCTAGAAATGTAGCTCTCCTGAAGTAACGTGCAGTGTGTTGCCCATCCCTCGGCAGACACGGAGGGCCTCCGAGGGACCTATGGGCCTCGATGTTGCTCAGTAGGCCCACAGCTGTGTGGAGGTACTCAGTGATCTTGGAACGAAAAGGATGCTCACCCGAGGGGCCTAGGAGTTCTCCAAGGCTACCTTCTTTCAAATAAAGCAGAACAGCGACTAAGAGCTCATGGAGAGAGCTGCATGCCTCCCGTTCTGCATGGCTACTCAGGGCCTTACCTCGAGGCAAGGACTCACGTTGAGATTCCCTTTAGCTCCAGAGCATGGCAAGATGAGCCCCACCCCGGCCATGGAAGCACCCTGTGTAGCCAGAGAAAGCTCATTTTCTTCCCAGACCCATGCCTACAGCGGCCAGAGGCCAGTCAACAGCAGAGCATTTCAGGGAGCTTCAAGGCAGCACGCGTGGAGCTTTGCAAATGGAAAAGCAAGGCTAGTACCATCGCGCCCCCATTTCCATGGGCACACGCAGCATACCTCCCTGTGGTTTCTGACAAGTCAAAAGAGACACAGAGCACACACTGGTTCCTTCCCTGAATCAACTTCTCGAGGCAGGGTGTTCTGCATCTAGTGAACGGCCTCAGCCAAGGCACGCCCTAGCTAGGCCTCTGGGCCCGTGCCTCTTCAGAAGCCTGCAGTGCTACAGGAAAAACTGTGCTTCAGTTGCAATAGGCAAGCACTCCGCCTTTCTCCGGGAGGCAGGGTGACTTCAGGTACGAGGTCCAGGATGGAAGGCGAAGCCGAGGGTTTCTCTCAGTGCAGCTCAGACTAGGGAAAGAGTGTGACTTCCACGGCATGTTGGACCTTGCTAGAACGGGGCTCGTGATCCTGTGCGAGTGCTGGGTAAATCAAGAAGTCCCAAGAAAGAGTGCAGTGTGTTGCCCATCCCTCGGCAGACACGGAGGGCCTCCGAGGGACCTATGGGCCTCGATGTTGCTCAGTAGGCCCACAGCGGTGTGGAGGTACTCAGTGATCTTGGAACGAAAATGATGCTCACCCGAGGGGCCTAGGAGTTCTCAAATGCTACCTTCTTTCAAATAAAGCAGAACAGCGACTAAGAGCTCACGGAGAGAGCTGCATGCCTCCCTTCCTGCATGGCTACTCAGGGCCTTACCTCGAGGCAAGGACTCACGTTGAGATTCCCTTTAGCTCCAGAGCATGGCAAGATGAGCCCCACCCCGGCCATGGAAGCACCCTGTGTAGCCAGAGAAAGCTCATTTTCTTCCCAGACCCATGCCTACAGCGGCCAGAGGCCTGACAACAGCAGAGCATTTCAGGGCGCTTCAAGGGAGCGTGAACGGGGCTTTGCAAATGAAAAAGCAAGGCTAGTACCGTCGCGCCCCCATTTCCATGGGCACACGCAGCATACCTCCCTGTGGTTTCTGAGCAGTCAAAAGAGACACAGAGCACACACTTCGTCCTTCCCCGAATCAGCTTCTCGAGGCAGGGTGTTCTGCATGTAGTGAACGGCCTCAACCAAGGCGCGCCCTAGCTAGGCCTCTGGGCCCGTGCCTCTTCAGAAGCCTGCAGTGCTACAGGAAAAACTGTGCTTTAGTGGCAATAGGAACGCAAGCCGACTTTCTCCTGGAGGCAGCGTGACTTCAGGTAGGAGGTCCTGGTTGGAAGGCGAAGCCTAGTGTTTTTTTCAGTGCAGCTCAGAGTAGGGAATGAGTGCGACTTCCACGGCATGTTGGAACCTGCTAGAACCGTGCTCGTGAACCTGTGGTAGTGCTGGGGGAATCAAGCTGTCCCAGGAAAGAGTGTACTGTTTTGCCCCTCACTCGGCATACACAGTGTGAGTCCGAAGGCCTACCGGCCTGGATGTTGTTTAGTAGGGCCCGGGGAGCCTGGGGGTACTCCGTGTTCTTGCAGGGCATAGGGTTTCCAGGCGAGGCACCTAGGTGTCCCGAAAAGCGTACTGGCGTTCAAAGGCTGCAGAGGAGCGCCTGCGGCCTCATGGAAACTGCTGCACGCCTCCGCTTCTGCAGAGCAATTCAGGGCCTTACCTCGAGGCAAGTCTTCACGTTGAGTGTCCCGTGAGCGACACCGCATGGTAGGATGCTGACTTTCTCCTTGAGTAGAGAGACTTCAGGTAGGAGGTCCTCTAAGAATTCGAAGCAGAGTGTTTTCTCATGGCAGCTCTAACGGGGGCAATGTCGAAGACTACCAGGGCATGTTGGACTGCCTAGAAATGTGGTTCTGATGCTGTTCGAGTGCTCTAGAAATGTAGCTCTCCTGAAGTAACGTGCAGTGTGTTGCCCATCCCTCGGCAGACACGGAGGGCCTCCGAGGGACCTATGGGCCTCGATGTTGCTCAGTAGGCCCACAGGGGTGTGGAGGTACTCAGTGATCTTGGAACGAAAAGGATGCTCACCCGAGGGGCCTAGGAGTTCTCCAAGGCTACCTTCTTTCAAATAAAGCAGAACAGCGACTAAGAGCTCATGGAGAGAGCTGCATGCCTCCCGTTCTGCATGGCTACTCAGGGCCTTACCTCGAGGCAAGGACTCACGTTGAGATTCCCTTTAGCTCCAGAGCATGGCAAGATGAGCCCCACTCCGGCCATGGAAGCACCCTGTGTAGCCAGAGAAAGCTCATTTTCTTCCCAGACCCATGCCTACAGCGGCCAGAGGCCTGACAACAGCAGAGCATTTCAGGGCGCTTCAAGGGAGCGTGAACGGGGCTTTGCAAATGAAAAAGCAAGGCTAGTACCGTCGCGCCCCCATTTCCATGGGCACACGCAGCATACCTCCCTGTGGTTTCTGAGCAGTCAAAAGAGACACAGAGCACACACTTCGTCCTTCCCCGAATCAGCTTCTCGAGGCAGGGTGTTCTGCATGTAGTGAACGGCCTCAACCAAGGCGCGCCCTAGCTAGGCCTCTGGGCCCGTGCCTCTTCAGAAGCCTGCAGTGCTACAGGAAAAACTGTGCTTTAGTGGCAATAGGAACGCAAGCCGACTTTCTCCTGGAGGCAGCGTGACTTCAGGTAGGAGGTCCTGGTTGGAAGGCGAAGCCTAGTGTTTTTTTCAGTGCAGCTCAGAGTAGGGAATGAGTGCGACTTCCACGGCATGTTGGAACCTGCTAGAACCGTGCTCGTGAACCTGTGGTAGTGCTGGGGGAATCAAGCTGTCCCAGGAAAGAGTGTACTGTTTTGCCCCTCACTCGGCATACACAGTGTGAGTCCGAAGGCCTACCGGCCTGGATGTTGTTTAGTAGGGCCCGGGGAGCCTGGGGGTACTCCGTGTTCTTGCAGGGCATAGGGTTTCCAGGCGAGGCACCTAGGTGTCCCGAAAAGCGTACTGGCGTTCAAAGGCTGCAGAGGAGCGCCTGCGGCCTCATGGAAACTGCTGCACGCCTCCGCTTCTGCAGAGCAATTCAGGGCCTTACCTCGAGGCAAGTCTTCACGTTGAGTGTCCCGTGAGCGACACCGCATGGTAGGATGCTGACTTTCTCCTTGAGTAGAGAGACTTCAGGTAGGAGGTCCTCTAAGAATTCGAAGCAGAGTGTTTTCTCATGGCAGCTCTAACGGGGGCAATGTCGAAGACTACCAGGGCATGTTGGACTGCCTAGAAATGTGGTTCTGATGCTGTTCGAGTGCTCTAGAAATGTAGCTCTCCTGAAGTAACGTGCAGTGTGTTGCCCATCCCTCGGCAGACACGGAGGGCCTCCGAGGGACCTATGGGCCTCGATGTTGCTCAGTAGGCCCACAGGGGTGTGGAGGTACTCAGTGATCTTGGAACGAAAAGGATGCTCACCCGAGGGGCCTAGGAGTTCTCCAAGGCTACCTTCTTTCAAATAAAGCAGAACAGCGACTAAGAGCTCATGGAGAGAGCTGCATGCCTCCCGTTCTGCATGGCTACTCAGGGCCTTACCTCGAGGCAAGGACTCACGTTGAGATTCCCTTTAGCTCCAGAGCATGGCAAGATGAGCCCCACTCCGGCCATGGAAGCACCCTGTGTAGCCAGAGAAAGCTCATTTTCTTCCCAGACCCATGCCTACAGCGGCCAGAGGCCAGTCAACAGCAGAGCATTTCAGGGAGCTTCAAGGCAGCACGCGTGGAGCTTTGCAAATGGAAAAGCAAGGCTAGTACCATCGCGCCCCCATTTCCATGGGCACACGCAGCATACCTCCCTGTGGTTTCTGACAAGTCAAAAGAGACACAGAGCACACACTGGTTCCTTCCCTGAATCAACTTCTCGAGGCAGGGTGTTCTGCATCTAGTGAACGGCCTCAGCCAAGGCACGCCCTAGCTAGGCCTCTGGGCCCGTGCCTCTTCAGAAGCCTGCAGTGCTACAGGAAAAACTGTGCTTCAGTTGCAATAGGCAAGCACTCCGCCTTTCTCCGGGAGGCAGGGTGACTTCAGGTACGAGGTCCAGGATGGAAGGCGAAGCCGAGGGTTTCTCTCAGTGCAGCTCAGACTAGGGAAAGAGTGTGACTTCCACGGCATGTTGGACCTTGCTAGAACGGGGCTCGTGATCCTGTGCGAGTGCTGGGTAAATCAAGAAGTCCCAAGAAAGAGTGCAGTGTGTTGCCCATCCCTCGGCAGACACGGAGGGCCTCCGAGGGACCTATGGGCCTCGATGTTGCTCAGTAGGCCCACAGGGGTGTGGAGGTACTCAGTGATCTTGGAACGAAAAGGATGCTCACCCGAGGGGCCTAGGAGTTCTCAAATGCTACCTTCTTTCAAATAAAGCAGAACAGCGACTAAGAGCTCACGGAGAGAGCTGCATGCCTCCCTTCCTGCATGGCTACTCAGGGCCTTACCTCGAGGCAAGGACTCACGTTGAGATTCCCTTTAGCTCCAGAGCATGGCAAGATGAGCCCCACCCCGGCCATGGAAGCACCCTGTGTAGCCAGAGAAAGCTCATTTTCTTCCCAGACCCATGCCTACAGCGGCCAGAGGCCTGACAACAGCAGAGCATTTCAGGGCGCTTCAAGGGAGCGTGAACGGGGCTTTGCAAATGAAAAAGCAAGGCTAGTACCGTCGCGCCCCCATTTCCATGGGCACACGCAGCATACCTCCCTGTGGTTTCTGAGCAGTCAAAAGAGACACAGAGCACACACTTCGTCCTTCCCCGAATCAGCTTCTCGAGGCAGGGTGTTCTGCATGTAGTGAACGGCCTCAACCAAGGCGCGCCCTAGCTAGGCCTCTGGGCCCGTGCCTCTTCAGAAGCCTGCAGTGCTACAGGAAAAACTGTGCTTTAGTGGCAATAGGAACGCAAGCCGACTTTCTCCTGGAGGCAGCGTGACTTCAGGTAGGAGGTCCTGGTTGGAAGGCGAAGCCTAGTGTTTTTTTCAGTGCAGCTCAGAGTAGGGAATGAGTGCGACTTCCACGGCATGTTGGAACCTGCTAGAACCGTGCTCGTGAACCTGTGGTAGTGCTGGGGGAATCAAGCTGTCCCAGGAAAGAGTGTACTGTTTTGCCCCTCACTCGGCATACACAGTGTGAGTCCGAAGGCCTACCGGCCTGGATGTTGTTTAGTAGGGCCCGGGGAGCCTGGGGGTACTCCGTGTTCTTGCAGGGCATAGGGTTTCCAGGCGAGGCACCTAGGTGTCCCGAAAAGCGTACTGGCGTTCAAAGGCTGCAGAGGAGCGCCTGCGGCCTCATGGAAACTGCTGCACGCCTCCGCTTCTGCAGAGCAATTCAGGGCCTTACCTCGAGGCAAGTCTTCACGTTGAGTGTCCCGTGAGCGACACCGCATGGTAGGATGCTGACTTTCTCCTTGAGTAGAGAGACTTCAGGTAGGAGGTCCTCTAAGAATTCGAAGCAGAGTGTTTTCTCATGGCAGCTCTAACGGGGGCAATGTCGAAGACTACCAGGGCATGTTGGACTGCCTAGAAATGTGGTTCTGATGCTGTTCGAGTGCTCTAGAAATGTAGCTCTCCTGAAGTAACGTGCAGTGTGTTGCCCATCCCTCGGCAGACACGGAGGGCCTCCGAGGGACCTATGGGCCTCGATGTTGCTCAGTAGGCCCACAGGGGTGTGGAGGTACTCAGTGATCTTGGAACGAAAAGGATGCTCACCCGAGGGGCCTAGGAGTTCTCCAAGGCTACCTTCTTTCAAATAAAGCAGAACAGCGACTAAGAGCTCATGGAGAGAGCTGCATGCCTCCCGTTCTGCATGGCTACTCAGGGCCTTACCTCGAGGCAAGGACTCACGTTGAGATTCCCTTTAGCTCCAGAGCATGGCAAGATGAGCCCCACTCCGGCCATGGAAGCACCCTGTGTAGCCAGAGAAAGCTCATTTTCTTCCCAGACCCATGCCTACAGCGGCCAGAGGCCTGACAACAGCAGAGCATTTCAGGGCGCTTCAAGGGAGCGTGAACGGGGCTTTGCAAATGAAAAAGCAAGGCTAGTACCGTCGCGCCCCCATTTCCATGGGCACACGCAGCATACCTCCCTGTGGTTTCTGAGCAGTCAAAAGAGACACAGAGCACACACTTCGTCCTTCCCCGAATCAGCTTCTCGAGGCAGGGTGTTCTGCATGTAGTGAACGGCCTCAACCAAGGCGCGCCCTAGCTAGGCCTCTGGGCCCGTGCCTCTTCAGAAGCCTGCAGTGCTACAGGAAAAACTGTGCTTTAGTGGCAATAGGAACGCAAGCCGACTTTCTCCTGGAGGCAGCGTGACTTCAGGTAGGAGGTCCTGGTTGGAAGGCGAAGCCTAGTGTTTTTTTCAGTGCAGCTCAGAGTAGGGAATGAGTGCGACTTCCACGGCATGTTGGAACCTGCTAGAACCGTGCTCGTGAACCTGTGGTAGTGCTGGGGGAATCAAGCTGTCCCAGGAAAGAGTGTACTGTTTTGCCCCTCACTCGGCATACACAGTGTGAGTCCGAAGGCCTACCGGCCTGGATGTTGTTTAGTAGGGCCCGGGGAGCCTGGGGGTACTCCGTGTTCTTGCAGGGCATAGGGTTTCCAGGCGAGGCACCTAGGTGTCCCGAAAAGCGTACTGGCGTTCAAAGGCTGCAGAGGAGCGCCTGCGGCCTCATGGAAACTGCTGCACGCCTCCGCTTCTGCAGAGCAATTCAGGGCCTTACCTCGAGGCAAGTCTTCACGTTGAGTGTCCCGTGAGCGACACCGCATGGTAGGATGCTGACTTTCTCCTTGAGTAGAGAGACTTCAGGTAGGAGGTCCTCTAAGAATTCGAAGCAGAGTGTTTTCTCGTGGCAGCTCTAACGGGGGCAATGTCGAAGACTACCAGGGCATGTTGGACTGCCTAGAAATGTGGTTCTGATGCTGTTCGAGTGCTCTAGAAATGTAGCTCTCCTGAAGTAACGTGCAGTGTGTTGCCCATCCCTCGGCAGACACGGAGGGCCTCCGAGGGACCTATGGGCCTCGATGTTGCTCAGTAGGCCCACAGGGGTGTGGAGGTACTCAGTGATCTTGGAACGAAAAGGATGCTCACCCGAGGGGCCTAGGAGTTCTCCAAGGCTACCTTCTTTCAAATAAAGCAGAACAGCGACTAAGAGCTCATGGAGAGAGCTGCATGCCTCCCGTTCTGCATGGCTACTCAGGGCCTTACCTCGAGGCAAGGACTCACGTTGAGATTCCCTTTAGCTCCAGAGCATGGCAAGATGAGCCCCACTCCGGCCATGGAAGCACCCTGTGTAGCCAGAGAAAGCTCATTTTCTTCCCAGACCCATGCCTACAGCGGCCAGAGGCCAGTCAACAGCAGAGCATTTCAGGGAGCTTCAAGGCAGCACGCGTGGAGCTTTGCAAATGGAAAAGCAAGGCTAGTACCATCGCGCCCCCATTTCCATGGGCACACGCAGCATACCTCCCTGTGGTTTCTGACAAGTCAAAAGAGACACAGAGCACACACTGGTTCCTTCCCTGAATCAACTTCTCGAGGCAGGGTGTTCTGCATCTAGTGAACGGCCTCAGCCAAGGCACGCCCTAGCTAGGCCTCTGGGCCCGTGCCTCTTCAGAAGCCTGCAGTGCTACAGGAAAAACTGTGCTTCAGTTGCAATAGGCAAGCACTCCGCCTTTCTCCGGGAGGCAGGGTGACTTCAGGTACGAGGTCCAGGATGGAAGGCGAAGCCGAGGGTTTCTCTCAGTGCAGCTCAGACTAGGGAAAGAGTGTGACTTCCACGGCATGTTGGACCTTGCTAGAACGGGGCTCGTGATCCTGTGCGAGTGCTGGGTAAATCAAGAAGTCCCAAGAAAGAGTGCAGTGTGTTGCCCATCACTCGGCAGACACGGAGGGCCTCCGAGGGACCTATGGGCCTCGATGTTGCTCAGTAGGCCCACAGCGGTGTGGAGGTACTCAGTGATCTTGGAACGAAAAGGATGCTCACCCGAGGGGCCTAGGAGTTCTCAAATGCTACCTTCTTTCAAATAAAGCAGAACAGCGACTAAGAGCTCACGGAGAGAGCTGCATGCCTCCCTTCCTGCATGGCTACTCAGGGCCTTACCTCGAGGCAAGGACTCACGTTGAGATTCCCTTTAGCTCCAGAGCATGGCAAGATGAGCCCCACCCCGGCCATGGAAGCACCCTGTGTAGCCAGAGAAAGCTCATTTTCTTCCCAGACCCATGCCTACAGCGGCCAGAGGCCTGACAACAGCAGAGCATTTCAGGGCGCTTCAAGGGAGCGTGAACGGGGCTTTGCAAATGAAAAAGCAAGGCTAGTACCGTCGCGCCCCCATTTCCATGGGCACACGCAGCATACCTCCCTGTGGTTTCTGAGCAGTCAAAAGAGACACAGAGCACACACTTCGTCCTTCCCCGAATCAGCTTCTCGAGGCAGGGTGTTCTGCATGTAGTGAACGGCCTCAACCAAGGCGCGCCCTAGCTAGGCCTCTGGGCCCGTGCCTCTTCAGAAGCCTGCAGTGCTACAGGAAAAACTGTGCTTTAGTGGCAATAGGAACGCAAGCCGACTTTCTCCTGGAGGCAGCGTGACTTCAGGTAGGAGGTCCTGGTTGGAAGGCGAAGCCTAGTGTTTTTTTCAGTGCAGCTCAGAGTAGGGAATGAGTGCGACTTCCACGGCATGTTGGAACCTGCTAGAACCGTGCTCGTGAACCTGTGGTAGTGCTGGGGGAATCAAGCTGTCCCAGGAAAGAGTGTACTGTTTTGCCCCTCACTCGGCATACACAGTGTGAGTCCGAAGGCCTACCGGCCTGGATGTTGTTTAGTAGGGCCCGGGGAGCCTGGGGGTACTCCGTGTTCTTGCAGGGCATAGGGTTTCCAGGCGAGGCACCTAGGTGTCCCGAAAAGCGTACTGGCGTTCAAAGGCTGCAGAGGAGCGCCTGCGGCCTCATGGAAACTGCTGCACGCCTCCGCTTCTGCAGAGCAATTCAGGGCCTTACCTCGAGGCAAGTCTTCACGTTGAGTGTCCCGTGAGCGACACCGCATGGTAGGATGCTGACTTTCTCCTTGAGTAGAGAGACTTCAGGTAGGAGGTCCTCTAAGAATTCGAAGCAGAGTGTTTTCTCATGGCAGCTCTAACGGGGGCAATGTCGAAGACTACCAGGGCATGTTGGACTGCCTAGAAATGTGGTTCTGATGCTGTTCGAGTGCTCTAGAAATGTAGCTCTCCTGAAGTAACGTGCAGTGTGTTGCCCATCCCTCGGCAGACACGGAGGGCCTCCGAGGGACCTATGGGCCTCGATGTTGCTCAGTAGGCCCACAGGGGTGTGGAGGTACTCAGTGATCTTGGAACGAAAAGGATGCTCACCCGAGGGGCCTAGGAGTTCTCCAAGGCTACCTTCTTTCAAATAAAGCAGAACAGCGACTAAGAGCTCATGGAGAGAGCTGCATGCCTCCCGTTCTGCATGGCTACTCAGGGCCTTACCTCGAGGCAAGGACTCACGTTGAGATTCCCTTTAGCTCCAGAGCATGGCAAGATGAGCCCCACTCCGGCCATGGAAGCACCCTGTGTAGCCAGAGAAAGCTCATTTTCTTCCCAGACCCATGCCTACAGCGGCCAGAGGCCAGTCAACAGCAGAGCATTTCAGGGAGCTTCAAGGCAGCACGCGTGGAGCTTTGCAAATGGAAAAGCAAGGCTAGTACCATCGCGCCCCCATTTCCATGGGCACACGCAGCATACCTCCCTGTGGTTTCTGACAAGTCAAAAGAGACACAGAGCACACACTGGTTCCTTCCCTGAATCAACTTCTCGAGGCAGGGTGTTCTGCATCTAGTGAACGGCCTCAGCCAAGGCACGCCCTAGCTAGGCCTCTGGGCCCGTGCCTCTTCAGAAGCCTGCAGTGCTACAGGAAAAACTGTGCTTCAGTTGCAATAGGCAAGCACTCCGCCTTTCTCCGGGAGGCAGGGTGACTTCAGGTACGAGGTCCAGGATGGAAGGCGAAGCCGAGGGTTTCTCTCAGTGCAGCTCAGACTAGGGAAAGAGTGTGACTTCCACGGCATGTTGGACCTTGCTAGAACGGGGCTCGTGATCCTGTGCGAGTGCTGGGTAAATCAAGAAGTCCCAAGAAAGAGTGCAGTGTGTTGCCCATCCCTCGGCAGACACGGAGGGCCTCCGAGGGACCTATGGGCCTCGATGTTGCTCAGTAGGCCCACAGGGGTGTGGAGGTACTCAGTGATCTTGGAACGAAAAGGATGCTCACCCGAGGGGCCTAGGAGTTCTCCAAAGCTACCTTCTTTCAAATAAAGCAGAACAGCGACTAAGAGCTCATGGAGAGAGCTGCATGCCTCCCGTTCTGCATGGCTACTCAGGGCCTTACCTCGAGGCAAGGACTCACGTTGAGATTCCCTTTAGCTCCAGAGCATGGCAAGATGAGCCCCACTCCGGCCATGGAAGCACCCTGTGTAGCCAGAGAAAGCTCATTTTCTTCCCAGACCCATGCCTACAGCGGCCAGAGGCCAGTCAACAGCAGAGCATTTCAGGGAGCTTCAAGGCAGCACGCGTGGAGCTTTGCAAATGGAAAAGCAAGGCTAGTACCATCGCGCCCCCATTTCCATGGGCACACGCAGCATACCTCCCTGTGGTTTCTGAGCAGTCAAAAGAGACACAGAGCACACACTGGTTCCTTCCCTGAATCAACTTCTCGAGGCAGGGTGTTCTGCATCTAGTGAACGGCCTCAGCCAAGGCACGCCCTAGCTAGGCCTCTGGGCCCGTGCCTCTTCAGAAGCCTGCAGTGCTACAGGAAAAACTGTGCTTCAGTTGCAATAGGCAAGCACTCCGCCTTTCTCCGGGAGGCAGGGTGACTTCAGGTACGAGGTCCAGGATGGAAGGCGAAGCCGAGGGTTTCTCTCAGTGCAGCTCAGACTAGGGAAAGAGTGTGACTTCCACGGCATGTTGGACCTTGCTAGAACGGGGCTCGTGATCCTGTGCGAGTGCTGGGTAAATCAAGAAGTCCCAAGAAAGAGTGCAGTGTGTTGCCCATCACTCGGCAGACACGGAGGGCCTCCGAGGGACCTATGGGCCTCGATGTTGCTCAGTAGGCCCACAGCGGTGTGGAGGTACTCAGTGATCTTGGAACGAAAATGATGCTCACCCGAGGGGCCTAGGAGTTCTCAAATGCTACCTTCTTTCAAATAAAGCAGAACAGCGACTAAGAGCTCACGGAGAGAGCTGCATGCCTCCCTTCCTGCATGGCTACTCAGGGCCTTACCTCGAGGCAAGGACTCACGTTGAGATTCCCTTTAGCTCCAGAGCATGGCAAGATGAGCCCCACCCCGGCCATGGAAGCACCCTGTGTAGCCAGAGAAAGCTCATTTTCTTCCCAGACCCATGCCTACAGCGGCCAGAGGCCTGACAACAGCAGAGCATTTCAGGGCGCTTCAAGGGAGCGTGAACGGGGCTTTGCAAATGAAAAAGCAAGGCTAGTACCGTCGCGCCCCCATTTCCATGGGCACACGCAGCATACCTCCCTGTGGTTTCTGAGCAGTCAAAAGAGACACAGAGCACACACTTCGTCCTTCCCCGAATCAGCTTCTCGAGGCAGGGTGTTCTGCATGTAGTGAACGGCCTCAACCAAGGCGCGCCCTAGCTAGGCCTCTGGGCCCGTGCCTCTTCAGAAGCCTGCAGTGCTACAGGAAAAACTGTGCTTTAGTGGCAATAGGAACGCAAGCCGACTTTCTCCTGGAGGCAGCGTGACTTCAGGTAGGAGGTCCTGGTTGGAAGGCGAAGCCTAGTGTTTTTTTCAGTGCAGCTCAGAGTAGGGAATGAGTGCGACTTCCACGGCATGTTGGAACCTGCTAGAACCGTGCTCGTGAACCTGTGGTAGTGCTGGGGGAATCAAGCTGTCCCAGGAAAGAGTGTACTGTTTTGCCCCTCACTCGGCATACACAGTGTGAGTCCGAAGGCCTACCGGCCTGGATGTTGTTTAGTAGGGCCCGGGGAGCCTGGGGGTACTCCGTGTTCTTGCAGGGCATAGGGTTTCCAGGCGAGGCACCTAGGTGTCCCGAAAAGCGTACTGGCGTTCAAAGGCTGCAGAGGAGCGCCTGCGGCCTCATGGAAACTGCTGCACGCCTCCGCTTCTGCAGAGCAATTCAGGGCCTTACCTCGAGGCAAGTCTTCACGTTGAGTGTCCCGTGAGCGACACCGCATGGTAGGATGCTGACTTTCTCCTTGAGTAGAGAGACTTCAGGTAGGAGGTCCTCTAAGAATTCGAAGCAGAGTGTTTTCTCATGGCAGCTCTAACGGGGGCAATGTCGAAGACTACCAGGGCATGTTGGACTGCCTAGAAATGTGGTTCTGATGCTGTTCGAGTGCTCTAGAAATGTAGCTCTCCTGAAGTAACGTGCAGTGTGTTGCCCATCCCTCGGCAGACACGGAGGGCCTCCGAGGGACCTATGGGCCTCGATGTTGCTCAGTAGGCCCACAGGGGTGTGGAGGTACTCAGTGATCTTGGAACGAAAAGGATGCTCACCCGAGGGGCCTAGGAGTTCTCCAAGGCTACCTTCTTTCAAATAAAGCAGAACAGCGACTAAGAGCTCATGGAGAGAGCTGCATGCCTCCCGTTCTGCATGGCTACTCAGGGCCTTACCTCGAGGCAAGGACTCACGTTGAGATTCCCTTTAGCTCCAGAGCATGGCAAGATGAGCCCCACCCCGGCCATGGAAGCACCCTGTGTAGCCAGAGAAAGCTCATTTTCTTCCCAGACCCATGCCTACAGCGGCCAGAGGCCAGTCAACAGCAGAGCATTTCAGGGAGCTTCAAGGCAGCACGCGTGGAGCTTTGCAAATGGAAAAGCAAGGCTAGTACCATCGCGCCCCCATTTCCATGGGCACACGCAGCATACCTCCCTGTGGTTTCTGACAAGTCAAAAGAGACACAGAGCACACACTGGTTCCTTCCCTGAATCAACTTCTCGAGGCAGGGTGTTCTGCATCTAGTGAACGGCCTCAGCCAAGGCACGCCCTAGCTAGGCCTCTGGGCCCGTGCCTCTTCAGAAGCCTGCAGTGCTACAGGAAAAACTGTGCTTCAGTTGCAATAGGCAAGCACTCCGCCTTTCTCCGGGAGGCAGGGTGACTTCAGGTACGAGGTCCAGGATGGAAGGCGAAGCCGAGGGTTTCTCTCAGTGCAGCTCAGACTAGGGAAAGAGTGTGACTTCCACGGCATGTTGGACCTTGCTAGAACGGGGCTCGTGATCCTGTGCGAGTGCTGGGTAAATCAAGAAGTCCCAAGAAAGAGTGCAGTGTGTTGCCCATCACTCGGCAGACACGGAGGGCCTCCGAGGGACCTATGGGCCTCGATGTTGCTCAGTAGGCCCACAGCGGTGTGGAGGTACTCAGTGATCTTGGAACGAAAATGATGCTCACCCGAGGGGCCTAGGAGTTCTCAAATGCTACCTTCTTTCAAATAAAGCAGAACAGCGACTAAGAGCTCACGGAGAGAGCTGCATGCCTCCCTTCCTGCATGGCTACTCAGGGCCTTACCTCGAGGCAAGGACTCACGTTGAGATTCCCTTTAGCTCCAGAGCATGGCAAGATGAGCCCCACCCCGGCCATGGAAGCACCCTGTGTAGCCAGAGAAAGCTCATTTTCTTCCCAGACCCATGCCTACAGCGGCCAGAGGCCTGACAACAGCAGAGCATTTCAGGGCGCTTCAAGGGAGCGTGAACGGGGCTTTGCAAATGAAAAAGCAAGGCTAGTACCGTCGCGCCCCCATTTCCATGGGCACACGCAGCATACCTCCCTGTGGTTTCTGAGCAGTCAAAAGAGACACAGAGCACACACTTCGTCCTTCCCCGAATCAGCTTCTCGAGGCGGGGTGTTCTGCATGTAGTGAACGGCCTCAACCAAGGCGCGCCCTAGCTAGGCCTCTGGGCCCGTGCCTCTTCAGAAGCCTGCAGTGCTACAGGAAAAACTGTGCTTTAGTGGCAATAGGAACGCAAGCCGACTTTCTCCTGGAGGCAGCGTGACTTCAGGTAGGAGGTCCTGGTTGGAAGGCGAAGCCTAGTGTTTTTTTCAGTGCAGCTCAGAGTAGGGAATGAGTGCGACTTCCACGGCATGTTGGAACCTGCTAGAACCGTGCTCGTGAACCTGTGGTAGTGCTGGGGGAATCAAGCTGTCCCAGGAAAGAGTGTACTGTTTTGCCCCTCACTCGGCATACACAGTGTGAGTCCGAAGGCCTACCGGCCTGGATGTTGTTTAGTAGGGCCCGGGGAGCCTGGGGGTACTCCGTGTTCTTGCAGGGCATAGGGTTTCCAGGCGAGGCACCTAGGTGTCCCGAAAAGCGTACTGGCGTTCAAAGGCTGCAGAGGAGCGCCTGCGGCCTCATGGAAACTGCTGCACGCCTCCGCTTCTGCAGAGCAATTCAGGGCCTTACCTCGAGGCAAGTCCTCACGTTGAGTGTCCCGTGAGCGACACCGCATGGTAGGATGCTGACTTTCTCCTTGAGTAGAGAGACTTCAGGTAGGAGGTCCTCTAAGAATTCGAAGCAGAGTGTTTTCTCATGGCAGCTCTAACGGGGGCAATGTCGAAGACTACCAGGGCATGTTGGACTGCCTAGAAATGTGGTTCTGATGCTGTTCGAGTGCTCTAGAAATGTAGCTCTCCTGAAGTAACGTGCAGTGTGTTGCCCATCCCTCGGCAGACACGGAGGGCCTCCGAGGGACCTATGGGCCTCGATGTTGCTCAGTAGGCCCACAGGGGTGTGGAGGTACTCAGTGATCTTGGAACGAAAAGGATGCTCACCCGAGGGGCCTAGGAGTTCTCCAAGGCTACCTTCTTTCAAATAAAGCAGAACAGCGACTAAGAGCTCATGGAGAGAGCTGCATGCCTCCCGTTCTGCATGGCTACTCAGGGCCTTACCTCGAGGCAAGGACTCACGTTGAGATTCCCTTTAGCTCCAGAGCATGGCAAGATGAGCCCCACTCCGGCCATGGAAGCACCCTGTGTAGCCAGAGAAAGCTCATTTTCTTCCCAGACCCATGCCTACAGCGGCCAGAGGCCAGTCAACAGCAGAGCATTTCAGGGAGCTTCAAGGCAGCACGCGTGGAGCTTTGCAAATGGAAAAGCAAGGCTAGTACCATCGCGCCCCCATTTCCATGGGCACACGCAGCATACCTCCCTGTGGTTTCTGAGCAGTCAAAAGAGACACAGAGCACACACTGGTTCCTTCCCTGAATCAACTTCTCGAGGCAGGGTGTTCTGCATCTAGTGAACGGCCTCAGCCAAGGCACGCCCTAGCTAGGCCTCTGGGCCCGTGCCTCTTCAGAAGCCTGCAGTGCTACAGGAAAAACTGTGCTTCAGTTGCAATAGGCAAGCACTCCGCCTTTCTCCGGGAGGCAGGGTGACTTCAGGTACGAGGTCCAGGATGGAAGGCGAAGCCGAGGGTTTCTCTCAGTGCAGCTCAGACTAGGGAAAGAGTGTGACTTCCACGGCATGTTGGACCTTGCTAGAACGGGGCTCGTGATCCTGTGCGAGTGCTGGGTAAATCAAGAAGTCCCAAGAAAGAGTGCAGTGTGTTGCCCATCCCTCGGCAGACACGGAGGGCCTCCGAGGGACCTATGGGCCTCGATGTTGCTCAGTAGGCCCACAGGGGTGTGGAGGTACTCAGTGATCTTGGAACGAAAAGGATGCTCACCCGAGGGGCCTAGGAGTTCTCCAAGGCTACCTTCTTTCAAATAAAGCAGAACAGCGACTAAGAGCTCATGGAGAGAGCTGCATGCCTCCCGTTCTGCATGGCTACTCAGGGCCTTACCTCGAGGCAAGGACTCACGTTGAGATTCCCTTTAGCTCCAGAGCATGGCAAGATGAGCCCCACCCCGGCCATGGAAGCACCCTGTGTAGCCAGAGAAAGCTCATTTTCTTCCCAGACCCATGCCTACAGCGGCCAGAGGCCAGTCAACAGCAGAGCATTTCAGGGAGCTTCAAGGCAGCACGCGTGGAGCTTTGCAAATGGAAAAGCAAGGCTAGTACCATCGCGCCCCCATTTCCATGGGCACACGCAGCATACCTCCCTGTGGTTTCTGACAAGTCAAAAGAGACACAGAGCACACACTGGTTCCTTCCCTGAATCAACTTCTCGAGGCAGGGTGTTCTGCATCTAGTGAACGGCCTCAGCCAAGGCACGCCCTAGCTAGGCCTCTGGGCCCGTGCCTCTTCAGAAGCCTGCAGTGCTACAGGAAAAACTGTGCTTCAGTTGCAATAGGCAAGCACTCCGCCTTTCTCCGGGAGGCAGGGTGACTTCAGGTACGAGGTCCAGGATGGAAGGCGAAGCCGAGGGTTTCTCTCAGTGCAGCTCAGACTAGGGAAAGAGTGTGACTTCCACGGCATGTTGGACCTTGCTAGAACGGGGCTCGTGATCCTGTGCGAGTGCTGGGTAAATCAAGAAGTCCCAAGAAAGAGTGCAGTGTGTTGCCCATCACTCGGCAGACACGGAGGGCCTCCGAGGGACCTATGGGCCTCGATGTTGCTCAGTAGGCCCACAGCGGTGTGGAGGTACTCAGTGATCTTGGAACGAAAATGATGCTCACCCGAGGGGCCTAGGAGTTCTCAAATGCTACCTTCTTTCAAATAAAGCAGAACAGCGACTAAGAGCTCACGGAGAGAGCTGCATGCCTCCCTTCCTGCATGGCTACTCAGGGCCTTACCTCGAGGCAAGGACTCACGTTGAGATTCCCTTTAGCTCCAGAGCATGGCAAGATGAGCCCCACCCCGGCCATGGAAGCACCCTGTGTAGCCAGAGAAAGCTCATTTTCTTCCCAGACCCATGCCTACAGCGGCCAGAGGCCTGACAACAGCAGAGCATTTCAGGGCGCTTCAAGGGAGCGTGAACGGGGCTTTGCAAATGAAAAAGCAAGGCTAGTACCGTCGCGCCCCCATTTCCATGGGCACACGCAGCATACCTCCCTGTGGTTTCTGAGCAGTCAAAAGAGACACAGAGCACACACTTCGTCCTTCCCCGAATCAGCTTCTCGAGGCGGGGTGTTCTGCATGTAGTGAACGGCCTCAACCAAGGCGCGCCCTAGCTAGGCCTCTGGGCCCGTGCCTCTTCAGAAGCCTGCAGTGCTACAGGAAAAACTGTGCTTTAGTGGCAATAGGAACGCAAGCCGACTTTCTCCTGGAGGCAGCGTGACTTCAGGTAGGAGGTCCTGGTTGGAAGGCCGAGCCTAGTGTTTTTTTCAGTGCAGCTCAGAGTAGGGAATGAGTGCGACTTCCACGGCATGTTGGAACCTGCTAGAACCGTGCTCGTGAACCTGTGGTAGTGCTGGGGGAATCAAGCTGTCCCAGGAAAGAGTGTACTGTTTTGCCCCTCACTCGGCATACACAGTGTGAGTCCGAAGGCCTACCGGCCTGGATGTTGTTTAGTAGGGCCCGGGGAGCCTGGGGGTACTCCGTGTTCTTGCAGGGCATAGGGTTTCCAGGCGAGGCACCTAGGTGTCCCGAAAAGCGTACTGGCGTTCAAAGGCTGCAGAGGAGCGCCTGCGGCCTCATGGAAACTGCTGCACGCCTCCGCTTCTGCAGAGCAATTCAGGGCCTTACCTCGAGGCAAGTCCTCACGTTGAGTGTCCCGTGAGCGACACCGCATGGTAGGATGCTGACTTTCTCCTTGAGTAGAGAGACTTCAGGTAGGAGGTCCTCTAAGAATTCGAAGCAGAGTGTTTTCTCATGGCAGCTCTAACGGGGGCAATGTCGAAGACTACCAGGGCATGTTGGACTGCCTAGAAATGTGGTTCTGATGCTGTTCGAGTGCTCTAGAAATGTAGCTCTCCTGAAGTAACGTGCAGTGTGTTGCCCATCCCTCGGCAGACACGGAGGGCCTCCGAGGGACCTATGGGCCTCGATGTTGCTCAGTAGGCCCACAGGGGTGTGGAGGTACTCAGTGATCTTGGAACGAAAAGGATGCTCACCCGAGGGGCCTAGGAGTTCTCCAAGGCTACCTTCTTTCAAATAAAGCAGAACAGCGACTAAGAGCTCATGGAGAGAGCTGCATGCCTCCCGTTCTGCATGGCTACTCAGGGCCTTACCTCGAGGCAAGGACTCACGTTGAGATTCCCTTTAGCTCCAGAGCATGGCAAGATGAGCCCCACTCCGGCCATGGAAGCACCCTGTGTAGCCAGAGAAAGCTCATTTTCTTCCCAGACCCATGCCTACAGCGGCCAGAGGCCAGTCAACAGCAGAGCATTTCAGGGAGCTTCAAGGCAGCACGCGTGGAGCTTTGCAAATGGAAAAGCAAGGCTAGTACCATCGCGCCCCCATTTCCATGGGCACACGCAGCATACCTCCCTGTGGTTTCTGAGCAGTCAAAAGAGACACAGAGCACACACTGGTTCCTTCCCTGAATCAACTTCTCGAGGCAGGGTGTTCTGCATCTAGTGAACGGCCTCAGCCAAGGCACGCCCTAGCTAGGCCTCTGGGCCCGTGCCTCTTCAGAAGCCTGCAGTGCTACAGGAAAAACTGTGCTTCAGTTGCAATAGGCAAGCACTCCGCCTTTCTCCGGGAGGCAGGGTGACTTCAGGTACGAGGTCCAGGATGGAAGGCGAAGCCGAGGGTTTCTCTCAGTGCAGCTCAGACTAGGGAAAGAGTGTGACTTCCACGGCATGTTGGACCTTGCTAGAACGGGGCTCGTGATCCTGTGCGAGTGCTGGGTAAATCAAGAAGTCCCAAGAAAGAGTGCAGTGTGTTGCCCATCCCTCGGCAGACACGGAGGGCCTCCGAGGGACCTATGGGCCTCGATGTTGCTCAGTAGGCCCACAGGGGTGTGGAGGTACTCAGTGATCTTGGAACGAAAAGGATGCTCACCCGAGGGGCCTAGGAGTTCTCCAAGGCTACCTTCTTTCAAATAAAGCAGAACAGCGACTAAGAGCTCATGGAGAGAGCTGCATGCCTCCCGTTCTGCATGGCTACTCAGGGCCTTACCTCGAGGCAAGGACTCACGTTGAGATTCCCTTTAGCTCCAGAGCATGGCAAGATGAGCCCCACTCCGGCCATGGAAGCACCCTGTGTAGCCAGAGAAAGCTCATTTTCTTCCCAGACCCATGCCTACAGCGGCCAGAGGCCAGTCAACAGCAGAGCATTTCAGGGAGCTTCAAGGCAGCACGCGTGGAGCTTTGCAAATGGAAAAGCAAGGCTAGTACCATCGCGCCCCCATTTCCATGGGCACACGCAGCATACCTCCCTGTGGTTTCTGACAAGTCAAAAGAGACACAGAGCACACACTGGTTCCTTCCCTGAATCAACTTCTCGAGGCAGGGTGTTCTGCATCTAGTGAACGGCCTCAGCCAAGGCACGCCCTAGCTAGGCCTCTGGGCCCGTGCCTCTTCAGAAGCCTGCAGTGCTACAGGAAAAACTGTGCTTCAGTTGCAATAGGCAAGCACTCCGCCTTTCTCCGGGAGGCAGGGTGACTTCAGGTACGAGGTCCAGGATGGAAGGCGAAGCCGAGGGTTTCTCTCAGTGCAGCTCAGACTAGGGAAAGAGTGTGACTTCCACGGCATGTTGGACCTTGCTAGAACGGGGCTCGTGATCCTGTGCGAGTGCTGGGTAAATCAAGAAGTCCCAAGAAAGAGTGCAGTGTGTTGCCCATCACTCGGCAGACACGGAGGGCCTCCGAGGGACCTATGGGCCTCGATGTTGCTCAGTAGGCCCACAGCGGTGTGGAGGTACTCAGTGATCTTGGAACGAAAATGATGCTCACCCGAGGGGCCTAGGAGTTCTCAAATGCTACCTTCTTTCAAATAAAGCAGAACAGCGACTAAGAGCTCACGGAGAGAGCTGCATGCCTCCCTTCCTGCATGGCTACTCAGGGCCTTACCTCGAGGCAAGGACTCACGTTGAGATTCCCTTTAGCTCCAGAGCATGGCAAGATGAGCCCCACCCCGGCCATGGAAGCACCCTGTGTAGCCAGAGAAAGCTCATTTTCTTCCCAGACCCATGCCTACAGCGGCCAGAGGCCTGACAACAGCAGAGCATTTCAGGGCGCTTCAAGGGAGCGTGAACGGGGCTTTGCAAATGAAAAAGCAAGGCTAGTACCGTCGCGCCCCCATTTCCATGGGCACACGCAGCATACCTCCCTGTGGTTTCTGAGCAGTCAAAAGAGACACAGAGCACACACTTCGTCCTTCCCCGAATCAGCTTCTCGAGGCAGGGTGTTCTGCATGTAGTGAACGGCCTCAACCAAGGCGCGCCCTAGCTAGGCCTCTGGGCCCGTGCCTCTTCAGAAGCCTGCAGTGCTACAGGAAAAACTGTGCTTTAGTGGCAATAGGAACGCAAGCCGACTTTCTCCTGGAGGCAGCGTGACTTCAGGTAGGAGGTCCTGGTTGGAAGGCGAAGCCTAGTGTTTTTTTCAGTGCAGCTCAGAGTAGGGAATGAGTGCGACTTCCACGGCATGTTGGAACCTGCTAGAACCGTGCTCGTGAACCTGTGGTAGTGCTGGGGGAATCAAGCTGTCCCAGGAAAGAGTGTACTGTTTTGCCCCTCACTCGGCATACACAGTGTGAGTCCGAAGGCCTACCGGCCTGGATGTTGTTTAGTAGGGCCCGGGGAGCCTGGGGGTACTCCGTGTTCTTGCAGGGCATAGGGTTTCCAGGCGAGGCACCTAGGTGTCCCGAAAAGCGTACTGGCGTTCAAAGGCTGCAGAGGAGCGCCTGCGGCCTCATGGAAACTGCTGCACGCCTCCGCTTCTGCAGAGCAATTCAGGGCCTTACCTCGAGGCAAGTCTTCACGTTGAGTGTCCCGTGAGCGACACCGCATGGTAGGATGCTGACTTTCTCCTTGAGTAGAGAGACTTCAGGTAGGAGGTCCTCTAAGAATTCGAAGCAGAGTGTTTTCTCATGGCAGCTCTAACGGGGGCAATGTCGAAGACTACCAGGGCATGTTGGACTGCCTAGAAATGTGGTTCTGATGCTGTTCGAGTGCTCTAGAAATGTAGCTCTCCTGAAGTAACGTGCAGTGTGTTGCCCATCCCTCGGCAGACACGGAGGGCCTCCGAGGGACCTATGGGCCTCGATGTTGCTCAGTAGGCCCACAGGGGTGTGGAGGTACTCAGTGATCTTGGAACGAAAAGGATGCTCACCCGAGGGGCCTAGGAGTTCTCCAAGGCTACCTTCTTTCAAATAAAGCAGAACAGCGACTAAGAGCTCATGGAGAGAGCTGCATGCCTCCCGTTCTGCATGGCTACTCAGGGCCTTACCTCGAGGCAAGGACTCACGTTGAGATTCCCTTTAGCTCCAGAGCATGGCAAGATGAGCCCCACTCCGGCCATGGAAGCACCCTGTGTAGCCAGAGAAAGCTCATTTTCTTCCCAGACCCATGCCTACAGCGGCCAGAGGCCAGTCAACAGCAGAGCATTTCAGGGAGCTTCAAGGCAGCACGCGTGGAGCTTTGCAAATGGAAAAGCAAGGCTAGTACCATCGCGCCCCCATTTCCATGGGCACACGCAGCATACCTCCCTGTGGTTTCTGACAAGTCAAAAGAGACACAGAGCACACACTGGTTCCTTCCCTGAATCAACTTCTCGAGGCAGGGTGTTCTGCATCTAGTGAACGGCCTCAGCCAAGGCACGCCCTAGCTAGGCCTCTGGGCCCGTGCCTCTTCAGAAGCCTGCAGTGCTACAGGAAAAACTGTGCTTCAGTTGCAATAGGCAAGCACTCCGCCTTTCTCCGGGAGGCAGGGTGACTTCAGGTACGAGGTCCAGGATGGAAGGCGAAGCCGAGGGTTTCTCTCAGTGCAGCTCAGACTAGGGAAAGAGTGTGACTTCCACGGCATGTTGGACCTTGCTAGAACGGGGCTCGTGATCCTGTGCGAGTGCTGGGTAAATCAAGAAGTCCCAAGAAAGAGTGCAGTGTGTTGCCCATCCCTCGGCAGACACGGAGGGCCTCCGAGGGACCTATGGGCCTCGATGTTGCTCAGTAGGCCCACAGGGGTGTGGAGGTACTCAGTGATCTTGGAACGAAAAGGATGCTCACCCGAGGGGCCTAGGAGTTCTCCAAAGCTACCTTCTTTCAAATAAAGCAGAACAGCGACTAAGAGCTCACGGAGAGAGCTGCATGCCTCCCTTCCTGCATGGCTACTCAGGGCCTTACCTCGAGGCAAGGACTCACGTTGAGATTCCCTTTAGCTCCAGAGCATGGCAAGATGAGCCCCACCCCGGCCATGGAAGCACCCTGTGTAGCCAGAGAAAGCTCATTTTCTTCCCAGACCCATGCCTACAGCGGCCAGAGGCCTGACAACAGCAGAGCATTTCAGGGCGCTTCAAGGGAGCGTGAACGGGGCTTTGCAAATGAAAAAGCAAGGCTAGTACCGTCGCGCCCCCATTTCCATGGGCACACGCAGCATACCTCCCTGTGGTTTCTGAGCAGTCAAAAGAGACACAGAGCACACACTTCGTCCTTCCCCGAATCAGCTTCTCGAGGCAGGGTGTTCTGCATGTAGTGAACGGCCTCAACCAAGGCGCGCCCTAGCTAGGCCTCTGGGCCCGTGCCTCTTCAGAAGCCTGCAGTGCTACAGGAAAAACTGTGCTTTAGTGGCAATAGGAACGCAAGCCGACTTTCTCCTGGAGGCAGCGTGACTTCAGGTAGGAGGTCCTGGTTGGAAGGCGAAGCCTAGTGTTTTTTTCAGTGCAGCTCAGAGTAGGGAATGAGTGCGACTTCCACGGCATGTTGGAACCTGCTAGAACCGTGCTCGTGAACCTGTGGTAGTGCTGGGGGAATCAAGCTGTCCCAGGAAAGAGTGTACTGTTTTGCCCCTCACTCGGCATACACAGTGTGAGTCCGAAGGCCTACCGGCCTGGATGTTGTTTAGTAGGGCCCGGGGAGCCTGGGGGTACTCCGTGTTCTTGCAGGGCATAGGGTTTCCAGGCGAGGCACCTAGGTGTCCCGAAAAGCGTACTGGCGTTCAAAGGCTGCAGAGGAGCGCCTGCGGCCTCATGGAAACTGCTGCACGCCTCCGCTTCTGCAGAGCAATTCAGGGCCTTACCTCGAGGCAAGTCTTCACGTTGAGTGTCCCGTGAGCGACACCGCATGGTAGGATGCTGACTTTCTCCTTGAGTAGAGAGACTTCAGGTAGGAGGTCCTCTAAGAATTCGAAGCAGAGTGTTTTCTCGTGGCAGCTCTAACGGGGGCAATGTCGAAGACTACCAGGGCATGTTGGACTGCCTAGAAATGTGGTTCTGATGCTGTTCGAGTGCTCTAGAAATGTAGCTCTCCTGAAGTAACGTGCAGTGTGTTGCCCATCCCTCGGCAGACACGGAGGGCCTCCGAGGGACCTATGGGCCTCGATGTTGCTCAGTAGGCCCACAGGGGTGTGGAGGTACTCAGTGATCTTGGAACGAAAAGGATGCTCACCCGAGGGGCCTAGGAGTTCTCCAAGGCTACCTTCTTTCAAATAAAGCAGAACAGCGACTAAGAGCTCATGGAGAGAGCTGCATGCCTCCCGTTCTGCATGGCTACTCAGGGCCTTACCTCGAGGCAAGGACTCACGTTGAGATTCCCTTTAGCTCCAGAGCATGGCAAGATGAGCCCCACCCCGGCCATGGAAGCACCCTGTGTAGCCAGAGAAAGCTCATTTTCTTCCCAGACCCATGCCTACAGCGGCCAGAGGCCAGTCAACAGCAGAGCATTTCAGGGAGCTTCAAGGCAGCACGCGTGGAGCTTTGCAAATGGAAAAGCAAGGCTAGTACCATCGCGCCCCCATTTCCATGGGCACACGCAGCATACCTCCCTGTGGTTTCTGACAAGTCAAAAGAGACACAGAGCACACACTGGTTCCTTCCCTGAATCAACTTCTCGAGGCAGGGTGTTCTGCATCTAGTGAACGGCCTCAGCCAAGGCACGCCCTAGCTAGGCCTCTGGGCCCGTGCCTCTTCAGAAGCCTGCAGTGCTACAGGAAAAACTGTGCTTCAGTTGCAATAGGCAAGCACTCCGCCTTTCTCCGGGAGGCAGGGTGACTTCAGGTACGAGGTCCAGGATGGAAGGCGAAGCCGAGGGTTTCTCTCAGTGCAGCTCAGACTAGGGAAAGAGTGTGACTTCCACGGCATGTTGGACCTTGCTAGAACGGGGCTCGTGATCCTGTGCGAGTGCTGGGTAAATCAAGAAGTCCCAAGAAAGAGTGCAGTGTGTTGCCCATCACTCGGCAGACACGGAGGGCCTCCGAGGGACCTATGGGCCTCGATGTTGCTCAGTAGGCCCACAGCGGTGTGGAGGTACTCAGTGATCTTGGAACGAAAATGATGCTCACCCGAGGGGCCTAGGAGTTCTCAAATGCTACCTTCTTTCAAATAAAGCAGAACAGCGACTAAGAGCTCACGGAGAGAGCTGCATGCCTCCCTTCCTGCATGGCTACTCAGGGCCTTACCTCGAGGCAAGGACTCACGTTGAGATTCCCTTTAGCTCCAGAGCATGGCAAGATGAGCCCCACCCCGGCCATGGAAGCACCCTGTGTAGCCAGAGAAAGCTCATTTTCTTCCCAGACCCATGCCTACAGCGGCCAGAGGCCTGACAACAGCAGAGCATTTCAGGGCGCTTCAAGGGAGCGTGAACGGGGCTTTGCAAATGAAAAAGCAAGGCTAGTACCGTCGCGCCCCCATTTCCATGGGCACACGCAGCATACCTCCCTGTGGTTTCTGAGCAGTCAAAAGAGACACAGAGCACACACTTCGTCCTTCCCCGAATCAGCTTCTCGAGGCGGGGTGTTCTGCATGTAGTGAACGGCCTCAACCAAGGCGCGCCCTAGCTAGGCCTCTGGGCCCGTGCCTCTTCAGAAGCCTGCAGTGCTACAGGAAAAACTGTGCTTTAGTGGCAATAGGAACGCAAGCCGACTTTCTCCTGGAGGCAGCGTGACTTCAGGTAGGAGGTCCTGGTTGGAAGGCGAAGCCTAGTGTTTTTTTCAGTGCAGCTCAGAGTAGGGAATGAGTGCGACTTCCACGGCATGTTGGAACCTGCTAGAACCGTGCTCGTGAACCTGTGGTAGTGCTGGGGGAATCAAGCTGTCCCAGGAAAGAGTGTACTGTTTTGCCCCTCACTCGGCATACACAGTGTGAGTCCGAAGGCCTACCGGCCTGGATGTTGTTTAGTAGGGCCCGGGGAGCCTGGGGGTACTCCGTGTTCTTGCAGGGCATAGGGTTTCCAGGCGAGGCACCTAGGTGTCCCGAAAAGCGTACTGGCGTTCAAAGGCTGCAGAGGAGCGCCTGCGGCCTCATGGAAACTGCTGCACGCCTCCGCTTCTGCAGAGCAATTCAGGGCCTTACCTCGAGGCAAGTCCTCACGTTGAGTGTCCCGTGAGCGACACCGCATGGTAGGATGCTGACTTTCTCCTTGAGTAGAGAGACTTCAGGTAGGAGGTCCTCTAAGAATTCGAAGCAGAGTGTTTTCTCATGGCAGCTCTAACGGGGGCAATGTCGAAGACTACCAGGGCATGTTGGACTGCCTAGAAATGTGGTTCTGATGCTGTTCGAGTGCTCTAGAAATGTAGCTCTCCTGAAGTAACGTGCAGTGTGTTGCCCATCCCTCGGCAGACACGGAGGGCCTCCGAGGGACCTATGGGCCTCGATGTTGCTCAGTAGGCCCACAGGGGTGTGGAGGTACTCAGTGATCTTGGAACGAAAAGGATGCTCACCCGAGGGGCCTAGGAGTTCTCCAAGGCTACCTTCTTTCAAATAAAGCAGAACAGCGACTAAGAGCTCATGGAGAGAGCTGCATGCCTCCCGTTCTGCATGGCTACTCAGGGCCTTACCTCGAGGCAAGGACTCACGTTGAGATTCCCTTTAGCTCCAGAGCATGGCAAGATGAGCCCCACTCCGGCCATGGAAGCACCCTGTGTAGCCAGAGAAAGCTCATTTTCTTCCCAGACCCATGCCTACAGCGGCCAGAGGCCAGTCAACAGCAGAGCATTTCAGGGAGCTTCAAGGCAGCACGCGTGGAGCTTTGCAAATGGAAAAGCAAGGCTAGTACCATCGCGCCCCCATTTCCATGGGCACACGCAGCATACCTCCCTGTGGTTTCTGAGCAGTCAAAAGAGACACAGAGCACACACTGGTTCCTTCCCTGAATCAACTTCTCGAGGCAGGGTGTTCTGCATCTAGTGAACGGCCTCAGCCAAGGCACGCCCTAGCTAGGCCTCTGGGCCCGTGCCTCTTCAGAAGCCTGCAGTGCTACAGGAAAAACTGTGCTTCAGTTGCAATAGGCAAGCACTCCGCCTTTCTCCGGGAGGCAGGGTGACTTCAGGTACGAGGTCCAGGATGGAAGGCGAAGCCGAGGGTTTCTCTCAGTGCAGCTCAGACTAGGGAAAGAGTGTGACTTCCACGGCATGTTGGACCTTGCTAGAACGGGGCTCGTGATCCTGTGCGAGTGCTGGGTAAATCAAGAAGTCCCAAGAAAGAGTGCAGTGTGTTGCCCATCCCTCGGCAGACACGGAGGGCCTCCGAGGGACCTATGGGCCTCGATGTTGCTCAGTAGGCCCACAGGGGTGTGGAGGTACTCAGTGATCTTGGAACGAAAAGGATGCTCACCCGAGGGGCCTAGGAGTTCTCAAATGCTACCTTCTTTCAAATAAAGCAGAACAGCGACTAAGAGCTCATGGAGAGAGCTGCATGCCTCCCGTTCTGCATGGCTACTCAGGGCCTTACCTCGAGGCAAGGACTCACGTTGAGATTCCCTTTAGCTCCAGAGCATGGCAAGATGAGCCCCACTCCGGCCATGGAAGCACCCTGTGTAGCCAGAGAAAGCTCATTTTCTTCCCAGACCCATGCCTACAGCGGCCAGAGGCCAGTCAACAGCAGAGCATTTCAGGGAGCTTCAAGGCAGCACGCGTGGAGCTTTGCAAATGGAAAAGCAAGGCTAGTACCATCGCGCCCCCATTTCCATGGGCACACGCAGCATACCTCCCTGTGGTTTCTGACAAGTCAAAAGAGACACAGAGCACACACTGGTTCCTTCCCTGAATCAACTTCTCGAGGCAGGGTGTTCTGCATCTAGTGAACGGCCTCAGCCAAGGCACGCCCTAGCTAGGCCTCTGGGCCCGTGCCTCTTCAGAAGCCTGCAGTGCTACAGGAAAAACTGTGCTTCAGTTGCAATAGGCAAGCACTCCGCCTTTCTCCGGGAGGCAGGGTGACTTCAGGTACGAGGTCCAGGATGGAAGGCGAAGCCGAGGGTTTCTCTCAGTGCAGCTCAGACTAGGGAAAGAGTGTGACTTCCACGGCATGTTGGACCTTGCTAGAACGGGGCTCGTGATCCTGTGCGAGTGCTGGGTAAATCAAGAAGTCCCAAGAAAGAGTGCAGTGTGTTGCCCATCACTCGGCAGACACGGAGGGCCTCCGAGGGACCTATGGGCCTCGATGTTGCTCAGTAGGCCCACAGCGGTGTGGAGGTACTCAGTGATCTTGGAACGAAAATGATGCTCACCCGAGGGGCCTAGGAGTTCTCAAATGCTACCTTCTTTCAAATAAAGCAGAACAGCGACTAAGAGCTCACGGAGAGAGCTGCATGCCTCCCTTCCTGCATGGCTACTCAGGGCCTTACCTCGAGGCAAGGACTCACGTTGAGATTCCCTTTAGCTCCAGAGCATGGCAAGATGAGCCCCACCCCGGCCATGGAAGCACCCTGTGTAGCCAGAGAAAGCTCATTTTCTTCCCAGACCCATGCCTACAGCGGCCAGAGGCCTGACAACAGCAGAGCATTTCAGGGCGCTTCAAGGGAGCGTGAACGGGGCTTTGCAAATGAAAAAGCAAGGCTAGTACCGTCGCGCCCCCATTTCCATGGGCACACGCAGCATACCTCCCTGTGGTTTCTGAGCAGTCAAAAGAGACACAGAGCACACACTTCGTCCTTCCCCGAATCAGCTTCTCGAGGCAGGGTGTTCTGCATGTAGTGAACGGCCTCAACCAAGGCGCGCCCTAGCTAGGCCTCTGGGCCCGTGCCTCTTCAGAAGCCTGCAGTGCTACAGGAAAAACTGTGCTTTAGTGGCAATAGGAACGCAAGCCGACTTTCTCCTGGAGGCAGCGTGACTTCAGGTAGGAGGTCCTGGTTGGAAGGCGAAGCCTAGTGTTTTTTTCAGTGCAGCTCAGAGTAGGGAATGAGTGCGACTTCCACGGCATGTTGGAACCTGCTAGAACCGTGCTCGTGAACCTGTGGTAGTGCTGGGGGAATCAAGCTGTCCCAGGAAAGAGTGTACTGTTTTGCCCCTCACTCGGCATACACAGTGTGAGTCCGAAGGCCTACCGGCCTGGATGTTGTTTAGTAGGGCCCGGGGAGCCTGGGGGTACTCCGTGTTCTTGCAGGGCATAGGGTTTCCAGGCGAGGCACCTAGGTGTCCCGAAAAGCGTACTGGCGTTCAAAGGCTGCAGAGGAGCGCCTGCGGCCTCATGGAAACTGCTGCACGCCTCCGCTTCTGCAGAGCAATTCAGGGCCTTACCTCGAGGCAAGTCTTCACGTTGAGTGTCCCGTGAGCGACACCGCATGGTAGGATGCTGACTTTCTCCTTGAGTAGAGAGACTTCAGGTAGGAGGTCCTCTAAGAATTCGAAGCAGAGTGTTTTCTCATGGCAGCTCTAACGGGGGCAATGTCGAAGACTACCAGGGCATGTTGGACTGCCTAGAAATGTGGTTCTGATGCTGTTCGAGTGCTCTAGAAATGTAGCTCTCCTGAAGTAACGTGCAGTGTGTTGCCCATCCCTCGGCAGACACGGAGGGCCTCCGAGGGACCTATGGGCCTCGATGTTGCTCAGTAGGCCCACAGGGGTGTGGAGGTACTCAGTGATCTTGGAACGAAAAGGATGCTCACCCGAGGGGCCTAGGAGTTCTCCAAGGCTACCTTCTTTCAAATAAAGCAGAACAGCGACTAAGAGCTCATGGAGAGAGCTGCATGCCTCCCGTTCTGCATGGCTACTCAGGGCCTTACCTCGAGGCAAGGACTCACGTTGAGATTCCCTTTAGCTCCAGAGCATGGCAAGATGAGCCCCACCCCGGCCATGGAAGCACCCTGTGTAGCCAGAGAAAGCTCATTTTCTTCCCAGACCCATGCCTACAGCGGCCAGAGGCCAGTCAACAGCAGAGCATTTCAGGGAGCTTCAAGGCAGCACGCGTGGAGCTTTGCAAATGGAAAAGCAAGGCTAGTACCATCGCGCCCCCATTTCCATGGGCACACGCAGCATACCTCCCTGTGGTTTCTGACAAGTCAAAAGAGACACAGAGCACACACTGGTTCCTTCCCTGAATCAACTTCTCGAGGCAGGGTGTTCTGCATCTAGTGAACGGCCTCAGCCAAGGCACGCCCTAGCTAGGCCTCTGGGCCCGTGCCTCTTCAGAAGCCTGCAGTGCTACAGGAAAAACTGTGCTTCAGTTGCAATAGGCAAGCACTCCGCCTTTCTCCGGGAGGCAGGGTGACTTCAGGTACGAGGTCCAGGATGGAAGGCGAAGCCGAGGGTTTCTCTCAGTGCAGCTCAGACTAGGGAAAGAGTGTGACTTCCACGGCATGTTGGACCTTGCTAGAACGGGGCTCGTGATCCTGTGCGAGTGCTGGGTAAATCAAGAAGTCCCAAGAAAGAGTGCAGTGTGTTGCCCATCACTCGGCAGACACGGAGGGCCTCCGAGGGACCTATGGGCCTCGATGTTGCTCAGTAGGCCCACAGCGGTGTGGAGGTACTCAGTGATCTTGGAACGAAAATGATGCTCACCCGAGGGGCCTAGGAGTTCTCAAATGCTACCTTCTTTCAAATAAAGCAGAACAGCGACTAAGAGCTCACGGAGAGAGCTGCATGCCTCCCTTCCTGCATGGCTACTCAGGGCCTTACCTCGAGGCAAGGACTCACGTTGAGATTCCCTTTAGCTCCAGAGCATGGCAAGATGAGCCCACCCCGGCCATGGAAGCACCCTGTGTAGCCAGAGAAAGCTCATTTTCTTCCCAGACCCATGCCTACAGCGGCCAGAGGCCTGACAACAGCAGAGCATTTCAGGGCGCTTCAAGGGAGCGTGAACGGGGCTTTGCAAATGAAAAAGCAAGGCTAGTACCGTCGCGCCCCCATTTCCATGGGCACACGCAGCATACCTCCCTGTGGTTTCTGAGCAGTCAAAAGAGACACAGAGCACACACTTCGTCCTTCCCCGAATCAGCTTCTCGAGGCGGGGTGTTCTGCATGTAGTGAACGGCCTCAACCAAGGCGCGCCCTAGCTAGGCCTCTGGGCCCGTGCCTCTTCAGAAGCCTGCAGTGCTACAGGAAAAACTGTGCTTTAGTGGCAATAGGAACGCAAGCCGACTTTCTCCTGGAGGCAGCGTGACTTCAGGTAGGAGGTCCTGGTTGGAAGGCGAAGCCTAGTGTTTTTTTCAGTGCAGCTCAGAGTAGGGAATGAGTGCGACTTCCACGGCATGTTGGAACCTGCTAGAACCGTGCTCGTGAACCTGTGGTAGTGCTGGGGGAATCAAGCTGTCCCAGGAAAGAGTGTACTGTTTTGCCCCTCACTCGGCATACACAGTGTGAGTCCGAAGGCCTACCGGCCTGGATGTTGTTTAGTAGGGCCCGGGGAGCCTGGGGGTACTCCGTGTTCTTGCAGGGCATAGGGTTTCCAGGCGAGGCACCTAGGTGTCCCGAAAAGCGTACTGGCGTTCAAAGGCTGCAGAGGAGCGCCTGCGGCCTCATGGAAACTGCTGCACGCCTCCGCTTCTGCAGAGCAATTCAGGGCCTTACCTCGAGGCAAGTCCTCACGTTGAGTGTCCCGTGAGCGACACCGCATGGTAGGATGCTGACTTTCTCCTTGAGTAGAGAGACTTCAGGTAGGAGGTCCTCTAAGAATTCGAAGCAGAGTGTTTTCTCATGGCAGCTCTAACGGGGGCAATGTCGAAGACTACCAGGGCATGTTGGACTGCCTAGAAATGTGGTTCTGATGCTGTTCGAGTGCTCTAGAAATGTAGCTCTCCTGAAGTAACGTGCAGTGTGTTGCCCATCCCTCGGCAGACACGGAGGGCCTCCGAGGGACCTATGGGCCTCGATGTTGCTCAGTAGGCCCACAGGGGTGTGGAGGTACTCAGTGATCTTGGAACGAAAAGGATGCTCACCCGAGGGGCCTAGGAGTTCTCCAAGGCTACCTTCTTTCAAATAAAGCAGAACAGCGACTAAGAGCTCATGGAGAGAGCTGCATGCCTCCCGTTCTGCATGGCTACTCAGGGCCTTACCTCGAGGCAAGGACTCACGTTGAGATTCCCTTTAGCTCCAGAGCATGGCAAGATGAGCCCCACTCCGGCCATGGAAGCACCCTGTGTAGCCAGAGAAAGCTCATTTTCTTCCCAGACCCATGCCTACAGCGGCCAGAGGCCAGTCAACAGCAGAGCATTTCAGGGAGCTTCAAGGCAGCACGCGTGGAGCTTTGCAAATGGAAAAGCAAGGCTAGTACCATCGCGCCCCCATTTCCATGGGCACACGCAGCATACCTCCCTGTGGTTTCTGACAAGTCAAAAGAGACACAGAGCACACACTGGTTCCTTCCCTGAATCAACTTCTCGAGGCAGGGTGTTCTGCATCTAGTGAACGGCCTCAGCCAAGGCACGCCCTAGCTAGGCCTCTGGGCCCGTGCCTCTTCAGAAGCCTGCAGTGCTACAGGAAAAACTGTGCTTCAGTTGCAATAGGCAAGCACTCCGCCTTTCTCCGGGAGGCAGGGTGACTTCAGGTACGAGGTCCAGGATGGAAGGCGAAGCCGAGGGTTTCTCTCAGTGCAGCTCAGACTAGGGAAAGAGTGTGACTTCCACGGCATGTTGGACCTTGCTAGAACGGGGCTCGTGATCCTGTGCGAGTGCTGGGTAAATCAAGAAGTCCCAAGAAAGAGTGCAGTGTGTTGCCCATCCCTCGGCAGACACGGAGGGCCTCCGAGGGACCTATGGGCCTCGATGTTGCTCAGTAGGCCCACAGGGGTGTGGAGGTACTCAGTGATCTTGGAACGAAAAGGATGCTCACCCGAGGGGCCTAGGAGTTCTCCAAGGCTACCTTCTTTCAAATAAAGCAGAACAGCGACTAAGAGCTCATGGAGAGAGCTGCATGCCTCCCGTTCTGCATGGCTACTCAGGGCCTTACCTCGAGGCAAGGACTCACGTTGAGATTCCCTTTAGCTCCAGAGCATGGCAAGATGAGCCCCACCCCGGCCATGGAAGCACCCTGTGTAGCCAGAGAAAGCTCATTTTCTTCCCAGACCCATGCCTACAGCGGCCAGAGGCCAGTCAACAGCAGAGCATTTCAGGGAGCTTCAAGGCAGCACGCGTGGAGCTTTGCAAATGGAAAAGCAAGGCTAGTACCATCGCGCCCCCATTTCCATGGGCACACGCAGCATACCTCCCTGTGGTTTCTGACAAGTCAAAAGAGACACAGAGCACACACTGGTTCCTTCCCTGAATCAACTTCTCGAGGCAGGGTGTTCTGCATCTAGTGAACGGCCTCAGCCAAGGCACGCCCTAGCTAGGCCTCTGGGCCCGTGCCTCTTCAGAAGCCTGCAGTGCTACAGGAAAAACTGTGCTTCAGTTGCAATAGGCAAGCACTCCGCCTTTCTCCGGGAGGCAGGGTGACTTCAGGTACGAGGTCCAGGATGGAAGGCGAAGCCGAGGGTTTCTCTCAGTGCAGCTCAGACTAGGGAAAGAGTGTGACTTCCACGGCATGTTGGACCTTGCTAGAACGGGGCTCGTGATCCTGTGCGAGTGCTGGGTAAATCAAGAAGTCCCAAGAAAGAGTGCAGTGTGTTGCCCATCACTCGGCAGACACGGAGGGCCTCCGAGGGACCTATGGGCCTCGATGTTGCTCAGTAGGCCCACAGCGGTGTGGAGGTACTCAGTGATCTTGGAACGAAAATGATGCTCACCCGAGGGGCCTAGGAGTTCTCAAATGCTACCTTCTTTCAAATAAAGCAGAACAGCGACTAAGAGCTCACGGAGAGAGCTGCATGCCTCCCTTCCTGCATGGCTACTCAGGGCCTTACCTCGAGGCAAGGACTCACGTTGAGATTCCCTTTAGCTCCAGAGCATGGCAAGATGAGCCCCACCCCGGCCATGGAAGCACCCTGTGTAGCCAGAGAAAGCTCATTTTCTTCCCAGACCCATGCCTACAGCGGCCAGAGGCCTGACAACAGCAGAGCATTTCAGGGCGCTTCAAGGGAGCGTGAACGGGGCTTTGCAAATGAAAAAGCAAGGCTAGTACCGTCGCGCCCCCATTTCCATGGGCACACGCAGCATACCTCCCTGTGGTTTCTGAGCAGTCAAAAGAGACACAGAGCACACACTTCGTCCTTCCCCGAATCAGCTTCTCGAGGCGGGGTGTTCTGCATGTAGTGAACGGCCTCAACCAAGGCGCGCCCTAGCTAGGCCTCTGGGCCCGTGCCTCTTCAGAAGCCTGCAGTGCTACAGGAAAAACTGTGCTTTAGTGGCAATAGGAACGCAAGCCGACTTTCTCCTGGAGGCAGCGTGACTTCAGGTAGGAGGTCCTGGTTGGAAGGCCGAGCCTAGTGTTTTTTTCAGTGCAGCTCAGAGTAGGGAATGAGTGCGACTTCCACGGCATGTTGGAACCTGCTAGAACCGTGCTCGTGAACCTGTGGTAGTGCTGGGGGAATCAAGCTGTCCCAGGAAAGAGTGTACTGTTTTGCCCCTCACTCGGCATACACAGTGTGAGTCCGAAGGCCTACCGGCCTGGATGTTGTTTAGTAGGGCCCGGGGAGCCTGGGGGTACTCCGTGTTCTTGCAGGGCATAGGGTTTCCAGGCGAGGCACCTAGGTGTCCCGAAAAGCGTACTGGCGTTCAAAGGCTGCAGAGGAGCGCCTGCGGCCTCATGGAAACTGCTGCACGCCTCCGCTTCTGCAGAGCAATTCAGGGCCTTACCTCGAGGCAAGTCCTCACGTTGAGTGTCCCGTGAGCGACACCGCATGGTAGGATGCTGACTTTCTCCTTGAGTAGAGAGACTTCAGGTAGGAGGTCCTCTAAGAATTCGAAGCAGAGTGTTTTCTCATGGCAGCTCTAACGGGGGCAATGTCGAAGACTACCAGGGCATGTTGGACTGCCTAGAAATGTGGTTCTGATGCTGTTCGAGTGCTCTAGAAATGTAGCTCTCCTGAAGTAACGTGCAGTGTGTTGCCCATCCCTCGGCAGACACGGAGGGCCTCCGAGGGACCTATGGGCCTCGATGTTGCTCAGTAGGCCCACAGGGGTGTGGAGGTACTCAGTGATCTTGGAACGAAAAGGATGCTCACCCGAGGGGCCTAGGAGTTCTCCAAGGCTACCTTCTTTCAAATAAAGCAGAACAGCGACTAAGAGCTCATGGAGAGAGCTGCATGCCTCCCGTTCTGCATGGCTACTCAGGGCCTTACCTCGAGGCAAGGACTCACGTTGAGATTCCCTTTAGCTCCAGAGCATGGCAAGATGAGCCCCACTCCGGCCATGGAAGCACCCTGTGTAGCCAGAGAAAGCTCATTTTCTTCCCAGACCCATGCCTACAGCGGCCAGAGGCCAGTCAACAGCAGAGCATTTCAGGGAGCTTCAAGGCAGCACGCGTGGAGCTTTGCAAATGGAAAAGCAAGGCTAGTACCATCGCGCCCCCATTTCCATGGGCACACGCAGCATACCTCCCTGTGGTTTCTGAGCAGTCAAAAGAGACACAGAGCACACACTGGTTCCTTCCCTGAATCAACTTCTCGAGGCAGGGTGTTCTGCATCTAGTGAACGGCCTCAGCCAAGGCACGCCCTAGCTAGGCCTCTGGGCCCGTGCCTCTTCAGAAGCCTGCAGTGCTACAGGAAAAACTGTGCTTCAGTTGCAATAGGCAAGCACTCCGCCTTTCTCCGGGAGGCAGGGTGACTTCAGGTACGAGGTCCAGGATGGAAGGCGAAGCCGAGGGTTTCTCTCAGTGCAGCTCAGACTAGGGAAAGAGTGTGACTTCCACGGCATGTTGGACCTTGCTAGAACGGGGCTCGTGATCCTGTGCGAGTGCTGGGTAAATCAAGAAGTCCCAAGAAAGAGTGCAGTGTGTTGCCCATCCCTCGGCAGACACGGAGGGCCTCCGAGGGACCTATGGGCCTCGATGTTGCTCAGTAGGCCCACAGGGGTGTGGAGGTACTCAGTGATCTTGGAACGAAAAGGATGCTCACCCGAGGGGCCTAGGAGTTCTCCAAGGCTACCTTCTTTCAAATAAAGCAGAACAGCGACTAAGAGCTCATGGAGAGAGCTGCATGCCTCCCGTTCTGCATGGCTACTCAGGGCCTTACCTCGAGGCAAGGACTCACGTTGAGATTCCCTTTAGCTCCAGAGCATGGCAAGATGAGCCCCACTCCGGCCATGGAAGCACCCTGTGTAGCCAGAGAAAGCTCATTTTCTTCCCAGACCCATGCCTACAGCGGCCAGAGGCCAGTCAACAGCAGAGCATTTCAGGGAGCTTCAAGGCAGCACGCGTGGAGCTTTGCAAATGGAAAAGCAAGGCTAGTACCATCGCGCCCCCATTTCCATGGGCACACGCAGCATACCTCCCTGTGGTTTCTGACAAGTCAAAAGAGACACAGAGCACACACTGGTTCCTTCCCTGAATCAACTTCTCGAGGCAGGGTGTTCTGCATCTAGTGAACGGCCTCAGCCAAGGCACGCCCTAGCTAGGCCTCTGGGCCCGTGCCTCTTCAGAAGCCTGCAGTGCTACAGGAAAAACTGTGCTTCAGTTGCAATAGGCAAGCACTCCGCCTTTCTCCGGGAGGCAGGGTGACTTCAGGTACGAGGTCCAGGATGGAAGGCGAAGCCGAGGGTTTCTCTCAGTGCAGCTCAGACTAGGGAAAGAGTGTGACTTCCACGGCATGTTGGACCTTGCTAGAACGGGGCTCGTGATCCTGTGCGAGTGCTGGGTAAATCAAGAAGTCCCAAGAAAGAGTGCAGTGTGTTGCCCATCACTCGGCAGACACGGAGGGCCTCCGAGGGACCTATGGGCCTCGATGTTGCTCAGTAGGCCCACAGCGGTGTGGAGGTACTCAGTGATCTTGGAACGAAAAGGATGCTCACCCGAGGGGCCTAGGAGTTCTCAAATGCTACCTTCTTTCAAATAAAGCAGAACAGCGACTAAGAGCTCACGGAGAGAGCTGCATGCCTCCCTTCCTGCATGGCTACTCAGGGCCTTACCTCGAGGCAAGGACTCACGTTGAGATTCCCTTTAGCTCCAGAGCATGGCAAGATGAGCCCCACCCCGGCCATGGAAGCACCCTGTGTAGCCAGAGAAAGCTCATTTTCTTCCCAGACCCATGCCTACAGCGGCCAGAGGCCTGACAACAGCAGAGCATTTCAGGGCGCTTCAAGGGAGCGTGAACGGGGCTTTGCAAATGAAAAAGCAAGGCTAGTACCGTCGCGCCCCCATTTCCATGGGCACACGCAGCATACCTCCCTGTGGTTTCTGAGCAGTCAAAAGAGACACAGAGCACACACTTCGTCCTTCCCCGAATCAGCTTCTCGAGGCAGGGTGTTCTGCATGTAGTGAACGGCCTCAACCAAGGCGCGCCCTAGCTAGGCCTCTGGGCCCGTGCCTCTTCAGAAGCCTGCAGTGCTACAGGAAAAACTGTGCTTTAGTGGCAATAGGAACGCAAGCCGACTTTCTCCTGGAGGCAGCGTGACTTCAGGTAGGAGGTCCTGGTTGGAAGGCGAAGCCTAGTGTTTTTTTCAGTGCAGCTCAGAGTAGGGAATGAGTGCGACTTCCACGGCATGTTGGAACCTGCTAGAACCGTGCTCGTGAACCTGTGGTAGTGCTGGGGGAATCAAGCTGTCCCAGGAAAGAGTGTACTGTTTTGCCCCTCACTCGGCATACACAGTGTGAGTCCGAAGGCCTACCGGCCTGGATGTTGTTTAGTAGGGCCCGGGGAGCCTGGGGGTACTCCGTGTTCTTGCAGGGCATAGGGTTTCCAGGCGAGGCACCTAGGTGTCCCGAAAAGCGTACTGGCGTTCAAAGGCTGCAGAGGAGCGCCTGCGGCCTCATGGAAACTGCTGCACGCCTCCGCTTCTGCAGAGCAATTCAGGGCCTTACCTCGAGGCAAGTCTTCACGTTGAGTGTCCCGTGAGCGACACCGCATGGTAGGATGCTGACTTTCTCCTTGAGTAGAGAGACTTCAGGTAGGAGGTCCTCTAAGAATTCGAAGCAGAGTGTTTTCTCATGGCAGCTCTAACGGGGGCAATGTCGAAGACTACCAGGGCATGTTGGACTGCCTAGAAATGTGGTTCTGATGCTGTTCGAGTGCTCTAGAAATGTAGCTCTCCTGAAGTAACGTGCAGTGTGTTGCCCATCCCTCGGCAGACACGGAGGGCCTCCGAGGGACCTATGGGCCTCGATGTTGCTCAGTAGGCCCACAGGGGTGTGGAGGTACTCAGTGATCTTGGAACGAAAAGGATGCTCACCCGAGGGGCCTAGGAGTTCTCCAAGGCTACCTTCTTTCAAATAAAGCAGAACAGCGACTAAGAGCTCATGGAGAGAGCTGCATGCCTCCCGTTCTGCATGGCTACTCAGGGCCTTACCTCGAGGCAAGGACTCACGTTGAGATTCCCTTTAGCTCCAGAGCATGGCAAGATGAGCCCCACTCCGGCCATGGAAGCACCCTGTGTAGCCAGAGAAAGCTCATTTTCTTCCCAGACCCATGCCTACAGCGGCCAGAGGCCAGTCAACAGCAGAGCATTTCAGGGAGCTTCAAGGCAGCACGCGTGGAGCTTTGCAAATGGAAAAGCAAGGCTAGTACCATCGCGCCCCCATTTCCATGGGCACACGCAGCATACCTCCCTGTGGTTTCTGACAAGTCAAAAGAGACACAGAGCACACACTGGTTCCTTCCCTGAATCAACTTCTCGAGGCAGGGTGTTCTGCATCTAGTGAACGGCCTCAGCCAAGGCACGCCCTAGCTAGGCCTCTGGGCCCGTGCCTCTTCAGAAGCCTGCAGTGCTACAGGAAAAACTGTGCTTCAGTTGCAATAGGCAAGCACTCCGCCTTTCTCCGGGAGGCAGGGTGACTTCAGGTACGAGGTCCAGGATGGAAGGCGAAGCCGAGGGTTTCTCTCAGTGCAGCTCAGACTAGGGAAAGAGTGTGACTTCCACGGCATGTTGGACCTTGCTAGAACGGGGCTCGTGATCCTGTGCGAGTGCTGGGTAAATCAAGAAGTCCCAAGAAAGAGTGCAGTGTGTTGCCCATCCCTCGGCAGACACGGAGGGCCTCCGAGGGACCTATGGGCCTCGATGTTGCTCAGTAGGCCCACAGGGGTGTGGAGGTACTCAGTGATCTTGGAACGAAAAGGATGCTCACCCGAGGGGCCTAGGAGTTCTCCAAAGCTACCTTCTTTCAAATAAAGCAGAACAGCGACTAAGAGCTCACGGAGAGAGCTGCATGCCTCCCTTCCTGCATGGCTACTCAGGGCCTTACCTCGAGGCAAGGACTCACGTTGAGATTCCCTTTAGCTCCAGAGCATGGCAAGATGAGCCCCACCCCGGCCATGGAAGCACCCTGTGTAGCCAGAGAAAGCTCATTTTCTTCCCAGACCCATGCCTACAGCGGCCAGAGGCCTGACAACAGCAGAGCATTTCAGGGCGCTTCAAGGGAGCGTGAACGGGGCTTTGCAAATGAAAAAGCAAGGCTAGTACCGTCGCGCCCCCATTTCCATGGGCACACGCAGCATACCTCCCTGTGGTTTCTGAGCAGTCAAAAGAGACACAGAGCACACACTTCGTCCTTCCCCGAATCAGCTTCTCGAGGCAGGGTGTTCTGCATGTAGTGAACGGCCTCAACCAAGGCGCGCCCTAGCTAGGCCTCTGGGCCCGTGCCTCTTCAGAAGCCTGCAGTGCTACAGGAAAAACTGTGCTTTAGTGGCAATAGGAACGCAAGCCGACTTTCTCCTGGAGGCAGCGTGACTTCAGGTAGGAGGTCCTGGTTGGAAGGCGAAGCCTAGTGTTTTTTTCAGTGCAGCTCAGAGTAGGGAATGAGTGCGACTTCCACGGCATGTTGGAACCTGCTAGAACCGTGCTCGTGAACCTGTGGTAGTGCTGGGGGAATCAAGCTGTCCCAGGAAAGAGTGTACTGTTTTGCCCCTCACTCGGCATACACAGTGTGAGTCCGAAGGCCTACCGGCCTGGATGTTGTTTAGTAGGGCCCGGGGAGCCTGGGGGTACTCCGTGTTCTTGCAGGGCATAGGGTTTCCAGGCGAGGCACCTAGGTGTCCCGAAAAGCGTACTGGCGTTCAAAGGCTGCAGAGGAGCGCCTGCGGCCTCATGGAAACTGCTGCACGCCTCCGCTTCTGCAGAGCAATTCAGGGCCTTACCTCGAGGCAAGTCTTCACGTTGAGTGTCCCGTGAGCGACACCGCATGGTAGGATGCTGACTTTCTCCTTGAGTAGAGAGACTTCAGGTAGGAGGTCCTCTAAGAATTCGAAGCAGAGTGTTTTCTCGTGGCAGCTCTAACGGGGGCAATGTCGAAGACTACCAGGGCATGTTGGACTGCCTAGAAATGTGGTTCTGATGCTGTTCGAGTGCTCTAGAAATGTAGCTCTCCTGAAGTAACGTGCAGTGTGTTGCCCATCCCTCGGCAGACACGGAGGGCCTCCGAGGGACCTATGGGCCTCGATGTTGCTCAGTAGGCCCACAGGGGTGTGGAGGTACTCAGTGATCTTGGAACGAAAAGGATGCTCACCCGAGGGGCCTAGGAGTTCTCCAAGGCTACCTTCTTTCAAATAAAGCAGAACAGCGACTAAGAGCTCATGGAGAGAGCTGCATGCCTCCCGTTCTGCATGGCTACTCAGGGCCTTACCTCGAGGCAAGGACTCACGTTGAGATTCCCTTTAGCTCCAGAGCATGGCAAGATGAGCCCCACCCCGGCCATGGAAGCACCCTGTGTAGCCAGAGAAAGCTCATTTTCTTCCCAGACCCATGCCTACAGCGGCCAGAGGCCAGTCAACAGCAGAGCATTTCAGGGAGCTTCAAGGCAGCACGCGTGGAGCTTTGCAAATGGAAAAGCAAGGCTAGTACCATCGCGCCCCCATTTCCATGGGCACACGCAGCATACCTCCCTGTGGTTTCTGACAAGTCAAAAGAGACACAGAGCACACACTGGTTCCTTCCCTGAATCAACTTCTCGAGGCAGGGTGTTCTGCATCTAGTGAACGGCCTCAGCCAAGGCACGCCCTAGCTAGGCCTCTGGGCCCGTGCCTCTTCAGAAGCCTGCAGTGCTACAGGAAAAACTGTGCTTCAGTTGCAATAGGCAAGCACTCCGCCTTTCTCCGGGAGGCAGGGTGACTTCAGGTACGAGGTCCAGGATGGAAGGCGAAGCCGAGGGTTTCTCTCAGTGCAGCTCAGACTAGGGAAAGAGTGTGACTTCCACGGCATGTTGGACCTTGCTAGAACGGGGCTCGTGATCCTGTGCGAGTGCTGGGTAAATCAAGAAGTCCCAAGAAAGAGTGCAGTGTGTTGCCCATCACTCGGCAGACACGGAGGGCCTCCGAGGGACCTATGGGCCTCGATGTTGCTCAGTAGGCCCACAGCGGTGTGGAGGTACTCAGTGATCTTGGAACGAAAATGATGCTCACCCGAGGGGCCTAGGAGTTCTCAAATGCTACCTTCTTTCAAATAAAGCAGAACAGCGACTAAGAGCTCACGGAGAGAGCTGCATGCCTCCCTTCCTGCATGGCTACTCAGGGCCTTACCTCGAGGCAAGGACTCACGTTGAGATTCCCTTTAGCTCCAGAGCATGGCAAGATGAGCCCCACCCCGGCCATGGAAGCACCCTGTGTAGCCAGAGAAAGCTCATTTTCTTCCCAGACCCATGCCTACAGCGGCCAGAGGCCTGACAACAGCAGAGCATTTCAGGGCGCTTCAAGGGAGCGTGAACGGGGCTTTGCAAATGAAAAAGCAAGGCTAGTACCGTCGCGCCCCCATTTCCATGGGCACACGCAGCATACCTCCCTGTGGTTTCTGAGCAGTCAAAAGAGACACAGAGCACACACTTCGTCCTTCCCCGAATCAGCTTCTCGAGGCGGGGTGTTCTGCATGTAGTGAACGGCCTCAACCAAGGCGCGCCCTAGCTAGGCCTCTGGGCCCGTGCCTCTTCAGAAGCCTGCAGTGCTACAGGAAAAACTGTGCTTTAGTGGCAATAGGAACGCAAGCCGACTTTCTCCTGGAGGCAGCGTGACTTCAGGTAGGAGGTCCTGGTTGGAAGGCGAAGCCTAGTGTTTTTTTCAGTGCAGCTCAGAGTAGGGAATGAGTGCGACTTCCACGGCATGTTGGAACCTGCTAGAACCGTGCTCGTGAACCTGTGGTAGTGCTGGGGGAATCAAGCTGTCCCAGGAAAGAGTGTACTGTTTTGCCCCTCACTCGGCATACACAGTGTGAGTCCGAAGGCCTACCGGCCTGGATGTTGTTTAGTAGGGCCCGGGGAGCCTGGGGGTACTCCGTGTTCTTGCAGGGCATAGGGTTTCCAGGCGAGGCACCTAGGTGTCCCGAAAAGCGTACTGGCGTTCAAAGGCTGCAGAGGAGCGCCTGCGGCCTCATGGAAACTGCTGCACGCCTCCGCTTCTGCAGAGCAATTCAGGGCCTTACCTCGAGGCAAGTCCTCACGTTGAGTGTCCCGTGAGCGACACCGCATGGTAGGATGCTGACTTTCTCCTTGAGTAGAGAGACTTCAGGTAGGAGGTCCTCTAAGAATTCGAAGCAGAGTGTTTTCTCATGGCAGCTCTAACGGGGGCAATGTCGAAGACTACCAGGGCATGTTGGACTGCCTAGAAATGTGGTTCTGATGCTGTTCGAGTGCTCTAGAAATGTAGCTCTCCTGAAGTAACGTGCAGTGTGTTGCCCATCCCTCGGCAGACACGGAGGGCCTCCGAGGGACCTATGGGCCTCGATGTTGCTCAGTAGGCCCACAGGGGTGTGGAGGTACTCAGTGATCTTGGAACGAAAAGGATGCTCACCCGAGGGGCCTAGGAGTTCTCCAAGGCTACCTTCTTTCAAATAAAGCAGAACAGCGACTAAGAGCTCATGGAGAGAGCTGCATGCCTCCCGTTCTGCATGGCTACTCAGGGCCTTACCTCGAGGCAAGGACTCACGTTGAGATTCCCTTTAGCTCCAGAGCATGGCAAGATGAGCCCCACTCCGGCCATGGAAGCACCCTGTGTAGCCAGAGAAAGCTCATTTTCTTCCCAGACCCATGCCTACAGCGGCCAGAGGCCAGTCAACAGCAGAGCATTTCAGGGAGCTTCAAGGCAGCACGCGTGGAGCTTTGCAAATGGAAAAGCAAGGCTAGTACCATCGCGCCCCCATTTCCATGGGCACACGCAGCATACCTCCCTGTGGTTTCTGAGCAGTCAAAAGAGACACAGAGCACACACTGGTTCCTTCCCTGAATCAACTTCTCGAGGCAGGGTGTTCTGCATCTAGTGAACGGCCTCAGCCAAGGCACGCCCTAGCTAGGCCTCTGGGCCCGTGCCTCTTCAGAAGCCTGCAGTGCTACAGGAAAAACTGTGCTTCAGTTGCAATAGGCAAGCACTCCGCCTTTCTCCGGGAGGCAGGGTGACTTCAGGTACGAGGTCCAGGATGGAAGGCGAAGCCGAGGGTTTCTCTCAGTGCAGCTCAGACTAGGGAAAGAGTGTGACTTCCACGGCATGTTGGACCTTGCTAGAACGGGGCTCGTGATCCTGTGCGAGTGCTGGGTAAATCAAGAAGTCCCAAGAAAGAGTGCAGTGTGTTGCCCATCCCTCGGCAGACACGGAGGGCCTCCGAGGGACCTATGGGCCTCGATGTTGCTCAGTAGGCCCACAGGGGTGTGGAGGTACTCAGTGATCTTGGAACGAAAAGGATGCTCACCCGAGGGGCCTAGGAGTTCTCAAATGCTACCTTCTTTCAAATAAAGCAGAACAGCGACTAAGAGCTCATGGAGAGAGCTGCATGCCTCCCGTTCTGCATGGCTACTCAGGGCCTTACCTCGAGGCAAGGACTCACGTTGAGATTCCCTTTAGCTCCAGAGCATGGCAAGATGAGCCCCACTCCGGCCATGGAAGCACCCTGTGTAGCCAGAGAAAGCTCATTTTCTTCCCAGACCCATGCCTACAGCGGCCAGAGGCCAGTCAACAGCAGAGCATTTCAGGGAGCTTCAAGGCAGCACGCGTGGAGCTTTGCAAATGGAAAAGCAAGGCTAGTACCATCGCGCCCCCATTTCCATGGGCACACGCAGCATACCTCCCTGTGGTTTCTGACAAGTCAAAAGAGACACAGAGCACACACTGGTTCCTTCCCTGAATCAACTTCTCGAGGCAGGGTGTTCTGCATCTAGTGAACGGCCTCAGCCAAGGCACGCCCTAGCTAGGCCTCTGGGCCCGTGCCTCTTCAGAAGCCTGCAGTGCTACAGGAAAAACTGTGCTTCAGTTGCAATAGGCAAGCACTCCGCCTTTCTCCGGGAGGCAGGGTGACTTCAGGTACGAGGTCCAGGATGGAAGGCGAAGCCGAGGGTTTCTCTCAGTGCAGCTCAGACTAGGGAAAGAGTGTGACTTCCACGGCATGTTGGACCTTGCTAGAACGGGGCTCGTGATCCTGTGCGAGTGCTGGGTAAATCAAGAAGTCCCAAGAAAGAGTGCAGTGTGTTGCCCATCACTCGGCAGACACGGAGGGCCTCCGAGGGACCTATGGGCCTCGATGTTGCTCAGTAGGCCCACAGCGGTGTGGAGGTACTCAGTGATCTTGGAACGAAAATGATGCTCACCCGAGGGGCCTAGGAGTTCTCAAATGCTACCTTCTTTCAAATAAAGCAGAACAGCGACTAAGAGCTCACGGAGAGAGCTGCATGCCTCCCTTCCTGCATGGCTACTCAGGGCCTTACCTCGAGGCAAGGACTCACGTTGAGATTCCCTTTAGCTCCAGAGCATGGCAAGATGAGCCCCACCCCGGCCATGGAAGCACCCTGTGTAGCCAGAGAAAGCTCATTTTCTTCCCAGACCCATGCCTACAGCGGCCAGAGGCCTGACAACAGCAGAGCATTTCAGGGCGCTTCAAGGGAGCGTGAACGGGGCTTTGCAAATGAAAAAGCAAGGCTAGTACCGTCGCGCCCCCATTTCCATGGGCACACGCAGCATACCTCCCTGTGGTTTCTGAGCAGTCAAAAGAGACACAGAGCACACACTTCGTCCTTCCCCGAATCAGCTTCTCGAGGCAGGGTGTTCTGCATGTAGTGAACGGCCTCAACCAAGGCGCGCCCTAGCTAGGCCTCTGGGCCCGTGCCTCTTCAGAAGCCTGCAGTGCTACAGGAAAAACTGTGCTTTAGTGGCAATAGGAACGCAAGCCGACTTTCTCCTGGAGGCAGCGTGACTTCAGGTAGGAGGTCCTGGTTGGAAGGCGAAGCCTAGTGTTTTTTTCAGTGCAGCTCAGAGTAGGGAATGAGTGCGACTTCCACGGCATGTTGGAACCTGCTAGAACCGTGCTCGTGAACCTGTGGTAGTGCTGGGGGAATCAAGCTGTCCCAGGAAAGAGTGTACTGTTTTGCCCCTCACTCGGCATACACAGTGTGAGTCCGAAGGCCTACCGGCCTGGATGTTGTTTAGTAGGGCCCGGGGAGCCTGGGGGTACTCCGTGTTCTTGCAGGGCATAGGGTTTCCAGGCGAGGCACCTAGGTGTCCCGAAAAGCGTACTGGCGTTCAAAGGCTGCAGAGGAGCGCCTGCGGCCTCATGGAAACTGCTGCACGCCTCCGCTTCTGCAGAGCAATTCAGGGCCTTACCTCGAGGCAAGTCTTCACGTTGAGTGTCCCGTGAGCGACACCGCATGGTAGGATGCTGACTTTCTCCTTGAGTAGAGAGACTTCAGGTAGGAGGTCCTCTAAGAATTCGAAGCAGAGTGTTTTCTCATGGCAGCTCTAACGGGGGCAATGTCGAAGACTACCAGGGCATGTTGGACTGCCTAGAAATGTGGTTCTGATGCTGTTCGAGTGCTCTAGAAATGTAGCTCTCCTGAAGTAACGTGCAGTGTGTTGCCCATCCCTCGGCAGACACGGAGGGCCTCCGAGGGACCTATGGGCCTCGATGTTGCTCAGTAGGCCCACAGGGGTGTGGAGGTACTCAGTGATCTTGGAACGAAAAGGATGCTCACCCGAGGGGCCTAGGAGTTCTCCAAGGCTACCTTCTTTCAAATAAAGCAGAACAGCGACTAAGAGCTCATGGAGAGAGCTGCATGCCTCCCGTTCTGCATGGCTACTCAGGGCCTTACCTCGAGGCAAGGACTCACGTTGAGATTCCCTTTAGCTCCAGAGCATGGCAAGATGAGCCCCACCCCGGCCATGGAAGCACCCTGTGTAGCCAGAGAAAGCTCATTTTCTTCCCAGACCCATGCCTACAGCGGCCAGAGGCCAGTCAACAGCAGAGCATTTCAGGGAGCTTCAAGGCAGCACGCGTGGAGCTTTGCAAATGGAAAAGCAAGGCTAGTACCATCGCGCCCCCATTTCCATGGGCACACGCAGCATACCTCCCTGTGGTTTCTGACAAGTCAAAAGAGACACAGAGCACACACTGGTTCCTTCCCTGAATCAACTTCTCGAGGCAGGGTGTTCTGCATCTAGTGAACGGCCTCAGCCAAGGCACGCCCTAGCTAGGCCTCTGGGCCCGTGCCTCTTCAGAAGCCTGCAGTGCTACAGGAAAAACTGTGCTTCAGTTGCAATAGGCAAGCACTCCGCCTTTCTCCGGGAGGCAGGGTGACTTCAGGTACGAGGTCCAGGATGGAAGGCGAAGCCGAGGGTTTCTCTCAGTGCAGCTCAGACTAGGGAAAGAGTGTGACTTCCACGGCATGTTGGACCTTGCTAGAACGGGGCTCGTGATCCTGTGCGAGTGCTGGGTAAATCAAGAAGTCCCAAGAAAGAGTGCAGTGTGTTGCCCATCACTCGGCAGACACGGAGGGCCTCCGAGGGACCTATGGGCCTCGATGTTGCTCAGTAGGCCCACAGCGGTGTGGAGGTACTCAGTGATCTTGGAACGAAAATGATGCTCACCCGAGGGGCCTAGGAGTTCTCAAATGCTACCTTCTTTCAAATAAAGCAGAACAGCGACTAAGAGCTCACGGAGAGAGCTGCATGCCTCCCTTCCTGCATGGCTACTCAGGGCCTTACCTCGAGGCAAGGACTCACGTTGAGATTCCCTTTAGCTCCAGAGCATGGCAAGATGAGCCCACCCCGGCCATGGAAGCACCCTGTGTAGCCAGAGAAAGCTCATTTTCTTCCCAGACCCATGCCTACAGCGGCCAGAGGCCTGACAACAGCAGAGCATTTCAGGGCGCTTCAAGGGAGCGTGAACGGGGCTTTGCAAATGAAAAAGCAAGGCTAGTACCGTCGCGCCCCCATTTCCATGGGCACACGCAGCATACCTCCCTGTGGTTTCTGAGCAGTCAAAAGAGACACAGAGCACACACTTCGTCCTTCCCCGAATCAGCTTCTCGAGGCGGGGTGTTCTGCATGTAGTGAACGGCCTCAACCAAGGCGCGCCCTAGCTAGGCCTCTGGGCCCGTGCCTCTTCAGAAGCCTGCAGTGCTACAGGAAAAACTGTGCTTTAGTGGCAATAGGAACGCAAGCCGACTTTCTCCTGGAGGCAGCGTGACTTCAGGTAGGAGGTCCTGGTTGGAAGGCGAAGCCTAGTGTTTTTTTCAGTGCAGCTCAGAGTAGGGAATGAGTGCGACTTCCACGGCATGTTGGAACCTGCTAGAACCGTGCTCGTGAACCTGTGGTAGTGCTGGGGGAATCAAGCTGTCCCAGGAAAGAGTGTACTGTTTTGCCCCTCACTCGGCATACACAGTGTGAGTCCGAAGGCCTACCGGCCTGGATGTTGTTTAGTAGGGCCCGGGGAGCCTGGGGGTACTCCGTGTTCTTGCAGGGCATAGGGTTTCCAGGCGAGGCACCTAGGTGTCCCGAAAAGCGTACTGGCGTTCAAAGGCTGCAGAGGAGCGCCTGCGGCCTCATGGAAACTGCTGCACGCCTCCGCTTCTGCAGAGCAATTCAGGGCCTTACCTCGAGGCAAGTCCTCACGTTGAGTGTCCCGTGAGCGACACCGCATGGTAGGATGCTGACTTTCTCCTTGAGTAGAGAGACTTCAGGTAGGAGGTCCTCTAAGAATTCGAAGCAGAGTGTTTTCTCATGGCAGCTCTAACGGGGGCAATGTCGAAGACTACCAGGGCATGTTGGACTGCCTAGAAATGTGGTTCTGATGCTGTTCGAGTGCTCTAGAAATGTAGCTCTCCTGAAGTAACGTGCAGTGTGTTGCCCATCCCTCGGCAGACACGGAGGGCCTCCGAGGGACCTATGGGCCTCGATGTTGCTCAGTAGGCCCACAGGGGTGTGGAGGTACTCAGTGATCTTGGAACGAAAAGGATGCTCACCCGAGGGGCCTAGGAGTTCTCCAAGGCTACCTTCTTTCAAATAAAGCAGAACAGCGACTAAGAGCTCATGGAGAGAGCTGCATGCCTCCCGTTCTGCATGGCTACTCAGGGCCTTACCTCGAGGCAAGGACTCACGTTGAGATTCCCTTTAGCTCCAGAGCATGGCAAGATGAGCCCCACTCCGGCCATGGAAGCACCCTGTGTAGCCAGAGAAAGCTCATTTTCTTCCCAGACCCATGCCTACAGCGGCCAGAGGCCAGTCAACAGCAGAGCATTTCAGGGAGCTTCAAGGCAGCACGCGTGGAGCTTTGCAAATGGAAAAGCAAGGCTAGTACCATCGCGCCCCCATTTCCATGGGCACACGCAGCATACCTCCCTGTGGTTTCTGACAAGTCAAAAGAGACACAGAGCACACACTGGTTCCTTCCCTGAATCAACTTCTCGAGGCAGGGTGTTCTGCATCTAGTGAACGGCCTCAGCCAAGGCACGCCCTAGCTAGGCCTCTGGGCCCGTGCCTCTTCAGAAGCCTGCAGTGCTACAGGAAAAACTGTGCTTCAGTTGCAATAGGCAAGCACTCCGCCTTTCTCCGGGAGGCAGGGTGACTTCAGGTACGAGGTCCAGGATGGAAGGCGAAGCCGAGGGTTTCTCTCAGTGCAGCTCAGACTAGGGAAAGAGTGTGACTTCCACGGCATGTTGGACCTTGCTAGAACGGGGCTCGTGATCCTGTGCGAGTGCTGGGTAAATCAAGAAGTCCCAAGAAAGAGTGCAGTGTGTTGCCCATCCCTCGGCAGACACGGAGGGCCTCCGAGGGACCTATGGGCCTCGATGTTGCTCAGTAGGCCCACAGCGGTGTGGAGGTACTCAGTGATCTTGGAACGAAAATGATGCTCACCCGAGGGGCCTAGGAGTTCTCAAATGCTACCTTCTTTCAAATAAAGCAGAACAGCGACTAAGAGCTCACGGAGAGAGCTGCATGCCTCCCTTCCTGCATGGCTACTCAGGGCCTTACCTCGAGGCAAGGACTCACGTTGAGATTCCCTTTAGCTCCAGAGCATGGCAAGATGAGCCCCACCCCGGCCATGGAAGCACCCTGTGTAGCCAGAGAAAGCTCATTTTCTTCCCAGACCCATGCCTACAGCGGCCAGAGGCCTGACAACAGCAGAGCATTTCAGGGCGCTTCAAGGGAGCGTGAACGGGGCTTTGCAAATGAAAAAGCAAGGCTAGTACCGTCGCGCCCCCATTTCCATGGGCACACGCAGCATACCTCCCTGTGGTTTCTGAGCAGTCAAAAGAGACACAGAGCACACACTTCGTCCTTCCCCGAATCAGCTTCTCGAGGCAGGGTGTTCTGCATGTAGTGAACGGCCTCAACCAAGGCGCGCCCTAGCTAGGCCTCTGGGCCCGTGCCTCTTCAGAAGCCTGCAGTGCTACAGGAAAAACTGTGCTTTAGTGGCAATAGGAACGCAAGCCGACTTTCTCCTGGAGGCAGCGTGACTTCAGGTAGGAGGTCCTGGTTGGAAGGCGAAGCCTAGTGTTTTTTTCAGTGCAGCTCAGAGTAGGGAATGAGTGCGACTTCCACGGCATGTTGGAACCTGCTAGAACCGTGCTCGTGAACCTGTGGTAGTGCTGGGGGAATCAAGCTGTCCCAGGAAAGAGTGTACTGTTTTGCCCCTCACTCGGCATACACAGTGTGAGTCCGAAGGCCTACCGGCCTGGATGTTGTTTAGTAGGGCCCGGGGAGCCTGGGGGTACTCCGTGTTCTTGCAGGGCATAGGGTTTCCAGGCGAGGCACCTAGGTGTCCCGAAAAGCGTACTGGCGTTCAAAGGCTGCAGAGGAGCGCCTGCGGCCTCATGGAAACTGCTGCACGCCTCCGCTTCTGCAGAGCAATTCAGGGCCTTACCTCGAGGCAAGTCTTCACGTTGAGTGTCCCGTGAGCGACACCGCATGGTAGGATGCTGACTTTCTCCTTGAGTAGAGAGACTTCAGGTAGGAGGTCCTCTAAGAATTCGAAGCAGAGTGTTTTCTCATGGCAGCTCTAACGGGGGCAATGTCGAAGACTACCAGGGCATGTTGGACTGCCTAGAAATGTGGTTCTGATGCTGTTCGAGTGCTCTAGAAATGTAGCTCTCCTGAAGTAACGTGCAGTGTGTTGCCCATCCCTCGGCAGACACGGAGGGCCTCCGAGGGACCTATGGGCCTCGATGTTGCTCAGTAGGCCCACAGGGGTGTGGAGGTACTCAGTGATCTTGGAACGAAAAGGATGCTCACCCGAGGGGCCTAGGAGTTCTCCAAGGCTACCTTCTTTCAAATAAAGCAGAACAGCGACTAAGAGCTCATGGAGAGAGCTGCATGCCTCCCGTTCTGCATGGCTACTCAGGGCCTTACCTCGAGGCAAGGACTCACGTTGAGATTCCCTTTAGCTCCAGAGCATGGCAAGATGAGCCCCACTCCGGCCATGGAAGCACCCTGTGTAGCCAGAGAAAGCTCATTTTCTTCCCAGACCCATGCCTACAGCGGCCAGAGGCCAGTCAACAGCAGAGCATTTCAGGGAGCTTCAAGGCAGCACGCGTGGAGCTTTGCAAATGGAAAAGCAAGGCTAGTACCATCGCGCCCCCATTTCCATGGGCACACGCAGCATACCTCCCTGTGGTTTCTGACAAGTCAAAAGAGACACAGAGCACACACTGGTTCCTTCCCTGAATCAACTTCTCGAGGCAGGGTGTTCTGCATCTAGTGAACGGCCTCAGCCAAGGCACGCCCTAGCTAGGCCTCTGGGCCCGTGCCTCTTCAGAAGCCTGCAGTGCTACAGGAAAAACTGTGCTTCAGTTGCAATAGGCAAGCACTCCGCCTTTCTCCGGGAGGCAGGGTGACTTCAGGTACGAGGTCCAGGATGGAAGGCGAAGCCGAGGGTTTCTCTCAGTGCAGCTCAGACTAGGGAAAGAGTGTGACTTCCACGGCATGTTGGACCTTGCTAGAACGGGGCTCGTGATCCTGTGCGAGTGCTGGGTAAATCAAGAAGTCCCAAGAAAGAGTGCAGTGTGTTGCCCATCCCTCGGCAGACACGGAGGGCCTCCGAGGGACCTATGGGCCTCGATGTTGCTCAGTAGGCCCACAGCGGTGTGGAGGTACTCAGTGATCTTGGAACGAAAATGATGCTCACCCGAGGGGCCTAGGAGTTCTCAAATGCTACCTTCTTTCAAATAAAGCAGAACAGCGACTAAGAGCTCACGGAGAGAGCTGCATGCCTCCCTTCCTGCATGGCTACTCAGGGCCTTACCTCGAGGCAAGGACTCACGTTGAGATTCCCTTTAGCTCCAGAGCATGGCAAGATGAGCCCCACCCCGGCCATGGAAGCACCCTGTGTAGCCAGAGAAAGCTCATTTTCTTCCCAGACCCATGCCTACAGCGGCCAGAGGCCTGACAACAGCAGAGCATTTCAGGGCGCTTCAAGGGAGCGTGAACGGGGCTTTGCAAATGAAAAAGCAAGGCTAGTACCGTCGCGCCCCCATTTCCATGGGCACACGCAGCATACCTCCCTGTGGTTTCTGAGCAGTCAAAAGAGACACAGAGCACACACTTCGTCCTTCCCCGAATCAGCTTCTCGAGGCAGGGTGTTCTGCATGTAGTGAACGGCCTCAACCAAGGCGCGCCCTAGCTAGGCCTCTGGGCCCGTGCCTCTTCAGAAGCCTGCAGTGCTACAGGAAAAACTGTGCTTTAGTGGCAATAGGAACGCAAGCCGACTTTCTCCTGGAGGCAGCGTGACTTCAGGTAGGAGGTCCTGGTTGGAAGGCGAAGCCTAGTGTTTTTTTCAGTGCAGCTCAGAGTAGGGAATGAGTGCGACTTCCACGGCATGTTGGAACCTGCTAGAACCGTGCTCGTGAACCTGTGGTAGTGCTGGGGGAATCAAGCTGTCCCAGGAAAGAGTGTACTGTTTTGCCCCTCACTCGGCATACACAGTGTGAGTCCGAAGGCCTACCGGCCTGGATGTTGTTTAGTAGGGCCCGGGGAGCCTGGGGGTACTCCGTGTTCTTGCAGGGCATAGGGTTTCCAGGCGAGGCACCTAGGTGTCCCGAAAAGCGTACTGGCGTTCAAAGGCTGCAGAGGAGCGCCTGCGGCCTCATGGAAACTGCTGCACGCCTCCGCTTCTGCAGAGCAATTCAGGGCCTTACCTCGAGGCAAGTCTTCACGTTGAGTGTCCCGTGAGCGACACCGCATGGTAGGATGCTGACTTTCTCCTTGAGTAGAGAGACTTCAGGTAGGAGGTCCTCTAAGAATTCGAAGCAGAGTGTTTTCTCATGGCAGCTCTAACGGGGGCAATGTCGAAGACTACCAGGGCATGTTGGACTGCCTAGAAATGTGGTTCTGATGCTGTTCGAGTGCTCTAGAAATGTAGCTCTCCTGAAGTAACGTGCAGTGTGTTGCCCATCCCTCGGCAGACACGGAGGGCCTCCGAGGGACCTATGGGCCTCGATGTTGCTCAGTAGGCCCACAGGGGTGTGGAGGTACTCAGTGATCTTGGAACGAAAAGGATGCTCACCCGAGGGGCCTAGGAGTTCTCCAAGGCTACCTTCTTTCAAATAAAGCAGAACAGCGACTAAGAGCTCATGGAGAGAGCTGCATGCCTCCCGTTCTGCATGGCTACTCAGGGCCTTACCTCGAGGCAAGGACTCACGTTGAGATTCCCTTTAGCTCCAGAGCATGGCAAGATGAGCCCCACTCCGGCCATGGAAGCACCCTGTGTAGCCAGAGAAAGCTCATTTTCTTCCCAGACCCATGCCTACAGCGGCCAGAGGCCTGACAACAGCAGAGCATTTCAGGGCGCTTCAAGGGAGCGTGAACGGGGCTTTGCAAATGAAAAAGCAAGGCTAGTACCGTCGCGCCCCCATTTCCATGGGCACACGCAGCATACCTCCCTGTGGTTTCTGAGCAGTCAAAAGAGACACAGAGCACACACTTCGTCCTTCCCCGAATCAGCTTCTCGAGGCAGGGTGTTCTGCATGTAGTGAACGGCCTCAACCAAGGCGCGCCCTAGCTAGGCCTCTGGGCCCGTGCCTCTTCAGAAGCCTGCAGTGCTACAGGAAAAACTGTGCTTCAGTTGCAATAGGCAAGCACTCCGCCTTTCTCCGGGAGGCAGGGTGACTTCAGGTACGAGGTCCAGGATGGAAGGCGAAGCCGAGGGTTTCTCTCAGTGCAGCTCAGACTAGGGAAAGAGTGTGACTTCCACGGCATGTTGGACCTTGCTAGAACGGGGCTCGTGATCCTGTGCGAGTGCTGGGTAAATCAAGAAGTCCCAAGAAAGAGTGCAGTGTGTTGCCCATCACTCGGCAGACACGGAGGGCCTCCGAGGGACCTATGGGCCTCGATGTTGCTCAGTAGGCCCACAGCGGTGTGGAGGTACTCAGTGATCTTGGAACGAAAATGATGCTCACCCGAGGGGCCTAGGAGTTCTCAAATGCTACCTTCTTTCAAATAAAGCAGAACAGCGACTAAGAGCTCACGGAGAGAGCTGCATGCCTCCCTTCCTGCATGGCTACTCAGGGCCTTACCTCGAGGCAAGGACTCACGTTGAGATTCCCTTTAGCTCCAGAGCATGGCAAGATGAGCCCACCCCGGCCATGGAAGCACCCTGTGTAGCCAGAGAAAGCTCATTTTCTTCCCAGACCCATGCCTACAGCGGCCAGAGGCCAGTCAACAGCAGAGCATTTCAGGGAGCTTCAAGGCAGCACGCGTGGAGCTTTGCAAATGGAAAAGCAAGGCTAGTACCATCGCGCCCCCATTTCCATGGGCACACGCAGCATACCTCCCTGTGGTTTCTGACAAGTCAAAAGAGACACAGAGCACACACTGGTTCCTTCCCTGAATCAACTTCTCGAGGCAGGGTGTTCTGCATCTAGTGAACGGCCTCAGCCAAGGCACGCCCTAGCTAGGCCTCTGGGCCCGTGCCTCTTCAGAAGCCTGCAGTGCTACAGGAAAAACTGTGCTTCAGTTGCAATAGGCAAGCACTCCGCCTTTCTCCGGGAGGCAGGGTGACTTCAGGTACGAGGTCCAGGATGGAAGGCGAAGCCGAGGGTTTCTCTCAGTGCAGCTCAGACTAGGGAAAGAGTGTGACTTCCACGGCATGTTGGACCTTGCTAGAACGGGGCTCGTGATCCTGTGCGAGTGCTGGGTAAATCAAGAAGTCCCAAGAAAGAGTGCAGTGTGTTGCCCATCCCTCGGCAGACACGGAGGGCCTCCGAGGGACCTATGGGCCTCGATGTTGCTCAGTAGGCCCACAGCGGTGTGGAGGTACTCAGTGATCTTGGAACGAAAATGATGCTCACCCGAGGGGCCTAGGAGTTCTCAAATGCTACCTTCTTTCAAATAAAGCAGAACAGCGACTACGAGCTCACGGAGAGAGCTGCATGCCTCCCTTCCTGCATGGCTACTCAGGGCCTTACCTCGAGGCAAGGACTCACGTTGAGATTCCCTTTAGCTCCAGAGCATGGCAAGATGAGCCCCACCCCGGCCATGGAAGCACCCTGTGTAGCCAGAGAAAGCTCATTTTCTTCCCAGACCCATGCCTACAGCGGCCAGAGGCCTGACAACAGCAGAGCATTTCAGGGCGCTTCAAGGGAGCGTGAACGGGGCTTTGCAAATGAAAAAGCAAGGCTAGTACCGTCGCGCCCCCATTTCCATGGGCACACGCAGCATACCTCCCTGTGGTTTCTGAGCAGTCAAAAGAGACACAGAGCACACACTTCGTCCTTCCCCGAATCAGCTTCTCGAGGCAGGGTGTTCTGCATGTAGTGAACGGCCTCAACCAAGGCGCGCCCTAGCTAGGCCTCTGGGCCCGTGCCTCTTCAGAAGCCTGCAGTGCTACAGGAAAAACTGTGCTTTAGTGGCAATAGGAACGCAAGCCGACTTTCTCCTGGAGGCAGCGTGACTTCAGGTAGGAGGTCCTGGTTGGAAGGCGAAGCCTAGTGTTTTTTTCAGTGCAGCTCAGAGTAGGGAATGAGTGCGACTTCCACGGCATGTTGGAACCTGCTAGAACCGTGCTCGTGAACCTGTGGTAGTGCTGGGGGAATCAAGCTGTCCCAGGAAAGAGTGTACTGTTTTGCCCCTCACTCGGCATACACAGTGTGAGTCCGAAGGCCTACCGGCCTGGATGTTGTTTAGTAGGGCCCGGGGAGCCTGGGGGTACTCCGTGTTCTTGCAGGGCATAGGGTTTCCAGGCGAGGCACCTAGGTGTCCCGAAAAGCGTACTGGCGTTCAAAGGCTGCAGAGGAGCGCCTGCGGCCTCATGGAAACTGCTGCACGCCTCCGCTTCTGCAGAGCAATTCAGGGCCTTACCTCGAGGCAAGTCTTCACGTTGAGTGTCCCGTGAGCGACACCGCATGGTAGGATGCTGACTTTCTCCTTGAGTAGAGAGACTTCAGGTAGGAGGTCCTCTAAGAATTCGAAGCAGAGTGTTTTCTCATGGCAGCTCTAACGGGGGCAATGTCGAAGACTACCAGGGCATGTTGGACTGCCTAGAAATGTGGTTCTGATGCTGTTCGAGTGCTCTAGAAATGTAGCTCTCCTGAAGTAACGTGCAGTGTGTTGCCCATCCCTCGGCAGACACGGAGGGCCTCCGAGGGACCTATGGGCCTCGATGTTGCTCAGTAGGCCCACAGGGGTGTGGAGGTACTCAGTGATCTTGGAACGAAAAGGATGCTCACCCGAGGGGCCTAGGAGTTCTCCAAGGCTACCTTCTTTCAAATAAAGCAGAACAGCGACTAAGAGCTCATGGAGAGAGCTGCATGCCTCCCGTTCTGCATGGCTACTCAGGGCCTTACCTCGAGGCAAGGACTCACGTTGAGATTCCCTTTAGCTCCAGAGCATGGCAAGATGAGCCCCACTCCGGCCATGGAAGCACCCTGTGTAGCCAGAGAAAGCTCATTTTCTTCCCAGACCCATGCCTACAGCGGCCAGAGGCCTGACAACAGCAGAGCATTTCAGGGCGCTTCAAGGGAGCGTGAACGGGGCTTTGCAAATGAAAAAGCAAGGCTAGTACCGTCGCGCCCCCATTTCCATGGGCACACGCAGCATACCTCCCTGTGGTTTCTGAGCAGTCAAAAGAGACACAGAGCACACACTTCGTCCTTCCCCGAATCAGCTTCTCGAGGCAGGGTGTTCTGCATGTAGTGAACGGCCTCAACCAAGGCGCGCCCTAGCTAGGCCTCTGGGCCCGTGCCTCTTCAGAAGCCTGCAGTGCTACAGGAAAAACTGTGCTTCAGTTGCAATAGGCAAGCACTCCGCCTTTCTCCGGGAGGCAGGGTGACTTCAGGTACGAGGTCCAGGATGGAAGGCGAAGCCGAGGGTTTCTCTCAGTGCAGCTCAGACTAGGGAAAGAGTGTGACTTCCACGGCATGTTGGACCTTGCTAGAACGGGGCTCGTGATCCTGTGCGAGTGCTGGGTAAATCAAGAAGTCCCAAGAAAGAGTGCAGTGTGTTGCCCATCACTCGGCAGACACGGAGGGCCTCCGAGGGACCTATGGGCCTCGATGTTGCTCAGTAGGCCCACAGCGGTGTGGAGGTACTCAGTGATCTTGGAACGAAAATGATGCTCACCCGAGGGGCCTAGGAGTTCTCAAATGCTACCTTCTTTCAAATAAAGCAGAACAGCGACTAAGAGCTCACGGAGAGAGCTGCATGCCTCCCTTCCTGCATGGCTACTCAGGGCCTTACCTCGAGGCAAGGACTCACGTTGAGATTCCCTTTAGCTCCAGAGCATGGCAAGATGAGCCCCACCCCGGCCATGGAAGCACCCTGTGTAGCCAGAGAAAGCTCATTTTCTTCCCAGACCCATGCCTACAGCGGCCAGAGGCCTGACAACAGCAGAGCATTTCAGGGCGCTTCAAGGGAGCGTGAACGGGGCTTTGCAAATGAAAAAGCAAGGCTAGTACCGTCGCGCCCCCATTTCCATGGGCACACGCAGCATACCTCCCTGTGGTTTCTGAGCAGTCAAAAGAGACACAGAGCACACACTTCGTCCTTCCCCGAATCAGCTTCTCGAGGCGGGGTGTTCTGCATGTAGTGAACGGCCTCAACCAAGGCGCGCCCTAGCTAGGCCTCTGGGCCCGTGCCTCTTCAGAAGCCTGCAGTGCTACAGGAAAAACTGTGCTTTAGTGGCAATAGGAACGCAAGCCGACTTTCTCCTGGAGGCAGCGTGACTTCAGGTAGGAGGTCCTGGTTGGAAGGCGAAGCCTAGTGTTTTTTTCAGTGCAGCTCAGAGTAGGGAATGAGTGCGACTTCCACGGCATGTTGGAACCTGCTAGAACCGTGCTCGTGAACCTGTGGTAGTGCTGGGGGAATCAAGCTGTCCCAGGAAAGAGTGTACTGTTTTGCCCCTCACTCGGCATACACAGTGTGAGTCCGAAGGCCTACCGGCCTGGATGTTGTTTAGTAGGGCCCGGGGAGCCTGGGGGTACTCCGTGTTCTTGCAGGGCATAGGGTTTCCAGGCGAGGCACCTAGGTGTCCCGAAAAGCGTACTGGCGTTCAAAGGCTGCAGAGGAGCGCCTGCGGCCTCATGGAAACTGCTGCACGCCTCCGCTTCTGCAGAGCAATTCAGGGCCTTACCTCGAGGCAAGTCCTCACGTTGAGTGTCCCGTGAGCGACACCGCATGGTAGGATGCTGACTTTCTCCTTGAGTAGAGAGACTTCAGGTAGGAGGTCCTCTAAGAATTCGAAGCAGAGTGTTTTCTCATGGCAGCTCTAACGGGGGCAATGTCGAAGACTACCAGGGCATGTTGGACTGCCTAGAAATGTGGTTCTGATGCTGTTCGAGTGCTCTAGAAATGTAGCTCTCCTGAAGTAACGTGCAGTGTGTTGCCCATCCCTCGGCAGACACGGAGGGCCTCCGAGGGACCTATGGGCCTCGATGTTGCTCAGTAGGCCCACAGGGGTGTGGAGGTACTCAGTGATCTTGGAACGAAAAGGATGCTCACCCGAGGGGCCTAGGAGTTCTCCAAGGCTACCTTCTTTCAAATAAAGCAGAACAGCGACTAAGAGCTCATGGAGAGAGCTGCATGCCTCCCGTTCTGCATGGCTACTCAGGGCCTTACCTCGAGGCAAGGACTCACGTTGAGATTCCCTTTAGCTCCAGAGCATGGCAAGATGAGCCCCACTCCGGCCATGGAAGCACCCTGTGTAGCCAGAGAAAGCTCATTTTCTTCCCAGACCCATGCCTACAGCGGCCAGAGGCCAGTCAACAGCAGAGCATTTCAGGGAGCTTCAAGGCAGCACGCGTGGAGCTTTGCAAATGGAAAAGCAAGGCTAGTACCATCGCGCCCCCATTTCCATGGGCACACGCAGCATACCTCCCTGTGGTTTCTGACAAGTCAAAAGAGACACAGAGCACACACTGGTTCCTTCCCTGAATCAACTTCTCGAGGCAGGGTGTTCTGCATCTAGTGAACGGCCTCAGCCAAGGCACGCCCTAGCTAGGCCTCTGGGCCCGTGCCTCTTCAGAAGCCTGCAGTGCTACAGGAAAAACTGTGCTTCAGTTGCAATAGGCAAGCACTCCGCCTTTCTCCGGGAGGCAGGGTGACTTCAGGTACGAGGTCCAGGATGGAAGGCGAAGCCGAGGGTTTCTCTCAGTGCAGCTCAGACTAGGGAAAGAGTGTGACTTCCACGGCATGTTGGACCTTGCTAGAACGGGGCTCGTGATCCTGTGCGAGTGCTGGGTAAATCAAGAAGTCCCAAGAAAGAGTGCAGTGTGTTGCCCATCCCTCGGCAGACACGGAGGGCCTCCGAGGGACCTATGGGCCTCGATGTTGCTCAGTAGGCCCACAGCGGTGTGGAGGTACTCAGTGATCTTGGAACGAAAATGATGCTCACCCGAGGGGCCTAGGAGTTCTCAAATGCTACCTTCTTTCAAATAAAGCAGAACAGCGACTAAGAGCTCACGGAGAGAGCTGCATGCCTCCCTTCCTGCATGGCTACTCAGGGCCTTACCTCGAGGCAAGGACTCACGTTGAGATTCCCTTTAGCTCCAGAGCATGGCAAGATGAGCCCCACCCCGGCCATGGAAGCACCCTGTGTAGCCAGAGAAAGCTCATTTTCTTCCCAGACCCATGCCTACAGCGGCCAGAGGCCTGACAACAGCAGAGCATTTCAGGGCGCTTCAAGGGAGCGTGAACGGGGCTTTGCAAATGAAAAAGCAAGGCTAGTACCGTCGCGCCCCCATTTCCATGGGCACACGCAGCATACCTCCCTGTGGTTTCTGAGCAGTCAAAAGAGACACAGAGCACACACTTCGTCCTTCCCCGAATCAGCTTCTCGAGGCAGGGTGTTCTGCATGTAGTGAACGGCCTCAACCAAGGCGCGCCCTAGCTAGGCCTCTGGGCCCGTGCCTCTTCAGAAGCCTGCAGTGCTACAGGAAAAACTGTGCTTTAGTGGCAATAGGAACGCAAGCCGACTTTCTCCTGGAGGCAGCGTGACTTCAGGTAGGAGGTCCTGGTTGGAAGGCGAAGCCTAGTGTTTTTTTCAGTGCAGCTCAGAGTAGGGAATGAGTGCGACTTCCACGGCATGTTGGAACGTGCTAGAACCGTGCTCGTGAACCTGTGGTAGTGCTGGGGGAATCAAGCTGTCCCAGGAAAGAGTGTACTGTTTTGCCCCTCACTCGGCATACACAGTGTGAGTCCGAAGGCCTACCGGCCTGGATGTTGTTTAGTAGGGCCCGGGGAGCCTGGGGGTACTCCGTGTTCTTGCAGGGCATAGGGTTTCCAGGCGAGGCACCTAGGTGTCCCGAAAAGCGTACTGGCGTTCAAAGGCTGCAGAGGAGCGCCTGCGGCCTCATGGAAACTGCTGCACGCCTCCGCTTCTGCAGAGCAATTCAGGGCCTTACCTCGAGGCAAGTCTTCACGTTGAGTGTCCCGTGAGCGACACCGCATGGTAGGATGCTGACTTTCTCCTTGAGTAGAGAGACTTCAGGTAGGAGGTCCTCTAAGAATTCGAAGCAGAGTGTTTTCTCATGGCAGCTCTAACGGGGGCAATGTCGAAGACTACCAGGGCATGTTGGACTGCCTAGAAATGTGGTTCTGATGCTGTTCGAGTGCTCTAGAAATGTAGCTCTCCTGAAGTAACGTGCAGTGTGTTGCCCATCCCTCGGCAGACACGGAGGGCCTCCGAGGGACCTATGGGCCTCGATGTTGCTCAGTAGGCCCACAGGGGTGTGGAGGTACTCAGTGATCTTGGAACGAAAAGGATGCTCACCCGAGGGGCCTAGGAGTTCTCCAAGGCTACCTTCTTTCAAATAAAGCAGAACAGCGACTAAGAGCTCATGGAGAGAGCTGCATGCCTCCCGTTCTGCATGGCTACTCAGGGCCTTACCTCGAGGCAAGGACTCACGTTGAGATTCCCTTTAGCTCCAGAGCATGGCAAGATGAGCCCCACTCCGGCCATGGAAGCACCCTGTGTAGCCAGAGAAAGCTCATTTTCTTCCCAGACCCATGCCTACAGCGGCCAGAGGCCAGTCAACAGCAGAGCATTTCAGGGAGCTTCAAGGCAGCACGCGTGGAGCTTTGCAAATGGAAAAGCAAGGCTAGTACCATCGCGCCCCCATTTCCATGGGCACACGCAGCATACCTCCCTGTGGTTTCTGAGCAGTCAAAAGAGACACAGAGCACACACTGGTTCCTTCCCTGAATCAACTTCTCGAGGCAGGGTGTTCTGCATCTAGTGAACGGCCTCAGCCAAGGCACGCCCTAGCTAGGCCTCTGGGCCCGTGCCTCTTCAGAAGCCTGCAGTGCTACAGGAAAAACTGTGCTTCAGTGGCAATAGGCAAGCACTCCGCCTTTCTCCGGGAGGCAGGGTGACTTCAGGTACGAGGTCCAGGATGGAAGGCGAAGCCGAGGGTTTCTCTCAGTGCAGCTCAGACTAGGGAAAGAGTGTGACTTCCACGGCATGTTGGACCTTGCTAGAACGGGGCTCGTGATCCTGTGCGAGTGCTGGGTAAATCAAGAAGTCCCAAGAAAGAGTGCAGTGTGTTGCCCATCCCTCGGCAGACACGGAGGGCCTCCGAGGGACCTATGGGCCTCGATGTTGCTCAGTAGGCCCACAGCGGTGTGGAGGTACTCAGTGATCTTGGAACGAAAATGATGCTCACCCGAGGGGCCTAGGAGTTCTCAAATGCTACCTTCTTTCAAATAAAGCAGAACAGCGACTACGAGCTCACGGAGAGAGCTGCATGCCTCCCTTCCTGCATGGCTACTCAGGGCCTTACCTCGAGGCAAGGACTCACGTTGAGATTCCCTTTAGCTCTAGAGCATGGCAAGATGAGGCCCACCCCGGCCATGGAAGCACCCTGTGTAGCCAGAGAAAGCTCATTTTCTTCCCAGACCCATGCCTACAGCGGCCAGAGGCCTGACAACAGCAGAGCATTTCAGGGCGCTTCAAGGGAGCGTGAACGGGGCTTTGCAAATGAAAAAGCAAGGCTAGTACCGTCGCGCCCCCATTTCCATGGGCACACGCAGCATACCTCCCTGTGGTTTCTGAGCAGTCAAAAGAGACACAGAGCACACACTTCGTCCTTCCCCGAATCAGCTTCTCGAGGCAGGGTGTTCTGCATGTAGTGAACGGCCTCAACCAAGGCGCGCCCTAGCTAGGCCTCTGGGCCCGTGCCTCTTCAGAAGCCTGCAGTGCTACAGGAAAAACTGTGCTTTAGTGGCAATAGGAACGCAAGCCGACTTTCTCCTGGAGGCAGCGTGACTTCAGGTAGGAGGTCCTGGTTGGAAGGCGAAGCCTAGTGTTTTTTTCAGTGCAGCTCAGAGTAGGGAATGAGTGCGACTTCCACGGCATGTTGGAACCTGCTAGAACCGTGCTCGTGAACCTGTGGTAGTGCTGGGGGAATCAAGCTGTCCCAGGAAAGAGTGTACTGTTTTGCCCCTCACTCGGCATACACAGTGTGAGTCCGAAGGCCTACCGGCCTGGATGTTGTTTAGTAGGGCCCGGGGAGCCTGGGGGTACTCCGTGTTCTTGCAGGGCATAGGGTTTCCAGGCGAGGCACCTAGGTGTCCCGAAAAGCGTACTGGCGTTCAAAGGCTGCAGAGGAGCGCCTGCGGCCTCATGGAAACTGCTGCACGCCTCCGCTTCTGCAGAGCAATTCAGGGCCTTACCTCGAGGCAAGTCCTCACGTTGAGTGTCCCGTGAGCGACACCGCATGGTAGGATGCTGACTTTCTCCTTGAGTAGAGAGACTTCAGGTAGGAGGTCCTCTAAGAATTCGAAGCAGAGTGTTTTCTCATGGCAGCTCTAACGGGGGCAATGTCGAAGACTACCAGGGCATGTTGGACTGCCTAGAAATGTGGTTCTGATGCTGTTCGAGTGCTCTAGAAATGTAGCTCTCCTGAAGTAACGTGCAGTGTGTTGCCCATCCCTCGGCAGACACGGAGGGCCTCCGAGGGACCTATGGGCCTCGATGTTGCTCAGTAGGCCCACAGGGGTGTGGAGGTACTCAGTGATCTTGGAACGAAAAGGATGCTCACCCGAGGGGCCTAGGAGTTCTCCAAGGCTACCTTCTTTCAAATAAAGCAGAACAGCGACTAAGAGCTCATGGAGAGAGCTGCATGCCTCCCGTTCTGCATGGCTACTCAGGGCCTTACCTCGAGGCAAGGACTCACGTTGAGATTCCCTTTAGCTCCAGAGCATGGCAAGATGAGCCCCACTCCGGCCATGGAAGCACCCTGTGTAGCCAGAGAAAGCTCATTTTCTTCCCAGACCCATGCCTACAGCGGCCAGAGGCCAGTCAACAGCAGAGCATTTCAGGGAGCTTCAAGGCAGCACGCGTGGAGCTTTGCAAATGGAAAAGCAAGGCTAGTACCATCGCGCCCCCATTTCCATGGGCACACGCAGCATACCTCCCTGTGGTTTCTGACAAGTCAAAAGAGACACAGAGCACACACTGGTTCCTTCCCTGAATCAACTTCTCGAGGCAGGGTGTTCTGCATCTAGTGAACGGCCTCAGCCAAGGCACGCCCTAGCTAGGCCTCTGGGCCCGTGCCTCTTCAGAAGCCTGCAGTGCTACAGGAAAAACTGTGCTTCAGTTGCAATAGGCAAGCACTCCGCCTTTCTCCGGGAGGCAGGGTGACTTCAGGTACGAGGTCCAGGATGGAAGGCGAAGCCGAGGGTTTCTCTCAGTGCAGCTCAGACTAGGGAAAGAGTGTGACTTCCACGGCATGTTGGACCTTGCTAGAACGGGGCTCGTGATCCTGTGCGAGTGCTGGGTAAATCAAGAAGTCCCAAGAAAGAGTGCAGTGTGTTGCCCATCCCTCGGCAGACACGGAGGGCCTCCGAGGGACCTATGGGCCTCGATGTTGCTCAGTAGGCCCACAGGGGTGTGGAGGTACTCAGTGATCTTGGAACGAAAAGGATGCTCACCCGAGGGGCCTAGGAGTTCTCCAAGGCTACCTTCTTTCAAATAAAGCAGAACAGCGACTAAGAGCTCATGGAGAGAGCTGCATGCCTCCCGTTCTGCATGGCTACTCAGGGCCTTACCTCGAGGCAAGGACTCACGTTGAGATTCCCTTTAGCTCCAGAGCATGGCAAGATGAGCCCCACTCCGGCCATGGAAGCACCCTGTGTAGCCAGAGAAAGCTCATTTTCTTCCCAGACCCATGCCTACAGCGGCCAGAGGCCAGTCAACAGCAGAGCATTTCAGGGAGCTTCAAGGCAGCACGCGTGGAGCTTTGCAAATGGAAAAGCAAGGCTAGTACCATCGCGCCCCCATTTCCATGGGCACACGCAGCATACCTCCCTGTGGTTTCTGACAAGTCAAAAGAGACACAGAGCACACACTGGTTCCTTCCCTGAATCAACTTCTCGAGGCAGGGTGTTCTGCATCTAGTGAACGGCCTCAGCCAAGGCACGCCCTAGCTAGGCCTCTGGGCCCGTGCCTCTTCAGAAGCCTGCAGTGCTACAGGAAAAACTGTGCTTCAGTTGCAATAGGCAAGCACTCCGCCTTTCTCCGGGAGGCAGGGTGACTTCAGGTACGAGGTCCAGGATGGAAGGCGAAGCCGAGGGTTTCTCTCAGTGCAGCTCAGACTAGGGAAAGAGTGTGACTTCCACGGCATGTTGGACCTTGCTAGAACGGGGCTCGTGATCCTGTGCGAGTGCTGGGTAAATCAAGAAGTCCCAAGAAAGAGTGCAGTGTGTTGCCCATCACTCGGCAGACACGGAGGGCCTCCGAGGGACCTATGGGCCTCGATGTTGCTCAGTAGGCCCACAGCGGTGTGGAGGTACTCAGTGATCTTGGAACGAAAATGATGCTCACCCGAGGGGCCTAGGAGTTCTCAAATGCTACCTTCTTTCAAATAAAGCAGAACAGCGACTAAGAGCTCACGGAGAGAGCTGCATGCCTCCCTTCCTGCATGGCTACTCAGGGCCTTACCTCGAGGCAAGGACTCACGTTGAGATTCCCTTTAGCTCCAGAGCATGGCAAGATGAGCCCCACCCCGGCCATGGAAGCACCCTGTGTAGCCAGAGAAAGCTCATTTTCTTCCCAGACCCATGCCTACAGCGGCCAGAGGCCTGACAACAGCAGAGCATTTCAGGGCGCTTCAAGGGAGCGTGAACGGGGCTTTGCAAATGAAAAAGCAAGGCTAGTACCGTCGCGCCCCCATTTCCATGGGCACACGCAGCATACCTCCCTGTGGTTTCTGAGCAGTCAAAAGAGACACAGAGCACACACTTCGTCCTTCCCCGAATCAGCTTCTCGAGGCAGGGTGTTCTGCATGTAGTGAACGGCCTCAACCAAGGCGCGCCCTAGCTAGGCCTCTGGGCCCGTGCCTCTTCAGAAGCCTGCAGTGCTACAGGAAAAACTGTGCTTTAGTGGCAATAGGAACGCAAGCCGACTTTCTCCTGGAGGCAGCGTGACTTCAGGTAGGAGGTCCTGGTTGGAAGGCGAAGCCTAGTGTTTTTTTCAGTGCAGCTCAGAGTAGGGAATGAGTGCGACTTCCACGGCATGTTGGAACCTGCTAGAACCGTGCTCGTGAACCTGTGGTAGTGCTGGGGGAATCAAGCTGTCCCAGGAAAGAGTGTACTGTTTTGCCCCTCACTCGGCATACACAGTGTGAGTCCGAAGGCCTACCGGCCTGGATGTTGTTTAGTAGGGCCCGGGGAGCCTGGGGGTACTCCGTGTTCTTGCAGGGCATAGGGTTTCCAGGCGAGGCACCTAGGTGTCCCGAAAAGCGTACTGGCGTTCAAAGGCTGCAGAGGAGCGCCTGCGGCCTCATGGAAACTGCTGCACGCCTCCGCTTCTGCAGAGCAATTCAGGGCCTTACCTCGAGGCAAGTCCTCACGTTGAGTGTCCCGTGAGCGACACCGCATGGTAGGATGCTGACTTTCTCCTTGAGTAGAGAGACTTCAGGTAGGAGGTCCTCTAAGAATTCGAAGCAGAGTGTTTTCTCATGGCAGCTCTAACGGGGGCAATGTCGAAGACTACCAGGGCATGTTGGACTGCCTAGAAATGTGGTTCTGATGCTGTTCGAGTGCTCTAGAAATGTAGCTCTCCTGAAGTAACGTGCAGTGTGTTGCCCATCCCTCGGCAGACACGGAGGGCCTCCGAGGGACCTATGGGCCTCGATGTTGCTCAGTAGGCCCACAGGGGTGTGGAGGTACTCAGTGATCTTGGAACGAAAAGGATGCTCACCCGAGGGGCCTAGGAGTTCTCCAAGGCTACCTTCTTTCAAATAAAGCAGAACAGCGACTAAGAGCTCATGGAGAGAGCTGCATGCCTCCCGTTCTGCATGGCTACTCAGGGCCTTACCTCGAGGCAAGGACTCACGTTGAGATTCCCTTTAGCTCCAGAGCATGGCAAGATGAGCCCCACTCCGGCCATGGAAGCACCCTGTGTAGCCAGAGAAAGCTCATTTTCTTCCCAGACCCATGCCTACAGCGGCCAGAGGCCAGTCAACAGCAGAGCATTTCAGGGAGCTTCAAGGCAGCACGCGTGGAGCTTTGCAAATGGAAAAGCAAGGCTAGTACCATCGCGCCCCCATTTCCATGGGCACACGCAGCATACCTCCCTGTGGTTTCTGAGCAGTCAAAAGAGACACAGAGCACACACTGGTTCCTTCCCTGAATCAACTTCTCGAGGCAGGGTGTTCTGCATCTAGTGAACGGCCTCAGCCAAGGCACGCCCTAGCTAGGCCTCTGGGCCCGTGCCTCTTCAGAAGCCTGCAGTGCTACAGGAAAAACTGTGCTTCAGTTGCAATAGGAACGCAAGCCGACTTTCTCCTGGAGGCAGCGTGACTTCAGGTAGGAGGTCCTGGTTGGAAGGCGAAGCCTAGTGTTTTTTTCAGTGCAGCTCAGAGTAGGGAATGAGTGCGACTTCCACGGCATGTTGGAACCTGCTAGAACCGTGCTCGTGAACCTGTGGTAGTGCTGGGGGAATCAAGCTGTCCCAGGAAAGAGTGTACTGTTTTGCCCCTCACTCGGCATACACAGTGTGAGTCCGAAGGCCTACCGGCCTGGATGTTGTTTAGTAGGGCCCGGGGAGCCTGGGGGTACTCCGTGTTCTTGCAGGGCATAGGGTTTCCAGGCGAGGCACCTAGGTGTCCCGAAAAGCGTACTGGCGTTCAAAGGCTGCAGAGGAGCGCCTGCGGCCTCATGGAAACTGCTGCACGCCTCCGCTTCTGCAGAGCAATTCAGGGCCTTACCTCGAGGCAAGTCCTCACGTTGAGTGTCCCGTGAGCGACACCGCATGGTAGGATGCTGACTTTCTCCTTGAGTAGAGAGACTTCAGGTAGGAGGTCCTCTAAGAATTCGAAGCAGAGTGTTTTCTCATGGCAGCTCTAACGGGGGCAATGTCGAAGACTACCAGGGCATGTTGGACTGCCTAGAAATGTGGTTCTGATGCTGTTCGAGTGCTCTAGAAATGTAGCTCTCCTGAAGTAACGTGCAGTGTGTTGCCCATCCCTCGGCAGACACGGAGGGCCTCCGAGGGACCTATGGGCCTCGATGTTGCTCAGTAGGCCCACAGGGGTGTGGAGGTACTCAGTGATCTTGGAACGAAAAGGATGCTCACCCGAGGGGCCTAGGAGTTCTCCAAGGCTACCTTCTTTCAAATAAAGCAGAACAGCGACTAAGAGCTCATGGAGAGAGCTGCATGCCTCCCGTTCTGCATGGCTACTCAGGGCCTTACCTCGAGGCAAGGACTCACGTTGAGATTCCCTTTAGCTCCAGAGCATGGCAAGATGAGCCCCACTCCGGCCATGGAAGCACCCTGTGTAGCCAGAGAAAGCTCATTTTCTTCCCAGACCCATGCCTACAGCGGCCAGAGGCCAGTCAACAGCAGAGCATTTCAGGGAGCTTCAAGGCAGCACGCGTGGAGCTTTGCAAATGGAAAAGCAAGGCTAGTACCATCGCGCCCCCATTTCCATGGGCACACGCAGCATACCTCCCTGTGGTTTCTGAGCAGTCAAAAGAGACACAGAGCACACACTGGTTCCTTCCCTGAATCAACTTCTCGAGGCAGGGTGTTCTGCATCTAGTGAACGGCCTCAGCCAAGGCACGCCCTAGCTAGGCCTCTGGGCCCGTGCCTCTTCAGAAGCCTGCAGTGCTACAGGAAAAACTGTGCTTCAGTTGCAATAGGCAAGCACTCCGCCTTTCTCCGGGAGGCAGGGTGACTTCAGGTACGAGGTCCAGGATGGAAGGCGAAGCCGAGGGTTTCTCTCAGTGCAGCTCAGACTAGGGAAAGAGTGTGACTTCCACGGCATGTTGGACCTTGCTAGAACGGGGCTCGTGATCCTGTGCGAGTGCTGGGTAAATCAAGAAGTCCCAAGAAAGAGTGCAGTGTGTTGCCCATCCCTCGGCAGACACGGAGGGCCTCCGAGGGACCTATGGGCCTCGATGTTGCTCAGTAGGCCCACAGGGGTGTGGAGGTACTCAGTGATCTTGGAACGAAAAGGATGCTCACCCGAGGGGCCTAGGAGTTCTCCAAGGCTACCTTCTTTCAAATAAAGCAGAACAGCGACTAAGAGCTCATGGAGAGAGCTGCATGCCTCCCGTTCTGCATGGCTACTCAGGGCCTTACCTCGAGGCAAGGACTCACGTTGAGATTCCCTTTAGCTCCAGAGCATGGCAAGATGAGCCCCACTCCGGCCATGGAAGCACCCTGTGTAGCCAGAGAAAGCTCATTTTCTTCCCAGACCCATGCCTACAGCGGCCAGAGGCCAGTCAACAGCAGAGCATTTCAGGGAGCTTCAAGGCAGCACGCGTGGAGCTTTGCAAATGGAAAAGCAAGGCTAGTACCATCGCGCCCCCATTTCCATGGGCACACGCAGCATACCTCCCTGTGGTTTCTGACAAGTCAAAAGAGACACAGAGCACACACTGGTTCCTTCCCTGAATCAACTTCTCGAGGCAGGGTGTTCTGCATCTAGTGAACGGCCTCAGCCAAGGCACGCCCTAGCTAGGCCTCTGGGCCCGTGCCTCTTCAGAAGCCTGCAGTGCTACAGGAAAAACTGTGCTTCAGTTGCAATAGGCAAGCACTCCGCCTTTCTCCGGGAGGCAGGGTGACTTCAGGTACGAGGTCCAGGATGGAAGGCGAAGCCGAGGGTTTCTCTCAGTGCAGCTCAGACTAGGGAAAGAGTGTGACTTCCACGGCATGTTGGACCTTGCTAGAACGGGGCTCGTGATCCTGTGCGAGTGCTGGGTAAATCAAGAAGTCCCAAGAAAGAGTGCAGTGTGTTGCCCATCACTCGGCAGACACGGAGGGCCTCCGAGGGACCTATGGGCCTCGATGTTGCTCAGTAGGCCCACAGCGGTGTGGAGGTACTCAGTGATCTTGGAACGAAAATGATGCTCACCCGAGGGGCCTAGGAGTTCTCAAATGCTACCTTCTTTCAAATAAAGCAGAACAGCGACTAAGAGCTCACGGAGAGAGCTGCATGCCTCCCTTCCTGCATGGCTACTCAGGGCCTTACCTCGAGGCAAGGACTCACGTTGAGATTCCCTTTAGCTCCAGAGCATGGCAAGATGAGCCCCACCCCGGCCATGGAAGCACCCTGTGTAGCCAGAGAAAGCTCATTTTCTTCCCAGACCCATGCCTACAGCGGCCAGAGGCCTGACAACAGCAGAGCATTTCAGGGCGCTTCAAGGGAGCGTGAACGGGGCTTTGCAAATGAAAAAGCAAGGCTAGTACCGTCGCGCCCCCATTTCCATGGGCACACGCAGCATACCTCCCTGTGGTTTCTGAGCAGTCAAAAGAGACACAGAGCACACACTTCGTCCTTCCCCGAATCAGCTTCTCGAGGCAGGGTGTTCTGCATGTAGTGAACGGCCTCAACCAAGGCGCGCCCTAGCTAGGCCTCTGGGCCCGTGCCTCTTCAGAAGCCTGCAGTGCTACAGGAAAAACTGTGCTTTAGTGGCAATAGGAACGCAAGCCGACTTTCTCCTGGAGGCAGCGTGACTTCAGGTAGGAGGTCCTGGTTGGAAGGCGAAGCCTAGTGTTTTTTTCAGTGCAGCTCAGAGTAGGGAATGAGTGCGACTTCCACGGCATGTTGGAACCTGCTAGAACCGTGCTCGTGAACCTGTGGTAGTGCTGGGGGAATCAAGCTGTCCCAGGAAAGAGTGTACTGTTTTGCCCCTCACTCGGCATACACAGTGTGAGTCCGAAGGCCTACCGGCCTGGATGTTGTTTAGTAGGGCCCGGGGAGCCTGGGGGTACTCCGTGTTCTTGCAGGGCATAGGGTTTCCAGGCGAGGCACCTAGGTGTCCCGAAAAGCGTACTGGCGTTCAAAGGCTGCAGAGGAGCGCCTGCGGCCTCATGGAAACTGCTGCACGCCTCCGCTTCTGCAGAGCAATTCAGGGCCTTACCTCGAGGCAAGTCCTCACGTTGAGTGTCCCGTGAGCGACACCGCATGGTAGGATGCTGACTTTCTCCTTGAGTAGAGAGACTTCAGGTAGGAGGTCCTCTAAGAATTCGAAGCAGAGTGTTTTCTCATGGCAGCTCTAACGGGGGCAATGTCGAAGACTACCAGGGCATGTTGGACTGCCTAGAAATGTGGTTCTGATGCTGTTCGAGTGCTCTAGAAATGTAGCTCTCCTGAAGTAACGTGCAGTGTGTTGCCCATCCCTCGGCAGACACGGAGGGCCTCCGAGGGACCTATGGGCCTCGATGTTGCTCAGTAGGCCCACAGGGGTGTGGAGGTACTCAGTGATCTTGGAACGAAAAGGATGCTCACCCGAGGGGCCTAGGAGTTCTCCAAGGCTACCTTCTTTCAAATAAAGCAGAACAGCGACTAAGAGCTCATGGAGAGAGCTGCATGCCTCCCGTTCTGCATGGCTACTCAGGGCCTTACCTCGAGGCAAGGACTCACGTTGAGATTCCCTTTAGCTCCAGAGCATGGCAAGATGAGCCCCACTCCGGCCATGGAAGCACCCTGTGTAGCCAGAGAAAGCTCATTTTCTTCCCAGACCCATGCCTACAGCGGCCAGAGGCCAGTCAACAGCAGAGCATTTCAGGGAGCTTCAAGGCAGCACGCGTGGAGCTTTGCAAATGGAAAAGCAAGGCTAGTACCATCGCGCCCCCATTTCCATGGGCACACGCAGCATACCTCCCTGTGGTTTCTGAGCAGTCAAAAGAGACACAGAGCACACACTGGTTCCTTCCCTGAATCAACTTCTCGAGGCAGGGTGTTCTGCATCTAGTGAACGGCCTCAGCCAAGGCACGCCCTAGCTAGGCCTCTGGGCCCGTGCCTCTTCAGAAGCCTGCAGTGCTACAGGAAAAACTGTGCTTCAGTTGCAATAGGCAAGCACTCCGCCTTTCTCCGGGAGGCAGGGTGACTTCAGGTACGAGGTCCAGGATGGAAGGCGAAGCCGAGGGTTTCTCTCAGTGCAGCTCAGACTAGGGAAAGAGTGTGACTTCCACGGCATGTTGGACCTTGCTAGAACGGGGCTCGTGATCCTGTGCGAGTGCTGGGTAAATCAAGAAGTCCCAAGAAAGAGTGCAGTGTGTTGCCCATCCCTCGGCAGACACGGAGGGCCTCCGAGGGACCTATGGGCCTCGATGTTGCTCAGTAGGCCCACAGGGGTGTGGAGGTACTCAGTGATCTTGGAACGAAAAGGATGCTCACCCGAGGGGCCTAGGAGTTCTCCAAGGCTACCTTCTTTCAAATAAAGCAGAACAGCGACTAAGAGCTCATGGAGAGAGCTGCATGCCTCCCGTTCTGCATGGCTACTCAGGGCCTTACCTCGAGGCAAGGACTCACGTTGAGATTCCCTTTAGCTCCAGAGCATGGCAAGATGAGCCCCACTCCGGCCATGGAAGCACCCTGTGTAGCCAGAGAAAGCTCATTTTCTTCCCAGACCCATGCCTACAGCGGCCAGAGGCCAGTCAACAGCAGAGCATTTCAGGGAGCTTCAAGGCAGCACGCGTGGAGCTTTGCAAATGGAAAAGCAAGGCTAGTACCATCGCGCCCCCATTTCCATGGGCACACGCAGCATACCTCCCTGTGGTTTCTGAGCAGTCAAAAGAGACACAGAGCACACACTGGTTCCTTCCCTGAATCAACTTCTCGAGGCAGGGTGTTCTGCATCTAGTGAACGGCCTCAGCCAAGGCACGCCCTAGCTAGGCCTCTGGGCCCGTGCCTCTTCAGAAGCCTGCAGTGCTACAGGAAAAACTGTGCTTCAGTTGCAATAGGCAAGCACTCCGCCTTTCTCCGGGAGGCAGGGTGACTTCAGGTACGAGGTCCAGGATGGAAGGCGAAGCCGAGGGTTTCTCTCAGTGCAGCTCAGACTAGGGAAAGAGTGTGACTTCCACGGCATGTTGGACCTTGCTAGAACGGGGCTCGTGATCCTGTGCGAGTGCTGGGTAAATCAAGAAGTCCCAAGAAAGAGTGCAGTGTGTTGCCCATCCCTCGGCAGACACGGAGGGCCTCCGAGGGACCTATGGGCCTCGATGTTGCTCAGTAGGCCCACAGCGGTGTGGAGGTACTCAGTGATCTTGGAACGAAAATGATGCTCACCCGAGGGGCCTAGGAGTTCTCAAATGCTACCTTCTTTCAAATAAAGCAGAACAGCGACTACGAGCTCACGGAGAGAGCTGCATGCCTCCCTTCCTGCATGGCTACTCAGGGCCTTACCTCGAGGCAAGGACTCACGTTGAGATTCCCTTTAGCTCTAGAGCATGGCAAGATGAGCCCCACCCCGGCCATGGAAGCACCCTGTGTAGCCAGAGAAAGCTCATTTTCTTCCCAGACCCATGCCTACAGCGGCCAGAGGCCTGACAACAGCAGAGCATTTCAGGGCGCTTCAAGGGAGCGTGAACGGGGCTTTGCAAATGAAAAAGCAAGGCTAGTACCGTCGCGCCCCCATTTCCATGGGCACACGCAGCATACCTCCCTGTGGTTTCTGAGCAGTCAAAAGAGACACAGAGCACACACTTCGTCCTTCCCCGAATCAGCTTCTCGAGGCAGGGTGTTCTGCATGCAGTGAACGGCCTCAACCAAGGCGCGCCCTAGCTAGGCCTCTGGGCCCGTGCCTCTTCAGAAGCCTGCAGTGCTACAGGAAAAACTGTGCTTTAGTGGCAATAGGAACGCAAGCTGACTTTCTCCTGGAGGCAGCGTGACTTCAGGTAGGAGGTCCTGGTTGGAAGGCGAAGCCTAGTGTTTTTTTCAGTGCAGCTCAGAGTAGGGAATGAGTGCGACTTCCACGGCATGTTGGAACCTGCTAGAACCGTGCTCGTGAACCTGTGGTAGTGCTGGGGGAATCAAGCTGTCCCAGGAAAGAGTGTACTGTTTTGCCCCTCACTCGGCATACACAGTGTGAGTCCGAAGGCCTACCGGCCTGGATGTTGTTTAGTAGGGCCCGGGGAGCCTGGGGGTACTCCGTGTTCTTGCAGGGCATAGGGTTTCCAGGCGAGGCACCTAGGTGTCCCGAAAAGCGTACTGGCGTTCAAAGGCTGCAGAGGAGCGCCTGCGGCCTCATGGAAACTGCTGCACGCCTCCGCTTCTGCAGAGCAATTCAGGGCCTTACCTCGAGGCAAGTCCTCACGTTGAGTGTCCCGTGAGCGACACCGCATGGTAGGATGCTGACTTTCTCCTTGAGTAGAGAGACTTCAGGTAGGAGGTCCTCTAAGAATTCGAAGCAGAGTGTTTTCTCATGGCAGCTCTAACGGGGGCAATGTCGAAGACTACCAGGGCATGTTGGACTGCCTAGAAATGTGGTTCTGATGCTGTTCGAGTGCTCTAGAAATGTAGCTCTCCTGAAGTAACGTGCAGTGTGTTGCCCATCCCTCGGCAGACACGGAGGGCCTCCGAGGGACCTATGGGCCTCGATGTTGCTCAGTAGGCCCACAGGGGTGTGGAGGTACTCAGTGATCTTGGAACGAAAAGGATGCTCACCCGAGGGGCCTAGGAGTTCTCCAAGGCTACCTTCTTTCAAATAAAGCAGAACAGCGACTAAGAGCTCATGGAGAGAGCTGCATGCCTCCCGTTCTGCATGGCTACTCAGGGCCTTACCTCGAGGCAAGGACTCACGTTGAGATTCCCTTTAGCTCCAGAGCATGGCAAGATGAGCCCCACTCCGGCCATGGAAGCACCCTGTGTAGCCAGAGAAAGCTCATTTTCTTCCCAGACCCATGCCTACAGCGGCCAGAGGCCAGTCAACAGCAGAGCATTTCAGGGAGCTTCAAGGCAGCACGCGTGGAGCTTTGCAAATGGAAAAGCAAGGCTAGTACCATCGCGCCCCCATTTCCATGGGCACACGCAGCATACCTCCCTGTGGTTTCTGAGCAGTCAAAAGAGACACAGAGCACACACTGGTTCCTTCCCTGAATCAACTTCTCGAGGCAGGGTGTTCTGCATCTAGTGAACGGCCTCAGCCAAGGCACGCCCTAGCTAGGCCTCTGGGCCCGTGCCTCTTCAGAAGCCTGCAGTGCTACAGGAAAAACTGTGCTTCAGTTGCAATAGGCAAGCACTCCGCCTTTCTCCGGGAGGCAGGGTGACTTCAGGTACGAGGTCCAGGATGGAAGGCGAAGCCGAGGGTTTCTCTCAGTGCAGCTCAGACTAGGGAAAGAGTGTGACTTCCACGGCATGTTGGACCTTGCTAGAACGGGGCTCGTGATCCTGTGCGAGTGCTGGGTAAATCAAGAAGTCCCAAGAAAGAGTGCAGTGTGTTGCCCATCCCTCGGCAGACACGGAGGGCCTCCGAGGGACCTATGGGCCTCGATGTTGCTCAGTAGGCCCACAGCGGTGTGGAGGTACTCAGTGATCTTGGAACGAAAATGATGCTCACCCGAGGGGCCTAGGAGTTCTCAAATGCTACCTTCTTTCAAATAAAGCAGAACAGCGACTACGAGCTCACGGAGAGAGCTGCATGCCTCCCTTCCTGCATGGCTACTCAGGGCCTTACCTCGAGGCAAGGACTCACGTTGAGATTCCCTTTAGCTCTAGAGCATGGCAAGATGAGCCCCACCCCGGCCATGGAAGCACCCTGTGTAGCCAGAGAAAGCTCATTTTCTTCCCAGACCCATGCCTACAGCGGCCAGAGGCCTGACAACAGCAGAGCATTTCAGGGCGCTTCAAGGGAGCGTGAACGGGGCTTTGCAAATGAAAAAGCAAGGCTAGTACCGTCGCGCCCCCATTTCCATGGGCACACGCAGCATACCTCCCTGTGGTTTCTGAGCAGTCAAAAGAGACACAGAGCACACACTTCGTCCTTCCCCGAATCAGCTTCTCGAGGCAGGGTGTTCTGCATGTAGTGAACGGCCTCAACCAAGGCGCGCCCTAGCTAGGCCTCTGGGCCCGTGCCTCTTCAGAAGCCTGCAGTGCTACAGGAAAAACTGTGCTTTAGTGGCAATAGGAACGCAAGCCGACTTTCTCCTGGAGGCAGCGTGACTTCAGGTAGGAGGTCCTGGTTGGAAGGCGAAGCCTAGTGTTTTTTTCAGTGCAGCTCAGAGTAGGGAATGAGTGCGACTTCCACGGCATGTTGGAACCTGCTAGAACCGTGCTCGTGAACCTGTGGTAGTGCTGGGGGAATCAAGCTGTCCCAGGAAAGAGTGTACTGTTTTGCCCCTCACTCGGCATACACAGTGTGAGTCCGAAGGCCTACCGGCCTGGATGTTGTTTAGTAGGGCCCGGGGAGCCTGGGGGTACTCCGTGTTCTTGCAGGGCATAGGGTTTCCAGGCGAGGCACCTAGGTGTCCCGAAAAGCGTACTGGCGTTCAAAGGCTGCAGAGGAGCGCCTGCGGCCTCATGGAAACTGCTGCACGCCTCCGCTTCTGCAGAGCAATTCAGGGCCTTACCTCGAGGCAAGTCCTCACGTTGAGTGTCCCGTGAGCGACACCGCATGGTAGGATGCTGACTTTCTCCTTGAGTAGAGAGACTTCAGGTAGGAGGTCCTCTAAGAATTCGAAGCAGAGTGTTTTCTCATGGCAGCTCTAACGGGGGCAATGTCGAAGACTACCAGGGCATGTTGGACTGCCTAGAAATGTGGTTCTGATGCTGTTCGAGTGCTCTAGAAATGTAGCTCTCCTGAAGTAACGTGCAGTGTGTTGCCCATCCCTCGGCAGACACGGAGGGCCTCCGAGGGACCTATGGGCCTCGATGTTGCTCAGTAGGCCCACAGGGGTGTGGAGGTACTCAGTGATCTTGGAACGAAAAGGATGCTCACCCGAGGGGCCTAGGAGTTCTCCAAGGCTACCTTCTTTCAAATAAAGCAGAACAGCGACTAAGAGCTCATGGAGAGAGCTGCATGCCTCCCGTTCTGCATGGCTACTCAGGGCCTTACCTCGAGGCAAGGACTCACGTTGAGATTCCCTTTAGCTCCAGAGCATGGCAAGATGAGCCCCACTCCGGCCATGGAAGCACCCTGTGTAGCCAGAGAAAGCTCATTTTCTTCCCAGACCCATGCCTACAGCGGCCAGAGGCCAGTCAACAGCAGAGCATTTCAGGGAGCTTCAAGGCAGCACGCGTGGAGCTTTGCAAATGGAAAAGCAAGGCTAGTACCATCGCGCCCCCATTTCCATTGGCACACGCAGCATACCTCCCTGTGGTTTCTGAGCAGTCAAAAGAGACACAGAGCACACACTGGTTCCTTCCCTGAATCAACTTCTCGAGGCAGGGTGTTCTGCATCTAGTGAACGGCCTCAGCCAAGGCACGCCCTAGCTAGGCCTCTGGGCCCGTGCCTCTTCAGAAGCCTGCAGTGCTACAGGAAAAACTGTGCTTCAGTTGCAATAGGCAAGCACTCCGCCTTTCTCCGGGAGGCAGGGTGACTTCAGGTACGAGGTCCAGGATGGAAGGCGAAGCCGAGGGTTTCTCTCAGTGCAGCTCAGACTAGGGAAAGAGTGTGACTTCCACGGCATGTTGGACCTTGCTAGAACGGGGCTCGTGATCCTGTGCGAGTGCTGGGTAAATCAAGAAGTCCCAAGAAAGAGTGCAGTGTGTTGCCCATCCCTCGGCAGACACGGAGGGCCTCCGAGGGACCTATGGGCCTCGATGTTGCTCAGTAGGCCCACAGCGGTGTGGAGGTACTCAGTGATCTTGGAACGAAAATGATGCTCACCCGAGGGGCCTAGGAGTTCTCAAATGCTACCTTCTTTCAAATAAAGCAGAACAGCGACTACGAGCTCACGGAGAGAGCTGCATGCCTCCCTTCCTGCATGGCTACTCAGGGCCTTACCTCGAGGCAAGGACTCACGTTGAGATTCCCTTTAGCTCTAGAGCATGGCAAGATGAGCCCCACCCCGGCCATGGAAGCACCCTGTGTAGCCAGAGAAAGCTCATTTTCTTCCCAGACCCATGCCTACAGCGGCCAGAGGCCTGACAACAGCAGAGCATTTCAGGGCGCTTCAAGGGAGCGTGAACGGGGCTTTGCAAATGAAAAAGCAAGGCTAGTACCGTCGCGCCCCCATTTCCATGGGCACACGCAGCATACCTCCCTGTGGTTTCTGAGCAGTCAAAAGAGACACAGAGCACACACTTCGTCCTTCCCCGAATCAGCTTCTCGAGGCAGGGTGTTCTGCATGTAGTGAACGGCCTCAACCAAGGCGCGCCCTAGCTAGGCCTCTGGGCCCGTGCCTCTTCAGAAGCCTGCAGTGCTACAGGAAAAACTGTGCTTTAGTGGCAATAGGAACGCAAGCCGACTTTCTCCTGGAGGCAGCGTGACTTCAGGTAGGAGGTCCTGGTTGGAAGGCGAAGCCTAGTGTTTTTTTCAGTGCAGCTCAGAGTAGGGAATGAGTGCGACTTCCACGGCATGTTGGAACCTGCTAGAACCGTGCTCGTGAACCTGTGGTAGTGCTGGGGGAATCAAGCTGTCCCAGGAAAGAGTGTACTGTTTTGCCCCTCACTCGGCATACACAGTGTGAGTCCGAAGGCCTACCGGCCTGGATGTTGTTTAGTAGGGCCCGGGGAGCCTGGGGGTACTCCGTGTTCTTGCAGGGCATAGGGTTTCCAGGCGAGGCACCTAGGTGTCCCGAAAAGCGTACTGGCGTTCAAAGGCTGCAGAGGAGCGCCTGCGGCCTCATGGAAACTGCTGCACGCCTCCGCTTCTGCAGAGCAATTCAGGGCCTTACCTCGAGGCAAGTCCTCACGTTGAGTGTCCCGTGAGCGACACCGCATGGTAGGATGCTGACTTTCTCCTTGAGTAGAGAGACTTCAGGTAGGAGGTCCTCTAAGAATTCGAAGCAGAGTGTTTTCTCATGGCAGCTCTAACGGGGGCAATGTCGAAGACTACCAGGGCATGTTGGACTGCCTAGAAATGTGGTTCTGATGCTGTTCGAGTGCTCTAGAAATGTAGCTCTCCTGAAGTAACGTGCAGTGTGTTGCCCATCCCTCGGCAGACACGGAGGGCCTCCGAGGGACCTATGGGCCTCGATGTTGCTCAGTAGGCCCACAGGGGTGTGGAGGTACTCAGTGATCTTGGAACGAAAAGGATGCTCACCCGAGGGGCCTAGGAGTTCTCCAAGGCTACCTTCTTTCAAATAAAGCAGAACAGCGACTAAGAGCTCATGGAGAGAGCTGCATGCCTCCCGTTCTGCATGGCTACTCAGGGCCTTACCTCGAGGCAAGGACTCACGTTGAGATTCCCTTTAGCTCCAGAGCATGGCAAGATGAGCCCCACTCCGGCCATGGAAGCACCCTGTGTAGCCAGAGAAAGCTCATTTTCTTCCCAGACCCATGCCTACAGCGGCCAGAGGCCAGTCAACAGCAGAGCATTTCAGGGAGCTTCAAGGCAGCACGCGTGGAGCTTTGCAAATGGAAAAGCAAGGCTAGTACCATCGCGCCCCCATTTCCATGGGCACACGCAGCATACCTCCCTGTGGTTTCTGAGCAGTCAAAAGAGACACAGAGCACACACTGGTTCCTTCCCTGAATCAACTTCTCGAGGCAGGGTGTTCTGCATCTAGTGAACGGCCTCAGCCAAGGCACGCCCTAGCTAGGCCTCTGGGCCCGTGCCTCTTCAGAAGCCTGCAGTGCTACAGGAAAAACTGTGCTTCAGTTGCAATAGGCAAGCACTCCGCCTTTCTCCGGGAGGCAGGGTGACTTCAGGTACGAGGTCCAGGATGGAAGGCGAAGCCGAGGGTTTCTCTCAGTGCAGCTCAGACTAGGGAAAGAGTGTGACTTCCACGGCATGTTGGACCTTGCTAGAACGGGGCTCGTGATCCTGTGCGAGTGCTGGGTAAATCAAGAAGTCCCAAGAAAGAGTGCAGTGTGTTGCCCATCCCTCGGCAGACACGGAGGGCCTCCGAGGGACCTATGGGCCTCGATGTTGCTCAGTAGGCCCACAGCGGTGTGGAGGTACTCAGTGATCTTGGAACGAAAATGATGCTCACCCGAGGGGCCTAGGAGTTCTCAAATGCTACCTTCTTTCAAATAAAGCAGAACAGCGACTACGAGCTCACGGAGAGAGCTGCATGCCTCCCTTCCTGCATGGCTACTCAGGGCCTTACCTCGAGGCAAGGACTCACGTTGAGATTCCCTTTAGCTCTAGAGCATGGCAAGATGAGCCCCACCCCGGCCATGGAAGCACCCTGTGTAGCCAGAGAAAGCTCATTTTCTTCCCAGACCCATGCCTACAGCGGCCAGAGGCCTGACAACAGCAGAGCATTTCAGGGCGCTTCAAGGGAGCGTGAACGGGGCTTTGCAAATGAAAAAGCAAGGCTAGTACCGTCGCGCCCCCATTTCCATGGGCACACGCAGCATACCTCCCTGTGGTTTCTGAGCAGTCAAAAGAGACACAGAGCACACACTTCGTCCTTCCCCGAATCAGCTTCTCGAGGCAGGGTGTTCTGCATGTAGTGAACGGCCTCAACCAAGGCGCGCCCTAGCTAGGCCTCTGGGCCCGTGCCTCTTCAGAAGCCTGCAGTGCTACAGGAAAAACTGTGCTTTAGTGGCAATAGGAACGCAAGCCGACTTTCTCCTGGAGGCAGCGTGACTTCAGGTAGGAGGTCCTGGTTGGAAGGCGAAGCCTAGTGTTTTTTTCAGTGCAGCTCAGAGTAGGGAATGAGTGCGACTTCCACGGCATGTTGGAACCTGCTAGAACCGTGCTCGTGAACCTGTGGTAGTGCTGGGGGAATCAAGCTGTCCCAGGAAAGAGTGTACTGTTTTGCCCCTCACTCGGCATACACAGTGTGAGTCCGAAGGCCTACCGGCCTGGATGTTGTTTAGTAGGGCCCGGGGAGCCTGGGGGTACTCCGTGTTCTTGCAGGGCATAGGGTTTCCAGGCGAGGCACCTAGGTGTCCCGAAAAGCGTACTGGCGTTCAAAGGCTGCAGAGGAGCGCCTGCGGCCTCATGGAAACTGCTGCACGCCTCCGCTTCTGCAGAGCAATTCAGGGCCTTACCTCGAGGCAAGTCTTCACGTTGAGTGTCCCGTGAGCGACACCGCATGGTAGGATGCTGACTTTCTCCTTGAGTAGAGAGACTTCAGGTAGGAGGTCCTCTAAGAATTCGAAGCAGAGTGTTTTCTCATGGCAGCTCTAACGGGGGCAATGTCGAAGACTACCAGGGCATGTTGGACTGCCTAGAAATGTGGTTCTGATGCTGTTCGAGTGCTCTAGAAATGTAGCTCTCCTGAAGTAACGTGCAGTGTGTTGCCCATCCCTCGGCAGACACGGAGGGCCTCCGAGGGACCTATGGGCCTCGATGTTGCTCAGTAGGCCCACAGGGGTGTGGAGGTACTCAGTGATCTTGGAACGAAAAGGATGCTCACCCGAGGGGCCTAGGAGTTCTCCAAGGCTACCTTCTTTCAAATAAAGCAGAACAGCGACTAAGAGCTCATGGAGAGAGCTGCATGCCTCCCGTTCTGCATGGCTACTCAGGGCCTTACCTCGAGGCAAGGACTCACGTTGAGATTCCCTTTAGCTCCAGAGCATGGCAAGATGAGCCCCACTCCGGCCATGGAAGCACCCTGTGTAGCCAGAGAAAGCTCATTTTCTTCCCAGACCCATGCCTACAGCGGCCAGAGGCCAGTCAACAGCAGAGCATTTCAGGGAGCTTCAAGGCAGCACGCGTGGAGCTTTGCAAATGGAAAAGCAAGGCTAGTACCATCGCGCCCCCATTTCCATGGGCACACGCAGCATACCTCCCTGTGGTTTCTGAGCAGTCAAAAGAGACACAGAGCACACACTGGTTCCTTCCCTGAATCAACTTCTCGAGGCAGGGTGTTCTGCATCTAGTGAACGGCCTCAGCCAAGGCACGCCCTAGCTAGGCCTCTGGGCCCGTGCCTCTTCAGAAGCCTGCAGTGCTACAGGAAAAACTGTGCTTCAGTTGCAATAGGCAAGCACTCCGCCTTTCTCCGGGAGGCAGGGTGACTTCAGGTACGAGGTCCAGGATGGAAGGCGAAGCCGAGGGTTTCTCTCAGTGCAGCTCAGACTAGGGAAAGAGTGTGACTTCCACGGCATGTTGGACCTTGCTAGAACGGGGCTCGTGATCCTGTGCGAGTGCTGGGTAAATCAAGAAGTCCCAAGAAAGAGTGCAGTGTGTTGCCCATCCCTCGGCAGACACGGAGGGCCTCCGAGGGACCTATGGGCCTCGATGTTGCTCAGTAGGCCCACAGCGGTGTGGAGGTACTCAGTGATCTTGGAACGAAAATGATGCTCACCCGAGGGGCCTAGGAGTTCTCAAATGCTACCTTCTTTCAAATAAAGCAGAACAGCGACTACGAGCTCACGGAGAGAGCTGCATGCCTCCCTTCCTGCATGGCTACTCAGGGCCTTACCTCGAGGCAAGGACTCACGTTGAGATTCCCTTTAGCTCTAGAGCATGGCAAGATGAGCCCCACCCCGGCCATGGAAGCACCCTGTGTAGCCAGAGAAAGCTCATTTTCTTCCCAGACCCATGCCTACAGCGGCCAGAGGCCTGACAACAGCAGAGCATTTCAGGGCGCTTCAAGGGAGCGTGAACGGGGCTTTGCAAATGAAAAAGCAAGGCTAGTACCGTCGCGCCCCCATTTCCATGGGCACACGCAGCATACCTCCCTGTGGTTTCTGAGCAGTCAAAAGAGACACAGAGCACACACTTCGTCCTTCCCCGAATCAGCTTCTCGAGGCAGGGTGTTCTGCATGTAGTGAACGGCCTCAACCAAGGCGCGCCCTAGCTAGGCCTCTGGGCCCGTGCCTCTTCAGAAGCCTGCAGTGCTACAGGAAAAACTGTGCTTTAGTGGCAATAGGAACGCAAGCCGACTTTCTCCTGGAGGCAGCGTGACTTCAGGTAGGAGGTCCTGGTTGGAAGGCGAAGCCTAGTGTTTTTTTCAGTGCAGCTCAGAGTAGGGAATGAGTGCGACTTCCACGGCATGTTGGAACCTGCTAGAACCGTGCTCGTGAACCTGTGGTAGTGCTGGGGGAATCAAGCTGTCCCAGGAAAGAGTGTACTGTTTTGCCCCTCACTCGGCATACACAGTGTGAGTCCGAAGGCCTACCGGCCTGGATGTTGTTTAGTAGGGCCCGGGGAGCCTGGGGGTACTCCGTGTTCTTGCAGGGCATAGGGTTTCCAGGCGAGGCACCTAGGTGTCCCGAAAAGCGTACTGGCGTTCAAAGGCTGCAGAGGAGCGCCTGCGGCCTCATGGAAACTGCTGCACGCCTCCGCTTCTGCAGAGCAATTCAGGGCCTTACCTCGAGGCAAGTCCTCACGTTGAGTGTCCCGTGAGCGACACCGCATGGTAGGATGCTGACTTTCTCCTTGAGTAGAGAGACTTCAGGTAGGAGGTCCTCTAAGAATTCGAAGCAGAGTGTTTTCTCATGGCAGCTCTAACGGGGGCAATGTCGAAGACTACCAGGGCATGTTGGACTGCCTAGAAATGTGGTTCTGATGCTGTTCGAGTGCTCTAGAAATGTAGCTCTCCTGAAGTAACGTGCAGTGTGTTGCCCATCCCTCGGCAGACACGGAGGGCCTCCGAGGGACCTATGGGCCTCGATGTTGCTCAGTAGGCCCACAGGGGTGTGGAGGTACTCAGTGATCTTGGAACGAAAAGGATGCTCACCCGAGGGGCCTAGGAGTTCTCCAAGGCTACCTTCTTTCAAATAAAGCAGAACAGCGACTAAGAGCTCATGGAGAGAGCTGCATGCCTCCCGTTCTGCATGGCTACTCAGGGCCTTACCTCGAGGCAAGGACTCACGTTGAGATTCCCTTTAGCTCCAGAGCATGGCAAGATGAGCCCCACTCCGGCCATGGAAGCACCCTGTGTAGCCAGAGAAAGCTCATTTTCTTCCCAGACCCATGCCTACAGCGGCCAGAGGCCAGTCAACAGCAGAGCATTTCAGGGAGCTTCAAGGCAGCACGCGTGGAGCTTTGCAAATGGAAAAGCAAGGCTAGTACCATCGCGCCCCCATTTCCATGGGCACACGCAGCATACCTCCCTGTGGTTTCTGACAAGTCAAAAGAGACACAGAGCACACACTGGTTCCTTCCCTGAATCAACTTCTCGAGGCAGGGTGTTCTGCATCTAGTGAACGGCCTCAGCCAAGGCACGCCCTAGCTAGGCCTCTGGGCCCGTGCCTCTTCAGAAGCCTGCAGTGCTACAGGAAAAACTGTGCTTCAGTTGCAATAGGCAAGCACTCCGCCTTTCTCCGGGAGGCAGGGTGACTTCAGGTACGAGGTCCAGGATGGAAGGCGAAGCCGAGGGTTTCTCTCAGTGCAGCTCAGACTAGGGAAAGAGTGTGACTTCCACGGCATGTTGGACCTTGCTAGAACGGGGCTCGTGATCCTGTGCGAGTGCTGGGTAAATCAAGAAGTCCCAAGAAAGAGTGCAGTGTGTTGCCCATCCCTCGGCAGACACGGAGGGCCTCCGAGGGACCTATGGGCCTCGATGTTGCTCAGTAGGCCCACAGGGGTGTGGAGGTACTCAGTGATCTTGGAACGAAAAGGATGCTCACCCGAGGGGCCTAGGAGTTCTCCAAGGCTACCTTCTTTCAAATAAAGCAGAACAGCGACTAAGAGCTCATGGAGAGAGCTGCATGCCTCCCATTCTGCATGGCTACTCAGGGCCTTACCTCGAGGCAAGGACTCACGTTGAGATTCCCTTTAGCTCCAGAGCATGGCAAGATGAGCCCCACTCCGGCCATGGAAGCACCCTGTGTAGCCAGAGAAAGCTCATTTTCTTCCCAGACCCATGCCTACAGCGGCCAGAGGCCAGTCAACAGCAGAGCATTTCAGGGAGCTTCAAGGCAGCACGCGTGGAGCTTTGCAAATGGAAAAGCAAGGCTAGTACCATCGCGCCCCCATTTCCATGGGCACACGCAGCATACCTCCCTGTGGTTTCTGACAAGTCAAAAGAGACACAGAGCACACACTGGTTCCTTCCCTGAATCAACTTCTCGAGGCAGGGTGTTCTGCATCTAGTGAACGGCCTCAGCCAAGGCACGCCCTAGCTAGGCCTCTGGGCCCGTGCCTCTTCAGAAGCCTGCAGTGCTACAGGAAAAACTGTGCTTCAGTTGCAATAGGCAAGCACTCCGCCTTTCTCCGGGAGGCAGGGTGACTTCAGGTACGAGGTCCAGGATGGAAGGCGAAGCCGAGGGTTTCTCTCAGTGCAGCTCAGACTAGGGAAAGAGTGTGACTTCCACGGCATGTTGGACCTTGCTAGAACGGGGCTCGTGATCCTGTGCGAGTGCTGGGTAAATCAAGAAGTCCCAAGAAAGAGTGCAGTGTGTTGCCCATCACTCGGCAGACACGGAGGGCCTCCGAGGGACCTATGGGCCTCGATGTTGCTCAGTAGGCCCACAGCGGTGTGGAGGTACTCAGTGATCTTGGAACGAAAAGGATGCTCACCCGAGGGGCCTAGGAGTTCTCAAATGCTACCTTCTTTCAAATAAAGCAGAACAGCGACTAAGAGCTCACGGAGAGAGCTGCATGCCTCCCTTCCTGCATGGCTACTCAGGGCCTTACCTCGAGGCAAGGACTCACGTTGAGATTCCCTTTAGCTCCAGAGCATGGCAAGATGAGCCCCACCCCGGCCATGGAAGCACCCTGTGTAGCCAGAGAAAGCTCATTTTCTTCCCAGACCCATGCCTACAGCGGCCAGAGGCCTGACAACAGCAGAGCATTTCAGGGCGCTTCAAGGGAGCGTGAACGGGGCTTTGCAAATGAAAAAGCAAGGCTAGTACCGTCGCGCCCCCATTTCCATGGGCACACGCAGCATACCTCCCTGTGGTTTCTGAGCAGTCAAAAGAGACACAGAGCACACACTTCGTCCTTCCCCGAATCAGCTTCTCGAGGCAGGGTGTTCTGCATGTAGTGAACGGCCTCAACCAAGGCGCGCCCTAGCTAGGCCTCTGGGCCCGTGCCTCTTCAGAAGCCTGCAGTGCTACAGGAAAAACTGTGCTTTAGTGGCAATAGGAACGCAAGCCGACTTTCTCCTGGAGGCAGCGTGACTTCAGGTAGGAGGTCCTGGTTGGAAGGCGAAGCCTAGTGTTTTTTTCAGTGCAGCTCAGAGTAGGGAATGAGTGCGACTTCCACGGCATGTTGGAACCTGCTAGAACCGTGCTCGTGAACCTGTGGTAGTGCTGGGGGAATCAAGCTGTCCCAGGAAAGAGTGTACTGTTTTGCCCCTCACTCGGCATACACAGTGTGAGTCCGAAGGCCTACCGGCCTGGATGTTGTTTAGTAGGGCCCGGGGAGCCTGGGGGTACTCCGTGTTCTTGCAGGGCATAGGGTTTCCAGGCGAGGCACCTAGGTGTCCCGAAAAGCGTACTGGCGTTCAAAGGCTGCAGAGGAGCGCCTGCGGCCTCATGGAAACTGCTGCACGCCTCCGCTTCTGCAGAGCAATTCAGGGCCTTACCTCGAGGCAAGTCCTCACGTTGAGTGTCCCGTGAGCGACACCGCATGGTAGGATGCTGACTTTCTCCTTGAGTAGAGAGACTTCAGGTAGGAGGTCCTCTAAGAATTCGAAGCAGAGTGTTTTCTCATGGCAGCTCTAACGGGGGCAATGTCGAAGACTACCAGGGCATGTTGGACTGCCTAGAAATGTGGTTCTGATGCTGTTCGAGTGCTCTAGAAATGTAGCTCTCCTGAAGTAACGTGCAGTGTGTTGCCCATCCCTCGGCAGACACGGAGGGCCTCCGAGGGACCTATGGGCCTCGATGTTGCTCAGTAGGCCCACAGGGGTGTGGAGGTACTCAGTGATCTTGGAACGAAAAGGATGCTCACCCGAGGGGCCTAGGAGTTCTCCAAGGCTACCTTCTTTCAAATAAAGCAGAACAGCGACTAAGAGCTCATGGAGAGAGCTGCATGCCTCCCGTTCTGCATGGCTACTCAGGGCCTTACCTCGAGGCAAGGACTCACGTTGAGATTCCCTTTAGCTCCAGAGCATGGCAAGATGAGCCCCACTCCGGCCATGGAAGCACCCTGTGTAGCCAGAGAAAGCTCATTTTCTTCCCAGACCCATGCCTACAGCGGCCAGAGGCCAGTCAACAGCAGAGCATTTCAGGGAGCTTCAAGGCAGCACGCGTGGAGCTTTGCAAATGGAAAAGCAAGGCTAGTACCATCGCGCCCCCATTTCCATGGGCACACGCAGCATACCTCCCTGTGGTTTCTGACAAGTCAAAAGAGACACAGAGCACACACTGGTTCCTTCCCTGAATCAACTTCTCGAGGCAGGGTGTTCTGCATCTAGTGAACGGCCTCAGCCAAGGCACGCCCTAGCTAGGCCTCTGGGCCCGTGCCTCTTCAGAAGCCTGCAGTGCTACAGGAAAAACTGTGCTTCAGTTGCAATAGGCAAGCACTCCGCCTTTCTCCGGGAGGCAGGGTGACTTCAGGTACGAGGTCCAGGATGGAAGGCGAAGCCGAGGGTTTCTCTCAGTGCAGCTCAGACTAGGGAAAGAGTGTGACTTCCACGGCATGTTGGACCTTGCTAGAACGGGGCTCGTGATCCTGTGCGAGTGCTGGGTAAATCAAGAAGTCCCAAGAAAGAGTGCAGTGTGTTGCCCATCCCTCGGCAGACACGGAGGGCCTCCGAGGGACCTATGGGCCTCGATGTTGCTCAGTAGGCCCACAGGGGTGTGGAGGTACTCAGTGATCTTGGAACGAAAAGGATGCTCACCCGAGGGGCCTAGGAGTTCTCCAAGGCTACCTTCTTTCAAATAAAGCAGAACAGCGACTAAGAGCTCATGGAGAGAGCTGCATGCCTCCCATTCTGCATGGCTACTCAGGGCCTTACCTCGAGGCAAGGACTCACGTTGAGATTCCCTTTAGCTCCAGAGCATGGCAAGATGAGCCCCACTCCGGCCATGGAAGCACCCTGTGTAGCCAGAGAAAGCTCATTTTCTTCCCAGACCCATGCCTACAGCGGCCAGAGGCCAGTCAACAGCAGAGCATTTCAGGGAGCTTCAAGGCAGCACGCGTGGAGCTTTGCAAATGGAAAAGCAAGGCTAGTACCATCGCGCCCCCATTTCCATGGGCACACGCAGCATACCTCCCTGTGGTTTCTGACAAGTCAAAAGAGACACAGAGCACACACTGGTTCCTTCCCTGAATCAACTTCTCGAGGCAGGGTGTTCTGCATCTAGTGAACGGCCTCAGCCAAGGCACGCCCTAGCTAGGCCTCTGGGCCCGTGCCTCTTCAGAAGCCTGCAGTGCTACAGGAAAAACTGTGCTTCAGTTGCAATAGGCAAGCACTCCGCCTTTCTCCGGGAGGCAGGGTGACTTCAGGTACGAGGTCCAGGATGGAAGGCGAAGCCGAGGGTTTCTCTCAGTGCAGCTCAGACTAGGGAAAGAGTGTGACTTCCACGGCATGTTGGACCTTGCTAGAACGGGGCTCGTGATCCTGTGCGAGTGCTGGGTAAATCAAGAAGTCCCAAGAAAGAGTGCAGTGTGTTGCCCATCACTCGGCAGACACGGAGGGCCTCCGAGGGACCTATGGGCCTCGATGTTGCTCAGTAGGCCCACAGCGGTGTGGAGGTACTCAGTGATCTTGGAACGAAAAGGATGCTCACCCGAGGGGCCTAGGAGTTCTCAAATGCTACCTTCTTTCAAATAAAGCAGAACAGCGACTAAGAGCTCACGGAGAGAGCTGCATGCCTCCCTTCCTGCATGGCTACTCAGGGCCTTACCTCGAGGCAAGGACTCACGTTGAGATTCCCTTTAGCTCCAGAGCATGGCAAGATGAGCCCCACCCCGGCCATGGAAGCACCCTGTGTAGCCAGAGAAAGCTCATTTTCTTCCCAGACCCATGCCTACAGCGGCCAGAGGCCTGACAACAGCAGAGCATTTCAGGGCGCTTCAAGGGAGCGTGAACGGGGCTTTGCAAATGAAAAAGCAAGGCTAGTACCGTCGCGCCCCCATTTCCATGGGCACACGCAGCATACCTCCCTGTGGTTTCTGAGCAGTCAAAAGAGACACAGAGCACACACTTCGTCCTTCCCCGAATCAGCTTCTCGAGGCAGGGTGTTCTGCATGTAGTGAACGGCCTCAACCAAGGCGCGCCCTAGCTAGGCCTCTGGGCCCGTGCCTCTTCAGAAGCCTGCAGTGCTACAGGAAAAACTGTGCTTTAGTGGCAATAGGAACGCAAGCCGACTTTCTCCTGGAGGCAGCGTGACTTCAGGTAGGAGGTCCTGGTTGGAAGGCGAAGCCTAGTGTTTTTTTCAGTGCAGCTCAGAGTAGGGAATGAGTGCGACTTCCACGGCATGTTGGAACCTGCTAGAACCGTGCTCGTGAACCTGTGGTAGTGCTGGGGGAATCAAGCTGTCCCAGGAAAGAGTGTACTGTTTTGCCCCTCACTCGGCATACACAGTGTGAGTCCGAAGGCCTACCGGCCTGGATGTTGTTTAGTAGGGCCCGGGGAGCCTGGGGGTACTCCGTGTTCTTGCAGGGCATAGGGTTTCCAGGCGAGGCACCTAGGTGTCCCGAAAAGCGTACTGGCGTTCAAAGGCTGCAGAGGAGCGCCTGCGGCCTCATGGAAACTGCTGCACGCCTCCGCTTCTGCAGAGCAATTCAGGGCCTTACCTCGAGGCAAGTCCTCACGTTGAGTGTCCCGTGAGCGACACCGCATGGTAGGATGCTGACTTTCTCCTTGAGTAGAGAGACTTCAGGTAGGAGGTCCTCTAAGAATTCGAAGCAGAGTGTTTTCTCATGGCAGCTCTAACGGGGGCAATGTCGAAGACTACCAGGGCATGTTGGACTGCCTAGAAATGTGGTTCTGATGCTGTTCGAGTGCTCTAGAAATGTAGCTCTCCTGAAGTAACGTGCAGTGTGTTGCCCATCCCTCGGCAGACACGGAGGGCCTCCGAGGGACCTATGGGCCTCGATGTTGCTCAGTAGGCCCACAGGGGTGTGGAGGTACTCAGTGATCTTGGAACGAAAAGGATGCTCACCCGAGGGGCCTAGGAGTTCTCCAAGGCTACCTTCTTTCAAATAAAGCAGAACAGCGACTAAGAGCTCATGGAGAGAGCTGCATGCCTCCCGTTCTGCATGGCTACTCAGGGCCTTACCTCGAGGCAAGGACTCACGTTGAGATTCCCTTTAGCTCCAGAGCATGGCAAGATGAGCCCCACCCCGGCCATGGAAGCACCCTGTGTAGCCAGAGAAAGCTCATTTTCTTCCCAGACCCATGCCTACAGCGGCCAGAGGCCAGTCAACAGCAGAGCATTTCAGGGAGCTTCAAGGCAGCACGCGTGGAGCTTTGCAAATGGAAAAGCAAGGCTAGTACCATCGCGCCCCCATTTCCATGGGCACACGCAGCATACCTCCCTGTGGTTTCTGAGCAGTCAAAAGAGACACAGAGCACACACTGGTTCCTTCCCTGAATCAACTTCTCGAGGCAGGGTGTTCTGCATCTAGTGAACGGCCTCAGCCAAGGCACGCCCTAGCTAGGCCTCTGGGCCCGTGCCTCTTCAGAAGCCTGCAGTGCTACAGGAAAAACTGTGCTTCAGTTGCAATAGGCAAGCACTCCGCCTTTCTCCGGGAGGCAGGGTGACTTCAGGTACGAGGTCCAGGATGGAAGGCGAAGCCGAGGGTTTCTCTCAGTGCAGCTCAGACTAGGGAAAGAGTGTGACTTCCACGGCATGTTGGACCTTGCTAGAACGGGGCTCGTGATCCTGTGCGAGTGCTGGGTAAATCAAGAAGTCCCAAGAAAGAGTGCAGTGTGTTGCCCATCACTCGGCAGACACGGAGGGCCTCCGAGGGACCTATGGGCCTCGATGTTGCTCAGTAGGCCCACAGCGGTGTGGAGGTACTCAGTGATCTTGGAACGAAAAGGATGCTCACCCGAGGGGCCTAGGAGTTCTCAAATGCTACCTTCTTTCAAATAAAGCAGAACAGCGACTAAGAGCTCACGGAGAGAGCTGCATGCCTCCCTTCCTGCATGGCTACTCAGGGCCTTACCTCGAGGCAAGGACTCACGTTGAGATTCCCTTTAGCTCCAGAGCATGGCAAGAAGAGCCCCACCCCGGCCATGGAAGCACCCTGTGTAGCCAGAGAAAGCTCATTTTCTTCCCAGACCCATGCCTACAGCGGCCAGAGGCCTGACAACAGCAGAGCATTTCAGGGCGCTTCAAGGGAGCGTGAACGGGGCTTTGCAAATGAAAAAGCAAGGCTAGTACCGTCGCGCCCCCATTTCCATGGGCACACGCAGCATACCTCCCTGTGGTTTCTGAGCAGTCAAAAGAGACACAGAGCACACACTTCGTCCTTCCCCGAATCAGCTTCTCGAGGCAGGGTGTTCTGCATGTAGTGAACGGCCTCAACCAAGGCGCGCCCTAGCTAGGCCTCTGGGCCCGTGCCTCTTCAGAAGCCTGCAGTGCTACAGGAAAAACTGTGCTTTAGTGGCAATAGGAACGCAAGCCGACTTTCTCCTGGAGGCAGCGTGACTTCAGGTAGGAGGTCCTGGTTGGAAGGCGAAGCCTAGTGTTTTTTTCAGTGCAGCTCAGAGTAGGGAATGAGTGCGACTTCCACGGCATGTTGGAACCTGCTAGAACCGTGCTCGTGAACCTGTGGTAGTGCTGGGGGAATCAAGCTGTCCCAGGAAAGAGTGTACTGTTTTGCCCCTCACTCGGCATACACAGTGTGAGTCCGAAGGCCTACCGGCCTGGATGTTGTTTAGTAGGGCCCGGGGAGCCTGGGGGTACTCCGTGTTCTTGCAGGGCATAGGGTTTCCAGGCGAGGCACCTAGGTGTCCCGAAAAGCGTACTGGCGTTCAAAGGCTGCAGAGGAGCGCCTGCGGCCTCATGGAAACTGCTGCACGCCTCCGCTTCTGCAGAGCAATTCAGGGCCTTACCTCGAGGCAAGTCCTCACGTTGAGTGTCCCGTGAGCGACACCGCATGGTAGGATGCTGACTTTCTCCTTGAGTAGAGAGACTTCAGGTAGGAGGTCCTCTAAGAATTCGAAGCAGAGTGTTTTCTCATGGCAGCTCTAACGGGGGCAATGTCGAAGACTACCAGGGCATGTTGGACTGCCTAGAAATGTGGTTCTGATGCTGTTCGAGTGCTCTAGAAATGTAGCTCTCCTGAAGTAACGTGCAGTGTGTTGCCCATCCCTCGGCAGACACGGAGGGCCTCCGAGGGACCTATGGGCCTCGATGTTGCTCAGTAGGCCCACAGGGGTGTGGAGGTACTCAGTGATCTTGGAACGAAAAGGATGCTCACCCGAGGGGCCTAGGAGTTCTCCAAGGCTACCTTCTTTCAAATAAAGCAGAACAGCGACTAAGAGCTCATGGAGAGAGCTGCATGCCTCCCGTTCTGCATGGCTACTCAGGGCCTTACCTCGAGGCAAGGACTCACGTTGAGATTCCCTTTAGCTCCAGAGCATGGCAAGATGAGCCCCACCCCGGCCATGGAAGCACCCTGTGTAGCCAGAGAAAGCTCATTTTCTTCCCAGACCCATGCCTACAGCGGCCAGAGGCCAGTCAACAGCAGAGCATTTCAGGGAGCTTCAAGGCAGCACGCGTGGAGCTTTGCAAATGGAAAAGCAAGGCTAGTACCATCGCGCCCCCATTTCCATGGGCACACGCAGCATACCTCCCTGTGGTTTCTGACAAGTCAAAAGAGACACAGAGCACACACTGGTTCCTTCCCTGAATCAACTTCTCGAGGCAGGGTGTTCTGCATCTAGTGAACGGCCTCAGCCAAGGCACGCCCTAGCTAGGCCTCTGGGCCCGTGCCTCTTCAGAAGCCTGCAGTGCTACAGGAAAAACTGTGCTTCAGTTGCAATAGGCAAGCACTCCGCCTTTCTCCGGGAGGCAGGGTGACTTCAGGTACGAGGTCCAGGATGGAAGGCGAAGCCGAGGGTTTCTCTCAGTGCAGCTCAGACTAGGGAAAGAGTGTGACTTCCACGGCATGTTGGACCTTGCTAGAACGGGGCTCGTGATCCTGTGCGAGTGCTGGGTAAATCAAGAAGTCCCAAGAAAGAGTGCAGTGTGTTGCCCATCACTCGGCAGACACGGAGGGCCTCCGAGGGACCTATGGGCCTCGATGTTGCTCAGTAGGCCCACAGCGGTGTGGAGGTACTCAGTGATCTTGGAACGAAAAGGATGCTCACCCGAGGGGCCTAGGAGTTCTCAAATGCTACCTTCTTTCAAATAAAGCAGAACAGCGACTAAGAGCTCACGGAGAGAGCTGCATGCCTCCCTTCCTGCATGGCTACTCAGGGCCTTACCTCGAGGCAAGGACTCACGTTGAGATTCCCTTTAGCTCCAGAGCATGGCAAGATGAGCCCCACCCCGGCCATGGAAGCACCCTGTGTAGCCAGAGAAAGCTCATTTTCTTCCCAGACCCATGCCTACAGCGGCCAGAGGCCTGACAACAGCAGAGCATTTCAGGGCGCTTCAAGGGAGCGTGAACGGGGCTTTGCAAATGAAAAAGCAAGGCTAGTACCGTCGCGCCCCCATTTCCATGGGCACACGCAGCATACCTCCCTGTGGTTTCTGAGCAGTCAAAAGAGACACAGAGCACACACTTCGTCCTTCCCCGAATCAGCTTCTCGAGGCAGGGTGTTCTGCATGTAGTGAACGGCCTCAACCAAGGCGCGCCCTAGCTAGGCCTCTGGGCCCGTGCCTCTTCAGAAGCCTGCAGTGCTACAGGAAAAACTGTGCTTTAGTGGCAATAGGAACGCAAGCCGACTTTCTCCTGGAGGCAGCGTGACTTCAGGTAGGAGGTCCTGGTTGGAAGGCGAAGCCTAGTGTTTTTTTCAGTGCAGCTCAGAGTAGGGAATGAGTGCGACTTCCACGGCATGTTGGAACCTGCTAGAACCGTGCTCGTGAACCTGTGGTAGTGCTGGGGGAATCAAGCTGTCCCAGGAAAGAGTGTACTGTTTTGCCCCTCACTCGGCATACACAGTGTGAGTCCGAAGGCCTACCGGCCTGGATGTTGTTTAGTAGGGCCCGGGGAGCCTGGGGGTACTCCGTGTTCTTGCAGGGCATAGGGTTTCCAGGCGAGGCACCTAGGTGTCCCGAAAAGCGTACTGGCGTTCAAAGGCTGCAGAGGAGCGCCTGCGGCCTCATGGAAACTGCTGCACGCCTCCGCTTCTGCAGAGCAATTCAGGGCCTTACCTCGAGGCAAGTCTTCACGTTGAGTGTCCCGTGAGCGACACCGCATGGTAGGATGCTGACTTTCTCCTTGAGTAGAGAGACTTCAGGTAGGAGGTCCTCTAAGAATTCGAAGCAGAGTGTTTTCTCATGGCAGCTCTAACGGGGGCAATGTCGAAGACTACCAGGGCATGTTGGACTGCCTAGAAATGTGGTTCTGATGCTGTTCGAGTGCTCTAGAAATGTAGCTCTCCTGAAGTAACGTGCAGTGTGTTGCCCATCCCTCGGCAGACACGGAGGGCCTCCGAGGGACCTATGGGCCTCGATGTTGCTCAGTAGGCCCACAGGGGTGTGGAGGTACTCAGTGATCTTGGAACGAAAAGGATGCTCACCCGAGGGGCCTAGGAGTTCTCCAAGGCTACCTTCTTTCAAATAAAGCAGAACAGCGACTAAGAGCTCATGGAGAGAGCTGCATGCCTCCCGTTCTGCATGGCTACTCAGGGCCTTACCTCGAGGCAAGGACTCACGTTGAGATTCCCTTTAGCTCCAGAGCATGGCAAGATGAGCCCCACTCCGGCCATGGAAGCACCCTGTGTAGCCAGAGAAAGCTCATTTTCTTCCCAGACCCATGCCTACAGCGGCCAGAGGCCAGTCAACAGCAGAGCATTTCAGGGAGCTTCAAGGCAGCACGCGTGGAGCTTTGCAAATGGAAAAGCAAGGCTAGTACCATCGCGCCCCCATTTCCATGGGCACACGCAGCATACCTCCCTGTGGTTTCTGACAAGTCAAAAGAGACACAGAGCACACACTGGTTCCTTCCCTGAATCAACTTCTCGAGGCAGGGTGTTCTGCATCTAGTGAACGGCCTCAGCCAAGGCACGCCCTAGCTAGGCCTCTGGGCCCGTGCCTCTTCAGAAGCCTGCAGTGCTACAGGAAAAACTGTGCTTCAGTTGCAATAGGCAAGCACTCCGCCTTTCTCCGGGAGGCAGGGTGACTTCAGGTACGAGGTCCAGGATGGAAGGCGAAGCCGAGGGTTTCTCTCAGTGCAGCTCAGACTAGGGAAAGAGTGTGACTTCCACGGCATGTTGGACCTTGCTAGAACGGGGCTCGTGATCCTGTGCGAGTGCTGGGTAAATCAAGAAGTCCCAAGAAAGAGTGCAGTGTGTTGCCCATCACTCGGCAGACACGGAGGGCCTCCGAGGGACCTATGGGCCTCGATGTTGCTCAGTAGGCCCACAGCGGTGTGGAGGTACTCAGTGATCTTGGAACGAAAATGATGCTCACCCGAGGGGCCTAGGAGTTCTCAAATGCTACCTTCTTTCAAATAAAGCAGAACAGCGACTAAGAGCTCACGGAGAGAGCTGCATGCCTCCCTTCCTGCATGGCTACTCAGGGCCTTACCTCGAGGCAAGGACTCACGTTGAGATTCCCTTTAGCTCCAGAGCATGGCAAGATGAGCCCCACCCCGGCCATGGAAGCACCCTGTGTAGCCAGAGAAAGCTCATTTTCTTCCCAGACCCATGCCTACAGCGGCCAGAGGCCTGACAACAGCAGAGCATTTCAGGGCGCTTCAAGGGAGCGTGAACGGGGCTTTGCAAATGAAAAAGCAAGGCTAGTACCGTCGCGCCCCCATTTCCATGGGCACACGCAGCATACCTCCCTGTGGTTTCTGAGCAGTCAAAAGAGACACAGAGCACACACTTCGTCCTTCCCCGAATCAGCTTCTCGAGGCAGGGTGTTCTGCATGTAGTGAACGGCCTCAACCAAGGCGCGCCCTAGCTAGGCCTCTGGGCCCGTGCCTCTTCAGAAGCCTGCAGTGCTACAGGAAAAACTGTGCTTTAGTGGCAATAGGAACGCAAGCCGACTTTCTCCTGGAGGCAGCGTGACTTCAGGTAGGAGGTCCTGGTTGGAAGGCGAAGCCTAGTGTTTTTTTCAGTGCAGCTCAGAGTAGGGAATGAGTGCGACTTCCACGGCATGTTGGAACCTGCTAGAACCGTGCTCGTGAACCTGTGGTAGTGCTGGGGGAATCAAGCTGTCCCAGGAAAGAGTGTACTGTTTTGCCCCTCACTCGGCATACACAGTGTGAGTCCGAAGGCCTACCGGCCTGGATGTTGTTTAGTAGGGCCCGGGGAGCCTGGGGGTACTCCGTGTTCTTGCAGGGCATAGGGTTTCCAGGCGAGGCACCTAGGTGTCCCGAAAAGCGTACTGGCGTTCAAAGGCTGCAGAGGAGCGCCTGCGGCCTCATGGAAACTGCTGCACGCCTCCGCTTCTGCAGAGCAATTCAGGGCCTTACCTCGAGGCAAGTCTTCACGTTGAGTGTCCCGTGAGCGACACCGCATGGTAGGATGCTGACTTTCTCCTTGAGTAGAGAGACTTCAGGTAGGAGGTCCTCTAAGAATTCGAAGCAGAGTGTTTTCTCATGGCAGCTCTAACGGGGGCAATGTCGAAGACTACCAGGGCATGTTGGACTGCCTAGAAATGTGGTTCTGATGCTGTTCGAGTGCTCTAGAAATGTAGCTCTCCTGAAGTAACGTGCAGTGTGTTGCCCATCCCTCGGCAGACACGGAGGGCCTCCGAGGGACCTATGGGCCTCGATGTTGCTCAGTAGGCCCACAGGGGTGTGGAGGTACTCAGTGATCTTGGAACGAAAAGGATGCTCACCCGAGGGGCCTAGGAGTTCTCCAAGGCTACCTTCTTTCAAATAAAGCAGAACAGCGACTAAGAGCTCATGGAGAGAGCTGCATGCCTCCCGTTCTGCATGGCTACTCAGGGCCTTACCTCGAGGCAAGGACTCACGTTGAGATTCCCTTTAGCTCCAGAGCATGGCAAGATGAGCCCCACCCCGGCCATGGAAGCACCCTGTGTAGCCAGAGAAAGCTCATTTTCTTCCCAGACCCATGCCTACAGCGGCCAGAGGCCAGTCAACAGCAGAGCATTTCAGGGAGCTTCAAGGCAGCACGCGTGGAGCTTTGCAAATGGAAAAGCAAGGCTAGTACCATCGCGCCCCCATTTCCATGGGCACACGCAGCATACCTCCCTGTGGTTTCTGACAAGTCAAAAGAGACACAGAGCACACACTGGTTCCTTCCCTGAATCAACTTCTCGAGGCAGGGTGTTCTGCATCTAGTGAACGGCCTCAGCCAAGGCACGCCCTAGCTAGGCCTCTGGGCCCGTGCCTCTTCAGAAGCCTGCAGTGCTACAGGAAAAACTGTGCTTCAGTTGCAATAGGCAAGCACTCCGCCTTTCTCCGGGAGGCAGGGTGACTTCAGGTACGAGGTCCAGGATGGAAGGCGAAGCCGAGGGTTTCTCTCAGTGCAGCTCAGACTAGGGAAAGAGTGTGACTTCCACGGCATGTTGGACCTTGCTAGAACGGGGCTCGTGATCCTGTGCGAGTGCTGGGTAAATCAAGAAGTCCCAAGAAAGAGTGCAGTGTGTTGCCCATCACTCGGCAGACACGGAGGGCCTCCGAGGGACCTATGGGCCTCGATGTTGCTCAGTAGGCCCACAGCGGTGTGGAGGTACTCAGTGATCTTGGAACGAAAAGGATGCTCACCCGAGGGGCCTAGGAGTTCTCAAATGCTACCTTCTTTCAAATAAAGCAGAACAGCGACTAAGAGCTCACGGAGAGAGCTGCATGCCTCCCTTCCTGCATGGCTACTCAGGGCCTTACCTCGAGGCAAGGACTCACGTTGAGATTCCCTTTAGCTCCAGAGCATGGCAAGATGAGCCCCACCCCGGCCATGGAAGCACCCTGTGTAGCCAGAGAAAGCTCATTTTCTTCCCAGACCCATGCCTACAGCGGCCAGAGGCCTGACAACAGCAGAGCATTTCAGGGCGCTTCAAGGGAGCGTGAACGGGGCTTTGCAAATGAAAAAGCAAGGCTAGTACCGTCGCGCCCCCATTTCCATGGGCACACGCAGCATACCTCCCTGTGGTTTCTGAGCAGTCAAAAGAGACACAGAGCACACACTTCGTCCTTCCCCGAATCAGCTTCTCGAGGCAGGGTGTTCTGCATGTAGTGAACGGCCTCAACCAAGGCGCGCCCTAGCTAGGCCTCTGGGCCCGTGCCTCTTCAGAAGCCTGCAGTGCTACAGGAAAAACTGTGCTTTAGTGGCAATAGGAACGCAAGCCGACTTTCTCCTGGAGGCAGCGTGACTTCAGGTAGGAGGTCCTGGTTGGAAGGCGAAGCCTAGTGTTTTTTTCAGTGCAGCTCAGAGTAGGGAATGAGTGCGACTTCCACGGCATGTTGGAACCTGCTAGAACCGTGCTCGTGAACCTGTGGTAGTGCTGGGGGAATCAAGCTGTCCCAGGAAAGAGTGTACTGTTTTGCCCCTCACTCGGCATACACAGTGTGAGTCCGAAGGCCTACCGGCCTGGATGTTGTTTAGTAGGGCCCGGGGAGCCTGGGGGTACTCCGTGTTCTTGCAGGGCATAGGGTTTCCAGGCGAGGCACCTAGGTGTCCCGAAAAGCGTACTGGCGTTCAAAGGCTGCAGAGGAGCGCCTGCGGCCTCATGGAAACTGCTGCACGCCTCCGCTTCTGCAGAGTAATTCAGGGCCTTACCTCGAGGCAAGTCTTCACGTTGAGTGTCCCGTGAGCGACACCGCATGGTAGGATGCTGACTTTCTCCTTGAGTAGAGAGACTTCAGGTAGGAGGTCCTCTAAGAATTCGAAGCAGAGTGTTTTCTCATGGCAGCTCTAACGGGGGCAATGTCGAAGACTACCAGGGCATGTTGGACTGCCTAGAAATGTGGTTCTGATGCTGTTCGAGTGCTCTAGAAATGTAGCTCTCCTGAAGTAACGTGCAGTGTGTTGCCCATCCCTCGGCAGACACGGAGGGCCTCCGAGGGACCTATGGGCCTCGATGTTGCTCAGTAGGCCCACAGGGGTGTGGAGGTACTCAGTGATCTTGGAACGAAAAGGATGCTCACCCGAGGGGCCTAGGAGTTCTCCAAGGCTACCTTCTTTCAAATAAAGCAGAACAGCGACTAAGAGCTCATGGAGAGAGCTGCATGCCTCCCGTTCTGCATGGCTACTCAGGGCCTTACCTCGAGGCAAGGACTCACGTTGAGATTCCCTTTAGCTCCAGAGCATGGCAAGATGAGCCCCACCCCGGCCATGGAAGCACCCTGTGTAGCCAGAGAAAGCTCATTTTCTTCCCAGACCCATGCCTACAGCGGCCAGAGGCCAGTCAACAGCAGAGCATTTCAGGGAGCTTCAAGGCAGCACGCGTGGAGCTTTGCAAATGGAAAAGCAAGGCTAGTACCATCGCGCCCCCATTTCCATGGGCACACGCAGCATACCTCCCTGTGGTTTCTGAGCAGTCAAAAGAGACACAGAGCACACACTGGTTCCTTCCCTGAATCAACTTCTCGAGGCAGGGTGTTCTGCATCTAGTGAACGGCCTCAGCCAAGGCACGCCCTAGCTAGGCCTCTGGGCCCGTGCCTCTTCAGAAGCCTGCAGTGCTACAGGAAAAACTGTGCTTCAGTTGCAATAGGCAAGCACTCCGCCTTTCTCCGGGAGGCAGGGTGACTTCAGGTACGAGGTCCAGGATGGAAGGCGAAGCCGAGGGTTTCTCTCAGTGCAGCTCAGACTAGGGAAAGAGTGTGACTTCCACGGCATGTTGGACCTTGCTAGAACGGGGCTCGTGATCCTGTGCGAGTGCTGGGTAAATCAAGAAGTCCCAAGAAAGAGTGCAGTGTGTTGCCCATCACTCGGCAGACACGGAGGGCCTCCGAGGGACCTATGGGCCTCGATGTTGCTCAGTAGGCCCACAGCGGTGTGGAGGTACTCAGTGATCTTGGAACGAAAAGGATGCTCACCCGAGGGGCCTAGGAGTTCTCAAATGCTACCTTCTTTCAAATAAAGCAGAACAGCGACTAAGAGCTCACGGAGAGAGCTGCATGCCTCCCTTCCTGCATGGCTACTCAGGGCCTTACCTCGAGGCAAGGACTCACGTTGAGATTCCCTTTAGCTCCAGAGCATGGCAAGAAGAGCCCCACCCCGGCCATGGAAGCACCCTGTGTAGCCAGAGAAAGCTCATTTTCTTCCCAGACCCATGCCTACAGCGGCCAGAGGCCTGACAACAGCAGAGCATTTCAGGGCGCTTCAAGGGAGCGTGAACGGGGCTTTGCAAATGAAAAAGCAAGGCTAGTACCGTCGCGCCCCCATTTCCATGGGCACACGCAGCATACCTCCCTGTGGTTTCTGAGCAGTCAAAAGAGACACAGAGCACACACTTCGTCCTTCCCCGAATCAGCTTCTCGAGGCAGGGTGTTCTGCATGTAGTGAACGGCCTCAACCAAGGCGCGCCCTAGCTAGGCCTCTGGGCCCGTGCCTCTTCAGAAGCCTGCAGTGCTACAGGAAAAACTGTGCTTTAGTGGCAATAGGAACGCAAGCCGACTTTCTCCTGGAGGCAGCGTGACTTCAGGTAGGAGGTCCTGGTTGGAAGGCGAAGCCTAGTGTTTTTTTCAGTGCAGCTCAGAGTAGGGAATGAGTGCGACTTCCACGGCATGTTGGAACCTGCTAGAACCGTGCTCGTGAACCTGTGGTAGTGCTGGGGGAATCAAGCTGTCCCAGGAAAGAGTGTACTGTTTTGCCCCTCACTCGGCATACACAGTGTGAGTCCGAAGGCCTACCGGCCTGGATGTTGTTTAGTAGGGCCCGGGGAGCCTGGGGGTACTCCGTGTTCTTGCAGGGCATAGGGTTTCCAGGCGAGGCACCTAGGTGTCCCGAAAAGCGTACTGGCGTTCAAAGGCTGCAGAGGAGCGCCTGCGGCCTCATGGAAACTGCTGCACGCCTCCGCTTCTGCAGAGCAATTCAGGGCCTTACCTCGAGGCAAGTCCTCACGTTGAGTGTCCCGTGAGCGACACCGCATGGTAGGATGCTGACTTTCTCCTTGAGTAGAGAGACTTCAGGTAGGAGGTCCTCTAAGAATTCGAAGCAGAGTGTTTTCTCATGGCAGCTCTAACGGGGGCAATGTCGAAGACTACCAGGGCATGTTGGACTGCCTAGAAATGTGGTTCTGATGCTGTTCGAGTGCTCTAGAAATGTAGCTCTCCTGAAGTAACGTGCAGTGTGTTGCCCATCCCTCGGCAGACACGGAGGGCCTCCGAGGGACCTATGGGCCTCGATGTTGCTCAGTAGGCCCACAGGGGTGTGGAGGTACTCAGTGATCTTGGAACGAAAAGGATGCTCACCCGAGGGGCCTAGGAGTTCTCCAAGGCTACCTTCTTTCAAATAAAGCAGAACAGCGACTAAGAGCTCATGGAGAGAGCTGCATGCCTCCCGTTCTGCATGGCTACTCAGGGCCTTACCTCGAGGCAAGGACTCACGTTGAGATTCCCTTTAGCTCCAGAGCATGGCAAGATGAGCCCCACTCCGGCCATGGAAGCACCCTGTGTAGCCAGAGAAAGCTCATTTTCTTCCCAGACCCATGCCTACAGCGGCCAGAGGCCAGTCAACAGCAGAGCATTTCAGGGAGCTTCAAGGCAGCACGCGTGGAGCTTTGCAAATGGAAAAGCAAGGCTAGTACCATCGCGCCCCCATTTCCATGGGCACACGCAGCATACCTCCCTGTGGTTTCTGACAAGTCAAAAGAGACACAGAGCACACACTGGTTCCTTCCCTGAATCAACTTCTCGAGGCAGGGTGTTCTGCATCTAGTGAACGGCCTCAGCCAAGGCACGCCCTAGCTAGGCCTCTGGGCCCGTGCCTCTTCAGAAGCCTGCAGTGCTACAGGAAAAACTGTGCTTCAGTTGCAATAGGCAAGCACTCCGCCTTTCTCCGGGAGGCAGGGTGACTTCAGGTACGAGGTCCAGGATGGAAGGCGAAGCCGAGGGTTTCTCTCAGTGCAGCTCAGACTAGGGAAAGAGTGTGACTTCCACGGCATGTTGGACCTTGCTAGAACGGGGCTCGTGATCCTGTGCGAGTGCTGGGTAAATCAAGAAGTCCCAAGAAAGAGTGCAGTGTGTTGCCCATCACTCGGCAGACACGGAGGGCCTCCGAGGGACCTATGGGCCTCGATGTTGCTCAGTAGGCCCACAGCGGTGTGGAGGTACTCAGTGATCTTGGAACGAAAAGGATGCTCACCCGAGGGGCCTAGGAGTTCTCAAATGCTACCTTCTTTCAAATAAAGCAGAACAGCGACTAAGAGCTCACGGAGAGAGCTGCATGCCTCCCTTCCTGCATGGCTACTCAGGGCCTTACCTCGAGGCAAGGACTCACGTTGAGATTCCCTTTAGCTCTAGAGCATGGCAAGATGAGCCCCACCCCGGCCATGGAAGCACCCTGTGTAGCCAGAGAAAGCTCATTTTCTTCCCAGACCCATGCCTACAGCGGCCAGAGGCCTGACAACAGCAGAGCATTTCAGGGCGCTTCAAGGGAGCGTGAACGGGGCTTTGCAAATGAAAAAGCAAGGCTAGTACCGTCGCGCCCCCATTTCCATGGGCACACGCAGCATACCTCCCTGTGGTTTCTGAGCAGTCAAAAGAGACACAGAGCACACACTTCGTCCTTCCCCGAATCAGCTTCTCGAGGCAGGGTGTTCTGCATGTAGTGAACGGCCTCAACCAAGGCGCGCCCTAGCTAGGCCTCTGGGCCCGTGCCTCTTCAGAAGCCTGCAGTGCTACAGGAAAAACTGTGCTTTAGTGGCAATAGGAACGCAAGCCGACTTTCTCCTGGAGGCAGCGTGACTTCAGGTAGGAGGTCCTGGTTGGAAGGCGAAGCCTAGTGTTTTTTTCAGTGCAGCTCAGAGTAGGGAATGAGTGCGACTTCCACGGCATGTTGGAACCTGCTAGAACCGTGCTCGTGAACCTGTGGTAGTGCTGGGGGAATCAAGCTGTCCCAGGAAAGAGTGTACTGTTTTGCCCCTCACTCGGCATACACAGTGTGAGTCCGAAGGCCTACCGGCCTGGATGTTGTTTAGTAGGGCCCGGGGAGCCTGGGGGTACTCCGTGTTCTTGCAGGGCATAGGGTTTCCAGGCGAGGCACCTAGGTGTCCCGAAAAGCGTACTGGCGTTCAAAGGCTGCAGAGGAGCGCCTGCGGCCTCATGGAAACTGCTGCACGCCTCCGCTTCTGCAGAGCAATTCAGGGCCTTACCTCGAGGCAAGTCTTCACGTTGAGTGTCCCGTGAGCGACACCGCATGGTAGGATGCTGACTTTCTCCTTGAGTAGAGAGACTTCAGGTAGGAGGTCCTCTAAGAATTCGAAGCAGAGTGTTTTCTCATGGCAGCTCTAACGGGGGCAATGTCGAAGACTACCAGGGCATGTTGGACTGCCTAGAAATGTGGTTCTGATGCTGTTCGAGTGCTCTAGAAATGTAGCTCTCCTGAAGTAACGTGCAGTGTGTTGCCCATCCCTCGGCAGACACGGAGGGCCTCCGAGGGACCTATGGGCCTCGATGTTGCTCAGTAGGCCCACAGGGGTGTGGAGGTACTCAGTGATCTTGGAACGAAAAGGATGCTCACCCGAGGGGCCTAGGAGTTCTCCAAGGCTACCTTCTTTCAAATAAAGCAGAACAGCGACTAAGAGCTCATGGAGAGAGCTGCATGCCTCCCGTTCTGCATGGCTACTCAGGGCCTTACCTCGAGGCAAGGACTCACGTTGAGATTCCCTTTAGCTCCAGAGCATGGCAAGATGAGCCCCACCCCGGCCATGGAAGCACCCTGTGTAGCCAGAGAAAGCTCATTTTCTTCCCAGACCCATGCCTACAGCGGCCAGAGGCCAGTCAACAGCAGAGCATTTCAGGGAGCTTCAAGGCAGCACGCGTGGAGCTTTGCAAATGGAAAAGCAAGGCTAGTACCATCGCGCCCCCATTTCCATGGGCACACGCAGCATACCTCCCTGTGGTTTCTGACAAGTCAAAAGAGACACAGAGCACACACTGGTTCCTTCCCTGAATCAACTTCTCGAGGCAGGGTGTTCTGCATCTAGTGAACGGCCTCAGCCAAGGCACGCCCTAGCTAGGCCTCTGGGCCCGTGCCTCTTCAGAAGCCTGCAGTGCTACAGGAAAAACTGTGCTTCAGTTGCAATAGGCAAGCACTCCGCCTTTCTCCGGGAGGCAGGGTGACTTCAGGTACGAGGTCCAGGATGGAAGGCGAAGCCGAGGGTTTCTCTCAGTGCAGCTCAGACTAGGGAAAGAGTGTGACTTCCACGGCATGTTGGACCTTGCTAGAACGGGGCTCGTGATCCTGTGCGAGTGCTGGGTAAATCAAGAAGTCCCAAGAAAGAGTGCAGTGTGTTGCCCATCACTCGGCAGACACGGAGGGCCTCCGAGGGACCTATGGGCCTCGATGTTGCTCAGTAGGCCCACAGCGGTGTGGAGGTACTCAGTGATCTTGGAACGAAAAGGATGCTCACCCGAGGGGCCTAGGAGTTCTCAAATGCTACCTTCTTTCAAATAAAGCAGAACAGCGACTAAGAGCTCACGGAGAGAGCTGCATGCCTCCCTTCCTGCATGGCTACTCAGGGCCTTACCTCGAGGCAAGGACTCACGTTGAGATTCCCTTTAGCTCCAGAGCATGGCAAGATGAGCCCCACCCCGGCCATGGAAGCACCCTGTGTAGCCAGAGAAAGCTCATTTTCTTCCCAGACCCATGCCTACAGCGGCCAGAGGCCTGACAACAGCAGAGCATTTCAGGGCGCTTCAAGGGAGCGTGAACGGGGCTTTGCAAATGAAAAAGCAAGGCTAGTACCGTCGCGCCCCCATTTCCATGGGCACACGCAGCATACCTCCCTGTGGTTTCTGAGCAGTCAAAAGAGACACAGAGCACACACTTCGTCCTTCCCCGAATCAGCTTCTCGAGGCAGGGTGTTCTGCATGTAGTGAACGGCCTCAACCAAGGCGCGCCCTAGCTAGGCCTCTGGGCCCGTGCCTCTTCAGAAGCCTGCAGTGCTACAGGAAAAACTGTGCTTTAGTGGCAATAGGAACGCAAGCCGACTTTCTCCTGGAGGCAGCGTGACTTCAGGTAGGAGGTCCTGGTTGGAAGGCGAAGCCTAGTGTTTTTTTCAGTGCAGCTCAGAGTAGGGAATGAGTGCGACTTCCACGGCATGTTGGAACCTGCTAGAACCGTGCTCGTGAACCTGTGGTAGTGCTGGGGGAATCAAGCTGTCCCAGGAAAGAGTGTACTGTTTTGCCCCTCACTCGGCATACACAGTGTGAGTCCGAAGGCCTACCGGCCTGGATGTTGTTTAGTAGGGCCCGGGGAGCCTGGGGGTACTCCGTGTTCTTGCAGGGCATAGGGTTTCCAGGCGAGGCACCTAGGTGTCCCGAAAAGCGTACTGGCGTTCAAAGGCTGCAGAGGAGCGCCTGCGGCCTCATGGAAACTGCTGCACGCCTCCGCTTCTGCAGAGTAATTCAGGGCCTTACCTCGAGGCAAGTCTTCACGTTGAGTGTCCCGTGAGCGACACCGCATGGTAGGATGCTGACTTTCTCCTTGAGTAGAGAGACTTCAGGTAGGAGGTCCTCTAAGAATTCGAAGCAGAGTGTTTTCTCATGGCAGCTCTAACGGGGGCAATGTCGAAGACTACCAGGGCATGTTGGACTGCCTAGAAATGTGGTTCTGATGCTGTTCGAGTGCTCTAGAAATGTAGCTCTCCTGAAGTAACGTGCAGTGTGTTGCCCATCCCTCGGCAGACACGGAGGGCCTCCGAGGGACCTATGGGCCTCGATGTTGCTCAGTAGGCCCACAGGGGTGTGGAGGTACTCAGTGATCTTGGAACGAAAAGGATGCTCACCCGAGGGGCCTAGGAGTTCTCCAAGGTTACCTTCTTTCAAATAAAGCAGAACAGCGACTAAGAGCTCATGGAGAGAGCTGCATGCCTCCCGTTCTGCATGGCTACTCAGGGCCTTACCTCGAGGCAAGGACTCACGTTGAGATTCCCTTTAGCTCCAGAGCATGGCAAGATGAGCCCCACCCCGGCCATGGAAGCACCCTGTGTAGCCAGAGAAAGCTCATTTTCTTCCCAGACCCATGCCTACAGCGGCCAGAGGCCAGTCAACAGCAGAGCATTTCAGGGAGCTTCAAGGCAGCACGCGTGGAGCTTTGCAAATGGAAAAGCAAGGCTAGTACCATCGCGCCCCCATTTCCATGGGCACACGCAGCATACCTCCCTGTGGTTTCTGACAAGTCAAAAGAGACACAGAGCACACACTGGTTCCTTCCCTGAATCAACTTCTCGAGGCAGGGTGTTCTGCATCTAGTGAACGGCCTCAGCCAAGGCACGCCCTAGCTAGGCCTCTGGGCCCGTGCCTCTTCAGAAGCCTGCAGTGCTACAGGAAAAACTGTGCTTCAGTTGCAATAGGCAAGCACTCCGCCTTTCTCCGGGAGGCAGGGTGACTTCAGGTACGAGGTCCAGGATGGAAGGCGAAGCCGAGGGTTTCTCTCAGTGCAGCTCAGACTACGGAAAGAGTGTGACTTCCACGGCATGTTGGACCTTGCTAGAACGGGGCTCGTGATCCTGTGCGAGTGCTGGGTAAATCAAGAAGTCCCAAGAAAGAGTGCAGTGTGTTGCCCATCCCTCGGCAGACACGGAGGGCCTCCGAGGGACCTATGGGCCTCGATGTTGCTCAGTAGGCCCACAGGGGTGTGGAGGTACTCAGTGATCTTGGAACGAAAAGGATGCTCACCCGAGGGGCCTAGGAGTTCTCCAAAGCTACCTTCTTTCAAATAAAGCAGAACAGCGACTAAGAGCTCATGGAGAGAGCTGCATGCCTCCCGTTCTGCATGGCTACTCAGGGCCTTACCTCGAGGCAAGGACTCACGTTGAGATTCCCTTTAGCTCCAGAGCATGGCAAGATGAGCCCCACTCCGGCCATGGAAGCACCCTGTGTAGCCAGAGAAAGCTCATTTTCTTCCCAGACCCATGCCTACAGCGGCCAGAGGCCAGTCAACAGCAGAGCATTTCAGGGAGCTTCAAGGCAGCACGCGTGGAGCTTTGCAAATGGAAAAGCAAGGCTAGTACCATCGCGCCCCCATTTCCATGGGCACACGCAGCATACCTCCCTGTGGTTTCTGACAAGTCAAAAGAGACACAGAGCACACACTGGTTCCTTCCCTGAATCAACTTCTCGAGGCAGGGTGTTCTGCATCTAGTGAACGGCCTCAGCCAAGGCACGCCCTAGCTAGGCCTCTGGGCCCGTGCCTCTTCAGAAGCCTGCAGTGCTACAGGAAAAACTGTGCTTCAGTTGCAATAGGCAAGCACTCCGCCTTTCTCCGGGAGGCAGGGTGACTTCAGGTACGAGGTCCAGGATGGAAGGCGAAGCCGAGGGTTTCTCTCAGTGCAGCTCAGACTAGGGAAAGAGTGTGACTTCCACGGCATGTTGGACCTTGCTAGAACGGGGCTCGTGATCCTGTGCGAGTGCTGGGTAAATCAAGAAGTCCCAAGAAAGAGTGCAGTGTGTTGCCCATCCCTCGGCAGACACGGAGGGCCTCCGAGGGACCTATGGGCCTCGATGTTGCTCAGTAGGCCCACAGCGGTGTGGAGGTACTCAGTGATCTTGGAACGAAAATGATGCTCACCCGAGGGGCCTAGGAGTTCTCAAATGCTACCTTCTTTCAAATAAAGCAGAACAGCGACTAAGAGCTCACGGAGAGAGCTGCATGCCTCCCTTCCTGCATGGCTACTCAGGGCCTTACCTCGAGGCAAGGACTCACGTTGAGATTCCCTTTAGCTCCAGAGCATGGCAAGATGAGCCCCACCCCGGCCATGGAAGCACCCTGTGTAGCCAGAGAAAGCTCATTTTCTTCCCAGACCCATGCCTACAGCGGCCAGAGGCCTGACAACAGCAGAGCATTTCAGGGCGCTTCAAGGGAGCGTGAACGGGGCTTTGCAAATGAAAAAGCAAGGCTAGTACCGTCGCGCCCCCATTTCCATGGGCACACGCAGCATACCTCCCTGTGGTTTCTGAGCAGTCAAAAGAGACACAGAGCACACACTTCGTCCTTCCCCGAATCAGCTTCTCGAGGCAGGGTGTTCTGCATGTAGTGAACGGCCTCAACCAAGGCGCGCCCTAGCTAGGCCTCTGGGCCCGTGCCTCTTCAGAAGCCTGCAGTGCTACAGGAAAAACTGTGCTTTAGTGGCAATAGGAACGCAAGCCGACTTTCTCCTGGAGGCAGCGTGACTTCAGGTAGGAGGTCCTGGTTGGAAGGCGAAGCCTAGTGTTTTTTTCAGTGCAGCTCAGAGTAGGGAATGAGTGCGACTTCCACGGCATGTTGGAACCTGCTAGAACCGTGCTCGTGAACCTGTGGTAGTGCTGGGGGAATCAAGCTGTCCCAGGAAAGAGTGTACTGTTTTGCCCCTCACTCGGCATACACAGTGTGAGTCCGAAGGCCTACCGGCCTGGATGTTGTTTAGTAGGGCCCGGGGAGCCTGGGGGTACTCCGTGTTCTTGCAGGGCATAGGGTTTCCAGGCGAGGCACCTAGGTGTCCCGAAAAGCGTACTGGCGTTCAAAGGCTGCAGAGGAGCGCCTGCGGCCTCATGGAAACTGCTGCACGCCTCCGCTTCTGCAGAGCAATTCAGGGCCTTACCTCGAGGCAAGTCTTCACGTTGAGTGTCCCGTGAGCGACACCGCATGGTAGGATGCTGACTTTCTCCTTGAGTAGAGAGACTTCAGGTAGGAGGTCCTCTAAGAATTCGAAGCAGAGTGTTTTCTCATGGCAGCTCTAACGGGGGCAATGTCGAAGACTACCAGGGCATGTTGGACTGCCTAGAAATGTGGTTCTGATGCTGTTCGAGTGCTCTAGAAATGTAGCTCTCCTGAAGTAACGTGCAGTGTGTTGCCCATCCCTCGGCAGACACGGAGGGCCTCCGAGGGACCTATGGGCCTCGATGTTGCTCAGTAGGCCCACAGGGGTGTGGAGGTACTCAGTGATCTTGGAACGAAAAGGATGCTCACCCGAGGGGCCTAGGAGTTCTCCAAGGCTACCTTCTTTCAAATAAAGCAGAACAGCGACTAAGAGCTCATGGAGAGAGCTGCATGCCTCCCGTTCTGCATGGCTACTCAGGGCCTTACCTCGAGGCAAGGACTCACGTTGAGATTCCCTTTAGCTCCAGAGCATGGCAAGATGAGCCCCACCCCGGCCATGGAAGCACCCTGTGTAGCCAGAGAAAGCTCATTTTCTTCCCAGACCCATGCCTACAGCGGCCAGAGGCCAGTCAACAGCAGAGCATTTCAGGGAGCTTCAAGGCAGCACGCGTGGAGCTTTGCAAATGGAAAAGCAAGGCTAGTACCATCGCGCCCCCATTTCCATGGGCACACGCAGCATACCTCCCTGTGGTTTCTGACAAGTCAAAAGAGACACAGAGCACACACTGGTTCCTTCCCTGAATCAACTTCTCGAGGCAGGGTGTTCTGCATCTAGTGAACGGCCTCAGCCAAGGCACGCCCTAGCTAGGCCTCTGGGCCCGTGCCTCTTCAGAAGCCTGCAGTGCTACAGGAAAAACTGTGCTTCAGTTGCAATAGGCAAGCACTCCGCCTTTCTCCGGGAGGCAGGGTGACTTCAGGTACGAGGTCCAGGATGGAAGGCGAAGCCGAGGGTTTCTCTCAGTGCAGCTCAGACTAGGGAAAGAGTGTGACTTCCACGGCATGTTGGACCTTGCTAGAACGGGGCTCGTGATCCTGTGCGAGTGCTGGGTAAATCAAGAAGTCCCAAGAAAGAGTGCAGTGTGTTGCCCATCCCTCGGCAGACACGGAGGGCCTCCGAGGGACCTATGGGCCTCGATGTTGCTCAGTAGGCCCACAGCTGTGTGGAGGTACTCAGTGATCTTGGAACGAAAATGATGCTCACCCGAGGGGCCTAGGAGTTCTCAAATGCTACCTTCTTTCAAATAAAGCAGAACAGCGACTAAGAGCTCACGGAGAGAGCTGCATGCCTCCCTTCCTGCATGGCTACTCAGGGCCTTACCTCGAGGCAAGGACTCACGTTGAGATTCCCTTTAGCTCCAGAGCATGGCAAGATGAGCCCCACCCCGGCCATGGAAGCACCCTGTGTAGCCAGAGAAAGCTCATTTTCTTCCCAGACCCATGCCTACAGCGGCCAGAGGCCTGACAACAGCAGAGCATTTCAGGGCGCTTCAAGGGAGCGTGAACGGGGCTTTGCAAATGAAAAAGCAAGGCTAGTACCGTCGCGCCCCCATTTCCATGGGCACACGCAGCATACCTCCCTGTGGTTTCTGAGCAGTCAAAAGAGACACAGAGCACACACTTCGTCCTTCCCCGAATCAGCTTCTCGAGGCAGGGTGTTCTGCATGTAGTGAACGGCCTCAACCAAGGCGCGCCCTAGCTAGGCCTCTGGGCCCGTGCCTCTTCAGAAGCCTGCAGTGCTACAGGAAAAACTGTGCTTTAGTGGCAATAGGAACGCAAGCCGACTTTCTCCTGGAGGCAGCGTGACTTCAGGTAGGAGGTCCTGGTTGGAAGGCGAAGCCTAGTGTTTTTTTCAGTGCAGCTCAGAGTAGGGAATGAGTGCGACTTCCACGGCATGTTGGAACCTGCTAGAACCGTGCTCGTGAACCTGTGGTAGTGCTGGGGGAATCAAGCTGTCCCAGGAAAGAGTGTACTGTTTTGCCCCTCACTCGGCATACACAGTGTGAGTCCGAAGGCCTACCGGCCTGGATGTTGTTTAGTAGGGCCCGGGGAGCCTGGGGGTACTCCGTGTTCTTGCAGGGCATAGGGTTTCCAGGCGAGGCACCTAGGTGTCCCGAAAAGCGTACTGGCGTTCAAAGGCTGCAGAGGAGCGCCTGCGGCCTCATGGAAACTGCTGCACGCCTCCGCTTCTGCAGAGCAATTCAGGGCCTTACCTCGAGGCAAGTCTTCACGTTGAGTGTCCCGTGAGCGACACCGCATGGTAGGATGCTGACTTTCTCCTTGAGTAGAGAGACTTCAGGTAGGAGGTCCTCTAAGAATTCGAAGCAGAGTGTTTTCTCATGGCAGCTCTAACGGGGGCAATGTCGAAGACTACCAGGGCATGTTGGACTGCCTAGAAATGTGGTTCTGATGCTGTTCGAGTGCTCTAGAAATGTAGCTCTCCTGAAGTAACGTGCAGTGTGTTGCCCATCCCTCGGCAGACACGGAGGGCCTCCGAGGGACCTATGGGCCTCGATGTTGCTCAGTAGGCCCACAGGGGTGTGGAGGTACTCAGTGATCTTGGAACGAAAAGGATGCTCACCCGAGGGGCCTAGGAGTTCTCCAAGGCTACCTTCTTTCAAATAAAGCAGAACAGCGACTAAGAGCTCATGGAGAGAGCTGCATGCCTCCCGTTCTGCATGGCTACTCAGGGCCTTACCTCGAGGCAAGGACTCACGTTGAGATTCCCTTTAGCTCCAGAGCATGGCAAGATGAGCCCCACCCCGGCCATGGAAGCACCCTGTGTAGCCAGAGAAAGCTCATTTTCTTCCCAGACCCATGCCTACAGCGGCCAGAGGCCAGTCAACAGCAGAGCATTTCAGGGAGCTTCAAGGCAGCACGCGTGGAGCTTTGCAAATGGAAAAGCAAGGCTAGTACCATCGCGCCCCCATTTCCATGGGCACACGCAGCATACCTCCCTGTGGTTTCTGACAAGTCAAAAGAGACACAGAGCACACACTGGTTCCTTCCCTGAATCAACTTCTCGAGGCAGGGTGTTCTGCATCTAGTGAACGGCCTCAGCCAAGGCACGCCCTAGCTAGGCCTCTGGGCCCGTGCCTCTTCAGAAGCCTGCAGTGCTACAGGAAAAACTGTGCTTCAGTTGCAATAGGCAAGCACTCCGCCTTTCTCCGGGAGGCAGGGTGACTTCAGGTACGAGGTCCAGGATGGAAGGCGAAGCCGAGGGTTTCTCTCAGTGCAGCTCAGACTAGGGAAAGAGTGTGACTTCCACGGCATGTTGGACCTTGCTAGAACGGGGCTCGTGATCCTGTGCGAGTGCTGGGTAAATCAAGAAGTCCCAAGAAAGAGTGCAGTGTGTTGCCCATCCCTCGGCAGACACGGAGGGCCTCCGAGGGACCTATGGGCCTCGATGTTGCTCAGTAGGCCCACAGGGGTGTGGAGGTACTCAGTGATCTTGGAACGAAAAGGATGCTCACCCGAGGGGCCTAGGAGTTCTCCAAAGCTACCTTCTTTCAAATAAAGCAGAACAGCGACTAAGAGCTCATGGAGAGAGCTGCATGCCTCCCGTTCTGCATGGCTACTCAGGGCCTTACCTCGAGGCAAGGACTCACGTTGAGATTCCCTTTAGCTCCAGAGCATGGCAAGATGAGCCCCACTCCGGCCATGGAAGCACCCTGTGTAGCCAGAGAAAGCTCATTTTCTTCCCAGACCCATGCCTACAGCGGCCAGAGGCCAGTCAACAGCAGAGCATTTCAGGGAGCTTCAAGGCAGCACGCGTGGAGCTTTGCAAATGGAAAAGCAAGGCTAGTACCATCGCGCCCCCATTTCCATGGGCACACGCAGCATACCTCCCTGTGGTTTCTGACAAGTCAAAAGAGACACAGAGCACACACTGGTTCCTTCCCTGAATCAACTTCTCGAGGCAGGGTGTTCTGCATCTAGTGAACGGCCTCAGCCAAGGCACGCCCTAGCTAGGCCTCTGGGCCCGTGCCTCTTCAGAAGCCTGCAGTGCTACAGGAAAAACTGTGCTTCAGTTGCAATAGGCAAGCACTCCGCCTTTCTCCGGGAGGCAGGGTGACTTCAGGTACGAGGTCCAGGATGGAAGGCGAAGCCGAGGGTTTCTCTCAGTGCAGCTCAGACTAGGGAAAGAGTGTGACTTCCACGGCATGTTGGACCTTGCTAGAACGGGGCTCGTGATCCTGTGCGAGTGCTGGGTAAATCAAGAAGTCCCAAGAAAGAGTGCAGTGTGTTGCCCATCACTCGGCAGACACGGAGGGCCTCCGAGGGACCTATGGGCCTCGATGTTGCTCAGTAGGCCCACAGCGGTGTGGAGGTACTCAGTGATCTTGGAACGAAAATGATGCTCACCCGAGGGGCCTAGGAGTTCTCAAATGCTACCTTCTTTCAAATAAAGCAGAACAGCGACTAAGAGCTCACGGAGAGAGCTGCATGCCTCCCTTCCTGCATGGCTACTCAGGGCCTTACCTCGAGGCAAGGACTCACGTTGAGATTCCCTTTAGCTCCAGAGCATGGCAAGATGAGCCCCACCCCGGCCATGGAAGCACCCTGTGTAGCCAGAGAAAGCTCATTTTCTTCCCAGACCCATGCCTACAGCGGCCAGAGGCCTGACAACAGCAGAGCATTTCAGGGCGCTTCAAGGGAGCGTGAACGGGGCTTTGCAAATGAAAAAGCAAGGCTAGTACCGTCGCGCCCCCATTTCCATGGGCACACGCAGCATACCTCCCTGTGGTTTCTGAGCAGTCAAAAGAGACACAGAGCACACACTTCGTCCTTCCCCGAATCAGCTTCTCGAGGCAGGGTGTTCTGCATGTAGTGAACGGCCTCAACCAAGGCGCGCCCTAGCTAGGCCTCTGGGCCCGTGCCTCTTCAGAAGCCTGCAGTGCTACAGGAAAAACTGTGCTTTAGTGGCAATAGGAACGCAAGCCGACTTTCTCCTGGAGGCAGCGTGACTTCAGGTAGGAGGTCCTGGTTGGAAGGCGAAGCCTAGTGTTTTTTTCAGTGCAGCTCAGAGTAGGGAATGAGTGCGACTTCCACGGCATGTTGGAACCTGCTAGAACCGTGCTCGTGAACCTGTGGTAGTGCTGGGGGAATCAAGCTGTCCCAGGAAAGAGTGTACTGTTTTGCCCCTCACTCGGCATACACAGTGTGAGTCCGAAGGCCTACCGGCCTGGATGTTGTTTAGTAGGGCCCGGGGAGCCTGGGGGTACTCCGTGTTCTTGCAGGGCATAGGGTTTCCAGGCGAGGCACCTAGGTGTCCCGAAAAGCGTACTGGCGTTCAAAGGCTGCAGAGGAGCGCCTGCGGCCTCATGGAAACTGCTGCACGCCTCCGCTTCTGCAGAGCAATTCAGGGCCTTACCTCGAGGCAAGTCTTCACGTTGAGTGTCCCGTGAGCGACACCGCATGGTAGGATGCTGACTTTCTCCTTGAGTAGAGAGACTTCAGGTAGGAGGTCCTCTAAGAATTCGAAGCAGAGTGTTTTCTCATGGCAGCTCTAACGGGGGCAATGTCGAAGACTACCAGGGCATGTTGGACTGCCTAGAAATGTGGTTCTGATGCTGTTCGAGTGCTCTAGAAATGTAGCTCTCCTGAAGTAACGTGCAGTGTGTTGCCCATCCCTCGGCAGACACGGAGGGCCTCCGAGGGACCTATGGGCCTCGATGTTGCTCAGTAGGCCCACAGGGGTGTGGAGGTACTCAGTGATCTTGGAACGAAAAGGATGCTCACCCGAGGGGCCTAGGAGTTCTCCAAGGCTACCTTCTTTCAAATAAAGCAGAACAGCGACTAAGAGCTCATGGAGAGAGCTGCATGCCTCCCGTTCTGCATGGCTACTCAGGGCCTTACCTCGAGGCAAGGACTCACGTTGAGATTCCCTTTAGCTCCAGAGCATGGCAAGATGAGCCCCACCCCGGCCATGGAAGCACCCTGTGTAGCCAGAGAAAGCTCATTTTCTTCCCAGACCCATGCCTACAGCGGCCAGAGGCCAGTCAACAGCAGAGCATTTCAGGGAGCTTCAAGGCAGCACGCGTGGAGCTTTGCAAATGGAAAAGCAAGGCTAGTACCATCGCGCCCCCATTTCCATGGGCACACGCAGCATACCTCCCTGTGGTTTCTGACAAGTCAAAAGAGACACAGAGCACACACTGGTTCCTTCCCTGAATCAACTTCTCGAGGCAGGGTGTTCTGCATCTAGTGAACGGCCTCAGCCAAGGCACGCCCTAGCTAGGCCTCTGGGCCCGTGCCTCTTCAGAAGCCTGCAGTGCTACAGGAAAAACTGTGCTTCAGTTGCAATAGGCAAGCACTCCGCCTTTCTCCGGGAGGCAGGGTGACTTCAGGTACGAGGTCCAGGATGGAAGGCGAAGCCGAGGGTTTCTCTCAGTGCAGCTCAGACTAGGGAAAGAGTGTGACTTCCACGGCATGTTGGACCTTGCTAGAACGGGGCTCGTGATCCTGTGCGAGTGCTGGGTAAATCAAGAAGTCCCAAGAAAGAGTGCAGTGTGTTGCCCATCACTCGGCAGACACGGAGGGCCTCCGAGGGACCTATGGGCCTCGATGTTGCTCAGTAGGCCCACAGCGGTGTGGAGGTACTCAGTGATCTTGGAACGAAAATGATGCTCACCCGAGGGGCCTAGGAGTTCTCAAATGCTACCTTCTTTCAAATAAAGCAGAACAGCGACTAAGAGCTCACGGAGAGAGCTGCATGCCTCCCTTCCTGCATGGCTACTCAGGGCCTTACCTCGAGGCAAGGACTCACGTTGAGATTCCCTTTAGCTCCAGAGCATGGCAAGATGAGCCCCACCCCGGCCATGGAAGCACCCTGTGTAGCCAGAGAAAGCTCATTTTCTTCCCAGACCCATGCCTACAGCGGCCAGAGGCCTGACAACAGCAGAGCATTTCAGGGCGCTTCAAGGGAGCGTGAACGGGGCTTTGCAAATGAAAAAGCAAGGCTAGTACCGTCGCGCCCCCATTTCCATGGGCACACGCAGCATACCTCCCTGTGGTTTCTGAGCAGTCAAAAGAGACACAGAGCACACACTTCGTCCTTCCCCGAATCAGCTTCTCGAGGCGGGGTGTTCTGCATGTAGTGAACGGCCTCAACCAAGGCGCGCCCTAGCTAGGCCTCTGGGCCCGTGCCTCTTCAGAAGCCTGCAGTGCTACAGGAAAAACTGTGCTTTAGTGGCAATAGGAACGCAAGCCGACTTTCTCCTGGAGGCAGCGTGACTTCAGGTAGGAGGTCCTGGTTGGAAGGCGAAGCCTAGTGTTTTTTTCAGTGCAGCTCAGAGTAGGGAATGAGTGCGACTTCCACGGCATGTTGGAACCTGCTAGAACCGTGCTCGTGAACCTGTGGTAGTGCTGGGGGAATCAAGCTGTCCCAGGAAAGAGTGTACTGTTTTGCCCCTCACTCGGCATACACAGTGTGAGTCCGAAGGCCTACCGGCCTGGATGTTGTTTAGTAGGGCCCGGGGAGCCTGGGGGTACTCCGTGTTCTTGCAGGGCATAGGGTTTCCAGGCGAGGCACCTAGGTGTCCCGAAAAGCGTACTGGCGTTCAAAGGCTGCAGAGGAGCGCCTGCGGCCTCATGGAAACTGCTGCACGCCTCCGCTTCTGCAGAGCAATTCAGGGCCTTACCTCGAGGCAAGTCCTCACGTTGAGTGTCCCGTGAGCGACACCGCATGGTAGGATGCTGACTTTCTCCTTGAGTAGAGAGACTTCAGGTAGGAGGTCCTCTAAGAATTCGAAGCAGAGTGTTTTCTCATGGCAGCTCTAACGGGGGCAATGTCGAAGACTACCAGGGCATGTTGGACTGCCTAGAAATGTGGTTCTGATGCTGTTCGAGTGCTCTAGAAATGTAGCTCTCCTGAAGTAACGTGCAGTGTGTTGCCCATCCCTCGGCAGACACGGAGGGCCTCCGAGGGACCTATGGGCCTCGATGTTGCTCAGTAGGCCCACAGGGGTGTGGAGGTACTCAGTGATCTTGGAACGAAAAGGATGCTCACCCGAGGGGCCTAGGAGTTCTCCAAGGCTACCTTCTTTCAAATAAAGCAGAACAGCGACTAAGAGCTCATGGAGAGAGCTGCATGCCTCCCGTTCTGCATGGCTACTCAGGGCCTTACCTCGAGGCAAGGACTCACGTTGAGATTCCCTTTAGCTCCAGAGCATGGCAAGATGAGCCCCACTCCGGCCATGGAAGCACCCTGTGTAGCCAGAGAAAGCTCATTTTCTTCCCAGACCCATGCCTACAGCGGCCAGAGGCCAGTCAACAGCAGAGCATTTCAGGGAGCTTCAAGGCAGCACGCGTGGAGCTTTGCAAATGGAAAAGCAAGGCTAGTACCATCGCGCCCCCATTTCCATGGGCACACGCAGCATACCTCCCTGTGGTTTCTGACAAGTCAAAAGAGACACAGAGCACACACTGGTTCCTTCCCTGAATCAACTTCTCGAGGCAGGGTGTTCTGCATCTAGTGAACGGCCTCAGCCAAGGCACGCCCTAGCTAGGCCTCTGGGCCCGTGCCTCTTCAGAAGCCTGCAGTGCTACAGGAAAAACTGTGCTTCAGTTGCAATAGGCAAGCACTCCGCCTTTCTCCGGGAGGCAGGGTGACTTCAGGTACGAGGTCCAGGATGGAAGGCGAAGCCGAGGGTTTCTCTCAGTGCAGCTCAGACTAGGGAAAGAGTGTGACTTCCACGGCATGTTGGACCTTGCTAGAACGGGGCTCGTGATCCTGTGCGAGTGCTGGGTAAATCAAGAAGTCCCAAGAAAGAGTGCAGTGTGTTGCCCATCCCTCGGCAGACACGGAGGGCCTCCGAGGGACCTATGGGCCTCGATGTTGCTCAGTAGGCCCACAGCGGTGTGGAGGTACTCAGTGATCTTGGAACGAAAATGATGCTCACCCGAGGGGCCTAGGAGTTCTCAAATGCTACCTTCTTTCAAATAAAGCAGAACAGCGACTAAGAGCTCACGGAGAGAGCTGCATGCCTCCCTTCCTGCATGGCTACTCAGGGCCTTACCTCGAGGCAAGGACTCACGTTGAGATTCCCTTTAGCTCCAGAGCATGGCAAGATGAGCCCCACCCCGGCCATGGAAGCACCCTGTGTAGCCAGAGAAAGCTCATTTTCTTCCCAGACCCATGCCTACAGCGGCCAGAGGCGTGACAACAGCAGAGCATTTCAGGGCGCTTCAAGGGAGCGTGAACGGGGCTTTGCAAATGAAAAAGCAAGGCTAGTACCGTCGCGCCCCCATTTCCATGGGCACACGCAGCATACCTCCCTGTGGTTTCTGAGCAGTCAAAAGAGACACAGAGCACACACTTCGTCCTTCCCGAATCAGCTTCTCGAGGCAGGGTGTTCTGCATGTAGTGAACGGCCTCAACCAAGGCGCGCCCTAGCTAGGCCTCTGGGCCCGTGCCTCTTCAGAAGCCTGCAGTGCTACAGGAAAAACTGTGCTTTAGTGGCAATAGGAACGCAAGCCGACTTTCTCCTGGAGGCAGCGTGACTTCAGGTAGGAGGTCCTGGTTGGAAGGCGAAGCCTAGTGTTTTTTTCAGTGCAGCTCAGAGTAGGGAATGAGTGCGACTTCCACGGCATGTTGGAACCTGCTAGAACCGTGCTCGTGAACCTGTGGTAGTGCTGGGGGAATCAAGCTGTCCCAGGAAAGAGTGTACTGTTTTGCCCCTCACTCGGCATACACAGTGTGAGTCCGAAGGCCTACCGGCCTGGATGTTGTTTAGTAGGGCCCGGGGAGCCTGGGGGTACTCCGTGTTCTTGCAGGGCATAGGGTTTCCAGGCGAGGCACCTAGGTGTCCCGAAAAGCGTACTGGCGTTCAAAGGCTGCAGAGGAGCGCCTGCGGCCTCATGGAAACTGCTGCACGCCTCCGCTTCTGCAGAGCAATTCAGGGCCTTACCTCGAGGCAAGTCTTCACGTTGAGTGTCCCGTGAGCGACACCGCATGGTAGGATGCTGACTTTCTCCTTGAGTAGAGAGACTTCAGGTAGGAGGTCCTCTAAGAATTCGAAGCAGAGTGTTTTCTCATGGCAGCTCTAACGGGGGCAATGTCGAAGACTACCAGGGCATGTTGGACTGCCTAGAAATGTGGTTCTGATGCTGTTCGAGTGCTCTAGAAATGTAGCTCTCCTGAAGTAACGTGCAGTGTGTTGCCCATCCCTCGGCAGACACGGAGGGCCTCCGAGGGACCTATGGGCCTCGATGTTGCTCAGTAGGCCCACAGGGGTGTGGAGGTACTCAGTGATCTTGGAACGAAAAGGATGCTCACCCGAGGGGCCTAGGAGTTCTCCAAAGCTACCTTCTTTCAAATAAAGCAGAACAGCGACTAAGAGCTCATGGAGAGAGCTGCATGCCTCCCGTTCTGCATGGCTACTCAGGGCCTTACCTCGAGGCAAGGACTCACGTTGAGATTCCCTTTAGCTCCAGAGCATGGCAAGATGAGCCCCACTCCGGCCATGGAAGCACCCTGTGTAGCCAGAGAAAGCTCATTTTCTTCCCAGACCCATGCCTACAGCGGCCAGAGGCCAGTCAACAGCAGAGCATTTCAGGGAGCTTCAAGGCAGCACGCGTGGAGCTTTGCAAATGGAAAAGCAAGGCTAGTACCATCGCGCCCCCATTTCCATGGGCACACGCAGCATACCTCCCTGTGGTTTCTGACAAGTCAAAAGAGACACAGAGCACACACTGGTTCCTTCCCTGAATCAACTTCTCGAGGCAGGGTGTTCTGCATCTAGTGAACGGCCTCAGCCAAGGCACGCCCTAGCTAGGCCTCTGGGCCCGTGCCTCTTCAGAAGCCTGCAGTGCTACAGGAAAAACTGTGCTTCAGTTGCAATAGGCAAGCACTCCGCCTTTCTCCGGGAGGCAGGGTGACTTCAGGTACGAGGTCCAGGATGGAAGGCGAAGCCGAGGGTTTCTCTCAGTGCAGCTCAGACTAGGGAAAGAGTGTGACTTCCACGGCATGTTGGACCTTGCTAGAACGGGGCTCGTGATCCTGTGCGAGTGCTGGGTAAATCAAGAAGTCCCAAGAAAGAGTGCAGTGTGTTGCCCATCCCTCGGCAGACACGGAGGGCCTCCGAGGGACCTATGGGCCTCGATGTTGCTCAGTAGGCCCACAGCGGTGTGGAGGTACTCAGTGATCTTGGAACGAAAATGATGCTCACCCGAGGGGCCTAGGAGTTCTCAAATGCTACCTTCTTTCAAATAAAGCAGAACAGCGACTAAGAGCTCACGGAGAGAGCTGCATGCCTCCCTTCCTGCATGGCTACTCAGGGCCTTACCTCGAGGCAAGGACTCACGTTGAGATTCCCTTTAGCTCCAGAGCATGGCAAGATGAGCCCCACTCCGGCCATGGAAGCACCCTGTGTAGCCAGAGAAAGCTCATTTTCTTCCCAGACCCATGCCTACAGCGGCCAGAGGCCAGTCAACAGCAGAGCATTTCAGGGAGCTTCAAGGCAGCACGCGTGGAGCTTTGCAAATGGAAAAGCAAGGCTAGTACCATCGCGCCCCCATTTCCATGGGCACACGCAGCATACCTCCCTGTGGTTTCTGAGCAGTCAAAAGAGACACAGAGCACACACTGGTTCCTTCCCTGAATCAACTTCTCGAGGCAGGGTGTTCTGCATCTAGTGAACGGCCTCAGCCAAGGCACGCCCTAGCTAGGCCTCTGGGCCCGTGCCTCTTCAGAAGCCTGCAGTGCTACAGGAAAAACTGTGCTTCAGTTGCAATAGGCAAGCACTCCGCCTTTCTCCGGGAGGCAGGGTGACTTCAGGTACGAGGTCCAGGATGGAAGGCGAAGCCGAGGGTTTCTCTCAGTGCAGCTCAGACTAGGGAAAGAGTGTGACTTCCACGGCATGTTGGACCTTGCTAGAACGGGGCTCGTGATCCTGTGCGAGTGCTGGGTAAATCAAGAAGTCCCAAGAAAGAGTGCAGTGTGTTGCCCATCACTCGGCAGACACGGAGGGCCTCCGAGGGACCTATGGGCCTCGATGTTGCTCAGTAGGCCCACAGCGGTGTGGAGGTACTCAGTGATCTTGGAACGAAAATGATGCTCACCCGAGGGGCCTAGGAGTTCTCAAATGCTACCTTCTTTCAAATAAAGCAGAACAGCGACTAAGAGCTCACGGAGAGAGCTGCATGCCTCCCTTCCTGCATGGCTACTCAGGGCCTTACCTCGAGGCAAGGACTCACGTTGAGATTCCCTTTAGCTCCAGAGCATGGCAAGATGAGCCCCACCCCGGCCATGGAAGCACCCTGTGTAGCCAGAGAAAGCTCATTTTCTTCCCAGACCCATGCCTACAGCGGCCAGAGGCCTGACAACAGCAGAGCATTTCAGGGCGCTTCAAGGGAGCGTGAACGGGGCTTTGCAAATGAAAAAGCAAGGCTAGTACCGTCGCGCCCCCATTTCCATGGGCACACGCAGCATACCTCCCTGTGGTTTCTGAGCAGTCAAAAGAGACACAGAGCACACACTTCGTCCTTCCCCGAATCAGCTTCTCGAGGCAGGGTGTTCTGCATGTAGTGAACGGCCTCAACCAAGGCGCGCCCTAGCTAGGCCTCTGGGCCCGTGCCTCTTCAGAAGCCTGCAGTGCTACAGGAAAAACTGTGCTTTAGTGGCAATAGGAACGCAAGCCGACTTTCTCCTGGAGGCAGCGTGACTTCAGGTAGGAGGTCCTGGTTGGAAGGCGAAGCCTAGTGTTTTTTTCAGTGCAGCTCAGAGTAGGGAATGAGTGCGACTTCCACGGCATGTTGGAACGTGCTAGAACCGTGCTCGTGAACCTGTGGTAGTGCTGGGGGAATCAAGCTGTCCCAGGAAAGAGTGTACTGTTTTGCCCCTCACTCGGCATACACAGTGTGAGTCCGAAGGCCTACCGGCCTGGATGTTGTTTAGTAGGGCCCGGGGAGCCTGGGGGTACTCCGTGTTCTTGCAGGGCATAGGGTTTCCAGGCGAGGCACCTAGGTGTCCCGAAAAGCGTACTGGCGTTCAAAGGCTGCAGAGGAGCGCCTGCGGCCTCATGGAAACTGCTGCACGCCTCCGCTTCTGCAGAGCAATTCAGGGCCTTACCTCGAGGCAAGTCTTCACGTTGAGTGTCCCGTGAGCGACACCGCATGGTAGGATGCTGACTTTCTCCTTGAGTAGAGAGACTTCAGGTAGGAGGTCCTCTAAGAATTCGAAGCAGAGTGTTTTCTCATGGCAGCTCTAACGGGGGCAATGTCGAAGACTACCAGGGCATGTTGGACTGCCTAGAAATGTGGTTCTGATGCTGTTCGAGTGCTCTAGAAATGTAGCTCTCCTGAAGTAACGTGCAGTGTGTTGCCCATCCCTCGGCAGACACGGAGGGCCTCCGAGGGACCTATGGGCCTCGATGTTGCTCAGTAGGCCCACAGGGGTGTGGAGGTACTCAGTGATCTCGGAACGAAAAGGATGCTCACCCGAGGGGCCTAGGAGTTCTCCAAGGCTACCTTCTTTCAAATAAAGCAGAACAGCGACTAAGAGCTCATGGAGAGAGCTGCATGCCTCCCGTTCTGCATGGCTACTCAGGGCCTTACCTCGAGGCAAGGACTCACGTTGAGATTCCCTTTAGCTCCAGAGCATGGCAAGATGAGCCCCACTCCGGCCATGGAAGCACCCTGTGTAGCCAGAGAAAGCTCATTTTCTTCCCAGACCCATGCCTACAGCGGCCAGAGGCCAGTCAACAGCAGAGCATTTCAGGGAGCTTCAAGGCAGCACGCGTGGAGCTTTGCAAATGGAAAAGCAAGGCTAGTACCATCGCGCCCCCATTTCCATGGGCACACGCAGCATACCTCCCTGTGGTTTCTGACAAGTCAAAAGAGACACAGAGCACACACTGGTTCCTTCCCTGAATCAACTTCTCGAGGCAGGGTGTTCTGCATCTAGTGAACGGCCTCAGCCAAGGCACGCCCTAGCTAGGCCTCTGGGCCCGTGCCTCTTCAGAAGCCTGCAGTGCTACAGGAAAAACTGTGCTTCAGTTGCAATAGGCAAGCACTCCGCCTTTCTCCGGGAGGCAGGGTGACTTCAGGTACGAGGTCCAGGATGGAAGGCGAAGTCGAGGGTTTCTCTCAGTGCAGCTCAGACTAGGGAAAGAGTGTGACTTCCACGGCATGTTGGACCTTGCTAGAACGGGGCTCGTGATCCTGTGCGAGTGCTGGGTAAATCAAGAAGTCCCAAGAAAGAGTGCAGTGTGTTGCCCATCCCTCGGCAGACACGGAGGGCCTCCGAGGGACCTATGGGCCTCGATGTTGCTCAGTAGGCCCACAGCGGTGTGGAGGTACTCAGTGATCTTGGAACGAAAATGATGCTCACCCGAGGGGCCTAGGAGTTCTCAAATGCTACCTTCTTTCAAATAAAGCAGAACAGCGACTACGAGCTCACGGAGAGAGCTGCATGCCTCCCTTCCTGCATGGCTACTCAGGGCCTTACCTCGAGGCAAGGACTCACGTTGAGATTCCCTTTAGCTCTAGAGCATGGCAAGATGAGCCCCACCCCGGCCATGGAAGCACCCTGTGTAGCCAGAGAAAGCTCATTTTCTTCCCAGACCCATGCCTACAGCGGCCAGAGGCCTGACAACAGCAGAGCATTTCAGGGCGCTTCAAGGGAGCGTGAACGGGGCTTTGCAAATGAAAAAGCAAGGCTAGTACCGTCGCGCCCCCATTTCCATGGGCACACGCAGCATACCTCCCTGTGGTTTCTGAGCAGTCAAAAGAGACACAGAGCACACACTTCGTCCTTCCCCGAATCAGCTTCTCGAGGCAGGGTGTTCTGCATGTAGTGAACGGCCTCAACCAAGGCGCGCCCTAGCTAGGCCTCTGGGCCCGTGCCTCTTCAGAAGCCTGCAGTGCTACAGGAAAAACTGTGCTTTAGTGGCAATAGGAACGCAAGCCGACTTTCTCCTGGAGGCAGCGTGACTTCAGGTAGGAGGTCCTGGTTGGAAGGCGAAGCCTAGTGTTTTTTTCAGTGCAGCTCAGAGTAGGGAATGAGTGCGACTTCCACGGCATGTTGGAACCTGCTAGAACCGTGCTCGTGAACCTGTGGTAGTGCTGGGGGAATCAAGCTGTCCCAGGAAAGAGTGTACTGTTTTGCCCCTCACTCGGCATACACAGTGTGAGTCCGAAGGCCTACCGGCCTGGATGTTGTTTAGTAGGGCCCGGGGAGCCTGGGGGTACTCCGTGTTCTTGCAGGGCATAGGGTTTCCAGGCGAGGCACCTAGGTGTCCCGAAAAGCGTACTGGCGTTCAAAGGCTGCAGAGGAGCGCCTGCGGCCTCATGGAAACTGCTGCACGCCTCCGCTTCTGCAGAGCAATTCAGGGCCTTACCTCGAGGCAAGTCTTCACGTTGAGTGTCCCGTGAGCGACACCGCATGGTAGGATGCTGACTTTCTCCTTGAGTAGAGAGACTTCAGGTAGGAGGTCCTCTAAGAATTCGAAGCAGAGTGTTTTCTCATGGCAGCTCTAACGGGGGCAATGTCGAAGACTACCAGGGCATGTTGGACTGCCTAGAAATGTGGTTCTGATGCTGTTCGAGTGCTCTAGAAATGTAGCTCTCCTGAAGTAACGTGCAGTGTGTTGCCCATCCCTCGGCAGACACGGAGGGCCTCCGAGGGACCTATGGGCCTCGATGTTGCTCAGTAGGCCCACAGGGGTGTGGAGGTACTCAGTGATCTTGGAACGAAAAGGATGCTCACCCGAGGGGCCTAGGAGTTCTCCAAAGCTACCTTCTTTCAAATAAAGCAGAACAGCGACTAAGAGCTCATGGAGAGAGCTGCATGCCTCCCGTTCTGCATGGCTACTCAGGGCCTTACCTCGAGGCAAGGACTCACGTTGAGATTCCCTTTAGCTCCAGAGCATGGCAAGATGAGCCCCACTCCGGCCATGGAAGCACCCTGTGTAGCCAGAGAAAGCTCATTTTCTTCCCAGACCCATGCCTACAGCGGCCAGAGGCCAGTCAACAGCAGAGCATTTCAGGGAGCTTCAAGGCAGCACGCGTGGAGCTTTGCAAATGGAAAAGCAAGGCTAGTACCATCGCGCCCCCATTTCCATGGGCACACGCAGCATACCTCCCTGTGGTTTCTGAGCAGTCAAAAGAGACACAGAGCACACACTGGTTCCTTCCCTGAATCAACTTCTCGAGGCAGGGTGTTCTGCATCTAGTGAACGGCCTCAGCCAAGGCACGCCCTAGCTAGGCCTCTGGGCCCGTGCCTCTTCAGAAGCCTGCAGTGCTACAGGAAAAACTGTGCTTCAGTTGCAATAGGCAAGCACTCCGCCTTTCTCCGGGAGGCAGGGTGACTTCAGGTACGAGGTCCAGGATGGAAGGCGAAGCCGAGGGTTTCTCTCAGTGCAGCTCAGACTAGGGAAAGAGTGTGACTTCCACGGCATGTTGGACCTTGCTAGAACGGGGCTCGTGATCCTGTGCGAGTGCTGGGTAAATCAAGAAGTCCCAAGAAAGAGTGCAGTGTGTTGCCCATCCCTCGGCAGACACGGAGGGCCTCCGAGGGACCTATGGGCCTCGATGTTGCTCAGTAGGCCCACAGCGGTGTGGAGGTACTCAGTGATCTTGGAACGAAAATGATGCTCACCCGAGGGGCCTAGGAGTTCTCAAATGCTACCTTCTTTCAAATAAAGCAGAACAGCGACTACGAGCTCACGGAGAGAGCTGCATGCCTCCCTTCCTGCATGGCTACTCAGGGCCTTACCTCGAGGCAAGGACTCACGTTGAGATTCCCTTTAGCTCTAGAGCATGGCAAGATGAGCCCCACCCCGGCCATGGAAGCACCCTGTGTAGCCAGAGAAAGCTCATTTTCTTCCCAGACCCATGCCTACAGCGGCCAGAGGCCTGACAACAGCAGAGCATTTCAGGGCGCTTCAAGGGAGCGTGAACGGGGCTTTGCAAATGAAAAAGCAAGGCTAGTACCGTCGCGCCCCCATTTCCATGGGCACACGCAGCATACCTCCCTGTGGTTTCTGAGCAGTCAAAAGAGACACAGAGCACACACTTCGTCCTTCCCCGAATCAGCTTCTCGAGGCAGGGTGTTCTGCATGTAGTGAACGGCCTCAACCAAGGCGCGCCCTAGCTAGGCCTCTGGGCCCGTGCCTCTTCAGAAGCCTGCAGTGCTACAGGAAAAACTGTGCTTTAGTGGCAATAGGAACGCAAGCCGACTTTCTCCTGGAGGCAGCGTGACTTCAGGTAGGAGGTCCTGGTTGGAAGGCGAAGCCTAGTGTTTTTTTCAGTGCAGCTCAGAGTAGGGAATGAGTGCGACTTCCACGGCATGTTGGAACCTGCTAGAACCGTGCTCGTGAACCTGTGGTAGTGCTGGGGGAATCAAGCTGTCCCAGGAAAGAGTGTACTGTTTTGCCCCTCACTCGGCATACACAGTGTGAGTCCGAAGGCCTACCGGCCTGGATGTTGTTTAGTAGGGCCCGGGGAGCCTGGGGGTACTCCGTGTTCTTGCAGGGCATAGGGTTTCCAGGCGAGGCACCTAGGTGTCCCGAAAAGCGTACTGGCGTTCAAAGGCTGCGGAGGAGCGCCTGCGGCCTCATGGAAACTGCTGCACGCCTCCGCTTCTGCAGAGCAATTCAGGGCCTTACCTCGAGGCAAGTCTTCACGTTGAGTGTCCCGTGAGCGACACCGCATGGTAGGATGCTGACTTTCTCCTTGAGTAGAGAGACTTCAGGTAGGAGGTCCTCTAAGAATTCGAAGCAGAGTGTTTTCTCATGGCAGCTCTAACGGGGGCAATGTCGAAGACTACCAGGGCATGTTGGACTGCCTAGAAATGTGGTTCTGATGCTGTTCGAGTGCTCTAGAAATGTAGCTCTCCTGAAGTAACGTGCAGTGTGTTGCCCATCCCTCGGCAGACACGGAGGGCCTCCGAGGGACCTATGGGCCTCGATGTTGCTCAGTAGGCCCACAGGGGTGTGGAGGTACTCAGTGATCTTGGAACGAAAAGGATGCTCACCCGAGGGGCCTAGGAGTTCTCCAAGGCTACCTTCTTTCAAATAAAGCAGAACAGCGACTAAGAGCTCATGGAGAGAGCTGCATGCCTCCCGTTCTGCATGGCTACTCAGGGCCTTACCTCGAGGCAAGGACTCACGTTGAGATTCCCTTTAGCTCCAGAGCATGGCAAGATGAGCCCCACTCCGGCCATGGAAGCACCCTGTGTAGCCAGAGAAAGCTCATTTTCTTCCCAGACCCATGCCTACAGCGGCCAGAGGCCAGTCAACAGCAGAGCATTTCAGGGAGCTTCAAGGCAGCACGCGTGGAGCTTTGCAAATGGAAAAGCAAGGCTAGTACCATCGCGCCCCCATTTCCATGGGCACACGCAGCATACCTCCCTGTGGTTTCTGACAAGTCAAAAGAGACACAGAGCACACACTGGTTCCTTCCCTGAATCAACTTCTCGAGGCAGGGTGTTCTGCATCTAGTGAACGGCCTCAGCCAAGGCACGCCCTAGCTAGGCCTCTGGGCCCGTGCCTCTTCAGAAGCCTGCAGTGCTACAGGAAAAACTGTGCTTCAGTTGCAATAGGCAAGCACTCCGCCTTTCTCCGGGAGGCAGGGTGACTTCAGGTACGAGGTCCAGGATGGAAGGCGAAGCCGAGGGTTTCTCTCAGTGCAGCTCAGACTAGGGAAAGAGTGTGACTTCCACGGCATGTTGGACCTTGCTAGAACGGGGCTCGTGATCCTGTGCGAGTGCTGGGTAAATCAAGAAGTCCCAAGAAAGAGTGCAGTGTGTTGCCCATCCCTCGGCAGACACGGAGGGCCTCCGAGGGACCTATGGGCCTCGATGTTGCTCAGTAGGCCCACAGGGGTGTGGAGGTACTCAGTGATCTTGGAACGAAAAGGATGCTCACCCGAGGGGCCTAGGAGTTCTCCAAGGCTACCTTCTTTCAAATAAAGCAGAACAGCGACTAAGAGCTCATGGAGAGAGCTGCATGCCTCCCGTTCTGCATGGCTACTCAGGGCCTTACCTCGAGGCAAGGACTCACGTTGAGATTCCCTTTAGCTCCAGAGCATGGCAAGATGAGCCCCACCCCGGCCATGGAAGCACCCTGTGTAGCCAGAGAAAGCTCATTTTCTTCCCAGACCCATGCCTACAGCGGCCAGAGGCCTGACAACAGCAGAGCATTTCAGGGCGCTTCAAGGGAGCGTGAACGGGGCTTTGCAAATGAAAAAGCAAGGCTAGTACCGTCGCGCCCCCATTTCCATGGGCACACGCAGCATACCTCCCTGTGGTTTCTGAGCAGTCAAAAGAGACACAGAGCACACACTTCGTCCTTCCCGAATCAGCTTCTCGAGGCAGGGTGTTCTGCATGTAGTGAACGGCCTCAACCAAGGCGCGCCCTAGCTAGGCCTCTGGGCCCGTGCCTCTTCAGAAGCCTGCAGTGCTACAGGAAAAACTGTGCTTTAGTGGCAATAGGAACGCAAGCCGACTTTCTCCTGGAGGCAGCGTGACTTCAGGTAGGAGGTCCTGGTTGGAAGGCGAAGCCTAGTGTTTTTTTCAGTGCAGCTCAGAGTAGGGAATGAGTGCGACTTCCACGGCATGTTGGAACCTGCTAGAACCGTGCTCGTGAACCTGTGGTAGTGCTGGGGGAATCAAGCTGTCCCAGGAAAGAGTGTACTGTTTTGCCCCTCACTCGGCATACACAGTGTGAGTCCGAAGGCCTACCGGCCTGGATGTTGTTTAGTAGGGCCCGGGGAGCCTGGGGGTACTCCGTGTTCTTGCAGGGCATAGGGTTTCCAGGCGAGGCACCTAGGTGTCCCGAAAAGCGTACTGGCGTTCAAAGGCTGCAGAGGAGCGCCTGCGGCCTCATGGAAACTGCTGCACGCCTCCGCTTCTGCAGAGCAATTCAGGGCCTTACCTCGAGGCAAGTCTTCACGTTGAGTGTCCCGTGAGCGACACCGCATGGTAGGATGCTGACTTTCTCCTTGAGTAGAGAGACTTCAGGTAGGAGGTCCTCTAAGAATTCGAAGCAGAGTGTTTTCTCATGGCAGCTCTAACGGGGGCAATGTCGAAGACTACCAGGGCATGTTGGACTGCCTAGAAATGTGGTTCTGATGCTGTTCGAGTGCTCTAGAAATGTAGCTCTCCTGAAGTAACGTGCAGTGTGTTGCCCATCCCTCGGCAGACACGGAGGGCCTCCGAGGGACCTATGGGCCTCGATGTTGCTCAGTAGGCCCACAGGGGTGTGGAGGTACTCAGTGATCTTGGAACGAAAAGGATGCTCACCCGAGGGGCCTAGGAGTTCTCCAAAGCTACCTTCTTTCAAATAAAGCAGAACAGCGACTAAGAGCTCATGGAGAGAGCTGCATGCCTCCCGTTCTGCATGGCTACTCAGGGCCTTACCTCGAGGCAAGGACTCACGTTGAGATTCCCTTTAGCTCCAGAGCATGGCAAGATGAGCCCCACTCCGGCCATGGAAGCACCCTGTGTAGCCAGAGAAAGCTCATTTTCTTCCCAGACCCATGCCTACAGCGGCCAGAGGCCAGTCAACAGCAGAGCATTTCAGGGAGCTTCAAGGCAGCACGCGTGGAGCTTTGCAAATGGAAAAGCAAGGCTAGTACCATCGCGCCCCCATTTCCATGGGCACACGCAGCATACCTCCCTGTGGTTTCTGACAAGTCAAAAGAGACACAGAGCACACACTGGTTCCTTCCCTGAATCAACTTCTCGAGGCAGGGTGTTCTGCATCTAGTGAACGGCCTCAGCCAAGGCACGCCCTAGCTAGGCCTCTGGGCCCGTGCCTCTTCAGAAGCCTGCAGTGCTACAGGAAAAACTGTGCTTCAGTTGCAATAGGCAAGCACTCCGCCTTTCTCCGGGAGGCAGGGTGACTTCAGGTACGAGGTCCAGGATGGAAGGCGAAGCCGAGGGTTTCTCTCAGTGCAGCTCAGACTAGGGAAAGAGTGTGACTTCCACGGCATGTTGGACCTTGCTAGAACGGGGCTCGTGATCCTGTGCGAGTGCTGGGTAAATCAAGAAGTCCCAAGAAAGAGTGCAGTGTGTTGCCCATCCCTCGGCAGACACGGAGGGCCTCCGAGGGACCTATGGGCCTCGATGTTGCTCAGTAGGCCCACAGCGGTGTGGAGGTACTCAGTGATCTTGGAACGAAAATGATGCTCACCCGAGGGGCCTAGGAGTTCTCAAATGCTACCTTCTTTCAAATAAAGCAGAACAGCGACTAAGAGCTCACGGAGAGAGCTGCATGCCTCCCTTCCTGCATGGCTACTCAGGGCCTTACCTCGAGGCAAGGACTCACGTTGAGATTCCCTTTAGCTCCAGAGCATGGCAAGATGAGCCCCACTCCGGCCATGGAAGCACCCTGTGTAGCCAGAGAAAGCTCATTTTCTTCCCAGACCCATGCCTACAGCGGCCAGAGGCCAGTCAACAGCAGAGCATTTCAGGGAGCTTCAAGGCAGCACGCGTGGAGCTTTGCAAATGGAAAAGCAAGGCTAGTACCATCGCGCCCCCATTTCCATGGGCACACGCAGCATACCTCCCTGTGGTTTCTGAGCAGTCAAAAGAGACACAGAGCACACACTGGTTCCTTCCCTGAATCAACTTCTCGAGGCAGGGTGTTCTGCATCTAGTGAACGGCCTCAGCCAAGGCACGCCCTAGCTAGGCCTCTGGGCCCGTGCCTCTTCAGAAGCCTGCAGTGCTACAGGAAAAACTGTGCTTCAGTTGCAATAGGCAAGCACTCCGCCTTTCTCCGGGAGGCAGGGTGACTTCAGGTACGAGGTCCAGGATGGAAGGCGAAGCCGAGGGTTTCTCTCAGTGCAGCTCAGACTAGGGAAAGAGTGTGACTTCCACGGCATGTTGGACCTTGCTAGAACGGGGCTCGTGATCCTGTGCGAGTGCTGGGTAAATCAAGAAGTCCCAAGAAAGAGTGCAGTGTGTTGCCCATCACTCGGCAGACACGGAGGGCCTCCGAGGGACCTATGGGCCTCGATGTTGCTCAGTAGGCCCACAGCGGTGTGGAGGTACTCAGTGATCTTGGAACGAAAATGATGCTCACCCGAGGGGCCTAGGAGTTCTCAAATGCTACCTTCTTTCAAATAAAGCAGAACAGCGACTAAGAGCTCACGGAGAGAGCTGCATGCCTCCCTTCCTGCATGGCTACTCAGGGCCTTACCTCGAGGCAAGGACTCACGTTGAGATTCCCTTTAGCTCCAGAGCATGGCAAGATGAGCCCCACCCCGGCCATGGAAGCACCCTGTGTAGCCAGAGAAAGCTCATTTTCTTCCCAGACCCATGCCTACAGCGGCCAGAGGCCTGACAACAGCAGAGCATTTCAGGGCGCTTCAAGGGAGCGTGAACGGGGCTTTGCAAATGAAAAAGCAAGGCTAGTACCGTCGCGCCCCCATTTCCATGGGCACACGCAGCATACCTCCCTGTGGTTTCTGAGCAGTCAAAAGAGACACAGAGCACACACTTCGTCCTTCCCCGAATCAGCTTCTCGAGGCAGGGTGTTCTGCATGTAGTGAACGGCCTCAACCAAGGCGCGCCCTAGCTAGGCCTCTGGGCCCGTGCCTCTTCAGAAGCCTGCAGTGCTACAGGAAAAACTGTGCTTTAGTGGCAATAGGAACGCAAGCCGACTTTCTCCTGGAGGCAGCGTGACTTCAGGTAGGAGGTCCTGGTTGGAAGGCGAAGCCTAGTGTTTTTTTCAGTGCAGCTCAGAGTAGGGAATGAGTGCGACTTCCACGGCATGTTGGAACGTGCTAGAACCGTGCTCGTGAACCTGTGGTAGTGCTGGGGGAATCAAGCTGTCCCAGGAAAGAGTGTACTGTTTTGCCCCTCACTCGGCATACACAGTGTGAGTCCGAAGGCCTACCGGCCTGGATGTTGTTTAGTAGGGCCCGGGGAGCCTGGGGGTACTCCGTGTTCTTGCAGGGCATAGGGTTTCCAGGCGAGGCACCTAGGTGTCCCGAAAAGCGTACTGGCGTTCAAAGGCTGCAGAGGAGCGCCTGCGGCCTCATGGAAACTGCTGCACGCCTCCGCTTCTGCAGAGCAATTCAGGGCCTTACCTCGAGGCAAGTCTTCACGTTGAGTGTCCCGTGAGCGACACCGCATGGTAGGATGCTGACTTTCTCCTTGAGTAGAGAGACTTCAGGTAGGAGGTCCTCTAAGAATTCGAAGCAGAGTGTTTTCTCATGGCAGCTCTAACGGGGGCAATGTCGAAGACTACCAGGGCATGTTGGACTGCCTAGAAATGTGGTTCTGATGCTGTTCGAGTGCTCTAGAAATGTAGCTCTCCTGAAGTAACGTGCAGTGTGTTGCCCATCCCTCGGCAGACACGGAGGGCCTCCGAGGGACCTATGGGCCTCGATGTTGCTCAGTAGGCCCACAGGGGTGTGGAGGTACTCAGTGATCTTGGAACGAAAAGGATGCTCACCCGAGGGGCCTAGGAGTTCTCCAAGGCTACCTTCTTTCAAATAAAGCAGAACAGCGACTAAGAGCTCATGGAGAGAGCTGCATGCCTCCCGTTCTGCATGGCTACTCAGGGCCTTACCTGAGGCAAGGACTCACGTTGAGATTCCCTTTAGCTCCAGAGCATGGCAAGATGAGCCCCACTCCGGCCATGGAAGCACCCTGTGTAGCCAGAGAAAGCTCATTTTCTTCCCAGACCCATGCCTACAGCGGCCAGAGGCCAGTCAACAGCAGAGCATTTCAGGGAGCTTCAAGGCAGCACGCGTGGAGCTTTGCAAATGGAAAAGCAAGGCTAGTACCATCGCGCCCCCATTTCCATGGGCACACGCAGCATACCTCCCTGTGGTTTCTGACAAGTCAAAAGAGACACAGAGCACACACTGGTTCCTTCCCTGAATCAACTTCTCGAGGCAGGGTGTTCTGCATCTAGTGAACGGCCTCAGCCAAGGCACGCCCTAGCTAGGCCTCTGGGCCCGTGCCTCTTCAGAAGCCTGCAGTGCTACAGGAAAAACTGTGCTTCAGTTGCAATAGGCAAGCACTCCGCCTTTCTCCGGGAGGCAGGGTGACTTCAGGTACGAGGTCCAGGATGGAAGGCGAAGCCGAGGGTTTCTCTCAGTGCAGCTCAGACTAGGGAAAGAGTGTGACTTCCACGGCATGTTGGACCTTGCTAGAACGGGGCTCGTGATCCTGTGCGAGTGCTGGGTAAATCAAGAAGTCCCAAGAAAGAGTGCAGTGTGTTGCCCATCCCTCGGCAGACACGGAGGGCCTCCGAGGGACCTATGGGCCTCGATGTTGCTCAGTAGGCCCACAGCGGTGTGGAGGTACTCAGTGATCTTGGAACGAAAATGATGCTCACCCGAGGGGCCTAGGAGTTCTCAAATGCTACCTTCTTTCAAATAAAGCAGAACAGCGACTAAGAGCTCACGGAGAGAGCTGCATGCCTCCCTTCCTGCATGGCTACTCAGGGCCTTACCTCGAGGCAAGGACTCACGTTGAGATTCCCTTTAGCTCCAGAGCATGGCAAGATGAGCCCCACTCCGGCCATGGAAGCACCCTGTGTAGCCAGAGAAAGCTCATTTTCTTCCCAGACCCATGCCTACAGCGGCCAGAGGCCAGTCAACAGCAGAGCATTTCAGGGAGCTTCAAGGCAGCACGCGTGGAGCTTTGCAAATGGAAAAGCAAGGCTAGTACCATCGCGCCCCCATTTCCATGGGCACACGCAGCATACCTCCCTGTGGTTTCTGACAAGTCAAAAGAGACACAGAGCACACACTGGTTCCTTCCCTGAATCAACTTCTCGAGGCAGGGTGTTCTGCATCTAGTGAACGGCCTCAGCCAAGGCACGCCCTAGCTAGGCCTCTGGGCCCGTGCCTCTTCAGAAGCCTGCAGTGCTACAGGAAAAACTGTGCTTCAGTTGCAATAGGCAAGCACTCCGCCTTTCTCCGGGAGGCAGGGTGACTTCAGGTACGAGGTCCAGGATGGAAGGCGAAGCCGAGGGTTTCTCTCAGTGCAGCTCAGACTAGGGAAAGAGTGTGACTTCCACGGCATGTTGGACCTTGCTAGAACGGGGCTCGTGATCCTGTGCGAGTGCTGGGTAAATCAAGAAGTCCCAAGAAAGAGTGCAGTGTGTTGCCCATCACTCGGCAGACACGGAGGGCCTCCGAGGGACCTATGGGCCTCGATGTTGCTCAGTAGGCCCACAGCGGTGTGGAGGTACTCAGTGATCTTGGAACGAAAATGATGCTCACCCGAGGGGCCTAGGAGTTCTCAAATGCTACCTTCTTTCAAATAAAGCAGAACAGCGACTAAGAGCTCACGGAGAGAGCTGCATGCCTCCCTTCCTGCATGGCTACTCAGGGCCTTACCTCGAGGCAAGGACTCACGTTGAGATTCCCTTTAGCTCCAGAGCATGGCAAGATGAGCCCCACCCCGGCCATGGAAGCACCCTGTGTAGCCAGAGAAAGCTCATTTTCTTCCCAGACCCATGCCTACAGCGGCCAGAGGCCTGACAACAGCAGAGCATTTCAGGGCGCTTCAAGGGAGCGTGAACGGGGCTTTGCAAATGAAAAAGCAAGGCTAGTACCGTCGCGCCCCCATTTCCATGGGCACACGCAGCATACCTCCCTGTGGTTTCTGAGCAGTCAAAAGAGACACAGAGCACACACTTCGTCCTTCCCCGAATCAGCTTCTCGAGGCAGGGTGTTCTGCATGTAGTGAACGGCCTCAACCAAGGCGCGCCCTAGCTAGGCCTCTGGGCCCGTGCCTCTTCAGAAGCCTGCAGTGCTACAGGAAAAACTGTGCTTTAGTGGCAATAGGAACGCAAGCCGACTTTCTCCTGGAGGCAGCGTGACTTCAGGTAGGAGGTCCTGGTTGGAAGGCGAAGCCTAGTGTTTTTTTCAGTGCAGCTCAGAGTAGGGAATGAGTGCGACTTCCACGGCATGTTGGAACCTGCTAGAACCGTGCTCGTGAACCTGTGGTAGTGCTGGGGGAATCAAGCTGTCCCAGGAAAGAGTGTACTGTTTTGCCCCTCACTCGGCATACACAGTGTGAGTCCGAAGGCCTACCGGCCTGGATGTTGTTTAGTAGGGCCCGGGGAGCCTGGGGGTACTCCGTGTTCTTGCAGGGCATAGGGTTTCCAGGCGAGGCACCTAGGTGTCCCGAAAAGCGTACTGGCGTTCAAAGGCTGCAGAGGAGCGCCTGCGGCCTCATGGAAACTGCTGCACGCCTCCGCTTCTGCAGAGCAATTCAGGGCCTTACCTCGAGGCAAGTCCTCACGTTGAGTGTCCCGTGAGCGACACCGCATGGTAGGATGCTGACTTTCTCCTTGAGTAGAGAGACTTCAGGTACGAGGTCCTCTAAGAATTCGAAGCAGAGTGTTTTCTCATGGCAGCTCTAACGGGGGCAATGTCGAAGACTACCAGGGCATGTTGGACTGCCTAGAAATGTGGTTCTGATGCTGTTCGAGTGCTCTAGAAATGTAGCTCTCCTGAAGTAACGTGCAGTGTGTTGCCCATCCCTCGGCAGACACGGAGGGCCTCCGAGGGACCTATGGGCCTCGATGTTGCTCAGTAGGCCCACAGGGGTGTGGAGGTACTCAGTGATCTTGGAACGAAAAGGATGCTCACCCGAGGGGCCTAGGAGTTCTCCAAGGCTACCTTCTTTCAAATAAAGCAGAACAGCGACTAAGAGCTCATGGAGAGAGCTGCATGCCTCCCGTTCTGCATGGCTACTCAGGGCCTTACCTCGAGGCAAGGACTCACGTTGAGATTCCCTTTAGCTCCAGAGCATGGCAAGATGAGCCCCACTCCGGCCATGGAAGCACCCTGTGTAGCCAGAGAAAGCTCATTTTCTTCCCAGACCCATGCCTACAGCGGCCAGAGGCCAGTCAACAGCAGAGCATTTCAGGGAGCTTCAAGGCAGCACGCGTGGAGCTTTGCAAATGGAAAAGCAAGGCTAGTACCATCGCGCCCCCATTTCCATGGGCACACGCAGCATACCTCCCTGTGGTTTCTGACAAGTCAAAAGAGACACAGAGCACACACTGGTTCCTTCCCTGAATCAACTTCTCGAGGCAGGGTGTTCTGCATCTAGTGAACGGCCTCAGCCAAGGCACGCCCTAGCTAGGCCTCTGGGCCCGTGCCTCTTCAGAAGCCTGCAGTGCTACAGGAAAAACTGTGCTTCAGTTGCAATAGGCAAGCACTCCGCCTTTCTCCGGGAGGCAGGGTGACTTCAGGTACGAGGTCCAGGATGGAAGGCGAAGCCGAGGGTTTCTCTCAGTGCAGCTCAGACTAGGGAAAGAGTGTGACTTCCACGGCATGTTGGACCTTGCTAGAACGGGGCTCGTGATCCTGTGCGAGTGCTGGGTAAATCAAGAAGTCCCAAGAAAGAGTGCAGTGTGTTGCCCATCACTCGGCAGACACGGAGGGCCTCCGAGGGACCTATGGGCCTCGATGTTGCTCAGTAGGCCCACAGCGGTGTGGAGGTACTCAGTGATCTTGGAACGAAAATGATGCTCACCCGAGGGGCCTAGGAGTTCTCAAATGCTACCTTCTTTCAAATAAAGCAGAACAGCGACTAAGAGCTCACGGAGAGAGCTGCATGCCTCCCTTCCTGCATGGCTACTCAGGGCCTTACCTCGAGGCAAGGACTCACGTTGAGATTCCCTTTAGCTCCAGAGCATGGCAAGATGAGCCCCACCCCGGCCATGGAAGCACCCTGTGTAGCCAGAGAAAGCTCATTTTCTTCCCAGACCCATGCCTACAGCGGCCAGAGGCCTGACAACAGCAGAGCATTTCAGGGCGCTTCAAGGGAGCGTGAACGGGGCTTTGCAAATGAAAAAGCAAGGCTAGTACCGTCGCGCCCCCATTTCCATGGGCACACGCAGCATACCTCCCTGTGGTTTCTGAGCAGTCAAAAGAGACACAGAGCACACACTTCGTCCTTCCCCGAATCAGCTTCTCGAGGCAGGGTGTTCTGCATGTAGTGAACGGCCTCAACCAAGGCGCGCCCTAGCTAGGCCTCTGGGCCCGTGCCTCTTCAGAAGCCTGCAGTGCTACAGGAAAAACTGTGCTTTAGTGGCAATAGGAACGCAAGCCGACTTTCTCCTGGAGGCAGCGTGACTTCAGGTAGGAGGTCCTGGTTGGAAGGCGAAGCCTAGTGTTTTTTTCAGTGCAGCTCAGAGTAGGGAATGAGTGCGACTTCCACGGCATGTTGGAACGTGCTAGAACCGTGCTCGTGAACCTGTGGTAGTGCTGGGGGAATCAAGCTGTCCCAGGAAAGAGTGTACTGTTTTGCCCCTCACTCGGCATACACAGTGTGAGTCCGAAGGCCTACCGGCCTGGATGTTGTTTAGTAGGGCCCGGGGAGCCTGGGGGTACTCCGTGTTCTTGCAGGGCATAGGGTTTCCAGGCGAGGCACCTAGGTGTCCCGAAAAGCGTACTGGCGTTCAAAGGCTGCAGAGGAGCGCCTGCGGCCTCATGGAAACTGCTGCACGCCTCCGCTTCTGCAGAGCAATTCAGGGCCTTACCTCGAGGCAAGTCTTCACGTTGAGTGTCCCGTGAGCGACACCGCATGGTAGGATGCTGACTTTCTCCTTGAGTAGAGAGACTTCAGGTAGGAGGTCCTCTAAGAATTCGAAGCAGAGTGTTTTCTCATGGCAGCTCTAACGGGGGCAATGTCGAAGACTACCAGGGCATGTTGGACTGCCTAGAAATGTGGTTCTGATGCTGTTCGAGTGCTCTAGAAATGTAGCTCTCCTGAAGTAACGTGCAGTGTGTTGCCCATCCCTCGGCAGACACGGAGGGCCTCCGAGGGACCTATGGGCCTCGATGTTGCTCAGTAGGCCCACAGGGGTGTGGAGGTACTCAGTGATCTTGGAACGAAAAGGATGCTCACCCGAGGGGCCTAGGAGTTCTCCAAGGCTACCTTCTTTCAAATAAAGCAGAACAGCGACTAAGAGCTCATGGAGAGAGCTGCATGCCTCCCGTTCTGCATGGCTACTCAGGGCCTTACCTCGAGGCAAGGACTCACGTTGAGATTCCCTTTAGCTCCAGAGCATGGCAAGATGAGCCCCACTCCGGCCATGGAAGCACCCTGTGTAGCCAGAGAAAGCTCATTTTCTTCCCAGACCCATGCCTACAGCGGCCAGAGGCCAGTCAACAGCAGAGCATTTCAGGGAGCTTCAAGGCAGCACGCGTGGAGCTTTGCAAATGGAAAAGCAAGGCTAGTACCATCGCGCCCCCATTTCCATGGGCACACGCAGCATACCTCCCTGTGGTTTCTGACAAGTCAAAAGAGACACAGAGCACACACTGGTTCCTTCCCTGAATCAACTTCTCGAGGCAGGGTGTTCTGCATCTAGTGAACGGCCTCAGCCAAGGCACGCCCTAGCTAGGCCTCTGGGCCCGTGCCTCTTCAGAAGCCTGCAGTGCTACAGGAAAAACTGTGCTTCAGTTGCAATAGGCAAGCACTCCGCCTTTCTCCGGGAGGCAGGGTGACTTCAGGTACGAGGTCCAGGATGGAAGGCGAAGCCGAGGGTTTCTCTCAGTGCAGCTCAGACTAGGGAAAGAGTGTGACTTCCACGGCATGTTGGACCTTGCTAGAACGGGGCTCGTGATCCTGTGCGAGTGCTGGGTAAATCAAGAAGTCCCAAGAAAGAGTGCAGTGTGTTGCCCATCACTCGGCAGACACGGAGGGCCTCCGAGGGACCTATGGGCCTCGATGTTGCTCAGTAGGCCCACAGCGGTGTGGAGGTACTCAGTGATCTTGGAACGAAAATGATGCTCACCCGAGGGGCCTAGGAGTTCTCAAATGCTACCTTCTTTCAAATAAAGCAGAACAGCGACTAAGAGCTCACGGAGAGAGCTGCATGCCTCCCTTCCTGCATGGCTACTCAGGGCCTTACCTCGAGGCAAGGACTCACGTTGAGATTCCCTTTAGCTCCAGAGCATGGCAAGATGAGCCCCACCCCGGCCATGGAAGCACCCTGTGTAGCCAGAGAAAGCTCATTTTCTTCCCAGACCCATGCCTACAGCGGCCAGAGGCCTGACAACAGCAGAGCATTTCAGGGCGCTTCAAGGGAGCGTGAACGGGGCTTTGCAAATGAAAAAGCAAGGCTAGTACCGTCGCGCCCCCATTTCCATGGGCACACGCAGCATACCTCCCTGTGGTTTCTGAGCAGTCAAAAGAGACACAGAGCACACACTTCGTCCTTCCCCGAATCAGCTTCTCGAGGCAGGGTGTTCTGCATGTAGTGAACGGCCTCAACCAAGGCGCGCCCTAGCTAGGCCTCTGGGCCCGTGCCTCTTCAGAAGCCTGCAGTGCTACAGGAAAAACTGTGCTTTAGTGGCAATAGGAACGCAAGCCGACTTTCTCCTGGAGGCAGCGTGACTTCAGGTAGGAGGTCCTGGTTGGAAGGCGAAGCCTAGTGTTTTTTTCAGTGCAGCTCAGAGTAGGGAATGAGTGCGACTTCCACGGCATGTTGGAACGTGCTAGAACCGTGCTCGTGAACCTGTGGTAGTGCTGGGGGAATCAAGCTGTCCCAGGAAAGAGTGTACTGTTTTGCCCCTCACTCGGCATACACAGTGTGAGTCCGAAGGCCTACCGGCCTGGATGTTGTTTAGTAGGGCCCGGGGAGCCTGGGGGTACTCCGTGTTCTTGCAGGGCATAGGGTTTCCAGGCGAGGCACCTAGGTGTCCCGAAAAGCGTACTGGCGTTCAAAGGCTGCAGAGGAGCGCCTGCGGCCTCATGGAAACTGCTGCACGCCTCCGCTTCTGCAGAGCAATTCAGGGCCTTACCTCGAGGCAAGTCTTCACGTTGAGTGTCCCGTGAGCGACACCGCATGGTAGGATGCTGACTTTCTCCTTGAGTAGAGAGACTTCAGGTAGGAGGTCCTCTAAGAATTCGAAGCAGAGTGTTTTCTCATGGCAGCTCTAACGGGGGCAATGTCGAAGACTACCAGGGCATGTTGGACTGCCTAGAAATGTGGTTCTGATGCTGTTCGAGTGCTCTAGAAATGTAGCTCTCCTGAAGTAACGTGCAGTGTGTTGCCCATCCCTCGGCAGACACGGAGGGCCTCCGAGGGACCTATGGGCCTCGATGTTGCTCAGTAGGCCCACAGGGGTGTGGAGGTACTCAGTGATCTCGGAACGAAAAGGATGCTCACCCGAGGGGCCTAGGAGTTCTCCAAGGCTACCTTCTTTCAAATAAAGCAGAACAGCGACTAAGAGCTCATGGAGAGAGCTGCATGCCTCCCGTTCTGCATGGCTACTCAGGGCCTTACCTCGAGGCAAGGACTCACGTTGAGATTCCCTTTAGCTCCAGAGCATGGCAAGATGAGCCCCACTCCGGCCATGGAAGCACCCTGTGTAGCCAGAGAAAGCTCATTTTCTTCCCAGACCCATGCCTACAGCGGCCAGAGGCCAGTCAACAGCAGAGCATTTCAGGGAGCTTCAAGGCAGCACGCGTGGAGCTTTGCAAATGGAAAAGCAAGGCTAGTACCATCGCGCCCCCATTTCCATGGGCACACGCAGCATACCTCCCTGTGGTTTCTGACAAGTCAAAAGAGACACAGAGCACACACTGGTTCCTTCCCTGAATCAACTTCTCGAGGCAGGGTGTTCTGCATCTAGTGAACGGCCTCAGCCAAGGCACGCCCTAGCTAGGCCTCTGGGCCCGTGCCTCTTCAGAAGCCTGCAGTGCTACAGGAAAAACTGTGCTTCAGTTGCAATAGGCAAGCACTCCGCCTTTCTCCGGGAGGCAGGGTGACTTCAGGTACGAGGTCCAGGATGGAAGGCGAAGCCGAGGGTTTCTCTCAGTGCAGCTCAGACTAGGGAAAGAGTGTGACTTCCACGGCATGTTGGACCTTGCTAGAACGGGGCTCGTGATCCTGTGCGAGTGCTGGGTAAATCAAGAAGTCCCAAGAAAGAGTGCAGTGTGTTGCCCATCCCTCGGCAGACACGGAGGGCCTCCGAGGGACCTATGGGCCTCGATGTTGCTCAGTAGGCCCACAGGGGTGTGGAGGTACTCAGTGATCTTGGAACGAAAATGATGCTCACCCGAGGGGCCTAGGAGTTCTCAAATGCTACCTTCTTTCAAATAAAGCAGAACAGCGACTAAGAGCTCACGGAGAGAGCTGCATGCCTCCCTTCCTGCATGGCTACTCAGGGCCTTACCTCGAGGCAAGGACTCACGTTGAGATTCCCTTTAGCTCTAGAGCATGGCAAGATGAGCCCCACCCCGGCCATGGAAGCACCCTGTGTAGCCAGAGAAAGCTCATTTTCTTCCCAGACCCATGCCTACAGCGGCCAGAGGCCTGACAACAGCAGAGCATTTCAGGGCGCTTCAAGGGAGCGTGAACGGGGCTTTGCAAATGAAAAAGCAAGGCTAGTACCGTCGCGCCCCCATTTCCATGGGCACACGCAGCATACCTCCCTGTGGTTTCTGAGCAGTCAAAAGAGACACAGAGCACACACTTCGTCCTTCCCCGAATCAGCTTCTCGAGGCAGGGTGTTCTGCATGTAGTGAACGGCCTCAACCAAGGCGCGCCCTAGCTAGGCCTCTGGGCCCGTGCCTCTTCAGAAGCCTGCAGTGCTACAGGAAAAACTGTGCTTTAGTGGCAATAGGAACGCAAGCCGACTTTCTCCTGGAGGCAGCGTGACTTCAGGTAGGAGGTCCTGGTTGGAAGGCGAAGCCTAGTGTTTTTTTCAGTGCAGCTCAGAGTAGGGAATGAGTGCGACTTCCACGGCATGTTGGAACCTGCTAGAACCGTGCTCGTGAACCTGTGGTAGTGCTGGGGGAATCAAGCTGTCCCAGGAAAGAGTGTACTGTTTTGCCCCTCACTCGGCATACACAGTGTGAGTCCGAAGGCCTACCGGCCTGGATGTTGTTTAGTAGGGCCCGGGGAGCCTGGGGGTACTCCGTGTTCTTGCAGGGCATAGGGTTTCCAGGCGAGGCACCTAGGTGTCCCGAAAAGCGTACTGGCGTTCAAAGGCTGCAGAGGAGCGCCTGCGGCCTCATGGAAACTGCTGCACGCCTCCGCTTCTGCAGAGCAATTCAGGGCCTTACCTCGAGGCAAGTCTTCACGTTGAGTGTCCCGTGAGCGACACCGCATGGTAGGATGCTGACTTTCTCCTTGAGTAGAGAGACTTCAGGTAGGAGGTCCTCTAAGAATTCGAAGCAGAGTGTTTTCTCATGGCAGCTCTAACGGGGGCAATGTCGAAGACTACCAGGGCATGTTGGACTGCCTAGAAATGTGGTTCTGATGCTGTTCGAGTGCTCTAGAAATGTAGCTCTCCTGAAGTAACGTGCAGTGTGTTGCCCATCCCTCGGCAGACACGGAGGGCCTCCGAGGGACCTATGGGCCTCGATGTTGCTCAGTAGGCCCACAGGGGTGTGGAGGTACTCAGTGATCTTGGAACGAAAAGGATGCTCACCCGAGGGGCCTAGGAGTTCTCCAAAGCTACCTTCTTTCAAATAAAGCAGAACAGCGACTAAGAGCTCATGGAGAGAGCTGCATGCCTCCCGTTCTGCATGGCTACTCAGGGCCTTACCTCGAGGCAAGGACTCACGTTGAGATTCCCTTTAGCTCCAGAGCATGGCAAGATGAGCCCCACTCCGGCCATGGAAGCACCCTGTGTAGCCAGAGAAAGCTCATTTTCTTCCCAGACCCATGCCTACAGCGGCCAGAGGCCAGTCAACAGCAGAGCATTTCAGGGAGCTTCAAGGCAGCACGCGTGGAGCTTTGCAAATGGAAAAGCAAGGCTAGTACCATCGCGCCCCCATTTCCATGGGCACACGCAGCATACCTCCCTGTGGTTTCTGAGCAGTCAAAAGAGACACAGAGCACACACTGGTTCCTTCCCTGAATCAACTTCTCGAGGCAGGGTGTTCTGCATCTAGTGAACGGCCTCAGCCAAGGCACGCCCTAGCTAGGCCTCTGGGCCCGTGCCTCTTCAGAAGCCTGCAGTGCTACAGGAAAAACTGTGCTTCAGTTGCAATAGGCAAGCACTCCGCCTTTCTCCGGGAGGCAGGGTGACTTCAGGTACGAGGTCCAGGATGGAAGGCGAAGCCGAGGGTTTCTCTCAGTGCAGCTCAGACTAGGGAAAGAGTGTGACTTCCACGGCATGTTGGACCTTGCTAGAACGGGGCTCGTGATCCTGTGCGAGTGCTGGGTAAATCAAGAAGTCCCAAGAAAGAGTGCAGTGTGTTGCCCATCCCTCGGCAGACACGGAGGGCCTCCGAGGGACCTATGGGCCTCGATGTTGCTCAGTAGGCCCACAGCGGTGTGGAGGTACTCAGTGATCTTGGAACGAAAATGATGCTCACCCGAGGGGCCTAGGAGTTCTCAAATGCTACCTTCTTTCAAATAAAACAGAACAGCGACTACGAGCTCACGGAGAGAGCTGCATGCCTCCCTTCCTGCATGGCTACTCAGGGCCTTACCTCGAGGCAAGGACTCACGTTGAGATTCCCTTTAGCTCTAGAGCATGGCAAGATGAGCCCCACCCCGGCCATGGAAGCACCCTGTGTAGCCAGAGAAAGCTCATTTTCTTCCCAGACCCATGCCTACAGCGGCCAGAGGCCTGACAACAGCAGAGCATTTCAGGGCGCTTCAAGGGAGCGTGAACGGGGCTTTGCAAATGAAAAAGCAAGGCTAGTACCGTCGCGCCCCCATTTCCATGGGCACACGCAGCATACCTCCCTGTGGTTTCTGAGCAGTCAAAAGAGACACAGAGCACACACTTCGTCCTTCCCCGAATCAGCTTCTCGAGGCAGGGTGTTCTGCATGTAGTGAACGGCCTCAACCAAGGCGCGCCCTAGCTAGGCCTCTGGGCCCGTGCCTCTTCAGAAGCCTGCAGTGCTACAGGAAAAACTGTGCTTTAGTGGCAATAGGAACGCAAGCCGACTTTCTCCTGGAGGCAGCGTGACTTCAGGTAGGAGGTCCTGGTTGGAAGGCGAAGCCTAGTGTTTTTTTCAGTGCAGCTCAGAGTAGGGAATGAGTGCGACTTCCACGGCATGTTGGAACCTGCTAGAACCGTGCTCGTGAACCTGTGGTAGTGCTGGGGGAATCAAGCTGTCCCAGGAAAGAGTGTACTGTTTTGCCCCTCACTCGGCATACACAGTGTGAGTCCGAAGGCCTACCGGCCTGGATGTTGTTTAGTAGGGCCCGGGGAGCCTGGGGGTACTCCGTGTTCTTGCAGGGCATAGGGTTTCCAGGCGAGGCACCTAGGTGTCCCGAAAAGCGTACTGGCGTTCAAAGGCTGCGGAGGAGCGCCTGCGGCCTCATGGAAACTGCTGCACGCCTCCGCTTCTGCAGAGCAATTCAGGGCCTTACCTCGAGGCAAGTCTTCACGTTGAGTGTCCCGTGAGCGACACCGCATGGTAGGATGCTGACTTTCTCCTTGAGTAGAGAGACTTCAGGTAGGAGGTCCTCTAAGAATTCGAAGCAGAGTGTTTTCTCATGGCAGCTCTAACGGGGGCAATGTCGAAGACTACCAGGGCATGTTGGACTGCCTAGAAATGTGGTTCTGATGCTGTTCGAGTGCTCTAGAAATGTAGCTCTCCTGAAGTAACGTGCAGTGTGTTGCCCATCCCTCGGCAGACACGGAGGGCCTCCGAGGGACCTATGGGCCTCGATGTTGCTCAGTAGGCCCACAGGGGTGTGGAGGTACTCAGTGATCTTGGAACGAAAAGGATGCTCACCCGAGGGGCCTAGGAGTTCTCCAAGGCTACCTTCTTTCAAATAAAGCAGAACAGCGACTAAGAGCTCATGGAGAGAGCTGCATGCCTCCCGTTCTGCATGGCTACTCAGGGCCTTACCTCGAGGCAAGGACTCACGTTGAGATTCCCTTTAGCTCCAGAGCATGGCAAGATGAGCCCCACTCCGGCCATGGAAGCACCCTGTGTAGCCAGAGAAAGCTCATTTTCTTCCCAGACCCATGCCTACAGCGGCCAGAGGCCAGTCAACAGCAGAGCATTTCAGGGAGCTTCAAGGCAGCACGCGTGGAGCTTTGCAAATGGAAAAGCAAGGCTAGTACCATCGCGCCCCCATTTCCATGGGCACACGCAGCATACCTCCCTGTGGTTTCTGACAAGTCAAAAGAGACACAGAGCACACACTGGTTCCTTCCCTGAATCAACTTCTCGAGGCAGGGTGTTCTGCATCTAGTGAACGGCCTCAGCCAAGGCACGCCCTAGCTAGGCCTCTGGGCCCGTGCCTCTTCAGAAGCCTGCAGTGCTACAGGAAAAACTGTGCTTCAGTTGCAATAGGCAAGCACTCCGCCTTTCTCCGGGAGGCAGGGTGACTTCAGGTACGAGGTCCAGGATGGAAGGCGAAGCCGAGGGTTTCTCTCAGTGCAGCTCAGACTAGGGAAAGAGTGTGACTTCCACGGCATGTTGGACCTTGCTAGAACGGGGCTCGTGATCCTGTGCGAGTGCTGGGTAAATCAAGAAGTCCCAAGAAAGAGTGCAGTGTGTTGCCCATCCCTCGGCAGACACGGAGGGCCTCCGAGGGACCTATGGGCCTCGATGTTGCTCAGTAGGCCCACAGGGGTGTGGAGGTACTCAGTGATCTTGGAACGAAAAGGATGCTCACCCGAGGGGCCTAGGAGTTCTCCAAGGCTACCTTCTTTCAAATAAAGCAGAACAGCGACTAAGAGCTCATGGAGAGAGCTGCATGCCTCCCGTTCTGCATGGCTACTCAGGGCCTTACCTCGAGGCAAGGACTCACGTTGAGATTCCCTTTAGCTCCAGAGCATGGCAAGATGAGCCCCACCCCGGCCATGGAAGCACCCTGTGTAGCCAGAGAAAGCTCATTTTCTTCCCAGACCCATGCCTACAGCGGCCAGAGGCCTGACAACAGCAGAGCATTTCAGGGCGCTTCAAGGGAGCGTGAACGGGGCTTTGCAAATGAAAAAGCAAGGCTAGTACCGTCGCGCCCCCATTTCCATGGGCACACGCAGCATACCTCCCTGTGGTTTCTGAGCAGTCAAAAGAGACACAGAGCACACACTTCGTCCTTCCCGAATCAGCTTCTCGAGGCAGGGTGTTCTGCATGTAGTGAACGGCCTCAACCAAGGCGCGCCCTAGCTAGGCCTCTGGGCCCGTGCCTCTTCAGAAGCCTGCAGTGCTACAGGAAAAACTGTGCTTTAGTGGCAATAGGAACGCAAGCCGACTTTCTCCTGGAGGCAGCGTGACTTCAGGTAGGAGGTCCTGGTTGGAAGGCGAAGCCTAGTGTTTTTTTCAGTGCAGCTCAGAGTAGGGAATGAGTGCGACTTCCACGGCATGTTGGAACGTGCTAGAACCGTGCTCGTGAACCTGTGGTAGTGCTGGGGGAATCAAGCTGTCCCAGGAAAGAGTGTACTGTTTTGCCCCTCACTCGGCATACACAGTGTGAGTCCGAAGGCCTACCGGCCTGGATGTTGTTTAGTAGGGCCCGGGGAGCCTGGGGGTACTCCGTGTTCTTGCAGGGCATAGGGTTTCCAGGCGAGGCACCTAGGTGTCCCGAAAAGCGTACTGGCGTTCAAAGGCTGCAGAGGAGCGCCTGCGGCCTCATGGAAACTGCTGCACGCCTCCGCTTCTGCAGAGCAATTCAGGGCCTTACCTCGAGGCAAGTCTTCACGTTGAGTGTCCCGTGAGCGACACCGCATGGTAGGATGCTGACTTTCTCCTTGAGTAGAGAGACTTCAGGTAGGAGGTCCTCTAAGAATTCGAAGCAGAGTGTTTTCTCATGGCAGCTCTAACGGGGGCAATGTCGAAGACTACCAGGGCATGTTGGACTGCCTAGAAATGTGGTTCTGATGCTGTTCGAGTGCTCTAGAAATGTAGCTCTCCTGAAGTAACGTGCAGTGTGTTGCCCATCCCTCGGCAGACACGGAGGGCCTCCGAGGGACCTATGGGCCTCGATGTTGCTCAGTAGGCCCACAGGGGTGTGGAGGTACTCAGTGATCTTGGAACGAAAAGGATGCTCACCCGAGGGGCCTAGGAGTTCTCCAAAGCTACCTTCTTTCAAATAAAGCAGAACAGCGACTAAGAGCTCATGGAGAGAGCTGCATGCCTCCCGTTCTGCATGGCTACTCAGGGCCTTACCTCGAGGCAAGGACTCACGTTGAGATTCCCTTTAGCTCCAGAGCATGGCAAGATGAGCCCCACTCCGGCCATGGAAGCACCCTGTGTAGCCAGAGAAAGCTCATTTTCTTCCCAGACCCATGCCTACAGCGGCCAGAGGCCAGTCAACAGCAGAGCATTTCAGGGAGCTTCAAGGCAGCACGCGTGGAGCTTTGCAAATGGAAAAGCAAGGCTAGTACCATCGCGCCCCCATTTCCATGGGCACACGCAGCATACCTCCCTGTGGTTTCTGACAAGTCAAAAGAGACACAGAGCACACACTGGTTCCTTCCCTGAATCAACTTCTCGAGGCAGGGTGTTCTGCATCTAGTGAACGGCCTCAGCCAAGGCACGCCCTAGCTAGGCCTCTGGGCCCGTGCCTCTTCAGAAGCCTGCAGTGCTACAGGAAAAACTGTGCTTCAGTTGCAATAGGCAAGCACTCCGCCTTTCTCCGGGAGGCAGGGTGACTTCAGGTACGAGGTCCAGGATGGAAGGCGAAGCCGAGGGTTTCTCTCAGTGCAGCTCAGACTAGGGAAAGAGTGTGACTTCCACGGCATGTTGGACCTTGCTAGAACGGGGCTCGTGATCCTGTGCGAGTGCTGGGTAAATCAAGAAGTCCCAAGAAAGAGTGCAGTGTGTTGCCCATCCCTCGGCAGACACGGAGGGCCTCCGAGGGACCTATGGGCCTCGATGTTGCTCAGTAGGCCCACAGCGGTGTGGAGGTACTCAGTGATCTTGGAACGAAAATGATGCTCACCCGAGGGGCCTAGGAGTTCTCAAATGCTACCTTCTTTCAAATAAAGCAGAACAGCGACTAAGAGCTCACGGAGAGAGCTGCATGCCTCCCTTCCTGCATGGCTACTCAGGGCCTTACCTCGAGGCAAGGACTCACGTTGAGATTCCCTTTAGCTCCAGAGCATGGCAAGATGAGCCCCACTCCGGCCATGGAAGCACCCTGTGTAGCCAGAGAAAGCTCATTTTCTTCCCAGACCCATGCCTACAGCGGCCAGAGGCCAGTCAACAGCAGAGCATTTCAGGGAGCTTCAAGGCAGCACGCGTGGAGCTTTGCAAATGGAAAAGCAAGGCTAGTACCATCGCGCCCCCATTTCCATGGGCACACGCAGCATACCTCCCTGTGGTTTCTGAGCAGTCAAAAGAGACACAGAGCACACACTGGTTCCTTCCCTGAATCAACTTCTCGAGGCAGGGTGTTCTGCATCTAGTGAACGGCCTCAGCCAAGGCACGCCCTAGCTAGGCCTCTGGGCCCGTGCCTCTTCAGAAGCCTGCAGTGCTACAGGAAAAACTGTGCTTCAGTTGCAATAGGCAAGCACTCCGCCTTTCTCCGGGAGGCAGGGTGACTTCAGGTACGAGGTCCAGGATGGAAGGCGAAGCCGAGGGTTTCTCTCAGTGCAGCTCAGACTAGGGAAAGAGTGTGACTTCCACGGCATGTTGGACCTTGCTAGAACGGGGCTCGTGATCCTGTGCGAGTGCTGGGTAAATCAAGAAGTCCCAAGAAAGAGTGCAGTGTGTTGCCCATCCCTCGGCAGACACGGAGGGCCTCCGAGGGACCTATGGGCCTCGATGTTGCTCAGTAGGCCCACAGGGGTGTGGAGGTACTCAGTGATCTTGGAACGAAAAGGATGCTCACCCGAGGGGCCTAGGAGTTCTCCAAGGCTACCTTCTTTCAAATAAAGCAGAACAGCGACTAAGAGCTCATGGAGAGAGCTGCATGCCTCCCGTTCTGCATGGCTACTCAGGGCCTTACCTCGAGGCAAGGACTCACGTTGAGATTCCCTTTAGCTCCAGAGCATGGCAAGATGAGCCCCACCCCGGCCATGGAAGCACCCTGTGTAGCCAGAGAAAGCTCATTTTCTTCCCAGACCCATGCCTACAGCGGCCAGAGGCCTGACAACAGCAGAGCATTTCAGGGCGCTTCAAGGGAGCGTGAACGGGGCTTTGCAAATGAAAAAGCAAGGCTAGTACCGTCGCGCCCCCATTTCCATGGGCACACGCAGCATACCTCCCTGTGGTTTCTGAGCAGTCAAAAGAGACACAGAGCACACACTTCGTCCTTCCCGAATCAGCTTCTCGAGGCAGGGTGTTCTGCATGTAGTGAACGGCCTCAACCAAGGCGCGCCCTAGCTAGGCCTCTGGGCCCGTGCCTCTTCAGAAGCCTGCAGTGCTACAGGAAAAACTGTGCTTTAGTGGCAATAGGAACGCAAGCCGACTTTCTCCTGGAGGCAGCGTGACTTCAGGTAGGAGGTCCTGGTTGGAAGGCGAAGCCTAGTGTTTTTTTCAGTGCAGCTCAGAGTAGGGAATGAGTGCGACTTCCACGGCATGTTGGAACGTGCTAGAACCGTGCTCGTGAACCTGTGGTAGTGCTGGGGGAATCAAGCTGTCCCAGGAAAGAGTGTACTGTTTTGCCCCTCACTCGGCATACACAGTGTGAGTCCGAAGGCCTACCGGCCTGGATGTTGTTTAGTAGGGCCCGGGGAGCCTGGGGGTACTCCGTGTTCTTGCAGGGCATAGGGTTTCCAGGCGAGGCACCTAGGTGTCCCGAAAAGCGTACTGGCGTTCAAAGGCTGCAGAGGAGCGCCTGCGGCCTCATGGAAACTGCTGCACGCCTCCGCTTCTGCAGAGCAATTCAGGGCCTTACCTCGAGGCAAGTCTTCACGTTGAGTGTCCCGTGAGCGACACCGCATGGTAGGATGCTGACTTTCTCCTTGAGTAGAGAGACTTCAGGTAGGAGGTCCTCTAAGAATTCGAAGCAGAGTGTTTTCTCATGGCAGCTCTAACGGGGGCAATGTCGAAGACTACCAGGGCATGTTGGACTGCCTAGAAATGTGGTTCTGATGCTGTTCGAGTGCTCTAGAAATGTAGCTCTCCTGAAGTAACGTGCAGTGTGTTGCCCATCCCTCGGCAGACACGGAGGGCCTCCGAGGGACCTATGGGCCTCGATGTTGCTCAGTAGGCCCACAGGGGTGTGGAGGTACTCAGTGATCTTGGAACGAAAAGGATGCTCACCCGAGGGGCCTAGGAGTTCTCCAAAGCTACCTTCTTTCAAATAAAGCAGAACAGCGACTAAGAGCTCATGGAGAGAGCTGCATGCCTCCCGTTCTGCATGGCTACTCAGGGCCTTACCTCGAGGCAAGGACTCACGTTGAGATTCCCTTTAGCTCCAGAGCATGGCAAGATGAGCCCCACTCCGGCCATGGAAGCACCCTGTGTAGCCAGAGAAAGCTCATTTTCTTCCCAGACCCATGCCTACAGCGGCCAGAGGCCAGTCAACAGCAGAGCATTTCAGGGAGCTTCAAGGCAGCACGCGTGGAGCTTTGCAAATGGAAAAGCAAGGCTAGTACCATCGCGCCCCCATTTCCATGGGCACACGCAGCATACCTCCCTGTGGTTTCTGACAAGTCAAAAGAGACACAGAGCACACACTGGTTCCTTCCCTGAATCAACTTCTCGAGGCAGGGTGTTCTGCATCTAGTGAACGGCCTCAGCCAAGGCACGCCCTAGCTAGGCCTCTGGGCCCGTGCCTCTTCAGAAGCCTGCAGTGCTACAGGAAAAACTGTGCTTCAGTTGCAATAGGCAAGCACTCCGCCTTTCTCCGGGAGGCAGGGTGACTTCAGGTACGAGGTCCAGGATGGAAGGCGAAGCCGAGGGTTTCTCTCAGTGCAGCTCAGACTAGGGAAAGAGTGTGACTTCCACGGCATGTTGGACCTTGCTAGAACGGGGCTCGTGATCCTGTGCGAGTGCTGGGTAAATCAAGAAGTCCCAAGAAAGAGTGCAGTGTGTTGCCCATCCCTCGGCAGACACGGAGGGCCTCCGAGGGACCTATGGGCCTCGATGTTGCTCAGTAGGCCCACAGCGGTGTGGAGGTACTCAGTGATCTTGGAACGAAAATGATGCTCACCCGAGGGGCCTAGGAGTTCTCAAATGCTACCTTCTTTCAAATAAAGCAGAACAGCGACTAAGAGCTCACGGAGAGAGCTGCATGCCTCCCTTCCTGCATGGCTACTCAGGGCCTTACCTCGAGGCAAGGACTCACGTTGAGATTCCCTTTAGCTCCAGAGCATGGCAAGATGAGCCCCACTCCGGCCATGGAAGCACCCTGTGTAGCCAGAGAAAGCTCATTTTCTTCCCAGACCCATGCCTACAGCGGCCAGAGGCCAGTCAACAGCAGAGCATTTCAGGGAGCTTCAAGGCAGCACGCGTGGAGCTTTGCAAATGGAAAAGCAAGGCTAGTACCATCGCGCCCCCATTTCCATGGGCACACGCAGCATACCTCCCTGTGGTTTCTGAGCAGTCAAAAGAGACACAGAGCACACACTGGTTCCTTCCCTGAATCAACTTCTCGAGGCAGGGTGTTCTGCATCTAGTGAACGGCCTCAGCCAAGGCACGCCCTAGCTAGGCCTCTGGGCCCGTGCCTCTTCAGAAGCCTGCAGTGCTACAGGAAAAACTGTGCTTCAGTTGCAATAGGCAAGCACTCCGCCTTTCTCCGGGAGGCAGGGTGACTTCAGGTACGAGGTCCAGGATGGAAGGCGAAGCCGAGGGTTTCTCTCAGTGCAGCTCAGACTAGGGAAAGAGTGTGACTTCCACGGCATGTTGGACCTTGCTAGAACGGGGCTCGTGATCCTGTGCGAGTGCTGGGTAAATCAAGAAGTCCCAAGAAAGAGTGCAGTGTGTTGCCCATCACTCGGCAGACACGGAGGGCCTCCGAGGGACCTATGGGCCTCGATGTTGCTCAGTAGGCCCACAGCGGTGTGGAGGTACTCAGTGATCTTGGAACGAAAATGATGCTCACCCGAGGGGCCTAGGAGTTCTCAAATGCTACCTTCTTTCAAATAAAGCAGAACAGCGACTAAGAGCTCACGGAGAGAGCTGCATGCCTCCCTTCCTGCATGGCTACTCAGGGCCTTACCTCGAGGCAAGGACTCACGTTGAGATTCCCTTTAGCTCCAGAGCATGGCAAGATGAGCCCCACCCCGGCCATGGAAGCACCCTGTGTAGCCAGAGAAAGCTCATTTTCTTCCCAGACCCATGCCTACAGCGGCCAGAGGCCTGACAACAGCAGAGCATTTCAGGGCGCTTCAAGGGAGCGTGAACGGGGCTTTGCAAATGAAAAAGCAAGGCTAGTACCGTCGCGCCCCCATTTCCATGGGCACACGCAGCATACCTCCCTGTGGTTTCTGAGCAGTCAAAAGAGACACAGAGCACACACTTCGTCCTTCCCCGAATCAGCTTCTCGAGGCAGGGTGTTCTGCATGTAGTGAACGGCCTCAACCAAGGCGCGCCCTAGCTAGGCCTCTGGGCCCGTGCCTCTTCAGAAGCCTGCAGTGCTACAGGAAAAACTGTGCTTTAGTGGCAATAGGAACGCAAGCCGACTTTCTCCTGGAGGCAGCGTGACTTCAGGTAGGAGGTCCTGGTTGGAAGGCGAAGCCTAGTGTTTTTTTCAGTGCAGCTCAGAGTAGGGAATGAGTGCGACTTCCACGGCATGTTGGAACCTGCTAGAACCGTGCTCGTGAACCTGTGGTAGTGCTGGGGGAATCAAGCTGTCCCAGGAAAGAGTGTACTGTTTTGCCCCTCACTCGGCATACACAGTGTGAGTCCGAAGGCCTACCGGCCTGGATGTTGTTTAGTAGGGCCCGGGGAGCCTGGGGGTACTCCGTGTTCTTGCAGGGCATAGGGTTTCCAGGCGAGGCACCTAGGTGTCCCGAAAAGCGTACTGGCGTTCAAAGGCTGCAGAGGAGCGCCTGCGGCCTCATGGAAACTGCTGCACGCCTCCGCTTCTGCAGAGCAATTCAGGGCCTTACCTCGAGGCAAGTCTTCACGTTGAGTGTCCCGTGAGCGACACCGCATGGTAGGATGCTGACTTTCTCCTTGAGTAGAGAGACTTCAGGTAGGAGGTCCTCTAAGAATTCGAAGCAGAGTGTTTTCTCATGGCAGCTCTAACGGGGGCAATGTCGAAGACTACCAGGGCATGTTGGACTGCCTAGAAATGTGGTTCTGATGCTGTTCGAGTGCTCTAGAAATGTAGCTCTCCTGAAGTAACGTGCAGTGTGTTGCCCATCCCTCGGCAGACACGGAGGGCCTCCGAGGGACCTATGGGCCTCGATGTTGCTCAGTAGGCCCACAGGGGTGTGGAGGTACTCAGTGATCTTGGAACGAAAAGGATGCTCACCCGAGGGGCCTAGGAGTTCTCCAAAGCTACCTTCTTTCAAATAAAGCAGAACAGCGACTAAGAGCTCATGGAGAGAGCTGCATGCCTCCCGTTCTGCATGGCTACTCAGGGCCTTACCTCGAGGCAAGGACTCACGTTGAGATTCCCTTTAGCTCCAGAGCATGGCAAGATGAGCCCCACTCCGGCCATGGAAGCACCCTGTGTAGCCAGAGAAAGCTCATTTTCTTCCCAGACCCATGCCTACAGCGGCCAGAGGCCAGTCAACAGCAGAGCATTTCAGGGAGCTTCAAGGCAGCACGCGTGGAGCTTTGCAAATGGAAAAGCAAGGCTAGTACCATCGCGCCCCCATTTCCATGGGCACACGCAGCATACCTCCCTGTGGTTTCTGAGCAGTCAAAAGAGACACAGAGCACACACTGGTTCCTTCCCTGAATCAACTTCTCGAGGCAGGGTGTTCTGCATCTAGTGAACGGCCTCAGCCAAGGCACGCCCTAGCTAGGCCTCTGGGCCCGTGCCTCTTCAGAAGCCTGCAGTGCTACAGGAAAAACTGTGCTTCAGTTGCAATAGGCAAGCACTCCGCCTTTCTCCGGGAGGCAGGGTGACTTCAGGTACGAGGTCCAGGATGGAAGGCGAAGCCGAGGGTTTCTCTCAGTGCAGCTCAGACTAGGGAAAGAGTGTGACTTCCACGGCATGTTGGACCTTGCTAGAACGGGGCTCGTGATCCTGTGCGAGTGCTGGGTAAATCAAGAAGTCCCAAGAAAGAGTGCAGTGTGTTGCCCATCCCTCGGCAGACACGGAGGGCCTCCGAGGGACCTATGGGCCTCGATGTTGCTCAGTAGGCCCACAGCGGTGTGGAGGTACTCAGTGATCTTGGAACGAAAATGATGCTCACCCGAGGGGCCTAGGAGTTCTCAAATGCTACCTTCTTTCAAATAAAGCAGAACAGCGACTACGAGCTCACGGAGAGAGCTGCATGCCTCCCTTCCTGCATGGCTACTCAGGGCCTTACCTCGAGGCAAGGACTCACGTTGAGATTCCCTTTAGCTCTAGAGCATGGCAAGATGAGCCCCACCCCGGCCATGGAAGCACCCTGTGTAGCCAGAGAAAGCTCATTTTCTTCCCAGACCCATGCCTACAGCGGCCAGAGGCCTGACAACAGCAGAGCATTTCAGGGCGCTTCAAGGGAGCGTGAACGGGGCTTTGCAAATGAAAAAGCAAGGCTAGTACCGTCGCGCCCCCATTTCCATGGGCACACGCAGCATACCTCCCTGTGGTTTCTGAGCAGTCAAAAGAGACACAGAGCACACACTTCGTCCTTCCCCGAATCAGCTTCTCGAGGCAGGGTGTTCTGCATGTAGTGAACGGCCTCAACCAAGGCGCGCCCTAGCTAGGCCTCTGGGCCCGTGCCTCTTCAGAAGCCTGCAGTGCTACAGGAAAAACTGTGCTTTAGTGGCAATAGGAACGCAAGCCGACTTTCTCCTGGAGGCAGCGTGACTTCAGGTAGGAGGTCCTGGTTGGAAGGCGAAGCCTAGTGTTTTTTTCAGTGCAGCTCAGAGTAGGGAATGAGTGCGACTTCCACGGCATGTTGGAACCTGCTAGAACCGTGCTCGTGAACCTGTGGTAGTGCTGGGGGAATCAAGCTGTCCCAGGAAAGAGTGTACTGTTTTGCCCCTCACTCGGCATACACAGTGTGAGTCCGAAGGCCTACCGGCCTGGATGTTGTTTAGTAGGGCCCGGGGAGCCTGGGGGTACTCCGTGTTCTTGCAGGGCATAGGGTTTCCAGGCGAGGCACCTAGGTGTCCCGAAAAGCGTACTGGCGTTCAAAGGCTGCGGAGGAGCGCCTGCGGCCTCATGGAAACTGCTGCACGCCTCCGCTTCTGCAGAGCAATTCAGGGCCTTACCTCGAGGCAAGTCTTCACGTTGAGTGTCCCGTGAGCGACACCGCATGGTAGGATGCTGACTTTCTCCTTGAGTAGAGAGACTTCAGGTAGGAGGTCCTCTAAGAATTCGAAGCAGAGTGTTTTCTCATGGCAGCTCTAACGGGGGCAATGTCGAAGACTACCAGGGCATGTTGGACTGCCTAGAAATGTGGTTCTGATGCTGTTCGAGTGCTCTAGAAATGTAGCTCTCCTGAAGTAACGTGCAGTGTGTTGCCCATCCCTCGGCAGACACGGAGGGCCTCCGAGGGACCTATGGGCCTCGATGTTGCTCAGTAGGCCCACAGGGGTGTGGAGGTACTCAGTGATCTTGGAACGAAAAGGATGCTCACCCGAGGGGCCTAGGAGTTCTCCAAGGCTACCTTCTTTCAAATAAAGCAGAACAGCGACTAAGAGCTCATGGAGAGAGCTGCATGCCTCCCGTTCTGCATGGCTACTCAGGGCCTTACCTCGAGGCAAGGACTCACGTTGAGATTCCCTTTAGCTCCAGAGCATGGCAAGATGAGCCCCACTCCGGCCATGGAAGCACCCTGTGTAGCCAGAGAAAGCTCATTTTCTTCCCAGACCCATGCCTACAGCGGCCAGAGGCCAGTCAACAGCAGAGCATTTCAGGGAGCTTCAAGGCAGCACGCGTGGAGCTTTGCAAATGGAAAAGCAAGGCTAGTACCATCGCGCCCCCATTTCCATGGGCACACGCAGCATACCTCCCTGTGGTTTCTGACAAGTCAAAAGAGACACAGAGCACACACTGGTTCCTTCCCTGAATCAACTTCTCGAGGCAGGGTGTTCTGCATCTAGTGAACGGCCTCAGCCAAGGCACGCCCTAGCTAGGCCTCTGGGCCCGTGCCTCTTCAGAAGCCTGCAGTGCTACAGGAAAAACTGTGCTTCAGTTGCAATAGGCAAGCACTCCGCCTTTCTCCGGGAGGCAGGGTGACTTCAGGTACGAGGTCCAGGATGGAAGGCGAAGCCGAGGGTTTCTCTCAGTGCAGCTCAGACTAGGGAAAGAGTGTGACTTCCACGGCATGTTGGACCTTGCTAGAACGGGGCTCGTGATCCTGTGCGAGTGCTGGGTAAATCAAGAAGTCCCAAGAAAGAGTGCAGTGTGTTGCCCATCCCTCGGCAGACACGGAGGGCCTCCGAGGGACCTATGGGCCTCGATGTTGCTCAGTAGGCCCACAGCGGTGTGGAGGTACTCAGTGATCTTGGAACGAAAATGATGCTCACCCGAGGGGCCTAGGAGTTCTCAAATGCTACCTTCTTTCAAATAAAGCAGAACAGCGACTAAGAGCTCACGGAGAGAGCTGCATGCCTCCCTTCCTGCATGGCTACTCAGGGCCTTACCTCGAGGCAAGGACTCACGTTGAGATTCCCTTTAGCTCCAGAGCATGGCAAGATGAGCCCCACTCCGGCCATGGAAGCACCCTGTGTAGCCAGAGAAAGCTCATTTTCTTCCCAGACCCATGCCTACAGCGGCCAGAGGCCAGTCAACAGCAGAGCATTTCAGGGAGCTTCAAGGCAGCACGCGTGGAGCTTTGCAAATGGAAAAGCAAGGCTAGTACCATCGCGCCCCCATTTCCATGGGCACACGCAGCATACCTCCCTGTGGTTTCTGACAAGTCAAAAGAGACACAGAGCACACACTGGTTCCTTCCCTGAATCAACTTCTCGAGGCAGGGTGTTCTGCATCTAGTGAACGGCCTCAGCCAAGGCACGCCCTAGCTAGGCCTCTGGGCCCGTGCCTCTTCAGAAGCCTGCAGTGCTACAGGAAAAACTGTGCTTCAGTTGCAATAGGCAAGCACTCCGCCTTTCTCCGGGAGGCAGGGTGACTTCAGGTACGAGGTCCAGGATGGAAGGCGAAGCCGAGGGTTTCTCTCAGTGCAGCTCAGACTAGGGAAAGAGTGTGACTTCCACGGCATGTTGGACCTTGCTAGAACGGGGCTCGTGATCCTGTGCGAGTGCTGGGTAAATCAAGAAGTCCCAAGAAATAGTGCAGTGTGTTGCCCATCACTCGGCAGACACGGAGGGCCTCCGAGGGACCTATGGGCCTCGATGTTGCTCAGTAGGCCCACAGCGGTGTGGAGGTACTCAGTGATCTTGGAACGAAAATGATGCTCACCCGAGGGGCCTAGGAGTTCTCAAATGCTACCTTCTTTCAAATAAAGCAGAACAGCGACTAAGAGCTCACGGAGAGAGCTGCATGCCTCCCTTCCTGCATGGCTACTCAGGGCCTTACCTCGAGGCAAGGACTCACGTTGAGATTCCCTTTAGCTCCAGAGCATGGCAAGATGAGCCCCACCCCGGCCATGGAAGCACCCTGTGTAGCCAGAGAAAGCTCATTTTCTTCCCAGACCCATGCCTACAGCGGCCAGAGGCCTGACAACAGCAGAGCATTTCAGGGCGCTTCAAGGGAGCGTGAACGGGGCTTTGCAAATGAAAAAGCAAGGCTAGTACCGTCGCGCCCCCATTTCCATGGGCACACGCAGCATACCTCCCTGTGGTTTCTGAGCAGTCAAAAGAGACACAGAGCACACACTTCGTCCTTCCCCGAATCAGCTTCTCGAGGCAGGGTGTTCTGCATGTAGTGAACGGCCTCAACCAAGGCGCGCCCTAGCTAGGCCTCTGGGCCCGTGCCTCTTCAGAAGCCTGCAGTGCTACAGGAAAAACTGTGCTTTAGTGGCAATAGGAACGCAAGCCGACTTTCTCCTGGAGGCAGCGTGACTTCAGGTAGGAGGTCCTGGTTGGAAGGCGAAGCCTAGTGTTTTTTTCAGTGCAGCTCAGAGTAGGGAATGAGTGCGACTTCCACGGCATGTTGGAACCTGCTAGAACCGTGCTCGTGAACCTGTGGTAGTGCTGGGGGAATCAAGCTGTCCCAGGAAAGAGTGTACTGTTTTGCCCCTCACTCGGCATACACAGTGTGAGTCTGAAGGCCTACCGGCCTGGATGTTGTTTAGTAGGGCCCGGGGAGCCTGGGGGTACTCCGTGTTCTTGCAGGGCATAGGGTTTCCAGGCGAGGCACCTAGGTGTCCCGAAAAGCGTACTGGCGTTCAAAGGCTGCAGAGGAGCGCCTGCGGCCTCATGGAAACTGCTGCACGCCTCCGCTTCTGCAGAGCAATTCAGGGCCTTACCTCGAGGCAAGTCTTCACGTTGAGTGTCCCGTGAGCGACACCGCATGGTAGGATGCTGACTTTCTCCTTGAGTAGAGAGACTTCAGGTAGGAGGTCCTCTAAGAATTCGAAGCAGAGTGTTTTCTCATGGCAGCTCTAACGGGGGCAATGTCGAAGACTACCAGGGCATGTTGGACTGCCTAGAAATGTGGTTCTGATGCTGTTCGAGTGCTCTAGAAATGTAGCTCTCCTGAAGTAACGTGCAGTGTGTTGCCCATCCCTCGGCAGACACGGAGGGCCTCCGAGGGACCTATGGGCCTCGATGTTGCTCAGTAGGCCCACAGGGGTGTGGAGGTACTCAGTGATCTTGGAACGAAAAGGATGCTCACCCGAGGGGCCTAGGAGTTCTCCAAGGCTACCTTCTTTCAAATAAAGCAGAACAGCGACTAAGAGCTCATGGAGAGAGCTGCATGCCTCCCGTTCTGCATGGCTACTCAGGGCCTTACCTCGAGGCAAGGACTCACGTTGAGATTCCCTTTAGCTCCAGAGCATGGCAAGATGAGCCCCACTCCGGCCATGGAAGCACCCTGTGTAGCCAGAGAAAGCTCATTTTCTTCCCAGACCCATGCCTACAGCGGCCAGAGGCCAGTCAACAGCAGAGCATTTCAGGGAGCTTCAAGGCAGCACGCGTGGAGCTTTGCAAATGGAAAAGCAAGGCTAGTACCATCGCGCCCCCATTTCCATGGGCACACGCAGCATACCTCCCTGTGGTTTCTGACAAGTCAAAAGAGACACAGAGCACACACTGGTTCCTTCCCTGAATCAACTTCTCGAGGCAGGGTGTTCTGCATCTAGTGAACGGCCTCAGCCAAGGCACGCCCTAGCTAGGCCTCTGGGCCCGTGCCTCTTCAGAAGCCTGCAGTGCTACAGGAAAAACTGTGCTTCAGTTGCAATAGGCAAGCACTCCGCCTTTCTCCGGGAGGCAGGGTGACTTCAGGTACGAGGTCCAGGATGGAAGGCGAAGCCGAGGGTTTCTCTCAGTGCAGCTCAGACTAGGGAAAGAGTGTGACTTCCACGGCATGTTGGACCTTGCTAGAACGGGGCTCGTGATCCTGTGCGAGTGCTGGGTAAATCAAGAAGTCCCAAGAAAGAGTGCAGTGTGTTGCCCATCCCTCGGCAGACACGGAGGGCCTCCGAGGGACCTATGGGCCTCGATGTTGCTCAGTAGGCCCACAGCGGTGTGGAGGTACTCAGTGATCTTGGAAAGAAAATGATGCTCACCCGAGGGGCCTAGGAGTTCTCAAATGCTACCTTCTTTCAAATAAAGCAGAACAGCGACTAAGAGCTCACGGAGAGAGCTGCATGCCTCCCTTCCTGCATGGCTACTCAGGGCCTTACCTCGAGGCAAGGACTCACGTTGAGATTCCCTTTAGCTCCAGAGCATGGCAAGATGAGCCCCACCCCGGCCATGGAAGCACCCTGTGTAGCCAGAGAAAGCTCATTTTCTTCCCAGACCCATGCCTACAGCGGCCAGAGGCCTGACAACAGCAGAGCATTTCAGGGCGCTTCAAGGGAGCGTGAACGGGGCTTTGCAAATGAAAAAGCAAGGCTAGTACCGTCGCGCCCCCATTTCCATGGGCACACGCAGCATACCTCCCTGTGGTTTCTGAGCAGTCAAAAGAGACACAGAGCACACACTTCGTCCTTCCCCGAATCAGCTTCTCGAGGCAGGGTGTTCTGCATGTAGTGAACGGCCTCAACCAAGGCGCGCCCTAGCTAGGCCTCTGGGCCCGTGCCTCTTCAGAAGCCTGCAGTGCTACAGGAAAAACTGTGCTTTAGTGGCAATAGGAACGCAAGCCGACTTTCTCCTGGAGGCAGCGTGACTTCAGGTAGGAGGTCCTGGTTGGAAGGCGAAGCCTAGTGTTTTTTTCAGTGCAGCTCAGAGTAGGGAATGAGTGCGACTTCCACGGCATGTTGGAACCTGCTAGAACCGTGCTCGTGAACCTGTGGTAGTGCTGGGGGAATCAAGCTGTCCCAAGAAAGAGTGTACTGTTTTGCCCCTCACTCGGCATACACAGTGTGAGTCCGAAGGCCTACCGGCCTGGATGTTGTTTAGTAGGGCCAGGGGAGCCTGGGGGTACTCCGTGTTCTTGCAGGGCATAGGGTTTCCAGGCGAGGCACCTAGGTGTCCCGAAAAGCGTACTGGCGTTCAAAGGCTGCAGAGGAGCGCCTGCGGCCTCATGGAAACTGCTGCACGCCTCCGCTTCTGCAGAGCAATTCAGGGCCTTACCTCGAGGCAAGTCTTCACGTTGAGTGTCCCGTGAGCGACACCGCATGGTAGGATGCTGACTTTCTCCTTGAGTAGAGAGACTTCAGGTAGGAGGTCCTCTAAGAATTCGAAGCAGAGTGTTTTCTCATGGCAGCTCTAACGGGGGCAATGTCGAAGACTACCAGGGCATGTTGGACTGCCTAGAAATGTGGTTCTGATGCTGTTCGAGTGCTCTAGAAATGTAGCTCTCCTGAAGTAACGTGCAGTGTGTTGCCCATCCCTCGGCAGACACGGAGGGCCTCCGAGGGACCTATGGGCCTCGATGTTGCTCAGTAGGCCCACAGGGGTGTGGAGGTACTCAGTGATCTTGGAACGAAAAGGATGCTCACCCGAGGGGCCTAGGAGTTCTCCAAGGCTACCTTCTTTCAAATAAAGCAGAACAGCGACTAAGAGCTCATGGAGAGAGCTGCATGCCTCCCGTTCTGCATGGCTACTCAGGGCCTTACCTCGAGGCAAGGACTCACGTTGAGATTCCCTTTAGCTCCAGAGCATGGCAAGATGAGCCCCACTCCGGCCATGGAAGCACCCTGTGTAGCCAGAGAAAGCTCATTTTCTTCCCAGACCCATGCCTACAGCGGCCAGAGGCCAGTCAACAGCAGAGCATTTCAGGGAGCTTCAAGGCAGCACGCGTGGAGCTTTGCAAATGGAAAAGCAAGGCTAGTACCATCGCGCCCCCATTTCCATGGGCACACGCAGCATACCTCCCTGTGGTTTCTGAGCAGTCAAAAGAGACACATAGCACACACTGGTTCCTTCCCTGAATCAACTTCTCGAGGCAGGGTGTTCTGCATCTAGTGAACGGCCTCAGCCAAGGCACGCCCTAGCTAGGCCTCTGGGCCCGTGCCTCTTCAGAAGCCTGCAGTGCTACAGGAAAAACTGTGCTTCAGTTGCAATAGGCAAGCACTCCGCCTTTCTCCGGGAGGCAGGGTGACTTCAGGTACGAGGTCCAGGATGGAAGGCGAAGCCGAGGGTTTCTCTCAGTGCAGCTCAGACTAGGGAAAGAGTGTGACTTCCACGGCATGTTGGACCTTGCTAGAACGGGGCTCGTGATCCTGTGCGAGTGCTGGGTAAATCAAGAAGTCCCAAGAAAGAGTGCAGTGTGTTGCCCATCTCTCGGCAGACACGGAGGGCCTCCGAGGGACCTATGGGCCTCGATGTTGCTCAGTAGGCCCACAGCGGTGTGGAGGTACTCAGTGATCTTGGAAAGAAAATGATGCTCACCCGAGGGGCCTAGGAGTTCTCAAATGCTACCTTCTTTCAAATAAAGCAGAACAGCGACTAAGAGCTCACGGAGAGAGCTGCATGCCTCCCTTCCTGCATGGCTACTCAGGGCCTTACCTCGAGGCAAGGACTCACGTTGAGATTCCCTTTAGCTCCAGAGCATGGCAAGATGAGCCCCACCCCGGCCATGGAAGCACCCTGTGTAGCCAGAGAAAGCTCATTTTCTTCCCAGACCCATGCCTACAGCGGCCAGAGGCCTGACAACAGCAGAGCATTTCAGGGCGCTTCAAGGGAGCGTGAACGGGGCTTTGCAAATGAAAAAGCAAGGCTAGTACCGTCGCGCCCCCATTTCCATGGGCACACGCAGCATACCTCCCTGTGGTTTCTGAGCAGTCAAAAGAGACACAGAGCACACACTTCGTCCTTCCCCGAATCAGCTTCTCGAGGCAGGGTGTTCTGCATGTAGTGAACGGCCTCAACCAAGGCGCGCCCTAGCTAGGCCTCTGGGCCCGTGCCTCTTCAGAAGCCTGCAGTGCTACAGGAAAAACTGTGCTTTAGTGGCAATAGGAACGCAAGCCGACTTTCTCCTGGAGGCAGCGTGACTTCAGGTAGGAGGTCCTGGTTGGAAGGCGAAGCCTAGTGTTTTTTTCAGTGCAGCTCAGAGTAGGGAATGAGTGCGACTTCCACGGCATGTTGGAACCTGCTAGAACCGTGCTCGTGAACCTGTGGTAGTGCTGGGGGAATCAAGCTGTCCCAAGAAAGAGTGTACTGTTTTGCCCCTCACTCGGCATACACAGTGTGAGTCCGAAGGCCTACCGGCCTGGATGTTGTTTAGTAGGGCCAGGGGAGCCTGGGGGTACTCCGTGTTCTTGCAGGGCATAGGGTTTCCAGGCGAGGCACCTAGGTGTCCCGAAAAGCGTACTGGCGTTCAAAGGCTGCAGAGGAGCGCCTGCGGCCTCATGGAAACTGCTGCACGCCTCCGCTTCTGCAGAGCAATTCAGGGCCTTACCTCGAGGCAAGTCTTCACGTTGAGTGTCCCGTGAGCGACACCGCATGGTAGGATGCTGACTTTCTCCTTGAGTAGAGAGACTTCAGGTAGGAGGTCCTCTAAGAATTCGAAGCAGAGTGTTTTCTCATGGCAGCTCAAACGAGGGCAATGTCGAAGACTTCCAGGGCATGTTGGACTGCCTAGAAATGTGGTTCTGATGCTGTTCGAGTGCTCTAGAAATGTAGCTCTCCTGAAGTAACGTGCAGTGTGTTGCCCATCCCTCGGCAGACACGGAGGGCCTCCGAGGGACCTATGGGCCTCGATGTTGCTCAGTAGGCCCACAGGGGTGTGGAGGTACTCAGTGATCTTGGAACGAAAAGGATGCTCACCCGAGGGGCCTAGGAGTTCTCCAAGGCTACCTTCTTTCAAATAAAGCAGAACAGCGACTAAGAGCTCATGGAGAGAGCTGCATGCCTCCCGTTCTGCATGGCTACTCAGGGCCTTACCTCGAGGCAAGGACTCACGTTGAGATTCCCTTTAGCTCCAGAGCATGGCAAGATGAGCCCCACTCCGGCCATGGAAGCACCCTGTGTAGCCAGAGAAAGCTCATTTTCTTCCCAGACCCATGCCTACAGCGGCCAGAGGCCAGTCAACAGCAGAGCATTTCAGGGAGCTTCAAGGCAGCACGCGTGGAGCTTTGCAAATGGAAAAGCAAGGCTAGTACCATCGCGCCCCCATTTCCATGGGCACACGCAGCATACCTCCCTGTGGTTTCTGACAAGTCAAAAGAGACACAGAGCACACACTGGTTCCTTCCCTGAATCAACTTCTCGAGGCAGGGTGTTCTGCATCTAGTGAACGGCCTCAGCCAAGGCACGCCCTAGCTAGGCCTCTGGGCCCGTGCCTCTTCAGAAGCCTGCAGTGCTACAGGAAAAACTGTGCTTCAGTTGCAATAGGCAAGCACTCCGCCTTTCTCCGGGAGGCAGGGTGACTTCAGGTACGAGGTCCAGGATGGAAGGCGAAGCCGAGGGTTTCTCTCAGTGCAGCTCAGACTAGGGAAAGAGTGTGACTTCCACGGCATGTTGGACCTTGCTAGAACGGGGCTCGTGATCCTGTGCGAGTGCTGGGTAAATCAAGAAGTCCCAAGAAAGAGTGCAGTGTGTTGCCCATCCCTCGGCAGACACGGAGGGCCTCCGAGGGACCTATGGGCCTCGATGTTGCTCAGTAGGCCCACAGCTGTGTGGAGGTACTCAGTGATCTTGGAACGAAAATGATGCTCACCCGAGGGGCCTAGGAGTTCTCAAATGCTACCTTCTTTCAAATAAAGCAGAACAGCGACTAAGAGCTCATGGAGAGAGCTGCATGCCTCCCTTCCTGCATGGCTACTCAGGGCCTTACCTCGAGGCAAGGACTCACGTTGAGATTCCCTTTAGCTCTAGAGCATGGCAAGATGAGCCCCACCCCGGCCATGGAAGCACCCTGTGTAGCCAGAGAAAGCTCATTTTCTTCCCAGACCCATGCCTACAGCGGCCAGAGGCCTGACAACAGCAGAGCATTTCAGGGCGCTTCAAGGGAGCGTGAACGGGGCTTTGCAAATGAAAAAGCAAGGCTAGTACCGTCGCGCCCCCATTTCCATGGGCACACGCAGCATACCTCCCTGTGGTTTCTGAGCAGTCAAAAGAGACACAGAGCACACACTTCGTCCTTCCCCGAATCAGCTTCTCGAGGCAGGGTGTTCTGCATGTAGTGAACGGCCTCAACCAAGGCGCGCCCTAGCTAGGCCTCTGGGCCCGTGCCTCTTCAGAAGCCTGCAGTGCTACAGGAAAAACTGTGCTTTAGTGGCAATAGGAACGCAAGCCGACTTTCTCCTGGAGGCAGCGTGACTTCAGGTAGGAGGTCCTGGTTGGAAGGCGAAGCCTAGTGTTTTTTTCAGTGCAGCTCAGAGTAGGGAATGAGTGCGACTTCCACGGCATGTTGGAACCTGCTAGAACCGTGCTCGTGAACCTGTGGTAGTGCTGGGGGAATCAAGCTGTCCCAGGAAAGAGTGTACTGTTTTGCCCCTCACTCGGCATACACAGTGTGAGTCCGAAGGCCTACCGGCCTGGATGTTGTTTAGTAGGGCCAGGGGAGCCTGGGGGTACTCCGTGTTCTTGCAGGGCATAGGGTTTCCAGGCGAGGCACCTAGGTGTCCCGAAAAGCGTACTGGCGTTCAAAGGCTGCAGAGGAGCGCCTGCGGCCTCATGGAAACTGCTGCACGCCTCCGCTTCTGCAGAGCAATTCAGGGCCTTACCTCGAGGCAAGTCTTCACGTTGAGTGTCCCGTGAGCGACACCGCATGGTAGGATGCTGACTTTCTCCTTGAGTAGAGAGACTTCAGGTAGGAGGTCCTCTAAGAATTCGAAGCAGAGTGTTTTCTCATGGCAGCTCTAACGGGGGCAATGTCGAAGACTACCAGGGCATGTTGGACTGCCTAGAAATGTGGTTCTGATGCTGTTCGAGTGCTCTAGAAATGTAGCTCTCCTGAAGTAACGTGCAGTGTGTTGCCCATCCCTCGGCAGACACGGAGGGCCTCCGAGGGACCTATGGGCCTCGATGTTGCTCAGTAGGCCCACAGGGGTGTGGAGGTACTCAGTGATCTTGGAACGAAAAGGATGCTCACCCGAGGGGCCTAGGAGTTCTCCAAGGCTACCTTCTTTCAAATAAAGCAGAACAGCGACTAAGAGCTCATGGAGAGAGCTGCATGCCTCCCGTTCTGCATGGCTACTCAGGGCCTTACCTCGAGGCAAGGACTCACGTTGAGATTCCCTTTAGCTCCAGAGCATGGCAAGATGAGCCCCACTCCGGCCATGGAAGCACCCTGTGTAGCCAGAGAAAGCTCATTTTCTTCCCAGACCCATGCCTACAGCGGCCAGAGGCCAGTCAACAGCAGAGCATTTCAGGGAGCTTCAAGGCAGCACGCGTGGAGCTTTGCAAATGGAAAAGCAAGGCTAGTACCATCGCGCCCCCATTTCCATGGGCACACGCAGCATACCTCCCTGTGGTTTCTGACAAGTCAAAAGAGACACAGAGCACACACTGGTTCCTTCCCTGAATCAACTTCTCGAGGCAGGGTGTTCTGCATCTAGTGAACGGCCTCAGCCAAGGCACGCCCTAGCTAGGCCTCTGGGCCCGTGCCTCTTCAGAAGCCTGCAGTGCTACAGGAAAAACTGTGCTTCAGTTGCAATAGGCAAGCACTCCGCCTTTCTCCGGGAGGCAGGGTGACTTCAGGTACGAGGTCCAGGATGGAAGGCGAAGCCGAGGGTTTCTCTCAGTGCAGCTCAGACTAGGGAAAGAGTGTGACTTCCACGGCATGTTGGACCTTGCTAGAACGGGGCTCGTGATCCTGTGCGAGTGCTGGGTAAATCAAGAAGTCCCAAGAAAGAGTGCAGTGTGTTGCCCATCTCTCGGCAGACACGGAGGGCCTCCGAGGGACCTATGGGCCTCGATGTTGCTCAGTAGGCCCACAGCGGTGTGGAGGTACTCAGTGATCTTGGAAAGAAAATGATGCTCACCCGAGGGGCCTAGGAGTTCTCAAATGCTACCTTCTTTCAAATAAAGCAGAACAGCGACTAAGAGCTCACGGAGAGAGCTGCATGCCTCCCTTCCTGCATGGCTACTCAGGGCCTTACCTCGAGGCAAGGACTCACGTTGAGATTCCCTTTAGCTCCAGAGCATGGCAAGATGAGCCCCACCCCGGCCATGGAAGCACCCTGTGTAGCCAGAGAAAGCTCATTTTCTTCCCAGACCCATGCCTACAGCGGCCAGAGGCCTGACAACAGCAGAGCATTTCAGGGCGCTTCAAGGGAGCGTGAACGGGGCTTTGCAAATGAAAAAGCAAGGCTAGTACCGTCGCGCCCCCATTTCCATGGGCACACGCAGCATACCTCCCTGTGGTTTCTGAGCAGTCAAAAGAGACACAGAGCACACACTTCGTCCTTCCCCGAATCAGCTTCTCGAGGCAGGGTGTTCTGCATGTAGTGAACGGCCTCAACCAAGGCGCGCCCTAGCTAGGCCTCTGGGCCCGTGCCTCTTCAGAAGCCTGCAGTGCTACAGGAAAAACTGTGCTTTAGTGGCAATAGGAACGCAAGCCGACTTTCTCCTGGAGGCAGCGTGACTTCAGGTAGGAGGTCCTGGTTGGAAGGCGAAGCCTAGTGTTTTTTTCAGTGCAGCTCAGAGTAGGGAATGAGTGCGACTTCCACGGCATGTTGGAACCTGCTAGAACCGTGCTCGTGAACCTGTGGTAGTGCTGGGGGAATCAAGCTGTCCCAAGAAAGAGTGTACTGTTTTGCCCCTCACTCGGCATACACAGTGTGAGTCCGAAGGCCTACCGGCCTGGATGTTGTTTAGTAGGGCCCGGGGAGCCTGGGGGTACTCCGTGTTCTTGCAGGGCATAGGGTTTCCAGGCGAGGCACCTAGGTGTCCCGAAAAGCGTACTGGCGTTCAAAGGCTGCAGAGGAGCGCCTGCGGCCTCATGGAAACTGCTGCACGCCTCCGCTTCTGCAGAGCAATTCAGGGCCTTACCTCGAGGCAAGTCTTCACGTTGAGTGTCCCGTGAGCGACACCGCATGGTAGGATGCTGACTTTCTCCTTGAGTAGAGAGACTTCAGGTAGGAGGTCCTCTAAGAATTCGAAGCAGAGTGTTTTCTCATGGCAGCTCTAACGGGGGCAATGTCGAAGACTACCAGGGCATGTTGGACTGCCTAGAAATGTGGTTCTGATGCTGTTCGAGTGCTCTAGAAATGTAGCTCTCCTGAAGTAACGTGCAGTGTGTTGCCCATCCCTCGGCAGACACGGAGGGCCTCCGAGGGACCTATGGGCCTCGATGTTGCTCAGTAGGCCCACAGGGGTGTGGAGGTACTCAGTGATCTTGGAACGAAAAGGATGCTCACCCGAGGGGCCTAGGAGTTCTCCAAGGCTACCTTCTTTCAAATAAAGCAGAACAGCGACTAAGAGCTCATGGAGAGAGCTGCATGCCTCCCGTTCTGCATGGCTACTCAGGGCCTTACCTCGAGGCAAGGACTCACGTTGAGATTCCCTTTAGCTCCAGAGCATGGCAAGATGAGCCCCACTCCGGCCATGGAAGCACCCTGTGTAGCCAGAGAAAGCTCATTTTCTTCCCAGACCCATGCCTACAGCGGCCAGAGGCCAGTCAACAGCAGAGCATTTCAGGGAGCTTCAAGGCAGCACGCGTGGAGCTTTGCAAATGGAAAAGCAAGGCTAGTACCATCGCGCCCCCATTTCCATGGGCACACGCAGCATACCTCCCTGTGGTTTCTGACAAGTCAAAAGAGACACAGAGCACACACTGGTTCCTTCCCTGAATCAACTTCTCGAGGCAGGGTGTTCTGCATCTAGTGAACGGCCTCAGCCAAGGCACGCCCTAGCTAGGCCTCTGGGCCCGTGCCTCTTCAGAAGCCTGCAGTGCTACAGGAAAAACTGTGCTTCAGTTGCAATAGGCAAGCACTCCGCCTTTCTCCGGGAGGCAGGGTGACTTCAGGTACGAGGTCCAGGATGGAAGGCGAAGCCGAGGGTTTCTCTCAGTGCAGCTCAGACTAGGGAAAGAGTGTGACTTCCACGGCATGTTGGACCTTGCTAGAACGGGGCTCGTGATCCTGTGCGAGTGCTGGGTAAATCAAGAAGTCCCAAGAAAGAGTGCAGTGTGTTGCCCATCCCTCGGCAGACACGGAGGGCCTCCGAGGGACCTATGGGCCTCGATGTTGCTCAGTAGGCCCACAGCTGTGTGGAGGTACTCAGTGATCTTGGAACGAAAATGATGCTCACCCGAGGGGCCTAGGAGTTCTCAAATGCTACCTTCTTTCAAATAAAGCAGAACAGCGACTAAGAGCTCATGGAGAGAGCTGCATGCCTCCCTTCCTGCATGGCTACTCAGGGCCTTACCTCGAGGCAAGGACTCACGTTGAGATTCCCTTTAGCTCCAGAGCATGGCAAGATGAGCCCCACCCCGGCCATGGAAGCACCCTGTGTAGCCAGAGAAAGCTCATTTTCTTCCCAGACCCATGCCTACAGCGGCCAGAGGCCTGACAACAGCAGAGCATTTCAGGGCGCTTCAAGGGAGCGTGAACGGGGCTTTGCAAATGAAAAAGCAAGGCTAGTACCGTCGCGCCCCCATTTCCATGGGCACACGCAGCATACCTCCCTGTGTTTTCTGAGCAGTCAAAAGAGACACAGAGCACACACTTCGTCCTTCCCCGAATCAGCTTCTCGAGGCAGGGTGTTCTGCATGTAGTGAACGGCCTCAACCAAGGCGCGCCCTAGCTAGGCCTCTGGGCCCGTGCCTCTTCAGAAGCCTGCAGTGCTACAGGAAAAACTGTGCTTTAGTGGCAATAGGAACGCAAGCCGACTTTCTCCTGGAGGCAGCGTGACTTCAGGTAGGAGGTCCTGGTTGGAAGGCGAAGCCTAGTGTTTTTTTCAGTGCAGCTCAGAGTAGGGAATGAGTGCGACTTCCACGGCATGTTGGAACCTGCTAGAACCGTGCTCGTGAACCTGTGGTAGTGCTGGGGGAATCAAGCTGTCCCAGGAAAGAGTGTACTGTTTTGCCCCTCACTCGGCATACACAGTGTGAGTCCGAAGGCCTACCGGCCTGGATGTTGTTTAGTAGGGCCCGGGGAGCCTGGGGGTACTCCGTGTTCTTGCAGGGCATAGGGTTTCCAGGCGAGGCACCTAGGTGTCCCGAAAAGCGTACTGGCGTTCAAAGGCTGCAGAGGAGCGCCTGCGGCCTCATGGAAACTGCTGCACGCCTCCGCTTCTGCAGAGCAATTCAGGGCCTTACCTCGAGGCAAGTCTTCACGTTGAGTGTCCCGTGAGCGACACCGCATGGTAGGATGCTGACTTTCTCCTTGAGTAGAGAGACTTCAGGTAGGAGGTCCTCTAAGAATTCGAAGCAGAGTGTTTTCTCATGGCAGCTCTAACGGGGGCAATGTCGAAGACTACCAGGGCATGTTGGACTGCCTAGAAATGTGGTTCTGATGCTGTTCGAGTGCTCTAGAAATGTAGCTCTCCTGAAGTAACGTGCAGTGTGTTGCCCATCCCTCGGCAGACACGGAGGGCCTCCGAGGGACCTATGGGCCTCGATGTTGCTCAGTAGGCCCACAGGGGTGTGGAGGTACTCAGTGATCTTGGAACGAAAAGGATGCTCACCCGAGGGGCCTAGGAGTTCTCCAAGGCTACCTTCTTTCAAATAAAGCAGAACAGCGACTAAGAGCTCATGGAGAGAGCTGCATGCCTCCCGTTCTGCATGGCTACTCAGGGCCTTACCTCGAGGCAAGGACTCACGTTGAGATTCCCTTTAGCTCCAGAGCATGGCAAGATGAGCCCCACTCCGGCCATGGAAGCACCCTGTGTAGCCAGAGAAAGCTCATTTTCTTCCCAGACCCATGCCTACAGCGGCCAGAGGCCAGTCAACAGCAGAGCATTTCAGGGAGCTTCAAGGCAGCACGCGTGGAGCTTTGCAAATGGAAAAGCAAGGCTAGTACCATCGCGCCCCCATTTCCATGGGCACACGCAGCATACCTCCCTGTGGTTTCTGACAAGTCAAAAGAGACACAGAGCACACACTGGTTCCTTCCCTGAATCAACTTCTCGAGGCAGGGTGTTCTGCATCTAGTGAACGGCCTCAGCCAAGGCACGCCCTAGCTAGGCCTCTGGGCCCGTGCCTCTTCAGAAGCCTGCAGTGCTACAGGAAAAACTGTGCTTCAGTTGCAATAGGCAAGCACTCCGCCTTTCTCCGGGAGGCAGGGTGACTTCAGGTACGAGGTCCAGGATGGAAGGCGAAGCCGAGGGTTTCTCTCAGTGCAGCTCAGACTAGGGAAAGAGTGTGACTTCCACGGCATGTTGGACCTTGCTAGAACGGGGCTCGTGATCCTGTGCGAGTGCTGGGTAAATCAAGAAGTCCCAAGAAAGAGTGCAGTGTGTTGCCCATCCCTCGGCAGACACGGAGGGCCTCCGAGGGACCTATGGGCCTCGATGTTGCTCAGTAGGCCCACAGCTGTGTGGAGGTACTCAGTGATCTTGGAACGAAAATGATGCTCACCCGAGGGGCCTAGGAGTTCTCAAATGCTACCTTCTTTCAAATAAAGCAGAACAGCGACTAAGAGCTCATGGAGAGAGCTGCATGCCTCCCTTCCTGCATGGCTACTCAGGGCCTTACCTCGAGGCAAGGACTCACGTTGAGATTCCCTTTAGCTCTAGAGCATGGCAAGATGAGCCCCACCCCGGCCATGGAAGCACCCTGTGTAGCCAGAGAAAGCTCATTTTCTTCCCAGACCCATGCCTACAGCGGCCAGAGGCCTGACAACAGCAGAGCATTTCAGGGCGCTTCAAGGGAGCGTGAACGGGGCTTTGCAAATGAAAAAGCAAGGCTAGTACCGTCGCGCCCCCATTTCCATGGGCACACGCAGCATACCTCCCTGTGGTTTCTGAGCAGTCAAAAGAGACACAGAGCACACACTTCGTCCTTCCCCGAATCAGCTTCTCGAGGCAGGGTGTTCTGCATGTAGTGAACGGCCTCAACCAAGGCGCGCCCTAGCTAGGCCTCTGGGCCCGTGCCTCTTCAGAAGCCTGCAGTGCTACAGGAAAAACTGTGCTTTAGTGGCAATAGGAACGCAAGCCGACTTTCTCCTGGAGGCAGCGTGACTTCAGGTAGGAGGTCCTGGTTGGAAGGCGAAGCCTAGTGTTTTTTTCAGTGCAGCTCAGAGTAGGGAATGAGTGCGACTTCCACGGCATGTTGGAACCTGCTAGAACCGTGCTCGTGAACCTGTGGTAGTGCTGGGGGAATCAAGCTGTCCCAGGAAAGAGTGTACTGTTTTGCCCCTCACTCGGCATACACAGTGTGAGTCCGAAGGCCTACCGGCCTGGATGTTGTTTAGTAGGGCCCGGGGAGCCTGGGGGTACTCCGTGTTCTTGCAGGGCATAGGGTTTCCAGGCGAGGCACCTAGGTGTCCCGAAAAGCGTACTGGCGTTCAAAGGCTGCAGAGGAGCGCCTGCGGCCTCATGGAAACTGCTGCACGCCTCCGCTTCTGCAGAGCAATTCAGGGCCTTACCTCGAGGCAAGTCTTCACGTTGAGTGTCCCGTGAGCGACACCGCATGGTAGGATGCTGACTTTCTCCTTGAGTAGAGAGACTTCAGGTAGGAGGTCCTCTAAGAATTCGAAGCAGAGTGTTTTCTCATGGCAGCTCAAACGGGGGCAATGTCGAAGACTACCAGGGCATGTTGGACTGCCTAGAAATGTGGTTCTGATGCTGTTCGAGTGCTCTAGAAATGTAGCTCTCCTGAAGTAACGTGCAGTGTGTTGCCCATCCCTCGGCAGACACGGAGGGCCTCCGAGGGACCTATGGGCCTCGATGTTGCTCAGTAGGCCCACAGGGGTGTGGAGGTACTCAGTGATCTTGGAACGAAAAGGATGCTCACCCGAGGGGCCTAGGAGTTCTCCAAGGCTACCTTCTTTCAAATAAAGCAGAACAGCGACTAAGAGCTCATGGAGAGAGCTGCATGCCTCCCGTTCTGCATGGCTACTCAGGGCCTTACCTCGAGGCAAGGACTCACGTTGAGATTCCCTTTAGCTCCAGAGCATGGCAAGATGAGCCCCACTCCGGCCATGGAAGCACCCTGTGTAGCCAGAGAAAGCTCATTTTCTTCCCAGACCCATGCCTACAGCGGCCAGAGGCCAGTCAACAGCAGAGCATTTCAGGGAGCTTCAAGGCAGCACGCGTGGAGCTTTGCAAATGGAAAAGCAAGGCTAGTACCATCGCGCCCCCATTTCCATGGGCACACGCAGCATACCTCCCTGTGGTTTCTGACAAGTCAAAAGAGACACAGAGCACACACTGGTTCCTTCCCTGAATCAACTTCTCGAGGCAGGGTGTTCTGCATCTAGTGAACGGCCTCAGCCAAGGCACGCCCTAGCTAGGCCTCTGGGCCCGTGCCTCTTCAGAAGCCTGCAGTGCTACAGGAAAAACTGTGCTTCAGTTGCAATAGGCAAGCACTCCGCCTTTCTCCGGGAGGCAGGGTGACTTCAGGTACGAGGTCCAGGATGGAAGGCGAAGCCGAGGGTTTCTCTCAGTGCAGCTCAGACTAGGGAAAGAGTGTGACTTCCACGGCATGTTGGACCTTGCTAGAACGGGGCTCGTGATCCTGTGCGAGTGCTGGGTAAATCAAGAAGTCCCAAGAAAGAGTGCAGTGTGTTGCCCATCACTCGGCAGACACGGAGGGCCTCCGAGGGACCTATGGGCCTCGATGTTGCTCAGTAGGCCCACAGCGGTGTGGAGGTACTCAGTGATCTTGGAACGAAAATGATGCTCACCCGAGGGGCCTAGGAGTTCTCAAATGCTACCTTCTTTCAAATAAAGCAGAACAGCGACTAAGAGCTCACGGAGAGAGCTGCATGCCTCCCTTCCTGCATGGCTACTCAGGGCCTTACCTCGAGGCAAGGACTCACGTTGAGATTCCCTTTAGCTCCAGAGCATGGCAAGATGAGCCCCACCCCGGCCATGGAAGCACCCTGTGTAGCCAGAGAAAGCTCATTTTCTTCCCAGACCCATGCCTACAGCGGCCAGAGGCCTGACAACAGCAGAGCATTTCAGGGCGCTTCAAGGGAGCGTGAACGGGGCTTTGCAAATGAAAAAGCAAGGCTAGTACCGTCGCGCCCCCATTTCCATGGGCACACGCAGCATACCTCCCTGTGGTTTCTGAGCAGTCAAAAGAGACACAGAGCACACACTTCGTCCTTCCCCGAATCAGCTTCTCGAGGCAGGGTGTTCTGCATGTAGTGAACGGCCTCAACCAAGGCGCGCCCTAGCTAGGCCTCTGGGCCCGTGCCTCTTCAGAAGCCTGCAGTGCTACAGGAAAAACTGTGCTTTAGTGGCAATAGGAACGCAAGCCGACTTTCTCCTGGAGGCAGCGTGACTTCAGGTAGGAGGTCCTGGTTGGAAGGCGAAGCCTAGTGTTTTTTTCAGTGCAGCTCAGAGTAGGGAATGAGTGCGACTTCCACGGCATGTTGGAACCTGCTAGAACCGTGCTCGTGAACCTGTGGTAGTGCTGGGGGAATCAAGCTGTCCCAAGAAAGAGTGTACTGTTTTGCCCCTCACTCGGCATACACAGTGTGAGTCCGAAGGCCTACCGGCCTGGATGTTGTTTAGTAGGGCCCGGGGAGCCTGGGGGTACTCCGTGTTCTTGCAGGGCATAGGGTTTCCAGGCGAGGCACCTAGGTGTCCCGAAAAGCGTACTGGCGTTCAAAGGCTGCAGAGGAGCGCCTGCGGCCTCATGGAAACTGCTGCACGCCTCCGCTTCTGCAGAGCAATTCAGGGCCTTACCTCGAGGCAAGTCTTCACGTTGAGTGTCCCGTGAGCGACACCGCATGGTAGGATGCTGACTTTCTCCTTGAGTAGAGAGACTTCAGGTAGGAGGTCCTCTAAGAATTCGAAGCAGAGTGTTTTCTCATGGCAGCTCTAACGGGGGCAATGTCGAAGACTACCAGGGCATGTTGGACTGCCTAGAAATGTGGTTCTGATGCTGTTCGAGTGCTCTAGAAATGTAGCTCTCCTGAAGTAACGTGCAGTGTGTTGCCCATCCCTCGGCAGACACGGAGGGCCTCCGAGGGACCTATGGGCCTCGATGTTGCTCAGTAGGCCCACAGGGGTGTGGAGGTACTCAGTGATCTTGGAACGAAAAGGATGCTCACCCGAGGGGCCTAGGAGTTCTCCAAGGCTACCTTCTTTCAAATAAAGCAGAACAGCGACTAAGAGCTCATGGAGAGAGCTGCATGCCTCCCGTTCTGCATGGCTACTCAGGGCCTTACCTCGAGGCAAGGACTCACGTTGAGATTCCCTTTAGCTCCAGAGCATGGCAAGATGAGCCCCACTCCGGCCATGGAAGCACCCTGTGTAGCCAGAGAAAGCTCATTTTCTTCCCAGACCCATGCCTACAGCGGCCAGAGGCCAGTCAACAGCAGAGCATTTCAGGGAGCTTCAAGGCAGCACGCGTGGAGCTTTGCAAATGGAAAAGCAAGGCTAGTACCATCGCGCCCCCATTTCCATGGGCACACGCAGCATACCTCCCTGTGGTTTCTGACAAGTCAAAAGAGACACAGAGCACACACTGGTTCCTTCCCTGAATCAACTTCTCGAGGCAGGGTGTTCTGCATCTAGTGAACGGCCTCAGCCAAGGCACGCCCTAGCTAGGCCTCTGGGCCCGTGCCTCTTCAGAAGCCTGCAGTGCTACAGGAAAAACTGTGCTTCAGTTGCAATAGGCAAGCACTCCGCCTTTCTCCGGGAGGCAGGGTGACTTCAGGTACGAGGTCCAGGATGGAAGGCGAAGCCGAGGGTTTCTCTCAGTGCAGCTCAGACTAGGGAAAGAGTGTGACTTCCACGGCATGTTGGACCTTGCTAGAACGGGGCTCGTGATCCTGTGCGAGTGCTGGGTAAATCAAGAAGTCCCAAGAAAGAGTGCAGTGTGTTGCCCATCCCTCGGCAGACACGGAGGGCCTCCGAGGGACCTATGGGCCTCGATGTTGCTCAGTTAGGCCCACAGCGGTGTGGAGGTACTCAGTGATCTTGGAACGAAAATGATGCTCACCCGAGGGGCCTAGGAGTTCTCAAATGCTACCTTCTTTCAAATAAAGCAGAACAGCGACTACGAGCTCACGGAGAGAGCTGCATGCCTCCCTTCCTGCATGGCTACTCAGGGCCTTACCTCGAGGCAAGGACTCACGTTGAGATTCCCTTTAGCTCTAGAGCATGGCAAGATGAGCCCCACCCCGGCCATGGAAGCACCCTGTGTAGCCAGAGAAAGCTCATTTTCTTCCCAGACCCATGCCTACAGCGGCCAGAGGCCTGACAACAGCAGAGCATTTCAGGGCGCTTCAAGGGAGCGTGAACGGGGCTTTGCAAATGAAAAAGCAAGGCTAGTACCGTCGCGCCCCCATTTCCATGGGCACACGCAGCATACCTCCCTGTGGTTTCTGAGCAGTCAAAAGAGACACAGAGCACACACTTCGTCCTTCCCCGAATCAGCTTCTCGAGGCAGGGTGTTCTGCATGTAGTGAACGGCCTCAACCAAGGCGCGCCCTAGCTAGGCCTCTGGGCCCGTGCCTCTTCAGAAGCCTGCAGTGCTACAGGAAAAACTGTGCTTTAGTGGCAATAGGAACGCAAGCCGACTTTCTCCTGGAGGCAGCGTGACTTCAGGTAGGAGGTCCTGGTTGGAAGGCGAAGCCTAGTGTTTTTTTCAGTGCAGCTCAGAGTAGGGAATGAGTGCGACTTCCACGGCATGTTGGAACCTGCTAGAACCGTGCTCGTGAACCTGTGGTAGTGCTGGGGGAATCAAGCTGTCCCAAGAAAGAGTGTACTGTTTTGCCCCTCACTCGGCATACACAGTGTGAGTCCGAAGGCCTACCGGCCTGGATGTTGTTTAGTAGGGCCAGGGGAGCCTGGGGGTACTCCGTGTTCTTGCAGGGCATAGGGTTTCCAGGCGAGGCACCTAGGTGTCCCGAAAAGCGTACTGGCGTTCAAAGGCTGCAGAGGAGCGCCTGCGGCCTCATGGAAACTGCTGCACGCCTCCGCTTCTGCAGAGCAATTCAGGGCCTTACCTCGAGGCAAGTCTTCACGTTGAGTGTCCCGTGAGCGACACCGCATGGTAGGATGCTGACTTTCTCCTTGAGTAGAGAGACTTCAGGTAGGAGGTCCTCTAAGAATTCGAAGCAGAGTGTTTTCTCATGGCAGCTCTAACGGGGGCAATGTCGAAGACTACCAGGGCATGTTGGACTGCCTAGAAATGTGGTTCTGATGCTGTTCGAGTGCTCTAGAAATGTAGCTCTCCTGAAGTAACGTGCAGTGTGTTGCCCATCCCTCGGCAGACACGGAGGGCCTCCGAGGGACCTATGGGCCTCGATGTTGCTCAGTAGGCCCACAGGGGTGTGGAGGTACTCAGTGATCTTGGAACGAAAAGGATGCTCACCCGAGGGGCCTAGGAGTTCTCCAAGGCTACCTTCTTTCAAATAAAGCAGAACAGCGACTAAGAGCTCATGGAGAGAGCTGCATGCCTCCCGTTCTGCATGGCTACTCAGGGCCTTACCTCGAGGCAAGGACTCACGTTGAGATTCCCTTTAGCTCCAGAGCATGGCAAGATGAGCCCCACTCCGGCCATGGAAGCACCCTGTGTAGCCAGAGAAAGCTCATTTTCTTCCCAGACCCATGCCTACAGCGGCCAGAGGCCAGTCAACAGCAGAGCATTTCAGGGAGCTTCAAGGCAGCACGCGTGGAGCTTTGCAAATGGAAAAGCAAGGCTAGTACCATCGCGCCCCCATTTCCATGGGCACACGCAGCATACCTCTCTGTGGTTTCTGACAAGTCAAAAGAGACACAGAGCACACACTGGTTCCTTCCCTGAATCAACTTCTCGAGGCAGGGTGTTCTGCATCTAGTGAACGGCCTCAGCCAAGGCACGCCCTAGCTAGGCCTCTGGGCCCGTGCCTCTTCAGAAGCCTGCAGTGCTACAGGAAAAACTGTGCTTCAGTTGCAATAGGCAAGCACTCCGCCTTTCTCCGGGAGGCAGGGTGACTTCAGGTACGAGGTCCAGGATGGAAGGCGAAGCCGAGGGTTTCTCTCAGTGCAGCTCAGACTAGGGAAAGAGTGTGACTTCCACGGCATGTTGGACCTTGCTAGAACGGGGCTCGTGATCCTGTGCGAGTGCTGGGTAAATCAAGAAGTCCCAAGAAAGAGTGCAGTGTGTTGCCCATCCCTCGGCAGACACGGAGGGCCTCCGAGGGACCTATGGGCCTCGATGTTGCTCAGTAGGCCCACAGCTGTGTGGAGGTACTCAGTGATCTTGGAACGAAAATGATGCTCACCCGAGGGGCCTAGGAGTTCTCAAATGCTACCTTCTTTCAAATAAAGCAGAACAGCGACTAAGAGCTCATGGAGAGAGCTGCATGCCTCCCTTCCTGCATGGCTACTCAGGGCCTTACCTCGAGGCAAGGACTCACGTTGAGATTCCCTTTAGCTCTAGAGCATGGCAAGATGAGCCCCACCCCGGCCATGGAAGCACCCTGTGTAGCCAGAGAAAGCTCATTTTCTTCCCAGACCCATGCCTACAGCGGCCAGAGGCCTGACAACAGCAGAGCATTTCAGGGCGCTTCAAGGGAGCGTGAACGGGGCTTTGCAAATGAAAAAGCAAGGCTAGTACCGTCGCGCCCCCATTTCCATGGGCACACGCAGCATACCTCCCTGTGGTTTCTGAGCAGTCAAAAGAGACACAGAGCACACACTTCGTCCTTCCCCGAATCAGCTTCTCGAAGCAGGGTGTTCTGCATGTAGTGAACGGCCTCAACCAAGGCGCGCCCTAGCTAGGCCTCTGGGCCCGTGCCTCTTCAGAAGCCTGCAGTGCTACAGGAAAAACTGTGCTTTAGTGGCAATAGGAACGCAAGCCGACTTTCTCCTGGAGGCAGCGTGACTTCAGGTAGGAGGTCCTGGTTGGAAGGCGAAGCCTAGTGTTTTTTTCAGTGCAGCTCAGAGTAGGGAATGAGTGCGACTTCCACGGCATGTTGGAACCTGCTAGAACCGTGCTCGTGAACCTGTGGTAGTGCTGGGGGAATCAAGCTGTCCCAGGAAAGAGTGTACTGTTTTGCCCCTCACTCGGCATACACAGTGTGAGTCCGAAGGCCTACCGGCCTGGATGTTGTTTAGTAGGGCCCGGGGAGCCTGGGGGTACTCCGTGTTCTTGCAGGGCATAGGGTTTCCAGGCGAGGCACCTAGGTGTCCCGAAAAGCGTACTGGCGTTCAAAGGCTGCAGAGGAGCGCCTGCGGCCTCATGGAAACTGCTGCACGCCTCCGCTTCTGCAGAGCAATTCAGGGCCTTACCTCGAGGCAAGTCTTCACGTTGAGTGTCCCGTGAGCGACACCGCATGGTAGGATGCTGACTTTCTCCTTGAGTAGAGAGACTTCAGGTAGGAGGTCCTCTAAGAATTCGAAGCAGAGTGTTTTCTCATGGCAGCTCAAACGAGGGCAATGTCGAAGACTTCCAGGGCATGTTGGACTGCCTAGAAATGTGGTTCTGATGCTGTTCGAGTGCTCTAGAAATGTAGCTCTCCTGAAGTAACGTGCAGTGTGTTGCCCATCCCTCGGCAGACACGGAGGGCCTCCGAGGGACCTATGGGCCTCGATGTTGCTCAGTAGGCCCACAGGGGTGTGGAGGTACTCAGTGATCTTGGAACGAAAAGGATGCTCACCCGAGGGGCCTAGGAGTTCTCCAAGGCTACCTTCTTTCAAATAAAGCAGAACAGCGACTAAGAGCTCATGGAGAGAGCTGCATGCCTCCCGTTCTGCATGGCTACTCAGGGCCTTACCTCGAGGCAAGGACTCACGTTGAGATTCCCTTTAGCTCCAGAGCATGGCAAGATGAGCCCCACTCCGGCCATGGAAGCACCCTGTGTAGCCAGAGAAAGCTCATTTTCTTCCCAGACCCATGCCTACAGCGGCCAGAGGCCAGTCAACAGCAGAGCATTTCAGGGAGCTTCAAGGCAGCACGCGTGGAGCTTTGCAAATGGAAAAGCAAGGCTAGTACCATCGCGCCCCCATTTCCATGGGCACACGCAGCATACCTCCCTGTGGTTTCTGACAAGTCAAAAGAGACACAGAGCACACACTGGTTCCTTCCCTGAATCAACTTCTCGAGGCAGGGTGTTCTGCATCTAGTGAACGGCCTCAGCCAAGGCACGCCCTAGCTAGGCCTCTGGGCCCGTGCCTCTTCAGAAGCCTGCAGTGCTACAGGAAAAACTGTGCTTCAGTTGCAATAGGCAAGCACTCCGCCTTTCTCCGGGAGGCAGGGTGACTTCAGGTACGAGGTCCAGGATGGAAGGCGAAGCCGAGGGTTTCTCTCAGTGCAGCTCAGACTAGGGAAAGAGTGTGACTTCCACGGCATGTTGGACCTTGCTAGAACGGGGCTCGTGATCCTGTGCGAGTGCTGGGTAAATCAAGAAGTCCCAAGAAAGAGTGCAGTGTGTTGCCCATCCCTCGGCAGACACGGAGGGCCTCCGAGGGACCTATGGGCCTCGATGTTGCTCAGTAGGCCCACAGCGGTGTGGAGGTACTCAGTGATCTTGGAACGAAAATGATGCTCACCCGAGGGGCCTAGGAGTTCTCAAATGCTACCTTCTTTCAAATAAAGCAGAACAGCGACTAAGAGCTCATGGAGAGAGCTGCATGCCTCCCTTCCTGCATGGCTACTCAGGGCCTTACCTCGAGGCAAGGACTCACGTTGAGATTCCCTTTAGCTCTAGAGCATGGCAAGATGAGCCCCACCCCGGCCATGGAAGCACCCTGTGTAGCCAGAGAAAGCTCATTTTCTTCCCAGACCCATGCCTACAGCGGCCAGAGGCCTGACAACAGCAGAGCATTTCAGGGCGCTTCAAGGGAGCGTGAACGGGGCTTTGCAAATGAAAAAGCAAGGCTAGTACCGTCGCGCCCCCATTTCCATGGGCACACGCAGCATACCTCCCTGTGGTTTCTGAGCAGTCAAAAGAGACACAGAGCACACACTTCGTCCTTCCCCGAATCAGCTTCTCGAGGCAGGGTGTTCTGCATGTAGTGAACGGCCTCAACCAAGGCGCGCCCTAGCTAGGCCTCTGGGCCCGTGCCTCTTCAGAAGCCTGCAGTGCTACAGGAAAAACTGTGCTTTAGTGGCAATAGGAACGCAAGCCGACTTTCTCCTGGAGGCAGCGTGACTTCAGGTAGGAGGTCCTGGTTGGAAGGCGAAGCCTAGTGTTTTTTTCAGTGCAGCTCAGAGTAGGGAATGAGTGCGACTTCCACGGCATGTTGGAACCTGCTAGAACCGTGCTCGTGAACCTGTGGTAGTGCTGGGGGAATCAAGCTGTCCCAGGAAAGAGTGTACTGTTTTGCCCCTCACTCGGCATACACAGTGTGAGTCCGAAGGCCTACCGGCCTGGATGTTGTTTAGTAGGGCCCGGGGAGCCTGGGGGTACTCCGTGTTCTTGCAGGGCATAGGGTTTCCAGGCGAGGCACCTAGGTGTCCCGAAAAGCGTACTGGCGTTCAAAGGCTGCAGAGGAGCGCCTGCGGCCTCATGGAAACTGCTGCACGCCTCCGCTTCTGCAGAGCAATTCAGGGCCTTACCTCGAGGCAAGTCTTCACGTTGAGTGTCCCGTGAGCGACACCGCATGGTAGGATGCTGACTTTCTCCTTGAGTAGAGAGACTTCAGGTAGGAGGTCCTCTAAGAATTCGAAGCAGAGTGTTTTCTCATGGCAGCTCAAACGGGGGCAATGTCGAAGACTTCCAGGGCATGTTGGACTGCCTAGAAATGTGGTTCTGATGCTGTTCGAGTGCTCTAGAAATGTAGCTCTCCTGAAGTAACGTGCAGTGTGTTGCCCATCCCTCGGCAGACACGGAGGGCCTCCGAGGGACCTATGGGCCTCGATGTTGCTCAGTAGGCCCACAGGGGTGTGGAGGTACTCAGTGATCTTGGAACGAAAAGGATGCTCACCCGAGGGGCCTAGGAGTTCTCCAAGGCTACCTTCTTTCAAATAAAGCAGAACAGCGACTAAGAGCTCATGGAGAGAGCTGCATGCCTCCCGTTCTGCATGGCTACTCAGGGCCTTACCTCGAGGCAAGGACTCACGTTGAGATTCCCTTTAGCTCCAGAGCATGGCAAGATGAGCCCCACTCCGGCCATGGAAGCACCCTGTGTAGCCAGAGAAAGCTCATTTTCTTCCCAGACCCATGCCTACAGCGGCCAGAGGCCAGTCAACAGCAGAGCATTTCAGGGAGCTTCAAGGCAGCACGCGTGGAGCTTTGCAAATGGAAAAGCAAGGCTAGTACCATCGCGCCCCCATTTCCATGGGCACACGCAGCATACCTCCCTGTGGTTTCTGACAAGTCAAAAGAGACACAGAGCACACACTGGTTCCTTCCCTGAATCAACTTCTCGAGGCAGGGTGTTCTGCATCTAGTGAACGGCCTCAGCCAAGGCACGCCCTAGCTAGGCCTCTGGGCCCGTGCCTCTTCAGAAGCCTGCAGTGCTACAGGAAAAACTGTGCTTCAGTTGCAATAGGCAAGCACTCCGCCTTTCTCCGGGAGGCAGGGTGACTTCAGGTACGAGGTCCAGGATGGAAGGCGAAGCCGAGGGTTTCTCTCAGTGCAGCTCAGACTAGGGAAAGAGTGTGACTTCCACGGCATGTTGGACCTTGCTAGAACGGGGCTCGTGATCCTGTGCGAGTGCTGGGTAAATCAAGAAGTCCCAAGAAAGAGTGCAGTGTGTTGCCCATCACTCGGCAGACACGGAGGGCCTCCGAGGGACCTATGGGCCTCGATGTTGCTCAGTAGGCCCACAGCGGTGTGGAGGTACTCAGTGATCTTGGAAAGAAAATGATGCTCACCCGAGGGGCCTAGGAGTTCTCAAATGCTACCTTCTTTCAAATAAAGCAGAACAGCGACTACGAGCTCACGGAGAGAGCTGCATGCCTCCCTTCCTGCATGGCTACTCAGGGCCTTACCTCGAGGCAAGGACTCACGTTGAGATTCCCTTTAGCTCCAGAGCATGGCAAGATGAGCCCCACCCCGGCCATGGAAGCACCCTGTGTAGCCAGAGAAAGCTCATTTTCTTCCCAGACCCATGCCTACAGCGGCCAGAGGCCTGACAACAGCAGAGCATTTCAGGGCGCTTCAAGGGAGCGTGAACGGGGCTTTGCAAATGAAAAAGCAAGGCTAGTACCGTCGCGCCCCCATTTCCATGGGCACACGCAGCATACCTCCCTGTGGTTTCTGAGCAGTCAAAAGAGACACAGAGCACACACTTCGTCCTTCCCCGAATCAGCTTCTCGAGGCAGGGTGTTCTGCATGTAGTGAACGGCCTCAACCAAGGCGCGCCCTAGCTAGGCCTCTGGGCCCGTGCCTCTTCAGAAGCCTGCAGTGCTACAGGAAAAACTGTGCTTTAGTGGCAATAGGAACGCAAGCCGACTTTCTCCTGGAGGCAGCGTGACTTCAGGTAGGAGGTCCTGGTTGGAAGGCGAAGCCTAGTGTTTTTTTCAGTGCAGCTCAGAGTAGGGAATGAGTGCGACTTCCACGGCATGTTGGAACCTGCTAGAACCGTGCTCGTGAACCTGTGGTAGTGCTGGGGGAATCAAGCTGTCCCAAGAAAGAGTGTACTGTTTTGCCCCTCACTCGGCATACACAGTGTGAGTCCGAAGGCCTACCGGCCTGGATGTTGTTTAGTAGGGCCAGGGGAGCCTGGGGGTACTCCGTGTTCTTGCAGGGCATAGGGTTTCCAGGCGAGGCACCTAGGTGTCCCGAAAAGCGTACTGGCGTTCAAAGGCTGCAGAGGAGCGCCTGCGGCCTCATGGAAACTGCTGCACGCCTCCGCTTCTGCAGAGCAATTCAGGGCCTTACCTCGAGGCAAGTCTTCACGTTGAGTGTCCCGTGAGCGACACCGCATGGTAGGATGCTGACTTTCTCCTTGAGTAGAGAGACTTCAGGTAGGAGGTCCTCTAAGAATTCGAAGCAGAGTGTTTTCTCATGGCAGCTCTAACGGGGGCAATGTCGAAGACTACCAGGGCATGTTGGACTGCCTAGAAATGTGGTTCTGATGCTGTTCGAGTGCTCTAGAAATGTAGCTCTCCTGAAGTAACGTGCAGTGTGTTGCCCATCCCTCGGCAGACACGGAGGGCCTCCGAGGGACCTATGGGCCTCGATGTTGCTCAGTAGGCCCACAGGGGTGTGGAGGTACTCAGTGATCTTGGAACGAAAAGGATGCTCACCCGAGGGGCCTAGGAGTTCTCCAAGGCTACCTTCTTTCAAATAAAGCAGAACAGCGACTAAGAGCTCATGGAGAGAGCTGCATGCCTCCCGTTCTGCATGGCTACTCAGGGCCTTACCTCGAGGCAAGGACTCACGTTGAGATTCCCTTTAGCTCCAGAGCATGGCAAGATGAGCCCCACTCCGGCCATGGAAGCACCCTGTGTAGCCAGAGAAAGCTCATTTTCTTCCCAGACCCATGCCTACAGCGGCCAGAGGCCAGTCAACAGCAGAGCATTTCAGGGAGCTTCAAGGCAGCACGCGTGGAGCTTTGCAAATGGAAAAGCAAGGCTAGTACCATCGCGCCCCCATTTCCATGGGCACACGCAGCATACCTCCCTGTGGTTTCTGACAAGTCAAAAGAGACACAGAGCACACACTGGTTCCTTCCCTGAATCAACTTCTCGAGGCAGGGTGTTCTGCATCTAGTGAACGGCCTCAGCCAAGGCACGCCCTAGCTAGGCCTCTGGGCCCGTGCCTCTTCAGAAGCCTGCAGTGCTACAGGAAAAACTGTGCTTCAGTTGCAATAGGCAAGCACTCCGCCTTTCTCCGGGAGGCAGGGTGACTTCAGGTACGAGGTCCAGGATGGAAGGCGAAGCCGAGGGTTTCTCTCAGTGCAGCTCAGACTAGGGAAAGAGTGTGACTTCCACGGCATGTTGGACCTTGCTAGAACGGGGCTCGTGATCCTGTGCGAGTGCTGGGTAAATCAAGAAGTCCCAAGAAAGAGTGCAGTGTGTTGCCCATCCCTCGGCAGACACGGAGGGCCTCCGAGGGACCTATGGGCCTCGATGTTGCTCAGTAGGCCCACAGCGGTGTGGAGGTACTCAGTGATCTTGGAACGAAAATGATGCTCACCCGAGGGGCCTAGGAGTTCTCAAATGCTACCTTCTTTCAAATAAAGCAGAACAGCGACTACGAGCTCACGGAGAGAGCTGCATGCCTCCCTTCCTGCATGGCTACTCAGGGCCTTACCTCGAGGCAAGGACTCACGTTGAGATTCCCTTTAGCTCTAGAGCATGGCAAGATGAGCCCCACCCCGGCCATGGAAGCACCCTGTGTAGCCAGAGAAAGCTCATTTTCTTCCCAGACCCATGCCTACAGCGGCCAGAGGCCTGACAACAGCAGAGCATTTCAGGGCGCTTCAAGGGAGCGTGAACGGGGCTTTGCAAATGAAAAAGCAAGGCTAGTACCGTCGCGCCCCCATTTCCATGGGCACACGCAGCATACCTCCCTGTGGTTTCTGAGCAGTCAAAAGAGACACAGAGCACACACTTCGTCCTTCCCCGAATCAGCTTCTCGAGGCAGGGTGTTCTGCATGTAGTGAACGGCCTCAACCAAGGCGCGCCCTAGCTAGGCCTCTGGGCCCGTGCCTCTTCAGAAGCCTGCAGTGCTACAGGAAAAACTGTGCTTTAGTGGCAATAGGAACGCAAGCCGACTTTCTCCTGGAGGCAGCGTGACTTCAGGTAGGAGGTCCTGGTTGGAAGGCGAAGCCTAGTGTTTTTTTCAGTGCAGCTCAGAGTAGGGAATGAGTGCGACTTCCACGGCATGTTGGAACCTGCTAGAACCGTGCTCGTGAACCTGTGGTAGTGCTGGGGGAATCAAGCTGTCCCAAGAAAGAGTGTACTGTTTTGCCCCTCACTCGGCATACACAGTGTGAGTCCGAAGGCCTACCGGCCTGGATGTTGTTTAGTAGGGCCAGGGGAGCCTGGGGGTACTCCGTGTTCTTGCAGGGCATAGGGTTTCCAGGCGAGGCACCTAGGTGTCCCGAAAAGCGTACTGGCGTTCAAAGGCTGCAGAGGAGCGCCTGCGGCCTCATGGAAACTGCTGCACGCCTCCGCTTCTGCAGAGCAATTCAGGGCCTTACCTCGAGGCAAGTCTTCACGTTGAGTGTCCCGTGAGCGACACCGCATGGTAGGATGCTGACTTTCTCCTTGAGTAGAGAGACTTCAGGTAGGAGGTCCTCTAAGAATTCGAAGCAGAGTGTTTTCTCATGGCAGCTCTAACGGGGGCAATGTCGAAGACTACCAGGGCATGTTGGACTGCCTAGAAATGTGGTTCTGATGCTGTTCGAGTGCTCTAGAAATGTAGCTCTCCTGAAGTAACGTGCAGTGTGTTGCCCATCCCTCGGCAGACACGGAGGGCCTCCGAGGGACCTATGGGCCTCGATGTTGCTCAGTAGGCCCACAGGGGTGTGGAGGTACTCAGTGATCTTGGAACGAAAAGGATGCTCACCCGAGGGGCCTAGGAGTTCTCCAAGGCTACCTTCTTTCAAATAAAGCAGAACAGCGACTAAGAGCTCATGGAGAGAGCTGCATGCCTCCCGTTCTGCATGGCTACTCAGGGCCTTACCTCGAGGCAAGGACTCACGTTGAGATTCCCTTTAGCTCCAGAGCATGGCAAGATGAGCCCCACTCCGGCCATGGAAGCACCCTGTGTAGCCAGAGAAAGCTCATTTTCTTCCCAGACCCATGCCTACAGCGGCCAGAGGCCAGTCAACAGCAGAGCATTTCAGGGAGCTTCAAGGCAGCACGCGTGGAGCTTTGCAAATGGAAAAGCGAGGCTAGTACCATCGCGCCCCCATTTCCATGGGCACACGCAGCATACCTCCCTGTGGTTTCTGAGCAGTCAAAAGAGACACAGAGCACACACTGGTTCCTTCCCTGAATCAACTTCTCGAGGCAGGGTGTTCTGCATCTAGTGAACGGCCTCAGCCAAGGCACGCCCTAGCTAGGCCTCTGGGCCCGTGCCTCTTCAGAAGCCTGCAGTGCTACAGGAAAAACTGTGCTTCAGTTGCAATAGGCAAGCACTCCGCCTTTCTCCGGGAGGCAGGGTGACTTCAGGTACGAGGTCCAGGATGGAAGGCGAAGCCGAGGGTTTCTCTCAGTGCAGCTCAGACTAGGGAAAGAGTGTGACTTCCACGGCATGTTGGACCTTGCTAGAACGGGGCTCGTGATCCTGTGCGAGTGCTGGGTAAATCAAGAAGTCCCAAGAAAGAGTGCAGTGTGTTGCCCATCCCTCGGCAGACACGGAGGGCCTCCGAGGGACCTATGGGCCTCGATGTTGCTCAGTTAGGCCCACAGCGGTGTGGAGGTACTCAGTGATCTTGGAACGAAAATGATGCTCACCCGAGGGGCCTAGGAGTTCTCAAATGCTACCTTCTTTCAAATAAAGCAGAACAGCGACTACGAGCTCACGGAGAGAGCTGCATGCCTCCCTTCCTGCATGGCTACTCAGGGCCTTACCTCGAGGCAAGGACTCACGTTGAGATTCCCTTTAGCTCCAGAGCATGGCAAGATGAGCCCCACCCCGGCCATGGAAGCACCCTGTGTAGCCAGAGAAAGCTCATTTTCTTCCCAGACCCATGCCTACAGCGGCCAGAGGCCTGACAACAGCAGAGCATTTCAGGGCGCTTCAAGGGAGCGTGAACGGGGCTTTGCAAATGAAAAAGCAAGGCTAGTACCGTCGCGCCCCCATTTCCATGGGCACACGCAGCATACCTCCCTGTGGTTTCTGAGCAGTCAAAAGAGACACAGAGCACACACTTCGTCCTTCCCCGAATCAGCTTCTCGAGGCAGGGTGTTCTGCATGTAGTGAACGGCCTCAACCAAGGCGCGCCCTAGCTAGGCCTCTGGGCCCGTGCCTCTTCAGAAGCCTGCAGTGCTACAGGAAAAACTGTGCTTTAGTGGCAATAGGAACGCAAGCCGACTTTCTCCTGCAGGCAGCGTGACTTCAGGTAGGAGGTCCTGGTTGGAAGGCGAAGCCTAGTGTTTTTTTCAGTGCAGCTCAGAGTAGGGAATGAGTGCGACTTCCACGGCATGTTGGAACCTGCTAGAACCGTGCTCGTGAACCTGTGGTAGTGCTGGGGGAATCAAGCTGTCCCAGGAAAGAGTGTACTGTTTTGCCCCTCACTCGGCATACACAGTGTGAGTCCGAAGGCCTACCGGCCTGGATGTTGTTTAGTAGGGCCCGGGGAGCCTGGGGGTACTCCGTGTTCTTGCAGGGCATAGGGTTTCCAGGCGAGGCACCTAGGTGTCCCGAAAAGCGTACTGGCGTTCAAAGGCTGCAGAGGAGCGCCTGCGGCCTCATGGAAACTGCTGCACGCCTCCGCTTCTGCAGAGCAATTCAGGGCCTTACCTCGAGGCAAGTCTTCACGTTGAGTGTCCCGTGAGCGACACCGCATGGTAGGATGCTGACTTTCTCCTTGAGTAGAGAGACTTCAGGTAGGAGGTCCTCTAAGAATTCGAAGCAGAGTGTTTTCTCATGGCAGCTCTAACGGGGGCAATGTCGAAGACTACCAGGGCATGTTGGACTGCCTAGAAATGTGGTTCTGATGCTGTTCGAGTGCTCTAGAAATGTAGCTCTCCTGAAGTAACGTGCAGTGTGTTGCCCATCCCTCGGCAGACACGGAGGGCCTCCGAGGGACCTATGGGCCTCGATGTTGCTCAGTAGGCCCACAGGGGTGTGGAGGTACTCAGTGATCTTGGAACGAAAAGGATGCTCACCCGAGGGGCCTAGGAGTTCTCCAAGGCTACCTTCTTTCAAATAAAGCAGAACAGCGACTAAGAGCTCATGGAGAGAGCTGCATGCCTCCCGTTCTGCATGGCTACTCAGGGCCTTACCTCGAGGCAAGGACTCACGTTGAGATTCCCTTTAGCTCCAGAGCATGGCAAGATGAGCCCCACCCCGGCCATGGAAGCACCCTGTGTAGCCAGAGAAAGCTCATTTTCTTCCCAGACCCATGCCTACAGCGGCCAGAGGCCAGTCAACAGCAGAGCATTTCAGGGAGCTTCAAGGCAGCACGCGTGGAGCTTTGCAAATGGAAAAGCAAGGCTAGTACCATCGCGCCCCCATTTCCATGGGCACACGCAGCATACCTCCCTGTGGTTTCTGACAAGTCAAAAGAGACACAGAGCACACACTGGTTCCTTCCCTGAATCAACTTCTCGAGGCAGGGTGTTCTGCATCTAGTGAACGGCCTCAGCCAAGGCACGCCCTAGCTAGGCCTCTGGGCCCGTGCCTCTTCAGAAGCCTGCAGTGCTACAGGAAAAACTGTGCTTCAGTTGCAATAGGCAAGCACTCCGCCTTTCTCCGGGAGGCAGGGTGACTTCAGGTACGAGGTCCAGGATGGAAGGCGAAGCCGAGGGTTTCTCTCAGTGCAGCTCAGACTAGGGAAAGAGTGTGACTTCCACGGCATGTTGGACCTTGCTAGAACGGGGCTCGTGATCCTGTGCGAGTGCTGGGTAAATCAAGAAGTCCCAAGAAAGAGTGCAGTGTGTTGCCCATCACTCGGCAGACACGGAGGGCCTCCGAGGGACCTATGGGCCTCGATGTTGCTCAGTAGGCCCACAGCGGTGTGGAGGTACTCAGTGATCTTGGAACGAAAAGGATGCTCACCCGAGGGGCCTAGGAGTTCTCAAATGCTACCTTCTTTCAAATAAAGCAGAACAGCGACTAAGAGCTCACGGAGAGAGCTGCATGCCTCCCTTCCTGCATGGCTACTCAGGGCCTTACCTCGAGGCAAGGACTCACGTTGAGATTCCCTTTAGCTCCAGAGCATGGCAAGATGAGCCCCACCCCGGCCATGGAAGCACCCTGTGTAGCCAGAGAAAGCTCATTTTCTTCCCAGACCCATGCCTACAGCGGCCAGAGGCCTGACAACAGCAGAGCATTTCAGGGCGCTTCAAGGGAGCGTGAACGGGGCTTTGCAAATGAAAAAGCAAGGCTAGTACCGTCGCGCCCCCATTTCCATGGGCACACGCAGCATACCTCCCTGTGGTTTCTGAGCAGTCAAAAGAGACACAGAGCACACACTTCGTCCTTCCCCGAATCAGCTTCTCGAGGCAGGGTGTTCTGCATGTAGTGAACGGCCTCAACCAAGGCGCGCCCTAGCTAGGCCTCTGGGCCCGTGCCTCTTCAGAAGCCTGCAGTGCTACAGGAAAAACTGTGCTTTAGTGGCAATAGGAACGCAAGCCGACTTTCTCCTGGAGGCAGCGTGACTTCAGGTAGGAGGTCCTGGTTGGAAGGCGAAGCCTAGTGTTTTTTTCAGTGCAGCTCAGAGTAGGGAATGAGTGCGACTTCCACGGCATGTTGGAACCTGCTAGAACCGTGCTCGTGAACCTGTGGTAGTGCTGGGGGAATCAAGCTGTCCCAGGAAAGAGTGTACTGTTTTGCCCCTCACTCGGCATACACAGTGTGAGTCCGAAGGCCTACCGGCCTGGATGTTGTTTAGTAGGGCCCGGGGAGCCTGGGGGTACTCCGTGTTCTTGCAGGGCATAGGGTTTCCAGGCGAGGCACCTAGGTGTCCCGAAAAGCGTACTGGCGTTCAAAGGCTGCAGAGGAGCGCCTGCGGCCTCATGGAAACTGCTGCACGCCTCCGCTTCTGCAGAGTAATTCAGGGCCTTACCTCGAGGCAAGTCTTCACGTTGAGTGTCCCGTGAGCGACACCGCATGGTAGGATGCTGACTTTCTCCTTGAGTAGAGAGACTTCAGGTAGGAGGTCCTCTAAGAATTCGAAGCAGAGTGTTTTCTCATGGCAGCTCTAACGGGGGCAATGTCGAAGACTACCAGGGCATGTTGGACTGCCTAGAAATGTGGTTCTGATGCTGTTCGAGTGCTCTAGAAATGTAGCTCTCCTGAAGTAACGTGCAGTGTGTTGCCCATCCCTCGGCAGACACGGAGGGCCTCCGAGGGACCTATGGGCCTCGATGTTGCTCAGTAGGCCCACAGGGGTGTGGAGGTACTCAGTGATCTTGGAACGAAAAGGATGCTCACCCGAGGGGCCTAGGAGTTCTCCAAGGCTACCTTCTTTCAAATAAAGCAGAACAGCGACTAAGAGCTCATGGAGAGAGCTGCATGCCTCCCGTTCTGCATGGCTACTCAGGGCCTTACCTCGAGGCAAGGACTCACGTTGAGATTCCCTTTAGCTCCAGAGCATGGCAAGATGAGCCCCACCCCGGCCATGGAAGCACCCTGTGTAGCCAGAGAAAGCTCATTTTCTTCCCAGACCCATGCCTACAGCGGCCAGAGGCCAGTCAACAGCAGAGCATTTCAGGGAGCTTCAAGGCAGCACGCGTGGAGCTTTGCAAATGGAAAAGCAAGGCTAGTACCATCGCGCCCCCATTTCCATGGGCACACGCAGCATACCTCCCTGTGGTTTCTGAGCAGTCAAAAGAGACACAGAGCACACACTGGTTCCTTCCCTGAATCAACTTCTCGAGGCAGGGTGTTCTGCATCTAGTGAACGGCCTCAGCCAAGGCACGCCCTAGCTAGGCCTCTGGGCCCGTGCCTCTTCAGAAGCCTGCAGTGCTACAGGAAAAACTGTGCTTCAGTTGCAATAGGCAAGCACTCCGCCTTTCTCCGGGAGGCAGGGTGACTTCAGGTACGAGGTCCAGGATGGAAGGCGAAGCCGAGGGTTTCTCTCAGTGCAGCTCAGACTAGGGAAAGAGTGTGACTTCCACGGCATGTTGGACCTTGCTAGAACGGGGCTCGTGATCCTGTGCGAGTGCTGGGTAAATCAAGAAGTCCCAAGAAAGAGTGCAGTGTGTTGCCCATCACTCGGCAGACACGGAGGGCCTCCGAGGGACCTATGGGCCTCGATGTTGCTCAGTAGGCCCACAGCGGTGTGGAGGTACTCAGTGATCTTGGAACGAAAAGGATGCTCACCCGAGGGGCCTAGGAGTTCTCAAATGCTACCTTCTTTCAAATAAAGCAGAACAGCGACTAAGAGCTCACGGAGAGAGCTGCATGCCTCCCTTCCTGCATGGCTACTCAGGGCCTTACCTCGAGGCAAGGACTCACGTTGAGATTCCCTTTAGCTCCAGAGCATGGCAAGAAGAGCCCCACCCCGGCCATGGAAGCACCCTGTGTAGCCAGAGAAAGCTCATTTTCTTCCCAGACCCATGCCTACAGCGGCCAGAGGCCTGACAACAGCAGAGCATTTCAGGGCGCTTCAAGGGAGCGTGAACGGGGCTTTGCAAATGAAAAAGCAAGGCTAGTACCGTCGCGCCCCCATTTCCATGGGCACACGCAGCATACCTCCCTGTGGTTTCTGAGCAGTCAAAAGAGACACAGAGCACACACTTCGTCCTTCCCCGAATCAGCTTCTCGAGGCAGGGTGTTCTGCATGTAGTGAACGGCCTCAACCAAGGCGCGCCCTAGCTAGGCCTCTGGGCCCGTGCCTCTTCAGAAGCCTGCAGTGCTACAGGAAAAACTGTGCTTTAGTGGCAATAGGAACGCAAGCCGACTTTCTCCTGGAGGCAGCGTGACTTCAGGTAGGAGGTCCTGGTTGGAAGGCGAAGCCTAGTGTTTTTTTCAGTGCAGCTCAGAGTAGGGAATGAGTGCGACTTCCACGGCATGTTGGAACCTGCTAGAACCGTGCTCGTGAACCTGTGGTAGTGCTGGGGGAATCAAGCTGTCCCAGGAAAGAGTGTACTGTTTTGCCCCTCACTCGGCATACACAGTGTGAGTCCGAAGGCCTACCGGCCTGGATGTTGTTTAGTAGGGCCCGGGGAGCCTGGGGGTACTCCGTGTTCTTGCAGGGCATAGGGTTTCCAGGCGAGGCACCTAGGTGTCCCGAAAAGCGTACTGGCGTTCAAAGGCTGCAGAGGAGCGCCTGCGGCCTCATGGAAACTGCTGCACGCCTCCGCTTCTGCAGAGCAATTCAGGGCCTTACCTCGAGGCAAGTCCTCACGTTGAGTGTCCCGTGAGCGACACCGCATGGTAGGATGCTGACTTTCTCCTTGAGTAGAGAGACTTCAGGTAGGAGGTCCTCTAAGAATTCGAAGCAGAGTGTTTTCTCATGGCAGCTCTAACGGGGGCAATGTCGAAGACTACCAGGGCATGTTGGACTGCCTAGAAATGTGGTTCTGATGCTGTTCGAGTGCTCTAGAAATGTAGCTCTCCTGAAGTAACGTGCAGTGTGTTGCCCATCCCTCGGCAGACACGGAGGGCCTCCGAGGGACCTATGGGCCTCGATGTTGCTCAGTAGGCCCACAGGGGTGTGGAGGTACTCAGTGATCTTGGAACGAAAAGGATGCTCACCCGAGGGGCCTAGGAGTTCTCCAAGGCTACCTTCTTTCAAATAAAGCAGAACAGCGACTAAGAGCTCATGGAGAGAGCTGCATGCCTCCCGTTCTGCATGGCTACTCAGGGCCTTACCTCGAGGCAAGGACTCACGTTGAGATTCCCTTTAGCTCCAGAGCATGGCAAGATGAGCCCCACTCCGGCCATGGAAGCACCCTGTGTAGCCAGAGAAAGCTCATTTTCTTCCCAGACCCATGCCTACAGCGGCCAGAGGCCAGTCAACAGCAGAGCATTTCAGGGAGCTTCAAGGCAGCACGCGTGGAGCTTTGCAAATGGAAAAGCAAGGCTAGTACCATCGCGCCCCCATTTCCATGGGCACACGCAGCATACCTCCCTGTGGTTTCTGACAAGTCAAAAGAGACACAGAGCACACACTGGTTCCTTCCCTGAATCAACTTCTCGAGGCAGGGTGTTCTGCATCTAGTGAACGGCCTCAGCCAAGGCACGCCCTAGCTAGGCCTCTGGGCCCGTGCCTCTTCAGAAGCCTGCAGTGCTACAGGAAAAACTGTGCTTCAGTTGCAATAGGCAAGCACTCCGCCTTTCTCCGGGAGGCAGGGTGACTTCAGGTACGAGGTCCAGGATGGAAGGCGAAGCCGAGGGTTTCTCTCAGTGCAGCTCAGACTAGGGAAAGAGTGTGACTTCCACGGCATGTTGGACCTTGCTAGAACGGGGCTCGTGATCCTGTGCGAGTGCTGGGTAAATCAAGAAGTCCCAAGAAAGAGTGCAGTGTGTTGCCCATCACTCGGCAGACACGGAGGGCCTCCGAGGGACCTATGGGCCTCGATGTTGCTCAGTAGGCCCACAGCGGTGTGGAGGTACTCAGTGATCTTGGAACGAAAATGATGCTCACCCGAGGGGCCTAGGAGTTCTCAAATGCTACCTTCTTTCAAATAAAGCAGAACAGCGACTAAGAGCTCACGGAGAGAGCTGCATGCCTCCCTTCCTGCATGGCTACTCAGGGCCTTACCTCGAGGCAAGGACTCACGTTGAGATTCCCTTTAGCTCTAGAGCATGGCAAGATGAGCCCCACCCCGGCCATGGAAGCACCCTGTGTAGCCAGAGAAAGCTCATTTTCTTCCCAGACCCATGCCTACAGCGGCCAGAGGCCTGACAACAGCAGAGCATTTCAGGGCGCTTCAAGGGAGCGTGAACGGGGCTTTGCAAATGAAAAAGCAAGGCTAGTACCGTCGCGCCCCCATTTCCATGGGCACACGCAGCATACCTCCCTGTGGTTTCTGAGCAGTCAAAAGAGACACAGAGCACACACTTCGTCCTTCCCCGAATCAGCTTCTCGAGGCAGGGTGTTCTGCATGTAGTGAACGGCCTCAACCAAGGCGCGCCCTAGCTAGGCCTCTGGGCCCGTGCCTCTTCAGAAGCCTGCAGTGCTACAGGAAAAACTGTGCTTTAGTGGCAATAGGAACGCAAGCCGACTTTCTCCTGGAGGCAGCGTGACTTCAGGTAGGAGGTCCTGGTTGGAAGGCGAAGCCTAGTGTTTTTTTCAGTGCAGCTCAGAGTAGGGAATGAGTGCGACTTCCACGGCATGTTGGAACCTGCTAGAACCGTGCTCGTGAACCTGTGGTAGTGCTGGGGGAATCAAGCTGTCCCAGGAAAGAGTGTACTGTTTTGCCCCTCACTCGGCATACACAGTGTGAGTCCGAAGGCCTACCGGCCTGGATGTTGTTTAGTAGGGCCCGGGGAGCCTGGGGGTACTCCGTGTTCTTGCAGGGCATAGGGTTTCCAGGCGAGGCACCTAGGTGTCCCGAAAAGCGTACTGGCGTTCAAAGGCTGCAGAGGAGCGCCTGCGGCCTCATGGAAACTGCTGCACGCCTCCGCTTCTGCAGAGCAATTCAGGGCCTTACCTCGAGGCAAGTCTTCACGTTGAGTGTCCCGTGAGCGACACCGCATGGTAGGATGCTGACTTTCTCCTTGAGTAGAGAGACTTCAGGTAGGAGGTCCTCTAAGAATTCGAAGCAGAGTGTTTTCTCATGGCAGCTCTAACGGGGGCAATGTCGAAGACTACCAGGGCATGTTGGACTGCCTAGAAATGTGGTTCTGATGCTGTTCGAGTGCTCTAGAAATGTAGCTCTCCTGAAGTAACGTGCAGTGTGTTGCCCATCCCTCGGCAGACACGGAGGGCCTCCGAGGGACCTATGGGCCTCGATGTTGCTCAGTAGGCCCACAGGGGTGTGGAGGTACTCAGTGATCTTGGAACGAAAAGGATGCTCACCCGAGGGGCCTAGGAGTTCTCCAAGGCTACCTTCTTTCAAATAAAGCAGAACAGCGACTAAGAGCTCATGGAGAGAGCTGCATGCCTCCCGTTCTGCATGGCTACTCAGGGCCTTACCTCGAGGCAAGGACTCACGTTGAGATTCCCTTTAGCTCCAGAGCATGGCAAGATGAGCCCCACCCCGGCCATGGAAGCACCCTGTGTAGCCAGAGAAAGCTCATTTTCTTCCCAGACCCATGCCTACAGCGGCCAGAGGCCAGTCAACAGCAGAGCATTTCAGGGAGCTTCAAGGCAGCACGCGTGGAGCTTTGCAAATGGAAAAGCAAGGCTAGTACCATCGCGCCCCCATTTCCATGGGCACACGCAGCATACCTCCCTGTGGTTTCTGACAAGTCAAAAGAGACACAGAGCACACACTGGTTCCTTCCCTGAATCAACTTCTCGAGGCAGGGTGTTCTGCATCTAGTGAACGGCCTCAGCCAAGGCACGCCCTAGCTAGGCCTCTGGGCCCGTGCCTCTTCAGAAGCCTGCAGTGCTACAGGAAAAACTGTGCTTCAGTTGCAATAGGCAAGCACTCCGCCTTTCTCCGGGAGGCAGGGTGACTTCAGGTACGAGGTCCAGGATGGAAGGCGAAGCCGAGGGTTTCTCTCAGTGCAGCTCAGACTAGGGAAAGAGTGTGACTTCCACGGCATGTTGGACCTTGCTAGAACGGGGCTCGTGATCCTGTGCGAGTGCTGGGTAAATCAAGAAGTCCCAAGAAAGAGTGCAGTGTGTTGCCCATCACTCGGCAGACACGGAGGGCCTCCGAGGGACCTATGGGCCTCGATGTTGCTCAGTAGGCCCACAGCGGTGTGGAGGTACTCAGTGATCTTGGAACGAAAAGGATGCTCACCCGAGGGGCCTAGGAGTTCTCAAATGCTACCTTCTTTCAAATAAAGCAGAACAGCGACTAAGAGCTCACGGAGAGAGCTGCATGCCTCCCTTCCTGCATGGCTACTCAGGGCCTTACCTCGAGGCAAGGACTCACGTTGAGATTCCCTTTAGCTCCAGAGCATGGCAAGATGAGCCCCACCCCGGCCATGGAAGCACCCTGTGTAGCCAGAGAAAGCTCATTTTCTTCCCAGACCCATGCCTACAGCGGCCAGAGGCCTGACAACAGCAGAGCATTTCAGGGCGCTTCAAGGGAGCGTGAACGGGGCTTTGCAAATGAAAAAGCAAGGCTAGTACCGTCGCGCCCCCATTTCCATGGGCACACGCAGCATACCTCCCTGTGGTTTCTGAGCAGTCAAAAGAGACACAGAGCACACACTTCGTCCTTCCCCGAATCAGCTTCTCGAGGCAGGGTGTTCTGCATGTAGTGAACGGCCTCAACCAAGGCGCGCCCTAGCTAGGCCTCTGGGCCCGTGCCTCTTCAGAAGCCTGCAGTGCTACAGGAAAAACTGTGCTTTAGTGGCAATAGGAACGCAAGCCGACTTTCTCCTGGAGGCAGCGTGACTTCAGGTAGGAGGTCCTGGTTGGAAGGCGAAGCCTAGTGTTTTTTTCAGTGCAGCTCAGAGTAGGGAATGAGTGCGACTTCCACGGCATGTTGGAACCTGCTAGAACCGTGCTCGTGAACCTGTGGTAGTGCTGGGGGAATCAAGCTGTCCCAGGAAAGAGTGTACTGTTTTGCCCCTCACTCGGCATACACAGTGTGAGTCCGAAGGCCTACCGGCCTGGATGTTGTTTAGTAGGGCCCGGGGAGCCTGGGGGTACTCCGTGTTCTTGCAGGGCATAGGGTTTCCAGGCGAGGCACCTAGGTGTCCCGAAAAGCGTACTGGCGTTCAAAGGCTGCAGAGGAGCGCCTGCGGCCTCATGGAAACTGCTGCACGCCTCCGCTTCTGCAGAGTAATTCAGGGCCTTACCTCGAGGCAAGTCTTCACGTTGAGTGTCCCGTGAGCGACACCGCATGGTAGGATGCTGACTTTCTCCTTGAGTAGAGAGACTTCAGGTAGGAGGTCCTCTAAGAATTCGAAGCAGAGTGTTTTCTCATGGCAGCTCTAACGGGGGCAATGTCGAAGACTACCAGGGCATGTTGGACTGCCTAGAAATGTGGTTCTGATGCTGTTCGAGTGCTCTAGAAATGTAGCTCTCCTGAAGTAACGTGCAGTGTGTTGCCCATCCCTCGGCAGACACGGAGGGCCTCCGAGGGACCTATGGGCCTCGATGTTGCTCAGTAGGCCCACAGGGGTGTGGAGGTACTCAGTGATCTTGGAACGAAAAGGATGCTCACCCGAGGGGCCTAGGAGTTCTCCAAGGTTACCTTCTTTCAAATAAAGCAGAACAGCGACTAAGAGCTCATGGAGAGAGCTGCATGCCTCCCGTTCTGCATGGCTACTCAGGGCCTTACCTCGAGGCAAGGACTCACGTTGAGATTCCCTTTAGCTCCAGAGCATGGCAAGATGAGCCCCACCCCGGCCATGGAAGCACCCTGTGTAGCCAGAGAAAGCTCATTTTCTTCCCAGACCCATGCCTACAGCGGCCAGAGGCCAGTCAACAGCAGAGCATTTCAGGGAGCTTCAAGGCAGCACGCGTGGAGCTTTGCAAATGGAAAAGCAAGGCTAGTACCATCGCGCCCCCATTTCCATGGGCACACGCAGCATACCTCCCTGTGGTTTCTGACAAGTCAAAAGAGACACAGAGCACACACTGGTTCCTTCCCTGAATCAACTTCTCGAGGCAGGGTGTTCTGCATCTAGTGAACGGCCTCAGCCAAGGCACGCCCTAGCTAGGCCTCTGGGCCCGTGCCTCTTCAGAAGCCTGCAGTGCTACAGGAAAAACTGTGCTTCAGTTGCAATAGGCAAGCACTCCGCCTTTCTCCGGGAGGCAGGGTGACTTCAGGTACGAGGTCCAGGATGGAAGGCGAAGCCGAGGGTTTCTCTCAGTGCAGCTCAGACTACGGAAAGAGTGTGACTTCCACGGCATGTTGGACCTTGCTAGAACGGGGCTCGTGATCCTGTGCGAGTGCTGGGTAAATCAAGAAGTCCCAAGAAAGAGTGCAGTGTGTTGCCCATCCCTCGGCAGACACGGAGGGCCTCCGAGGGACCTATGGGCCTCGATGTTGCTCAGTAGGCCCACAGGGGTGTGGAGGTACTCAGTGATCTTGGAACGAAAAGGATGCTCACCCGAGGGGCCTAGGAGTTCTCCAAAGCTACCTTCTTTCAAATAAAGCAGAACAGCGACTAAGAGCTCATGGAGAGAGCTGCATGCCTCCCGTTCTGCATGGCTACTCAGGGCCTTACCTCGAGGCAAGGACTCACGTTGAGATTCCCTTTAGCTCCAGAGCATGGCAAGATGAGCCCCACTCCGGCCATGGAAGCACCCTGTGTAGCCAGAGAAAGCTCATTTTCTTCCCAGACCCATGCCTACAGCGGCCAGAGGCCAGTCAACAGCAGAGCATTTCAGGGAGCTTCAAGGCAGCACGCGTGGAGCTTTGCAAATGGAAAAGCAAGGCTAGTACCATCGCGCCCCCATTTCCATGGGCACACGCAGCATACCTCCCTGTGGTTTCTGACAAGTCAAAAGAGACACAGAGCACACACTGGTTCCTTCCCTGAATCAACTTCTCGAGGCAGGGTGTTCTGCATCTAGTGAACGGCCTCAGCCAAGGCACGCCCTAGCTAGGCCTCTGGGCCCGTGCCTCTTCAGAAGCCTGCAGTGCTACAGGAAAAACTGTGCTTCAGTTGCAATAGGCAAGCACTCCGCCTTTCTCCGGGAGGCAGGGTGACTTCAGGTACGAGGTCCAGGATGGAAGGCGAAGCCGAGGGTTTCTCTCAGTGCAGCTCAGACTAGGGAAAGAGTGTGACTTCCACGGCATGTTGGACCTTGCTAGAACGGGGCTCGTGATCCTGTGCGAGTGCTGGGTAAATCAAGAAGTCCCAAGAAAGAGTGCAGTGTGTTGCCCATCCCTCGGCAGACACGGAGGGCCTCCGAGGGACCTATGGGCCTCGATGTTGCTCAGTAGGCCCACAGCGGTGTGGAGGTACTCAGTGATCTTGGAACGAAAAGGATGCTCACCCGAGGGGCCTAGGAGTTCTCAAATGCTACCTTCTTTCAAATAAAGCAGAACAGCGACTAAGAGCTCACGGAGAGAGCTGCATGCCTCCCTTCCTGCATGGCTACTCAGGGCCTTACCTCGAGGCAAGGACTCACGTTGAGATTCCCTTTAGCTCCAGAGCATGGCAAGATGAGCCCCACCCCGGCCATGGAAGCACCCTGTGTAGCCAGAGAAAGCTCATTTTCTTCCCAGACCCATGCCTACAGCGGCCAGAGGCCTGACAACAGCAGAGCATTTCAGGGCGCTTCAAGGGAGCGTGAACGGGGCTTTGCAAATGAAAAAGCAAGGCTAGTACCGTCGCGCCCCCATTTCCATGGGCACACGCAGCATACCTCCCTGTGGTTTCTGAGCAGTCAAAAGAGACACAGAGCACACACTTCGTCCTTCCCCGAATCAGCTTCTCGAGGCAGGGTGTTCTGCATGTAGTGAACGGCCTCAACCAAGGCGCGCCCTAGCTAGGCCTCTGGGCCCGTGCCTCTTCAGAAGCCTGCAGTGCTACAGGAAAAACTGTGCTTTAGTGGCAATAGGAACGCAAGCCGACTTTCTCCTGGAGGCAGCGTGACTTCAGGTAGGAGGTCCTGGTTGGAAGGCGAAGCCTAGTGTTTTTTTCAGTGCAGCTCAGAGTAGGGAATGAGTGCGACTTCCACGGCATGTTGGAACCTGCTAGAACCGTGCTCGTGAACCTGTGGTAGTGCTGGGGGAATCAAGCTGTCCCAGGAAAGAGTGTACTGTTTTGCCCCTCACTCGGCATACACAGTGTGAGTCCGAAGGCCTACCGGCCTGGATGTTGTTTAGTAGGGCCCGGGGAGCCTGGGGGTACTCCGTGTTCTTGCAGGGCATAGGGTTTCCAGGCGAGGCACCTAGGTGTCCCGAAAAGCGTACTGGCGTTCAAAGGCTGCAGAGGAGCGCCTGCGGCCTCATGGAAACTGCTGCACGCCTCCGCTTCTGCAGAGCAATTCAGGGCCTTACCTCGAGGCAAGTCTTCACGTTGAGTGTCCCGTGAGCGACACCGCATGGTAGGATGCTGACTTTCTCCTTGAGTAGAGAGACTTCAGGTAGGAGGTCCTCTAAGAATTCGAAGCAGAGTGTTTTCTCATGGCAGCTCTAACGGGGGCAATGTCGAAGACTACCAGGGCATGTTGGACTGCCTAGAAATGTGGTTCTGATGCTGTTCGAGTGCTCTAGAAATGTAGCTCTCCTGAAGTAACGTGCAGTGTGTTGCCCATCCCTCGGCAGACACGGAGGGCCTCCGAGGGACCTATGGGCCTCGATGTTGCTCAGTAGGCCCACAGGGGTGTGGAGGTACTCAGTGATCTTGGAACGAAAAGGATGCTCACCCGAGGGGCCTAGGAGTTCTCCAAGGCTACCTTCTTTCAAATAAAGCAGAACAGCGACTAAGAGCTCATGGAGAGAGCTGCATGCCTCCCGTTCTGCATGGCTACTCAGGGCCTTACCTCGAGGCAAGGACTCACGTTGAGATTCCCTTTAGCTCCAGAGCATGGCAAGATGAGCCCCACCCCGGCCATGGAAGCACCCTGTGTAGCCAGAGAAAGCTCATTTTCTTCCCAGACCCATGCCTACAGCGGCCAGAGGCCAGTCAACAGCAGAGCATTTCAGGGAGCTTCAAGGCAGCACGCGTGGAGCTTTGCAAATGGAAAAGCAAGGCTAGTACCATCGCGCCCCCATTTCCATGGGCACACGCAGCATACCTCCCTGTGGTTTCTGACAAGTCAAAAGAGACACAGAGCACACACTGGTTCCTTCCCTGAATCAACTTCTCGAGGCAGGGTGTTCTGCATCTAGTGAACGGCCTCAGCCAAGGCACGCCCTAGCTAGGCCTCTGGGCCCGTGCCTCTTCAGAAGCCTGCAGTGCTACAGGAAAAACTGTGCTTCAGTTGCAATAGGCAAGCACTCCGCCTTTCTCCGGGAGGCAGGGTGACTTCAGGTACGAGGTCCAGGATGGAAGGCGAAGCCGAGGGTTTCTCTCAGTGCAGCTCAGACTAGGGAAAGAGTGTGACTTCCACGGCATGTTGGACCTTGCTAGAACGGGGCTCGTGATCCTGTGCGAGTGCTGGGTAAATCAAGAAGTCCCAAGAAAGAGTGCAGTGTGTTGCCCATCCCTCGGCAGACACGGAGGGCCTCCGAGGGACCTATGGGCCTCGATGTTGCTCAGTAGGCCCACAGGGGTGTGGAGGTACTCAGTGATCTTGGAACGAAAAGGATGCTCACCCGAGGGGCCTAGGAGTTCTCCAAAGCTACCTTCTTTCAAATAAAGCAGAACAGCGACTAAGAGCTCATGGAGAGAGCTGCATGCCTCCCGTTCTGCATGGCTACTCAGGGCCTTACCTCGAGGCAAGGACTCACGTTGAGATTCCCTTTAGCTCCAGAGCATGGCAAGATGAGCCCCACTCCGGCCATGGAAGCACCCTGTGTAGCCAGAGAAAGCTCATTTTCTTCCCAGACCCATGCCTACAGCGGCCAGAGGCCAGTCAACAGCAGAGCATTTCAGGGAGCTTCAAGGCAGCACGCGTGGAGCTTTGCAAATGGAAAAGCAAGGCTAGTACCATCGCGCCCCCATTTCCATGGGCACACGCAGCATACCTCCCTGTGGTTTCTGACAAGTCAAAAGAGACACAGAGCACACACTGGTTCCTTCCCTGAATCAACTTCTCGAGGCAGGGTGTTCTGCATCTAGTGAACGGCCTCAGCCAAGGCACGCCCTAGCTAGGCCTCTGGGCCCGTGCCTCTTCAGAAGCCTGCAGTGCTACAGGAAAAACTGTGCTTCAGTTGCAATAGGCAAGCACTCCGCCTTTCTCCGGGAGGCAGGGTGACTTCAGGTACGAGGTCCAGGATGGAAGGCGAAGCCGAGGGTTTCTCTCAGTGCAGCTCAGACTAGGGAAAGAGTGTGACTTCCACGGCATGTTGGACCTTGCTAGAACGGGGCTCGTGATCCTGTGCGAGTGCTGGGTAAATCAAGAAGTCCCAAGAAAGAGTGCAGTGTGTTGCCCATCACTCGGCAGACACGGAGGGCCTCCGAGGGACCTATGGGCCTCGATGTTGCTCAGTAGGCCCACAGCGGTGTGGAGGTACTCAGTGATCTTGGAACGAAAATGATGCTCACCCGAGGGGCCTAGGAGTTCTCAAATGCTACCTTCTTTCAAATAAAGCAGAACAGCGACTAAGAGCTCACGGAGAGAGCTGCATGCCTCCCTTCCTGCATGGCTACTCAGGGCCTTACCTCGAGGCAAGGACTCACGTTGAGATTCCCTTTAGCTCCAGAGCATGGCAAGATGAGCCCCACCCCGGCCATGGAAGCACCCTGTGTAGCCAGAGAAAGCTCATTTTCTTCCCAGACCCATGCCTACAGCGGCCAGAGGCCTGACAACAGCAGAGCATTTCAGGGCGCTTCAAGGGAGCGTGAACGGGGCTTTGCAAATGAAAAAGCAAGGCTAGTACCGTCGCGCCCCCATTTCCATGGGCACACGCAGCATACCTCCCTGTGGTTTCTGAGCAGTCAAAAGAGACACAGAGCACACACTTCGTCCTTCCCCGAATCAGCTTCTCGAGGCAGGGTGTTCTGCATGTAGTGAACGGCCTCAACCAAGGCGCGCCCTAGCTAGGCCTCTGGGCCCGTGCCTCTTCAGAAGCCTGCAGTGCTACAGGAAAAACTGTGCTTTAGTGGCAATAGGAACGCAAGCCGACTTTCTCCTGGAGGCAGCGTGACTTCAGGTAGGAGGTCCTGGTTGGAAGGCGAAGCCTAGTGTTTTTTTCAGTGCAGCTCAGAGTAGGGAATGAGTGCGACTTCCACGGCATGTTGGAACCTGCTAGAACCGTGCTCGTGAACCTGTGGTAGTGCTGGGGGAATCAAGCTGTCCCAGGAAAGAGTGTACTGTTTTGCCCCTCACTCGGCATACACAGTGTGAGTCCGAAGGCCTACCGGCCTGGATGTTGTTTAGTAGGGCCCGGGGAGCCTGGGGGTACTCCGTGTTCTTGCAGGGCATAGGGTTTCCAGGCGAGGCACCTAGGTGTCCCGAAAAGCGTACTGGCGTTCAAAGGCTGCAGAGGAGCGCCTGCGGCCTCATGGAAACTGCTGCACGCCTCCGCTTCTGCAGAGCAATTCAGGGCCTTACCTCGAGGCAAGTCTTCACGTTGAGTGTCCCGTGAGCGACACCGCATGGTAGGATGCTGACTTTCTCCTTGAGTAGAGAGACTTCAGGTAGGAGGTCCTCTAAGAATTCGAAGCAGAGTGTTTTCTCATGGCAGCTCTAACGGGGGCAATGTCGAAGACTACCAGGGCATGTTGGACTGCCTAGAAATGTGGTTCTGATGCTGTTCGAGTGCTCTAGAAATGTAGCTCTCCTGAAGTAACGTGCAGTGTGTTGCCCATCCCTCGGCAGACACGGAGGGCCTCCGAGGGACCTATGGGCCTCGATGTTGCTCAGTAGGCCCACAGGGGTGTGGAGGTACTCAGTGATCTTGGAACGAAAAGGATGCTCACCCGAGGGGCCTAGGAGTTCTCCAAGGCTACCTTCTTTCAAATAAAGCAGAACAGCGACTAAGAGCTCATGGAGAGAGCTGCATGCCTCCCGTTCTGCATGGCTACTCAGGGCCTTACCTCGAGGCAAGGACTCACGTTGAGATTCCCTTTAGCTCCAGAGCATGGCAAGATGAGCCCCACCCCGGCCATGGAAGCACCCTGTGTAGCCAGAGAAAGCTCATTTTCTTCCCAGACCCATGCCTACAGCGGCCAGAGGCCAGTCAACAGCAGAGCATTTCAGGGAGCTTCAAGGCAGCACGCGTGGAGCTTTGCAAATGGAAAAGCAAGGCTAGTACCATCGCGCCCCCATTTCCATGGGCACACGCAGCATACCTCCCTGTGGTTTCTGACAAGTCAAAAGAGACACAGAGCACACACTGGTTCCTTCCCTGAATCAACTTCTCGAGGCAGGGTGTTCTGCATCTAGTGAACGGCCTCAGCCAAGGCACGCCCTAGCTAGGCCTCTGGGCCCGTGCCTCTTCAGAAGCCTGCAGTGCTACAGGAAAAACTGTGCTTCAGTTGCAATAGGCAAGCACTCCGCCTTTCTCCGGGAGGCAGGGTGACTTCAGGTACGAGGTCCAGGATGGAAGGCGAAGCCGAGGGTTTCTCTCAGTGCAGCTCAGACTAGGGAAAGAGTGTGACTTCCACGGCATGTTGGACCTTGCTAGAACGGGGCTCGTGATCCTGTGCGAGTGCTGGGTAAATCAAGAAGTCCCAAGAAAGAGTGCAGTGTGTTGCCCATCACTCGGCAGACACGGAGGGCCTCCGAGGGACCTATGGGCCTCGATGTTGCTCAGTAGGCCCACAGCGGTGTGGAGGTACTCAGTGATCTTGGAACGAAAATGATGCTCACCCGAGGGGCCTAGGAGTTCTCAAATGCTACCTTCTTTCAAATAAAGCAGAACAGCGACTAAGAGCTCACGGAGAGAGCTGCATGCCTCCCTTCCTGCATGGCTACTCAGGGCCTTACCTCGAGGCAAGGACTCACGTTGAGATTCCCTTTAGCTCCAGAGCATGGCAAGATGAGCCCCACCCCGGCCATGGAAGCACCCTGTGTAGCCAGAGAAAGCTCATTTTCTTCCCAGACCCATGCCTACAGCGGCCAGAGGCCTGACAACAGCAGAGCATTTCAGGGCGCTTCAAGGGAGCGTGAACGGGGCTTTGCAAATGAAAAAGCAAGGCTAGTACCGTCGCGCCCCCATTTCCATGGGCACACGCAGCATACCTCCCTGTGGTTTCTGAGCAGTCAAAAGAGACACAGAGCACACACTTCGTCCTTCCCCGAATCAGCTTCTCGAGGCGGGGTGTTCTGCATGTAGTGAACGGCCTCAACCAAGGCGCGCCCTAGCTAGGCCTCTGGGCCCGTGCCTCTTCAGAAGCCTGCAGTGCTACAGGAAAAACTGTGCTTTAGTGGCAATAGGAACGCAAGCCGACTTTCTCCTGGAGGCAGCGTGACTTCAGGTAGGAGGTCCTGGTTGGAAGGCGAAGCCTAGTGTTTTTTTCAGTGCAGCTCAGAGTAGGGAATGAGTGCGACTTCCACGGCATGTTGGAACCTGCTAGAACCGTGCTCGTGAACCTGTGGTAGTGCTGGGGGAATCAAGCTGTCCCAGGAAAGAGTGTACTGTTTTGCCCCTCACTCGGCATACACAGTGTGAGTCCGAAGGCCTACCGGCCTGGATGTTGTTTAGTAGGGCCCGGGGAGCCTGGGGGTACTCCGTGTTCTTGCAGGGCATAGGGTTTCCAGGCGAGGCACCTAGGTGTCCCGAAAAGCGTACTGGCGTTCAAAGGCTGCAGAGGAGCGCCTGCGGCCTCATGGAAACTGCTGCACGCCTCCGCTTCTGCAGAGCAATTCAGGGCCTTACCTCGAGGCAAGTCCTCACGTTGAGTGTCCCGTGAGCGACACCGCATGGTAGGATGCTGACTTTCTCCTTGAGTAGAGAGACTTCAGGTAGGAGGTCCTCTAAGAATTCGAAGCAGAGTGTTTTCTCATGGCAGCTCTAACGGGGGCAATGTCGAAGACTACCAGGGCATGTTGGACTGCCTAGAAATGTGGTTCTGATGCTGTTCGAGTGCTCTAGAAATGTAGCTCTCCTGAAGTAACGTGCAGTGTGTTGCCCATCCCTCGGCAGACACGGAGGGCCTCCGAGGGACCTATGGGCCTCGATGTTGCTCAGTAGGCCCACAGGGGTGTGGAGGTACTCAGTGATCTTGGAACGAAAAGGATGCTCACCCGAGGGGCCTAGGAGTTCTCCAAGGCTACCTTCTTTCAAATAAAGCAGAACAGCGACTAAGAGCTCATGGAGAGAGCTGCATGCCTCCCGTTCTGCATGGCTACTCAGGGCCTTACCTCGAGGCAAGGACTCACGTTGAGATTCCCTTTAGCTCCAGAGCATGGCAAGATGAGCCCCACTCCGGCCATGGAAGCACCCTGTGTAGCCAGAGAAAGCTCATTTTCTTCCCAGACCCATGCCTACAGCGGCCAGAGGCCAGTCAACAGCAGAGCATTTCAGGGAGCTTCAAGGCAGCACGCGTGGAGCTTTGCAAATGGAAAAGCAAGGCTAGTACCATCGCGCCCCCATTTCCATGGGCACACGCAGCATACCTCCCTGTGGTTTCTGACAAGTCAAAAGAGACACAGAGCACACACTGGTTCCTTCCCTGAATCAACTTCTCGAGGCAGGGTGTTCTGCATCTAGTGAACGGCCTCAGCCAAGGCACGCCCTAGCTAGGCCTCTGGGCCCGTGCCTCTTCAGAAGCCTGCAGTGCTACAGGAAAAACTGTGCTTCAGTTGCAATAGGCAAGCACTCCGCCTTTCTCCGGGAGGCAGGGTGACTTCAGGTACGAGGTCCAGGATGGAAGGCGAAGCCGAGGGTTTCTCTCAGTGCAGCTCAGACTAGGGAAAGAGTGTGACTTCCACGGCATGTTGGACCTTGCTAGAACGGGGCTCGTGATCCTGTGCGAGTGCTGGGTAAATCAAGAAGTCCCAAGAAAGAGTGCAGTGTGTTGCCCATCCCTCGGCAGACACGGAGGGCCTCCGAGGGACCTATGGGCCTCGATGTTGCTCAGTAGGCCCACAGCGGTGTGGAGGTACTCAGTGATCTTGGAACGAAAATGATGCTCACCCGAGGGGCCTAGGAGTTCTCAAATGCTACCTTCTTTCAAATAAAGCAGAACAGCGACTAAGAGCTCACGGAGAGAGCTGCATGCCTCCCTTCCTGCATGGCTACTCAGGGCCTTACCTCGAGGCAAGGACTCACGTTGAGATTCCCTTTAGCTCCAGAGCATGGCAAGATGAGCCCCACTCCGGCCATGGAAGCACCCTGTGTAGCCAGAGAAAGCTCATTTTCTTCCCAGACCCATGCCTACAGCGGCCAGAGGCCAGTCAACAGCAGAGCATTTCAGGGAGCTTCAAGGCAGCACGCGTGGAGCTTTGCAAATGGAAAAGCAAGGCTAGTACCATCGCGCCCCCATTTCCATGGGCACACGCAGCATACCTCCCTGTGGTTTCTGAGCAGTCAAAAGAGACACAGAGCACACACTGGTTCCTTCCCTGAATCAACTTCTCGAGGCAGGGTGTTCTGCATCTAGTGAACGGCCTCAGCCAAGGCACGCCCTAGCTAGGCCTCTGGGCCCGTGCCTCTTCAGAAGCCTGCAGTGCTACAGGAAAAACTGTGCTTCAGTTGCAATAGGCAAGCACTCCGCCTTTCTCCGGGAGGCAGGGTGACTTCAGGTACGAGGTCCAGGATGGAAGGCGAAGCCGAGGGTTTCTCTCAGTGCAGCTCAGACTAGGGAAAGAGTGTGACTTCCACGGCATGTTGGACCTTGCTAGAACGGGGCTCGTGATCCTGTGCGAGTGCTGGGTAAATCAAGAAGTCCCAAGAAAGAGTGCAGTGTGTTGCCCATCACTCGGCAGACACGGAGGGCCTCCGAGGGACCTATGGGCCTCGATGTTGCTCAGTAGGCCCACAGCGGTGTGGAGGTACTCAGTGATCTTGGAACGAAAATGATGCTCACCCGAGGGGCCTAGGAGTTCTCAAATGCTACCTTCTTTCAAATAAAGCAGAACAGCGACTAAGAGCTCACGGAGAGAGCTGCATGCCTCCCTTCCTGCATGGCTACTCAGGGCCTTACCTCGAGGCAAGGACTCACGTTGAGATTCCCTTTAGCTCCAGAGCATGGCAAGATGAGCCCCACCCCGGCCATGGAAGCACCCTGTGTAGCCAGAGAAAGCTCATTTTCTTCCCAGACCCATGCCTACAGCGGCCAGAGGCCTGACAACAGCAGAGCATTTCAGGGCGCTTCAAGGGAGCGTGAACGGGGCTTTGCAAATGAAAAAGCAAGGCTAGTACCGTCGCGCCCCCATTTCCATGGGCACACGCAGCATACCTCCCTGTGGTTTCTGAGCAGTCAAAAGAGACACAGAGCACACACTTCGTCCTTCCCCGAATCAGCTTCTCGAGGCAGGGTGTTCTGCATGTAGTGAACGGCCTCAACCAAGGCGCGCCCTAGCTAGGCCTCTGGGCCCGTGCCTCTTCAGAAGCCTGCAGTGCTACAGGAAAAACTGTGCTTTAGTGGCAATAGGAACGCAAGCCGACTTTCTCCTGGAGGCAGCGTGACTTCAGGTAGGAGGTCCTGGTTGGAAGGCGAAGCCTAGTGTTTTTTTCAGTGCAGCTCAGAGTAGGGAATGAGTGCGACTTCCACGGCATGTTGGAACGTGCTAGAACCGTGCTCGTGAACCTGTGGTAGTGCTGGGGGAATCAAGCTGTCCCAGGAAAGAGTGTACTGTTTTGCCCCTCACTCGGCATACACAGTGTGAGTCCGAAGGCCTACCGGCCTGGATGTTGTTTAGTAGGGCCCGGGGAGCCTGGGGGTACTCCGTGTTCTTGCAGGGCATAGGGTTTCCAGGCGAGGCACCTAGGTGTCCCGAAAAGCGTACTGGCGTTCAAAGGCTGCAGAGGAGCGCCTGCGGCCTCATGGAAACTGCTGCACGCCTCCGCTTCTGCAGAGCAATTCAGGGCCTTACCTCGAGGCAAGTCTTCACGTTGAGTGTCCCGTGAGCGACACCGCATGGTAGGATGCTGACTTTCTCCTTGAGTAGAGAGACTTCAGGTAGGAGGTCCTCTAAGAATTCGAAGCAGAGTGTTTTCTCATGGCAGCTCTAACGGGGGCAATGTCGAAGACTACCAGGGCATGTTGGACTGCCTAGAAATGTGGTTCTGATGCTGTTCGAGTGCTCTAGAAATGTAGCTCTCCTGAAGTAACGTGCAGTGTGTTGCCCATCCCTCGGCAGACACGGAGGGCCTCCGAGGGACCTATGGGCCTCGATGTTGCTCAGTAGGCCCACAGGGGTGTGGAGGTACTCAGTGATCTCGGAACGAAAAGGATGCTCACCCGAGGGGCCTAGGAGTTCTCCAAGGCTACCTTCTTTCAAATAAAGCAGAACAGCGACTAAGAGCTCATGGAGAGAGCTGCATGCCTCCCGTTCTGCATGGCTACTCAGGGCCTTACCTCGAGGCAAGGACTCACGTTGAGATTCCCTTTAGCTCCAGAGCATGGCAAGATGAGCCCCACTCCGGCCATGGAAGCACCCTGTGTAGCCAGAGAAAGCTCATTTTCTTCCCAGACCCATGCCTACAGCGGCCAGAGGCCAGTCAACAGCAGAGCATTTCAGGGAGCTTCAAGGCAGCACGCGTGGAGCTTTGCAAATGGAAAAGCAAGGCTAGTACCATCGCGCCCCCATTTCCATGGGCACACGCAGCATACCTCCCTGTGGTTTCTGACAAGTCAAAAGAGACACAGAGCACACACTGGTTCCTTCCCTGAATCAACTTCTCGAGGCAGGGTGTTCTGCATCTAGTGAACGGCCTCAGCCAAGGCACGCCCTAGCTAGGCCTCTGGGCCCGTGCCTCTTCAGAAGCCTGCAGTGCTACAGGAAAAACTGTGCTTCAGTTGCAATAGGCAAGCACTCCGCCTTTCTCCGGGAGGCAGGGTGACTTCAGGTACGAGGTCCAGGATGGAAGGCGAAGCCGAGGGTTTCTCTCAGTGCAGCTCAGACTAGGGAAAGAGTGTGACTTCCACGGCATGTTGGACCTTGCTAGAACGGGGCTCGTGATCCTGTGCGAGTGCTGGGTAAATCAAGAAGTCCCAAGAAAGAGTGCAGTGTGTTGCCCATCCCTCGGCAGACACGGAGGGCCTCCGAGGGACCTATGGGCCTCGATGTTGCTCAGTAGGCCCACAGCGGTGTGGAGGTACTCAGTGATCTTGGAACGAAAATGATGCTCACCCGAGGGGCCTAGGAGTTCTCAAATGCTACCTTCTTTCAAATAAAGCAGAACAGCGACTACGAGCTCACGGAGAGAGCTGCATGCCTCCCTTCCTGCATGGCTACTCAGGGCCTTACCTCGAGGCAAGGACTCACGTTGAGATTCCCTTTAGCTCTAGAGCATGGCAAGATGAGCCCCACCCCGGCCATGGAAGCACCCTGTGTAGCCAGAGAAAGCTCATTTTCTTCCCAGACCCATGCCTACAGCGGCCAGAGGCCTGACAACAGCAGAGCATTTCAGGGCGCTTCAAGGGAGCGTGAACGGGGCTTTGCAAATGAAAAAGCAAGGCTAGTACCGTCGCGCCCCCATTTCCATGGGCACACGCAGCATACCTCCCTGTGGTTTCTGAGCAGTCAAAAGAGACACAGAGCACACACTTCGTCCTTCCCCGAATCAGCTTCTCGAGGCAGGGTGTTCTGCATGTAGTGAACGGCCTCAACCAAGGCGCGCCCTAGCTAGGCCTCTGGGCCCGTGCCTCTTCAGAAGCCTGCAGTGCTACAGGAAAAACTGTGCTTTAGTGGCAATAGGAACGCAAGCCGACTTTCTCCTGGAGGCAGCGTGACTTCAGGTAGGAGGTCCTGGTTGGAAGGCGAAGCCTAGTGTTTTTTTCAGTGCAGCTCAGAGTAGGGAATGAGTGCGACTTCCACGGCATGTTGGAACCTGCTAGAACCGTGCTCGTGAACCTGTGGTAGTGCTGGGGGAATCAAGCTGTCCCAGGAAAGAGTGTACTGTTTTGCCCCTCACTCGGCATACACAGTGTGAGTCCGAAGGCCTACCGGCCTGGATGTTGTTTAGTAGGGCCCGGGGAGCCTGGGGGTACTCCGTGTTCTTGCAGGGCATAGGGTTTCCAGGCGAGGCACCTAGGTGTCCCGAAAAGCGTACTGGCGTTCAAAGGCTGCAGAGGAGCGCCTGCGGCCTCATGGAAACTGCTGCACGCCTCCGCTTCTGCAGAGCAATTCAGGGCCTTACCTCGAGGCAAGTCTTCACGTTGAGTGTCCCGTGAGCGACACCGCATGGTAGGATGCTGACTTTCTCCTTGAGTAGAGAGACTTCAGGTAGGAGGTCCTCTAAGAATTCGAAGCAGAGTGTTTTCTCATGGCAGCTCTAACGGGGGCAATGTCGAAGACTACCAGGGCATGTTGGACTGCCTAGAAATGTGGTTCTGATGCTGTTCGAGTGCTCTAGAAATGTAGCTCTCCTGAAGTAACGTGCAGTGTGTTGCCCATCCCTCGGCAGACACGGAGGGCCTCCGAGGGACCTATGGGCCTCGATGTTGCTCAGTAGGCCCACAGGGGTGTGGAGGTACTCAGTGATCTTGGAACGAAAAGGATGCTCACCCGAGGGGCCTAGGAGTTCTCCAAAGCTACCTTCTTTCAAATAAAGCAGAACAGCGACTAAGAGCTCATGGAGAGAGCTGCATGCCTCCCGTTCTGCATGGCTACTCAGGGCCTTACCTCGAGGCAAGGACTCACGTTGAGATTCCCTTTAGCTCCAGAGCATGGCAAGATGAGCCCCACTCCGGCCATGGAAGCACCCTGTGTAGCCAGAGAAAGCTCATTTTCTTCCCAGACCCATGCCTACAGCGGCCAGAGGCCAGTCAACAGCAGAGCATTTCAGGGAGCTTCAAGGCAGCACGCGTGGAGCTTTGCAAATGGAAAAGCAAGGCTAGTACCATCGCGCCCCCATTTCCATGGGCACACGCAGCATACCTCCCTGTGGTTTCTGAGCAGTCAAAAGAGACACAGAGCACACACTGGTTCCTTCCCTGAATCAACTTCTCGAGGCAGGGTGTTCTGCATCTAGTGAACGGCCTCAGCCAAGGCACGCCCTAGCTAGGCCTCTGGGCCCGTGCCTCTTCAGAAGCCTGCAGTGCTACAGGAAAAACTGTGCTTCAGTTGCAATAGGCAAGCACTCCGCCTTTCTCCGGGAGGCAGGGTGACTTCAGGTACGAGGTCCAGGATGGAAGGCGAAGCCGAGGGTTTCTCTCAGTGCAGCTCAGACTAGGGAAAGAGTGTGACTTCCACGGCATGTTGGACCTTGCTAGAACGGGGCTCGTGATCCTGTGCGAGTGCTGGGTAAATCAAGAAGTCCCAAGAAAGAGTGCAGTGTGTTGCCCATCCCTCGGCAGACACGGAGGGCCTCCGAGGGACCTATGGGCCTCGATGTTGCTCAGTAGGCCCACAGCGGTGTGGAGGTACTCAGTGATCTTGGAACGAAAATGATGCTCACCCGAGGGGCCTAGGAGTTCTCAAATGCTACCTTCTTTCAAATAAAGCAGAACAGCGACTACGAGCTCACGGAGAGAGCTGCATGCCTCCCTTCCTGCATGGCTACTCAGGGCCTTACCTCGAGGCAAGGACTCACGTTGAGATTCCCTTTAGCTCTAGAGCATGGCAAGATGAGCCCCACCCCGGCCATGGAAGCACCCTGTGTAGCCAGAGAAAGCTCATTTTCTTCCCAGACCCATGCCTACAGCGGCCAGAGGCCTGACAACAGCAGAGCATTTCAGGGCGCTTCAAGGGAGCGTGAACGGGGCTTTGCAAATGAAAAAGCAAGGCTAGTACCGTCGCGCCCCCATTTCCATGGGCACACGCAGCATACCTCCCTGTGGTTTCTGAGCAGTCAAAAGAGACACAGAGCACACACTTCGTCCTTCCCCGAATCAGCTTCTCGAGGCAGGGTGTTCTGCATGTAGTGAACGGCCTCAACCAAGGCGCGCCCTAGCTAGGCCTCTGGGCCCGTGCCTCTTCAGAAGCCTGCAGTGCTACAGGAAAAACTGTGCTTTAGTGGCAATAGGAACGCAAGCCGACTTTCTCCTGGAGGCAGCGTGACTTCAGGTAGGAGGTCCTGGTTGGAAGGCGAAGCCTAGTGTTTTTTTCAGTGCAGCTCAGAGTAGGGAATGAGTGCGACTTCCACGGCATGTTGGAACCTGCTAGAACCGTGCTCGTGAACCTGTGGTAGTGCTGGGGGAATCAAGCTGTCCCAGGAAAGAGTGTACTGTTTTGCCCCTCACTCGGCATACACAGTGTGAGTCCGAAGGCCTACCGGCCTGGATGTTGTTTAGTAGGGCCCGGGGAGCCTGGGGGTACTCCGTGTTCTTGCAGGGCATAGGGTTTCCAGGCGAGGCACCTAGGTGTCCCGAAAAGCGTACTGGCGTTCAAAGGCTGCGGAGGAGCGCCTGCGGCCTCATGGAAACTGCTGCACGCCTCCGCTTCTGCAGAGCAATTCAGGGCCTTACCTCGAGGCAAGTCTTCACGTTGAGTGTCCCGTGAGCGACACCGCATGGTAGGATGCTGACTTTCTCCTTGAGTAGAGAGACTTCAGGTAGGAGGTCCTCTAAGAATTCGAAGCAGAGTGTTTTCTCATGGCAGCTCTAACGGGGGCAATGTCGAAGACTACCAGGGCATGTTGGACTGCCTAGAAATGTGGTTCTGATGCTGTTCGAGTGCTCTAGAAATGTAGCTCTCCTGAAGTAACGTGCAGTGTGTTGCCCATCCCTCGGCAGACACGGAGGGCCTCCGAGGGACCTATGGGCCTCGATGTTGCTCAGTAGGCCCACAGGGGTGTGGAGGTACTCAGTGATCTTGGAACGAAAAGGATGCTCACCCGAGGGGCCTAGGAGTTCTCCAAGGCTACCTTCTTTCAAATAAAGCAGAACAGCGACTAAGAGCTCATGGAGAGAGCTGCATGCCTCCCGTTCTGCATGGCTACTCAGGGCCTTACCTCGAGGCAAGGACTCACGTTGAGATTCCCTTTAGCTCCAGAGCATGGCAAGATGAGCCCCACTCCGGCCATGGAAGCACCCTGTGTAGCCAGAGAAAGCTCATTTTCTTCCCAGACCCATGCCTACAGCGGCCAGAGGCCAGTCAACAGCAGAGCATTTCAGGGAGCTTCAAGGCAGCACGCGTGGAGCTTTGCAAATGGAAAAGCAAGGCTAGTACCATCGCGCCCCCATTTCCATGGGCACACGCAGCATACCTCCCTGTGGTTTCTGACAAGTCAAAAGAGACACAGAGCACACACTGGTTCCTTCCCTGAATCAACTTCTCGAGGCAGGGTGTTCTGCATCTAGTGAACGGCCTCAGCCAAGGCACGCCCTAGCTAGGCCTCTGGGCCCGTGCCTCTTCAGAAGCCTGCAGTGCTACAGGAAAAACTGTGCTTCAGTTGCAATAGGCAAGCACTCCGCCTTTCTCCGGGAGGCAGGGTGACTTCAGGTACGAGGTCCAGGATGGAAGGCGAAGCCGAGGGTTTCTCTCAGTGCAGCTCAGACTAGGGAAAGAGTGTGACTTCCACGGCATGTTGGACCTTGCTAGAACGGGGCTCGTGATCCTGTGCGAGTGCTGGGTAAATCAAGAAGTCCCAAGAAAGAGTGCAGTGTGTTGCCCATCCCTCGGCAGACACGGAGGGCCTCCGAGGGACCTATGGGCCTCGATGTTGCTCAGTAGGCCCACAGGGGTGTGGAGGTACTCAGTGATCTTGGAACGAAAAGGATGCTCACCCGAGGGGCCTAGGAGTTCTCCAAGGCTACCTTCTTTCAAATAAAGCAGAACAGCGACTAAGAGCTCATGGAGAGAGCTGCATGCCTCCCGTTCTGCATGGCTACTCAGGGCCTTACCTCGAGGCAAGGACTCACGTTGAGATTCCCTTTAGCTCCAGAGCATGGCAAGATGAGCCCCACCCCGGCCATGGAAGCACCCTGTGTAGCCAGAGAAAGCTCATTTTCTTCCCAGACCCATGCCTACAGCGGCCAGAGGCCTGACAACAGCAGAGCATTTCAGGGCGCTTCAAGGGAGCGTGAACGGGGCTTTGCAAATGAAAAAGCAAGGCTAGTACCGTCGCGCCCCCATTTCCATGGGCACACGCAGCATACCTCCCTGTGGTTTCTGAGCAGTCAAAAGAGACACAGAGCACACACTTCGTCCTTCCCGAATCAGCTTCTCGAGGCAGGGTGTTCTGCATGTAGTGAACGGCCTCAACCAAGGCGCGCCCTAGCTAGGCCTCTGGGCCCGTGCCTCTTCAGAAGCCTGCAGTGCTACAGGAAAAACTGTGCTTTAGTGGCAATAGGAACGCAAGCCGACTTTCTCCTGGAGGCAGCGTGACTTCAGGTAGGAGGTCCTGGTTGGAAGGCGAAGCCTAGTGTTTTTTTCAGTGCAGCTCAGAGTAGGGAATGAGTGCGACTTCCACGGCATGTTGGAACCTGCTAGAACCGTGCTCGTGAACCTGTGGTAGTGCTGGGGGAATCAAGCTGTCCCAGGAAAGAGTGTACTGTTTTGCCCCTCACTCGGCATACACAGTGTGAGTCCGAAGGCCTACCGGCCTGGATGTTGTTTAGTAGGGCCCGGGGAGCCTGGGGGTACTCCGTGTTCTTGCAGGGCATAGGGTTTCCAGGCGAGGCACCTAGGTGTCCCGAAAAGCGTACTGGCGTTCAAAGGCTGCAGAGGAGCGCCTGCGGCCTCATGGAAACTGCTGCACGCCTCCGCTTCTGCAGAGCAATTCAGGGCCTTACCTCGAGGCAAGTCTTCACGTTGAGTGTCCCGTGAGCGACACCGCATGGTAGGATGCTGACTTTCTCCTTGAGTAGAGAGACTTCAGGTAGGAGGTCCTCTAAGAATTCGAAGCAGAGTGTTTTCTCATGGCAGCTCTAACGGGGGCAATGTCGAAGACTACCAGGGCATGTTGGACTGCCTAGAAATGTGGTTCTGATGCTGTTCGAGTGCTCTAGAAATGTAGCTCTCCTGAAGTAACGTGCAGTGTGTTGCCCATCCCTCGGCAGACACGGAGGGCCTCCGAGGGACCTATGGGCCTCGATGTTGCTCAGTAGGCCCACAGGGGTGTGGAGGTACTCAGTGATCTTGGAACGAAAAGGATGCTCACCCGAGGGGCCTAGGAGTTCTCCAAAGCTACCTTCTTTCAAATAAAGCAGAACAGCGACTAAGAGCTCATGGAGAGAGCTGCATGCCTCCCGTTCTGCATGGCTACTCAGGGCCTTACCTCGAGGCAAGGACTCACGTTGAGATTCCCTTTAGCTCCAGAGCATGGCAAGATGAGCCCCACTCCGGCCATGGAAGCACCCTGTGTAGCCAGAGAAAGCTCATTTTCTTCCCAGACCCATGCCTACAGCGGCCAGAGGCCAGTCAACAGCAGAGCATTTCAGGGAGCTTCAAGGCAGCACGCGTGGAGCTTTGCAAATGGAAAAGCAAGGCTAGTACCATCGCGCCCCCATTTCCATGGGCACACGCAGCATACCTCCCTGTGGTTTCTGACAAGTCAAAAGAGACACAGAGCACACACTGGTTCCTTCCCTGAATCAACTTCTCGAGGCAGGGTGTTCTGCATCTAGTGAACGGCCTCAGCCAAGGCACGCCCTAGCTAGGCCTCTGGGCCCGTGCCTCTTCAGAAGCCTGCAGTGCTACAGGAAAAACTGTGCTTCAGTTGCAATAGGCAAGCACTCCGCCTTTCTCCGGGAGGCAGGGTGACTTCAGGTACGAGGTCCAGGATGGAAGGCGAAGCCGAGGGTTTCTCTCAGTGCAGCTCAGACTAGGGAAAGAGTGTGACTTCCACGGCATGTTGGACCTTGCTAGAACGGGGCTCGTGATCCTGTGCGAGTGCTGGGTAAATCAAGAAGTCCCAAGAAAGAGTGCAGTGTGTTGCCCATCCCTCGGCAGACACGGAGGGCCTCCGAGGGACCTATGGGCCTCGATGTTGCTCAGTAGGCCCACAGCGGTGTGGAGGTACTCAGTGATCTTGGAACGAAAATGATGCTCACCCGAGGGGCCTAGGAGTTCTCAAATGCTACCTTCTTTCAAATAAAGCAGAACAGCGACTAAGAGCTCACGGAGAGAGCTGCATGCCTCCCTTCCTGCATGGCTACTCAGGGCCTTACCTCGAGGCAAGGACTCACGTTGAGATTCCCTTTAGCTCCAGAGCATGGCAAGATGAGCCCCACTCCGGCCATGGAAGCACCCTGTGTAGCCAGAGAAAGCTCATTTTCTTCCCAGACCCATGCCTACAGCGGCCAGAGGCCAGTCAACAGCAGAGCATTTCAGGGAGCTTCAAGGCAGCACGCGTGGAGCTTTGCAAATGGAAAAGCAAGGCTAGTACCATCGCGCCCCCATTTCCATGGGCACACGCAGCATACCTCCCTGTGGTTTCTGAGCAGTCAAAAGAGACACAGAGCACACACTGGTTCCTTCCCTGAATCAACTTCTCGAGGCAGGGTGTTCTGCATCTAGTGAACGGCCTCAGCCAAGGCACGCCCTAGCTAGGCCTCTGGGCCCGTGCCTCTTCAGAAGCCTGCAGTGCTACAGGAAAAACTGTGCTTCAGTTGCAATAGGCAAGCACTCCGCCTTTCTCCGGGAGGCAGGGTGACTTCAGGTACGAGGTCCAGGATGGAAGGCGAAGCCGAGGGTTTCTCTCAGTGCAGCTCAGACTAGGGAAAGAGTGTGACTTCCACGGCATGTTGGACCTTGCTAGAACGGGGCTCGTGATCCTGTGCGAGTGCTGGGTAAATCAAGAAGTCCCAAGAAAGAGTGCAGTGTGTTGCCCATCACTCGGCAGACACGGAGGGCCTCCGAGGGACCTATGGGCCTCGATGTTGCTCAGTAGGCCCACAGCGGTGTGGAGGTACTCAGTGATCTTGGAACGAAAATGATGCTCACCCGAGGGGCCTAGGAGTTCTCAAATGCTACCTTCTTTCAAATAAAGCAGAACAGCGACTAAGAGCTCACGGAGAGAGCTGCATGCCTCCCTTCCTGCATGGCTACTCAGGGCCTTACCTCGAGGCAAGGACTCACGTTGAGATTCCCTTTAGCTCCAGAGCATGGCAAGATGAGCCCCACCCCGGCCATGGAAGCACCCTGTGTAGCCAGAGAAAGCTCATTTTCTTCCCAGACCCATGCCTACAGCGGCCAGAGGCCTGACAACAGCAGAGCATTTCAGGGCGCTTCAAGGGAGCGTGAACGGGGCTTTGCAAATGAAAAAGCAAGGCTAGTACCGTCGCGCCCCCATTTCCATGGGCACACGCAGCATACCTCCCTGTGGTTTCTGAGCAGTCAAAAGAGACACAGAGCACACACTTCGTCCTTCCCCGAATCAGCTTCTCGAGGCAGGGTGTTCTGCATGTAGTGAACGGCCTCAACCAAGGCGCGCCCTAGCTAGGCCTCTGGGCCCGTGCCTCTTCAGAAGCCTGCAGTGCTACAGGAAAAACTGTGCTTTAGTGGCAATAGGAACGCAAGCCGACTTTCTCCTGGAGGCAGCGTGACTTCAGGTAGGAGGTCCTGGTTGGAAGGCGAAGCCTAGTGTTTTTTTCAGTGCAGCTCAGAGTAGGGAATGAGTGCGACTTCCACGGCATGTTGGAACGTGCTAGAACCGTGCTCGTGAACCTGTGGTAGTGCTGGGGGAATCAAGCTGTCCCAGGAAAGAGTGTACTGTTTTGCCCCTCACTCGGCATACACAGTGTGAGTCCGAAGGCCTACCGGCCTGGATGTTGTTTAGTAGGGCCCGGGGAGCCTGGGGGTACTCCGTGTTCTTGCAGGGCATAGGGTTTCCAGGCGAGGCACCTAGGTGTCCCGAAAAGCGTACTGGCGTTCAAAGGCTGCAGAGGAGCGCCTGCGGCCTCATGGAAACTGCTGCACGCCTCCGCTTCTGCAGAGCAATTCAGGGCCTTACCTCGAGGCAAGTCTTCACGTTGAGTGTCCCGTGAGCGACACCGCATGGTAGGATGCTGACTTTCTCCTTGAGTAGAGAGACTTCAGGTAGGAGGTCCTCTAAGAATTCGAAGCAGAGTGTTTTCTCATGGCAGCTCTAACGGGGGCAATGTCGAAGACTACCAGGGCATGTTGGACTGCCTAGAAATGTGGTTCTGATGCTGTTCGAGTGCTCTAGAAATGTAGCTCTCCTGAAGTAACGTGCAGTGTGTTGCCCATCCCTCGGCAGACACGGAGGGCCTCCGAGGGACCTATGGGCCTCGATGTTGCTCAGTAGGCCCACAGGGGTGTGGAGGTACTCAGTGATCTTGGAACGAAAAGGATGCTCACCCGAGGGGCCTAGGAGTTCTCCAAGGCTACCTTCTTTCAAATAAAGCAGAACAGCGACTAAGAGCTCATGGAGAGAGCTGCATGCCTCCCGTTCTGCATGGCTACTCAGGGCCTTACCTCGAGGCAAGGACTCACGTTGAGATTCCCTTTAGCTCCAGAGCATGGCAAGATGAGCCCCACTCCGGCCATGGAAGCACCCTGTGTAGCCAGAGAAAGCTCATTTTCTTCCCAGACCCATGCCTACAGCGGCCAGAGGCCAGTCAACAGCAGAGCATTTCAGGGAGCTTCAAGGCAGCACGCGTGGAGCTTTGCAAATGGAAAAGCAAGGCTAGTACCATCGCGCCCCCATTTCCATGGGCACACGCAGCATACCTCCCTGTGGTTTCTGACAAGTCAAAAGAGACACAGAGCACACACTGGTTCCTTCCCTGAATCAACTTCTCGAGGCAGGGTGTTCTGCATCTAGTGAACGGCCTCAGCCAAGGCACGCCCTAGCTAGGCCTCTGGGCCCGTGCCTCTTCAGAAGCCTGCAGTGCTACAGGAAAAACTGTGCTTCAGTTGCAATAGGCAAGCACTCCGCCTTTCTCCGGGAGGCAGGGTGACTTCAGGTACGAGGTCCAGGATGGAAGGCGAAGCCGAGGGTTTCTCTCAGTGCAGCTCAGACTAGGGAAAGAGTGTGACTTCCACGGCATGTTGGACCTTGCTAGAACGGGGCTCGTGATCCTGTGCGAGTGCTGGGTAAATCAAGAAGTCCCAAGAAAGAGTGCAGTGTGTTGCCCATCCCTCGGCAGACACGGAGGGCCTCCGAGGGACCTATGGGCCTCGATGTTGCTCAGTAGGCCCACAGCGGTGTGGAGGTACTCAGTGATCTTGGAACGAAAATGATGCTCACCCGAGGGGCCTAGGAGTTCTCAAATGCTACCTTCTTTCAAATAAAGCAGAACAGCGACTAAGAGCTCACGGAGAGAGCTGCATGCCTCCCTTCCTGCATGGCTACTCAGGGCCTTACCTCGAGGCAAGGACTCACGTTGAGATTCCCTTTAGCTCCAGAGCATGGCAAGATGAGCCCCACTCCGGCCATGGAAGCACCCTGTGTAGCCAGAGAAAGCTCATTTTCTTCCCAGACCCATGCCTACAGCGGCCAGAGGCCAGTCAACAGCAGAGCATTTCAGGGAGCTTCAAGGCAGCACGCGTGGAGCTTTGCAAATGGAAAAGCAAGGCTAGTACCATCGCGCCCCCATTTCCATGGGCACACGCAGCATACCTCCCTGTGGTTTCTGACAAGTCAAAAGAGACACAGAGCACACACTGGTTCCTTCCCTGAATCAACTTCTCGAGGCAGGGTGTTCTGCATCTAGTGAACGGCCTCAGCCAAGGCACGCCCTAGCTAGGCCTCTGGGCCCGTGCCTCTTCAGAAGCCTGCAGTGCTACAGGAAAAACTGTGCTTCAGTTGCAATAGGCAAGCACTCCGCCTTTCTCCGGGAGGCAGGGTGACTTCAGGTACGAGGTCCAGGATGGAAGGCGAAGCCGAGGGTTTCTCTCAGTGCAGCTCAGACTAGGGAAAGAGTGTGACTTCCACGGCATGTTGGACCTTGCTAGAACGGGGCTCGTGATCCTGTGCGAGTGCTGGGTAAATCAAGAAGTCCCAAGAAAGAGTGCAGTGTGTTGCCCATCCCTCGGCAGACACGGAGGGCCTCCGAGGGACCTATGGGCCTCGATGTTGCTCAGTAGGCCCACAGCGGTGTGGAGGTACTCAGTGATCTTGGAACGAAAAGGATGCTCACCCGAGGGGCCTAGGAGTTCTCAAATGCTACCTTCTTTCAAATAAAGCAGAACAGCGACTAAGAGCTCACGGAGAGAGCTGCATGCCTCCCTTCCTGCATGGCTACTCAGGGCCTTACCTCGAGGCAAGGACTCACGTTGAGATTCCCTTTAGCTCCAGAGCATGGCAAGATGAGCCCCACCCCGGCCATGGAAGCACCCTGTGTAGCCAGAGAAAGCTCATTTTCTTCCCAGACCCATGCCTACAGCGGCCAGAGGCCTGACAACAGCAGAGCATTTCAGGGCGCTTCAAGGGAGCGTGAACGGGGCTTTGCAAATGAAAAAGCAAGGCTAGTACCGTCGCGCCCCCATTTCCATGGGCACACGCAGCATACCTCCCTGTGGTTTCTGAGCAGTCAAAAGAGACACAGAGCACACACTTCGTCCTTCCCCGAATCAGCTTCTCGAGGCAGGGTGTTCTGCATGTAGTGAACGGCCTCAACCAAGGCGCGCCCTAGCTAGGCCTCTGGGCCCGTGCCTCTTCAGAAGCCTGCAGTGCTACAGGAAAAACTGTGCTTTAGTGGCAATAGGAACGCAAGCCGACTTTCTCCTGGAGGCAGCGTGACTTCAGGTAGGAGGTCCTGGTTGGAAGGCGAAGCCTAGTGTTTTTTTCAGTGCAGCTCAGAGTAGGGAATGAGTGCGACTTCCACGGCATGTTGGAACCTGCTAGAACCGTGCTCGTGAACCTGTGGTAGTGCTGGGGGAATCAAGCTGTCCCAGGAAAGAGTGTACTGTTTTGCCCCTCACTCGGCATACACAGTGTGAGTCCGAAGGCCTACCGGCCTGGATGTTGTTTAGTAGGGCCCGGGGAGCCTGGGGGTACTCCGTGTTCTTGCAGGGCATAGGGTTTCCAGGCGAGGCACCTAGGTGTCCCGAAAAGCGTACTGGCGTTCAAAGGCTGCAGAGGAGCGCCTGCGGCCTCATGGAAACTGCTGCACGCCTCCGCTTCTGCAGAGCAATTCAGGGCCTTACCTCGAGGCAAGTCCTCACGTTGAGTGTCCCGTGAGCGACACCGCATGGTAGGATGCTGACTTTCTCCTTGAGTAGAGAGACTTCAGGTACGAGGTCCTCTAAGAATTCGAAGCAGAGTGTTTTCTCATGGCAGCTCTAACGGGGGCAATGTCGAAGACTACCAGGGCATGTTGGACTGCCTAGAAATGTGGTTCTGATGCTGTTCGAGTGCTCTAGAAATGTAGCTCTCCTGAAGTAACGTGCAGTGTGTTGCCCATCCCTCGGCAGACACGGAGGGCCTCCGAGGGACCTATGGGCCTCGATGTTGCTCAGTAGGCCCACAGGGGTGTGGAGGTACTCAGTGATCTTGGAACGAAAAGGATGCTCACCCGAGGGGCCTAGGAGTTCTCCAAGGCTACCTTCTTTCAAATAAAGCAGAACAGCGACTAAGAGCTCATGGAGAGAGCTGCATGCCTCCCGTTCTGCATGGCTACTCAGGGCCTTACCTCGAGGCAAGGACTCACGTTGAGATTCCCTTTAGCTCCAGAGCATGGCAAGATGAGCCCCACTCCGGCCATGGAAGCACCCTGTGTAGCCAGAGAAAGCTCATTTTCTTCCCAGACCCATGCCTACAGCGGCCAGAGGCCAGTCAACAGCAGAGCATTTCAGGGAGCTTCAAGGCAGCACGCGTGGAGCTTTGCAAATGGAAAAGCAAGGCTAGTACCATCGCGCCCCCATTTCCATGGGCACACGCAGCATACCTCCCTGTGGTTTCTGACAAGTCAAAAGAGACACAGAGCACACACTGGTTCCTTCCCTGAATCAACTTCTCGAGGCAGGGTGTTCTGCATCTAGTGAACGGCCTCAGCCAAGGCACGCCCTAGCTAGGCCTCTGGGCCCGTGCCTCTTCAGAAGCCTGCAGTGCTACAGGAAAAACTGTGCTTCAGTTGCAATAGGCAAGCACTCCGCCTTTCTCCGGGAGGCAGGGTGACTTCAGGTACGAGGTCCAGGATGGAAGGCGAAGCCGAGGGTTTCTCTCAGTGCAGCTCAGACTAGGGAAAGAGTGTGACTTCCACGGCATGTTGGACCTTGCTAGAACGGGGCTCGTGATCCTGTGCGAGTGCTGGGTAAATCAAGAAGTCCCAAGAAAGAGTGCAGTGTGTTGCCCATCACTCGGCAGACACGGAGGGCCTCCGAGGGACCTATGGGCCTCGATGTTGCTCAGTAGGCCCACAGCGGTGTGGAGGTACTCAGTGATCTTGGAACGAAAATGATGCTCACCCGAGGGGCCTAGGAGTTCTCAAATGCTACCTTCTTTCAAATAAAGCAGAACAGCGACTAAGAGCTCACGGAGAGAGCTGCATGCCTCCCTTCCTGCATGGCTACTCAGGGCCTTACCTCGAGGCAAGGACTCACGTTGAGATTCCCTTTAGCTCCAGAGCATGGCAAGATGAGCCCCACCCCGGCCATGGAAGCACCCTGTGTAGCCAGAGAAAGCTCATTTTCTTCCCAGACCCATGCCTACAGCGGCCAGAGGCCTGACAACAGCAGAGCATTTCAGGGCGCTTCAAGGGAGCGTGAACGGGGCTTTGCAAATGAAAAAGCAAGGCTAGTACCGTCGCGCCCCCATTTCCATGGGCACACGCAGCATACCTCCCTGTGGTTTCTGAGCAGTCAAAAGAGACACAGAGCACACACTTCGTCCTTCCCCGAATCAGCTTCTCGAGGCAGGGTGTTCTGCATGTAGTGAACGGCCTCAACCAAGGCGCGCCCTAGCTAGGCCTCTGGGCCCGTGCCTCTTCAGAAGCCTGCAGTGCTACAGGAAAAACTGTGCTTTAGTGGCAATAGGAACGCAAGCCGACTTTCTCCTGGAGGCAGCGTGACTTCAGGTAGGAGGTCCTGGTTGGAAGGCGAAGCCTAGTGTTTTTTTCAGTGCAGCTCAGAGTAGGGAATGAGTGCGACTTCCACGGCATGTTGGAACGTGCTAGAACCGTGCTCGTGAACCTGTGGTAGTGCTGGGGGAATCAAGCTGTCCCAGGAAAGAGTGTACTGTTTTGCCCCTCACTCGGCATACACAGTGTGAGTCCGAAGGCCTACCGGCCTGGATGTTGTTTAGTAGGGCCCGGGGAGCCTGGGGGTACTCCGTGTTCTTGCAGGGCATAGGGTTTCCAGGCGAGGCACCTAGGTGTCCCGAAAAGCGTACTGGCGTTCAAAGGCTGCAGAGGAGCGCCTGCGGCCTCATGGAAACTGCTGCACGCCTCCGCTTCTGCAGAGCAATTCAGGGCCTTACCTCGAGGCAAGTCTTCACGTTGAGTGTCCCGTGAGCGACACCGCATGGTAGGATGCTGACTTTCTCCTTGAGTAGAGAGACTTCAGGTAGGAGGTCCTCTAAGAATTCGAAGCAGAGTGTTTTCTCATGGCAGCTCTAACGGGGGCAATGTCGAAGACTACCAGGGCATGTTGGACTGCCTAGAAATGTGGTTCTGATGCTGTTCGAGTGCTCTAGAAATGTAGCTCTCCTGAAGTAACGTGCAGTGTGTTGCCCATCCCTCGGCAGACACGGAGGGCCTCCGAGGGACCTATGGGCCTCGATGTTGCTCAGTAGGCCCACAGGGGTGTGGAGGTACTCAGTGATCTCGGAACGAAAAGGATGCTCACCCGAGGGGCCTAGGAGTTCTCCAAGGCTACCTTCTTTCAAATAAAGCAGAACAGCGACTAAGAGCTCATGGAGAGAGCTGCATGCCTCCCGTTCTGCATGGCTACTCAGGGCCTTACCTCGAGGCAAGGACTCACGTTGAGATTCCCTTTAGCTCCAGAGCATGGCAAGATGAGCCCCACTCCGGCCATGGAAGCACCCTGTGTAGCCAGAGAAAGCTCATTTTCTTCCCAGACCCATGCCTACAGCGGCCAGAGGCCAGTCAACAGCAGAGCATTTCAGGGAGCTTCAAGGCAGCACGCGTGGAGCTTTGCAAATGGAAAAGCAAGGCTAGTACCATCGCGCCCCCATTTCCATGGGCACACGCAGCATACCTCCCTGTGGTTTCTGACAAGTCAAAAGAGACACAGAGCACACACTGGTTCCTTCCCTGAATCAACTTCTCGAGGCAGGGTGTTCTGCATCTAGTGAACGGCCTCAGCCAAGGCACGCCCTAGCTAGGCCTCTGGGCCCGTGCCTCTTCAGAAGCCTGCAGTGCTACAGGAAAAACTGTGCTTCAGTTGCAATAGGCAAGCACTCCGCCTTTCTCCGGGAGGCAGGGTGACTTCAGGTACGAGGTCCAGGATGGAAGGCGAAGCCGAGGGTTTCTCTCAGTGCAGCTCAGACTAGGGAAAGAGTGTGACTTCCACGGCATGTTGGACCTTGCTAGAACGGGGCTCGTGATCCTGTGCGAGTGCTGGGTAAATCAAGAAGTCCCAAGAAAGAGTGCAGTGTGTTGCCCATCCCTCGGCAGACACGGAGGGCCTCCGAGGGACCTATGGGCCTCGATGTTGCTCAGTAGGCCCACAGCGGTGTGGAGGTACTCAGTGATCTTGGAACGAAAATGATGCTCACCCGAGGGGCCTAGGAGTTCTCAAATGCTACCTTCTTTCAAATAAAACAGAACAGCGACTACGAGCTCACGGAGAGAGCTGCATGCCTCCCTTCCTGCATGGCTACTCAGGGCCTTACCTCGAGGCAAGGACTCACGTTGAGATTCCCTTTAGCTCTAGAGCATGGCAAGATGAGCCCCACCCCGGCCATGGAAGCACCCTGTGTAGCCAGAGAAAGCTCATTTTCTTCCCAGACCCGTGCCTACAGCGGCCAGAGGCCTGACAACAGCAGAGCATTTCAGGGCGCTTCAAGGGAGCGTGAACGGGGCTTTGCAAATGAAAAAGCAAGGCTAGTACCGTCGCGCCCCCATTTCCATGGGCACACGCAGCATACCTCCCTGTGGTTTCTGAGCAGTCAAAAGAGACACAGAGCACACACTTCGTCCTTCCCCGAATCAGCTTCTCGAGGCAGGGTGTTCTGCATGTAGTGAACGGCCTCAACCAAGGCGCGCCCTAGCTAGGCCTCTGGGCCCGTGCCTCTTCAGAAGCCTGCAGTGCTACAGGAAAAACTGTGCTTTAGTGGCAATAGGAACGCAAGCCGACTTTCTCCTGGAGGCAGCGTGACTTCAGGTAGGAGGTCCTGGTTGGAAGGCGAAGCCTAGTGTTTTTTTCAGTGCAGCTCAGAGTAGGGAATGAGTGCGACTTCCACGGCATGTTGGAACCTGCTAGAACCGTGCTCGTGAACCTGTGGTAGTGCTGGGGGAATCAAGCTGTCCCAGGAAAGAGTGTACTGTTTTGCCCCTCACTCGGCATACACAGTGTGAGTCCGAAGGCCTACCGGCCTGGATGTTGTTTAGTAGGGCCCGGGGAGCCTGGGGGTACTCCGTGTTCTTGCAGGGCATAGGGTTTCCAGGCGAGGCACCTAGGTGTCCCGAAAAGCGTACTGGCGTTCAAAGGCTGCGGAGGAGCGCCTGCGGCCTCATGGAAACTGCTGCACGCCTCCGCTTCTGCAGAGCAATTCAGGGCCTTACCTCGAGGCAAGTCTTCACGTTGAGTGTCCCGTGAGCGACACCGCATGGTAGGATGCTGACTTTCTCCTTGAGTAGAGAGACTTCAGGTAGGAGGTCCTCTAAGAATTCGAAGCAGAGTGTTTTCTCATGGCAGCTCTAACGGGGGCAATGTCGAAGACTACCAGGGCATGTTGGACTGCCTAGAAATGTGGTTCTGATGCTGTTCGAGTGCTCTAGAAATGTAGCTCTCCTGAAGTAACGTGCAGTGTGTTGCCCATCCCTCGGCAGACACGGAGGGCCTCCGAGGGACCTATGGGCCTCGATGTTGCTCAGTAGGCCCACAGGGGTGTGGAGGTACTCAGTGATCTTGGAACGAAAAGGATGCTCACCCGAGGGGCCTAGGAGTTCTCCAAGGCTACCTTCTTTCAAATAAAGCAGAACAGCGACTAAGAGCTCATGGAGAGAGCTGCATGCCTCCCGTTCTGCATGGCTACTCAGGGCCTTACCTCGAGGCAAGGACTCACGTTGAGATTCCCTTTAGCTCCAGAGCATGGCAAGATGAGCCCCACTCCGGCCATGGAAGCACCCTGTGTAGCCAGAGAAAGCTCATTTTCTTCCCAGACCCATGCCTACAGCGGCCAGAGGCCAGTCAACAGCAGAGCATTTCAGGGAGCTTCAAGGCAGCACGCGTGGAGCTTTGCAAATGGAAAAGCAAGGCTAGTACCATCGCGCCCCCATTTCCATGGGCACACGCAGCATACCTCCCTGTGGTTTCTGACAAGTCAAAAGAGACACAGAGCACACACTGGTTCCTTCCCTGAATCAACTTCTCGAGGCAGGGTGTTCTGCATCTAGTGAACGGCCTCAGCCAAGGCACGCCCTAGCTAGGCCTCTGGGCCCGTGCCTCTTCAGAAGCCTGCAGTGCTACAGGAAAAACTGTGCTTCAGTTGCAATAGGCAAGCACTCCGCCTTTCTCCGGGAGGCAGGGTGACTTCAGGTACGAGGTCCAGGATGGAAGGCGAAGCCGAGGGTTTCTCTCAGTGCAGCTCAGACTAGGGAAAGAGTGTGACTTCCACGGCATGTTGGACCTTGCTAGAACGGGGCTCGTGATCCTGTGCGAGTGCTGGGTAAATCAAGAAGTCCCAAGAAAGAGTGCAGTGTGTTGCCCATCCCTCGGCAGACACGGAGGGCCTCCGAGGGACCTATGGGCCTCGATGTTGCTCAGTAGGCCCACAGGGGTGTGGAGGTACTCAGTGATCTTGGAACGAAAAGGATGCTCACCCGAGGGGCCTAGGAGTTCTCCAAGGCTACCTTCTTTCAAATAAAGCAGAACAGCGACTAAGAGCTCATGGAGAGAGCTGCATGCCTCCCGTTCTGCATGGCTACTCAGGGCCTTACCTCGAGGCAAGGACTCACGTTGAGATTCCCTTTAGCTCCAGAGCATGGCAAGATGAGCCCCACCCCGGCCATGGAAGCACCCTGTGTAGCCAGAGAAAGCTCATTTTCTTCCCAGACCCATGCCTACAGCGGCCAGAGGCCTGACAACAGCAGAGCATTTCAGGGCGCTTCAAGGGAGCGTGAACGGGGCTTTGCAAATGAAAAAGCAAGGCTAGTACCGTCGCGCCCCCATTTCCATGGGCACACGCAGCATACCTCCCTGTGGTTTCTGAGCAGTCAAAAGAGACACAGAGCACACACTTCGTCCTTCCCGAATCAGCTTCTCGAGGCAGGGTGTTCTGCATGTAGTGAACGGCCTCAACCAAGGCGCGCCCTAGCTAGGCCTCTGGGCCCGTGCCTCTTCAGAAGCCTGCAGTGCTACAGGAAAAACTGTGCTTTAGTGGCAATAGGAACGCAAGCCGACTTTCTCCTGGAGGCAGCGTGACTTCAGGTAGGAGGTCCTGGTTGGAAGGCGAAGCCTAGTGTTTTTTTCAGTGCAGCTCAGAGTAGGGAATGAGTGCGACTTCCACGGCATGTTGGAACGTGCTAGAACCGTGCTCGTGAACCTGTGGTAGTGCTGGGGGAATCAAGCTGTCCCAGGAAAGAGTGTACTGTTTTGCCCCTCACTCGGCATACACAGTGTGAGTCCGAAGGCCTACCGGCCTGGATGTTGTTTAGTAGGGCCCGGGGAGCCTGGGGGTACTCCGTGTTCTTGCAGGGCATAGGGTTTCCAGGCGAGGCACCTAGGTGTCCCGAAAAGCGTACTGGCGTTCAAAGGCTGCAGAGGAGCGCCTGCGGCCTCATGGAAACTGCTGCACGCCTCCGCTTCTGCAGAGCAATTCAGGGCCTTACCTCGAGGCAAGTCTTCACGTTGAGTGTCCCGTGAGCGACACCGCATGGTAGGATGCTGACTTTCTCCTTGAGTAGAGAGACTTCAGGTAGGAGGTCCTCTAAGAATTCGAAGCAGAGTGTTTTCTCATGGCAGCTCTAACGGGGGCAATGTCGAAGACTACCAGGGCATGTTGGACTGCCTAGAAATGTGGTTCTGATGCTGTTCGAGTGCTCTAGAAATGTAGCTCTCCTGAAGTAACGTGCAGTGTGTTGCCCATCCCTCGGCAGACACGGAGGGCCTCCGAGGGACCTATGGGCCTCGATGTTGCTCAGTAGGCCCACAGGGGTGTGGAGGTACTCAGTGATCTTGGAACGAAAAGGATGCTCACCCGAGGGGCCTAGGAGTTCTCCAAAGCTACCTTCTTTCAAATAAAGCAGAACAGCGACTAAGAGCTCATGGAGAGAGCTGCATGCCTCCCGTTCTGCATGGCTACTCAGGGCCTTACCTCGAGGCAAGGACTCACGTTGAGATTCCCTTTAGCTCCAGAGCATGGCAAGATGAGCCCCACTCCGGCCATGGAAGCACCCTGTGTAGCCAGAGAAAGCTCATTTTCTTCCCAGACCCATGCCTACAGCGGCCAGAGGCCAGTCAACAGCAGAGCATTTCAGGGAGCTTCAAGGCAGCACGCGTGGAGCTTTGCAAATGGAAAAGCAAGGCTAGTACCATCGCGCCCCCATTTCCATGGGCACACGCAGCATACCTCCCTGTGGTTTCTGACAAGTCAAAAGAGACACAGAGCACACACTGGTTCCTTCCCTGAATCAACTTCTCGAGGCAGGGTGTTCTGCATCTAGTGAACGGCCTCAGCCAAGGCACGCCCTAGCTAGGCCTCTGGGCCCGTGCCTCTTCAGAAGCCTGCAGTGCTACAGGAAAAACTGTGCTTCAGTTGCAATAGGCAAGCACTCCGCCTTTCTCCGGGAGGCAGGGTGACTTCAGGTACGAGGTCCAGGATGGAAGGCGAAGCCGAGGGTTTCTCTCAGTGCAGCTCAGACTAGGGAAAGAGTGTGACTTCCACGGCATGTTGGACCTTGCTAGAACGGGGCTCGTGATCCTGTGCGAGTGCTGGGTAAATCAAGAAGTCCCAAGAAAGAGTGCAGTGTGTTGCCCATCCCTCGGCAGACACGGAGGGCCTCCGAGGGACCTATGGGCCTCGATGTTGCTCAGTAGGCCCACAGCGGTGTGGAGGTACTCAGTGATCTTGGAACGAAAATGATGCTCACCCGAGGGGCCTAGGAGTTCTCAAATGCTACTTTCTTTCAAATAAAGCAGAACAGCGACTAAGAGCTCACGGAGAGAGCTGCATGCCTCCCTTCCTGCATGGCTACTCAGGGCCTTACCTCGAGGCAAGGACTCACGTTGAGATTCCCTTTAGCTCCAGAGCATGGCAAGATGAGCCCCACTCCGGCCATGGAAGCACCCTGTGTAGCCAGAGAAAGCTCATTTTCTTCCCAGACCCATGCCTACAGCGGCCAGAGGCCAGTCAACAGCAGAGCATTTCAGGGAGCTTCAAGGCAGCACGCGTGGAGCTTTGCAAATGGAAAAGCAAGGCTAGTACCATCGCGCCCCCATTTCCATGGGCACACGCAGCATACCTCCCTGTGGTTTCTGAGCAGTCAAAAGAGACACAGAGCACACACTGGTTCCTTCCCTGAATCAACTTCTCGAGGCAGGGTGTTCTGCATCTAGTGAACGGCCTCAGCCAAGGCACGCCCTAGCTAGGCCTCTGGGCCCGTGCCTCTTCAGAAGCCTGCAGTGCTACAGGAAAAACTGTGCTTCAGTTGCAATAGGCAAGCACTCCGCCTTTCTCCGGGAGGCAGGGTGACTTCAGGTACGAGGTCCAGGATGGAAGGCGAAGCCGAGGGTTTCTCTCAGTGCAGCTCAGACTAGGGAAAGAGTGTGACTTCCACGGCATGTTGGACCTTGCTAGAACGGGGCTCGTGATCCTGTGCGAGTGCTGGGTAAATCAAGAAGTCCCAAGAAAGAGTGCAGTGTGTTGCCCATCCCTCGGCAGACACGGAGGGCCTCCGAGGGACCTATGGGCCTCGATGTTGCTCAGTAGGCCCACAGGGGTGTGGAGGTACTCAGTGATCTTGGAACGAAAAGGATGCTCACCCGAGGGGCCTAGGAGTTCTCCAAGGCTACCTTCTTTCAAATAAAGCAGAACAGCGACTAAGAGCTCATGGAGAGAGCTGCATGCCTCCCGTTCTGCATGGCTACTCAGGGCCTTACCTCGAGGCAAGGACTCACGTTGAGATTCCCTTTAGCTCCAGAGCATGGCAAGATGAGCCCCACCCCGGCCATGGAAGCACCCTGTGTAGCCAGAGAAAGCTCATTTTCTTCCCAGACCCATGCCTACAGCGGCCAGAGGCCTGACAACAGCAGAGCATTTCAGGGCGCTTCAAGGGAGCGTGAACGGGGCTTTGCAAATGAAAAAGCAAGGCTAGTACCGTCGCGCCCCCATTTCCATGGGCACACGCAGCATACCTCCCTGTGGTTTCTGAGCAGTCAAAAGAGACACAGAGCACACACTTCGTCCTTCCCGAATCAGCTTCTCGAGGCAGGGTGTTCTGCATGTAGTGAACGGCCTCAACCAAGGCGCGCCCTAGCTAGGCCTCTGGGCCCGTGCCTCTTCAGAAGCCTGCAGTGCTACAGGAAAAACTGTGCTTTAGTGGCAATAGGAACGCAAGCCGACTTTCTCCTGGAGGCAGCGTGACTTCAGGTAGGAGGTCCTGGTTGGAAGGCGAAGCCTAGTGTTTTTTTCAGTGCAGCTCAGAGTAGGGAATGAGTGCGACTTCCACGGCATGTTGGAACGTGCTAGAACCGTGCTCGTGAACCTGTGGTAGTGCTGGGGGAATCAAGCTGTCCCAGGAAAGAGTGTACTGTTTTGCCCCTCACTCGGCATACACAGTGTGAGTCCGAAGGCCTACCGGCCTGGATGTTGTTTAGTAGGGCCCGGGGAGCCTGGGGGTACTCCGTGTTCTTGCAGGGCATAGGGTTTCCAGGCGAGGCACCTAGGTGTCCCGAAAAGCGTACTGGCGTTCAAAGGCTGCAGAGGAGCGCCTGCGGCCTCATGGAAACTGCTGCACGCCTCCGCTTCTGCAGAGCAATTCAGGGCCTTACCTCGAGGCAAGTCTTCACGTTGAGTGTCCCGTGAGCGACACCGCATGGTAGGATGCTGACTTTCTCCTTGAGTAGAGAGACTTCAGGTAGGAGGTCCTCTAAGAATTCGAAGCAGAGTGTTTTCTCATGGCAGCTCTAACGGGGGCAATGTCGAAGACTACCAGGGCATGTTGGACTGCCTAGAAATGTGGTTCTGATGCTGTTCGAGTGCTCTAGAAATGTAGCTCTCCTGAAGTAACGTGCAGTGTGTTGCCCATCCCTCGGCAGACACGGAGGGCCTCCGAGGGACCTATGGGCCTCGATGTTGCTCAGTAGGCCCACAGGGGTGTGGAGGTACTCAGTGATCTTGGAACGAAAAGGATGCTCACCCGAGGGGCCTAGGAGTTCTCCAAAGCTACCTTCTTTCAAATAAAGCAGAACAGCGACTAAGAGCTCATGGAGAGAGCTGCATGCCTCCCGTTCTGCATGGCTACTCAGGGCCTTACCTCGAGGCAAGGACTCACGTTGAGATTCCCTTTAGCTCCAGAGCATGGCAAGATGAGCCCCACTCCGGCCATGGAAGCACCCTGTGTAGCCAGAGAAAGCTCATTTTCTTCCCAGACCCATGCCTACAGCGGCCAGAGGCCAGTCAACAGCAGAGCATTTCAGGGAGCTTCAAGGCAGCACGCGTGGAGCTTTGCAAATGGAAAAGCAAGGCTAGTACCATCGCGCCCCCATTTCCATGGGCACACGCAGCATACCTCCCTGTGGTTTCTGACAAGTCAAAAGAGACACAGAGCACACACTGGTTCCTTCCCTGAATCAACTTCTCGAGGCAGGGTGTTCTGCATCTAGTGAACGGCCTCAGCCAAGGCACGCCCTAGCTAGGCCTCTGGGCCCGTGCCTCTTCAGAAGCCTGCAGTGCTACAGGAAAAACTGTGCTTCAGTTGCAATAGGCAAGCACTCCGCCTTTCTCCGGGAGGCAGGGTGACTTCAGGTACGAGGTCCAGGATGGAAGGCGAAGCCGAGGGTTTCTCTCAGTGCAGCTCAGACTAGGGAAAGAGTGTGACTTCCACGGCATGTTGGACCTTGCTAGAACGGGGCTCGTGATCCTGTGCGAGTGCTGGGTAAATCAAGAAGTCCCAAGAAAGAGTGCAGTGTGTTGCCCATCCCTCGGCAGACACGGAGGGCCTCCGAGGGACCTATGGGCCTCGATGTTGCTCAGTAGGCCCACAGCGGTGTGGAGGTACTCAGTGATCTTGGAACGAAAATGATGCTCACCCGAGGGGCCTAGGAGTTCTCAAATGCTACCTTCTTTCAAATAAAGCAGAACAGCGACTAAGAGCTCACGGAGAGAGCTGCATGCCTCCCTTCCTGCATGGCTACTCAGGGCCTTACCTCGAGGCAAGGACTCACGTTGAGATTCCCTTTAGCTCCAGAGCATGGCAAGATGAGCCCCACTCCGGCCATGGAAGCACCCTGTGTAGCCAGAGAAAGCTCATTTTCTTCCCAGACCCATGCCTACAGCGGCCAGAGGCCAGTCAACAGCAGAGCATTTCAGGGAGCTTCAAGGCAGCACGCGTGGAGCTTTGCAAATGGAAAAGCAAGGCTAGTACCATCGCGCCCCCATTTCCATGGGCACACGCAGCATACCTCCCTGTGGTTTCTGAGCAGTCAAAAGAGACACAGAGCACACACTGGTTCCTTCCCTGAATCAACTTCTCGAGGCAGGGTGTTCTGCATCTAGTGAACGGCCTCAGCCAAGGCACGCCCTAGCTAGGCCTCTGGGCCCGTGCCTCTTCAGAAGCCTGCAGTGCTACAGGAAAAACTGTGCTTCAGTTGCAATAGGCAAGCACTCCGCCTTTCTCCGGGAGGCAGGGTGACTTCAGGTACGAGGTCCAGGATGGAAGGCGAAGCCGAGGGTTTCTCTCAGTGCAGCTCAGACTAGGGAAAGAGTGTGACTTCCACGGCATGTTGGACCTTGCTAGAACGGGGCTCGTGATCCTGTGCGAGTGCTGGGTAAATCAAGAAGTCCCAAGAAAGAGTGCAGTGTGTTGCCCATCACTCGGCAGACACGGAGGGCCTCCGAGGGACCTATGGGCCTCGATGTTGCTCAGTAGGCCCACAGCGGTGTGGAGGTACTCAGTGATCTTGGAACGAAAATGATGCTCACCCGAGGGGCCTAGGAGTTCTCAAATGCTACCTTCTTTCAAATAAAGCAGAACAGCGACTAAGAGCTCACGGAGAGAGCTGCATGCCTCCCTTCCTGCATGGCTACTCAGGGCCTTACCTCGAGGCAAGGACTCACGTTGAGATTCCCTTTAGCTCCAGAGCATGGCAAGATGAGCCCCACCCCGGCCATGGAAGCACCCTGTGTAGCCAGAGAAAGCTCATTTTCTTCCCAGACCCATGCCTACAGCGGCCAGAGGCCTGACAACAGCAGAGCATTTCAGGGCGCTTCAAGGGAGCGTGAACGGGGCTTTGCAAATGAAAAAGCAAGGCTAGTACCGTCGCGCCCCCATTTCCATGGGCACACGCAGCATACCTCCCTGTGGTTTCTGAGCAGTCAAAAGAGACACAGAGCACACACTTCGTCCTTCCCCGAATCAGCTTCTCGAGGCAGGGTGTTCTGCATGTAGTGAACGGCCTCAACCAAGGCGCGCCCTAGCTAGGCCTCTGGGCCCGTGCCTCTTCAGAAGCCTGCAGTGCTACAGGAAAAACTGTGCTTTAGTGGCAATAGGAACGCAAGCCGACTTTCTCCTGGAGGCAGCGTGACTTCAGGTAGGAGGTCCTGGTTGGAAGGCGAAGCCTAGTGTTTTTTTCAGTGCAGCTCAGAGTAGGGAATGAGTGCGACTTCCACGGCATGTTGGAACGTGCTAGAACCGTGCTCGTGAACCTGTGGTAGTGCTGGGGGAATCAAGCTGTCCCAGGAAAGAGTGTACTGTTTTGCCCCTCACTCGGCATACACAGTGTGAGTCCGAAGGCCTACCGGCCTGGATGTTGTTTAGTAGGGCCCGGGGAGCCTGGGGGTACTCCGTGTTCTTGCAGGGCATAGGGTTTCCAGGCGAGGCACCTAGGTGTCCCGAAAAGCGTACTGGCGTTCAAAGGCTGCAGAGGAGCGCCTGCGGCCTCATGGAAACTGCTGCACGCCTCCGCTTCTGCAGAGCAATTCAGGGCCTTACCTCGAGGCAAGTCTTCACGTTGAGTGTCCCGTGAGCGACACCGCATGGTAGGATGCTGACTTTCTCCTTGAGTAGAGAGACTTCAGGTAGGAGGTCCTCTAAGAATTCGAAGCAGAGTGTTTTCTCATGGCAGCTCTAACGGGGGCAATGTCGAAGACTACCAGGGCATGTTGGACTGCCTAGAAATGTGGTTCTGATGCTGTTCGAGTGCTCTAGAAATGTAGCTCTCCTGAAGTAACGTGCAGTGTGTTGCCCATCCCTCGGCAGACACGGAGGGCCTCCGAGGGACCTATGGGCCTCGATGTTGCTCAGTAGGCCCACAGGGGTGTGGAGGTACTCAGTGATCTTGGAACGAAAAGGATGCTCACCCGAGGGGCCTAGGAGTTCTCCAAAGCTACCTTCTTTCAAATAAAGCAGAACAGCGACTAAGAGCTCATGGAGAGAGCTGCATGCCTCCCGTTCTGCATGGCTACTCAGGGCCTTACCTCGAGGCAAGGACTCACGTTGAGATTCCCTTTAGCTCCAGAGCATGGCAAGATGAGCCCCACTCCGGCCATGGAAGCACCCTGTGTAGCCAGAGAAAGCTCATTTTCTTCCCAGACCCATGCCTACAGCGGCCAGAGGCCAGTCAACAGCAGAGCATTTCAGGGAGCTTCAAGGCAGCACGCGTGGAGCTTTGCAAATGGAAAAGCAAGGCTAGTACCATCGCGCCCCCATTTCCATGGGCACACGCAGCATACCTCCCTGTGGTTTCTGAGCAGTCAAAAGAGACACAGAGCACACACTGGTTCCTTCCCTGAATCAACTTCTCGAGGCAGGGTGTTCTGCATCTAGTGAACGGCCTCAGCCAAGGCACGCCCTAGCTAGGCCTCTGGGCCCGTGCCTCTTCAGAAGCCTGCAGTGCTACAGGAAAAACTGTGCTTCAGTTGCAATAGGCAAGCACTCCGCCTTTCTCCGGGAGGCAGGGTGACTTCAGGTACGAGGTCCAGGATGGAAGGCGAAGCCGAGGGTTTCTCTCAGTGCAGCTCAGACTAGGGAAAGAGTGTGACTTCCACGGCATGTTGGACCTTGCTAGAACGGGGCTCGTGATCCTGTGCGAGTGCTGGGTAAATCAAGAAGTCCCAAGAAAGAGTGCAGTGTGTTGCCCATCCCTCGGCAGACACGGAGGGCCTCCGAGGGACCTATGGGCCTCGATGTTGCTCAGTAGGCCCACAGCGGTGTGGAGGTACTCAGTGATCTTGGAACGAAAATGATGCTCACCCGAGGGGCCTAGGAGTTCTCAAATGCTACCTTCTTTCAAATAAAGCAGAACAGCGACTACGAGCTCACGGAGAGAGCTGCATGCCTCCCTTCCTGCATGGCTACTCAGGGCCTTACCTCGAGGCAAGGACTCACGTTGAGATTCCCTTTAGCTCTAGAGCATGGCAAGATGAGCCCCACCCCGGCCATGGAAGCACCCTGTGTAGCCAGAGAAAGCTCATTTTCTTCCCAGACCCATGCCTACAGCGGCCAGAGGCCTGACAACAGCAGAGCATTTCAGGGCGCTTCAAGGGAGCGTGAACGGGGCTTTGCAAATGAAAAAGCAAGGCTAGTACCGTCGCGCCCCCATTTCCATGGGCACACGCAGCATACCTCCCTGTGGTTTCTGAGCAGTCAAAAGAGACACAGAGCACACACTTCGTCCTTCCCCGAATCAGCTTCTCGAGGCAGGGTGTTCTGCATGTAGTGAACGGCCTCAACCAAGGCGCGCCCTAGCTAGGCCTCTGGGCCCGTGCCTCTTCAGAAGCCTGCAGTGCTACAGGAAAAACTGTGCTTTAGTGGCAATAGGAACGCAAGCCGACTTTCTCCTGGAGGCAGCGTGACTTCAGGTAGGAGGTCCTGGTTGGAAGGCGAAGCCTAGTGTTTTTTTCAGTGCAGCTCAGAGTAGGGAATGAGTGCGACTTCCACGGCATGTTGGAACCTGCTAGAACCGTGCTCGTGAACCTGTGGTAGTGCTGGGGGAATCAAGCTGTCCCAGGAAAGAGTGTACTGTTTTGCCCCTCACTCGGCATACACAGTGTGAGTCCGAAGGCCTACCGGCCTGGATGTTGTTTAGTAGGGCCCGGGGAGCCTGGGGGTACTCCGTGTTCTTGCAGGGCATAGGGTTTCCAGGCGAGGCACCTAGGTGTCCCGAAAAGCGTACTGGCGTTCAAAGGCTGCAGAGGAGCGCCTGCGGCCTCATGGAAACTGCTGCACGCCTCCGCTTCTGCAGAGCAATTCAGGGCCTTACCTCGAGGCAAGTCCTCACGTTGAGTGTCCCGTGAGCGACACCGCATGGTAGGATGCTGACTTTCTCCTTGAGTAGAGAGACTTCAGGTACGAGGTCCTCTAAGAATTCGAAGCATAGTGTTTTCTCATGGCAGCTCTAACGGGGGCAATGTCGAAGACTACCAGGGCATGTTGGACTGCCTAGAAATGTGGTTCTGATGCTGTTCGAGTGCTCTAGAAATGTAGCTCTCCTGAAGTAACGTGCAGTGTGTTGCCCATCCCTCGGCAGACACGGAGGGCCTCCGAGGGACCTATGGGCCTCGATGTTGCTCAGTAGGCCCACAGGGGTGTGGAGGTACTCAGTGATCTTGGAACGAAAAGGATGCTCACCCGAGGGGCCTAGGAGTTCTCCAAGGCTACCTTCTTTCAAATAAAGCAGAACAGCGACTAAGAGCTCATGGAGAGAGCTGCATGCCTCCCGTTCTGCATGGCTACTCAGGGCCTTACCTCGAGGCAAGGACTCACGTTGAGATTCCCTTTAGCTCCAGAGCATGGCAAGATGAGCCCCACTCCGGCCATGGAAGCACCCTGTGTAGCCAGAGAAAGCTCATTTTCTTCCCAGACCCATGCCTACAGCGGCCAGAGGCCAGTCAACAGCAGAGCATTTCAGGGAGCTTCAAGGCAGCACGCGTGGAGCTTTGCAAATGGAAAAGCAAGGCTAGTACCATCGCGCCCCCATTTCCATGGGCACACGCAGCATACCTCCCTGTGGTTTCTGACAAGTCAAAAGAGACACAGAGCACACACTGGTTCCTTCCCTGAATCAACTTCTCGAGGCAGGGTGTTCTGCATCTAGTGAACGGCCTCAGCCAAGGCACGCCCTAGCTAGGCCTCTGGGCCCGTGCCTCTTCAGAAGCCTGCAGTGCTACAGGAAAAACTGTGCTTCAGTTGCAATAGGCAAGCACTCCGCCTTTCTCCGGGAGGCAGGGTGACTTCAGGTACGAGGTCCAGGATGGAAGGCGAAGCCGAGGGTTTCTCTCAGTGCAGCTCAGACTAGGGAAAGAGTGTGACTTCCACGGCATGTTGGACCTTGCTAGAACGGGGCTCGTGATCCTGTGCGAGTGCTGGGTAAATCAAGAAGTCCCAAGAAAGAGTGCAGTGTGTTGCCCATCCCTCGGCAGACACGGAGGGCCTCCGAGGGACCTATGGGCCTCGATGTTGCTCAGTAGGCCCACAGCGGTGTGGAGGTACTCAGTGATCTTGGAAAGAAAATGATGCTCACCCGAGGGGCCTAGGAGTTCTCAAATGCTACCTTCTTTCAAATAAAGCAGAACAGCGACTAAGAGCTCACGGAGAGAGCTGCATGCCTCCCTTCCTGCATGGCTACTCAGGGCCTTACCTCGAGGCAAGGACTCACGTTGAGATTCCCTTTAGCTCCAGAGCATGGCAAGATGAGCCCCACCCCGGCCATGGAAGCACCCTGTGTAGCCAGAGAAAGCTCATTTTCTTCCCAGACCCATGCCTACAGCGGCCAGAGGCCTGACAACAGCAGAGCATTTCAGGGCGCTTCAAGGGAGCGTGAACGGGGCTTTGCAAATGAAAAAGCAAGGCTAGTACCGTCGCGCCCCCATTTCCATGGGCACACGCAGCATACCTCCCTGTGGTTTCTGAGCAGTCAAAAGAGACACAGAGCACACACTTCGTCCTTCCCCGAATCAGCTTCTCGAGGCAGGGTGTTCTGCATGTAGTGAACGGCCTCAACCAAGGCGCGCCCTAGCTAGGCCTCTGGGCCCGTGCCTCTTCAGAAGCCTGCAGTGCTACAGGAAAAACTGTGCTTTAGTGGCAATAGGAACGCAAGCCGACTTTCTCCTGGAGGCAGCGTGACTTCAGGTAGGAGGTCCTGGTTGGAAGGCGAAGCCTAGTGTTTTTTTCAGTGCAGCTCAGAGTAGGGAATGAGTGCGACTTCCACGGCATGTTGGAACCTGCTAGAACCGTGCTCGTGAACCTGTGGTAGTGCTGGGGGAATCAAGCTGTCCCAAGAAAGAGTGTACTGTTTTGCCCCTCACTCGGCATACACAGTGTGAGTCCGAAGGCCTACCGGCCTGGATGTTGTTTAGTAGGGCCAGGGGAGCCTGGGGGTACTCCGTGTTCTTGCAGGGCATAGGGTTTCCAGGCGAGGCACCTAGGTGTCCCGAAAAGCGTACTGGCGTTCAAAGGCTGCAGAGGAGCGCCTGCGGCCTCATGGAAACTGCTGCACGCCTCCGCTTCTGCAGAGCAATTCAGGGCCTTACCTCGAGGCAAGTCTTCACGTTGAGTGTCCCGTGAGCGACACCGCATGGTAGGATGCTGACTTTCTCCTTGAGTAGAGAGACTTCAGGTAGGAGGTCCTCTAAGAATTCGAAGCAGAGTGTTTTCTCATGGCAGCTCTAACGGGGGCAATGTCGAAGACTACCAGGGCATGTTGGACTGCCTAGAAATGTGGTTCTGATGCTGTTCGAGTGCTCTAGAAATGTAGCTCTCCTGAAGTAACGTGCAGTGTGTTGCCCATCCCTCGGCAGACACGGAGGGCCTCCGAGGGACCTATGGGCCTCGATGTTGCTCAGTAGGCCCACAGGGGTGTGGAGGTACTCAGTGATCTTGGAACGAAAAGGATGCTCACCCGAGGGGCCTAGGAGTTCTCCAAGGCTACCTTCTTTCAAATAAAGCAGAACAGCGACTAAGAGCTCATGGAGAGAGCTGCATGCCTCCCGTTCTGCATGGCTACTCAGGGCCTTACCTCGAGGCAAGGACTCACGTTGAGATTCCCTTTAGCTCCAGAGCATGGCAAGATGAGCCCCACTCCGGCCATGGAAGCACCCTGTGTAGCCAGAGAAAGCTCATTTTCTTCCCAGACCCATGCCTACAGCGGCCAGAGGCCAGTCAACAGCAGAGCATTTCAGGGAGCTTCAAGGCAGCACGCGTGGAGCTTTGCAAATGGAAAAGCAAGGCTAGTACCATCGCGCCCCCATTTCCATGGGCACACGCAGCATACCTCCCTGTGGTTTCTGAGCAGTCAAAAGAGACACAGAGCACACACTGGTTCCTTCCCTGAATCAACTTCTCGAGGCAGGGTGTTCTGCATCTAGTGAACGGCCTCAGCCAAGGCACGCCCTAGCTAGGCCTCTGGGCCCGTGTCTCTTCAGAAGCCTGCAGTGCTACAGGAAAAACTGTGCTTCAGTTGCAATAGGCAAGCACTCCGCCTTTCTCCGGGAGGCAGGGTGACTTCAGGTACGAGGTCCAGGATGGAAGGCGAAGCCGAGGGTTTCTCTCAGTGCAGCTCAGACTAGGGAAAGAGTGTGACTTCCACGGCATGTTGGACCTTGCTAGAACGGGGCTCGTGATCCTGTGCGAGTGCTGGGTAAATCAAGAAGTCCCAAGAAAGAGTGCAGTGTGTTGCCCATCTCTCGGCAGACACGGAGGGCCTCCGAGGGACCTATGGGCCTCGATGTTGCTCAGTAGGCCCACAGCGGTGTGGAGGTACTCAGTGATCTTGGAAAGAAAATGATGCTCACCCGAGGGGCCTAGGAGTTCTCAAATGCTACCTTCTTTCAAATAAAGCAGAACAGCGACTAAGAGCTCACGGAGAGAGCTGCATGCCTCCCTTCCTGCATGGCTACTCAGGGCCTTACCTCGAGGCAAGGACTCACGTTGAGATTCCCTTTAGCTCCAGAGCATGGCAAGATGAGCCCCACCCCGGCCATGGAAGCACCCTGTGTAGCCAGAGAAAGCTCATTTTCTTCCCAGACCCATGCCTACAGCGGCCAGAGGCCTGACAACAGCAGAGCATTTCAGGGCGCTTCAAGGGAGCGTGAACGGGGCTTTGCAAATGAAAAAGCAAGGCTAGTACCGTCGCGCCCCCATTTCCATGGGCACACGCAGCATACCTCCCTGTGGTTTCTGAGCAGTCAAAAGAGACACAGAGCACACACTTCGTCCTTCCCCGAATCAGCTTCTCGAGGCAGGGTGTTCTGCATGTAGTGAACGGCCTCAACCAAGGCGCGCCCTAGCTAGGCCTCTGGGCCAGTGCCTCTTCAGAAGCCTGCAGTGCTACAGGAAAAACTGTGCTTTAGTGGCAATAGGAACGCAAGCCGACTTTCTCCTGGAGGCAGCGTGACTTCAGGTAGGAGGTCCTGGTTGGAAGGCGAAGCCTAGTGTTTTTTTCAGTGCAGCTCAGAGTAGGGAATGAGTGCGACTTCCACGGCATGTTGGAACCTGCTAGAACCGTGCTCGTGAACCTGTGGTAGTGCTGGGGGAATCAAGCTGTCCCAAGAAAGAGTGTACTGTTTTGCCCCTCACTCGGCATACACAGTGTGAGTCCGAAGGCCTACCGGCCTGGATGTTGTTTAGTAGGGCCAGGGGAGCCTGGGGGTACTCCGTGTTCTTGCAGGGCATAGGGTTTCCAGGCGAGGCACCTAGGTGTCCCGAAAAGCGTACTGGCGTTCAAAGGCTGCAGAGGAGCGCCTGCGGCCTCATGGAAACTGCTGCACGCCTCCGCTTCTGCAGAGCAATTCAGGGCCTTACCTCGAGGCAAGTCTTCACGTTGAGTGTCCCGTGAGCGACACCGCATGGTAGGATGCTGACTTTCTCCTTGAGTAGAGAGACTTCAGGTAGGAGGTCCTCTAAGAATTCGAAGCAGAGTGTTTTCTCATGGCAGCTCTAACGGGGGCAATGTCGAAGACTACCAGGGCATGTTGGACTGCCTAGAAATGTGGTTCTGATGCTGTTCGAGTGCTCTAGAAATGTAGCTCTCCTGAAGTAACGTGCAGTGTGTTGCCCATCCCTCGGCAGACACGGAGGGCCTCCGAGGGACCTATGGGCCTCGATGTTGCTCAGTAGGCCCACAGGGGTGTGGAGGTACTCAGTGATCTTGGAACGAAAAGGATGCTCACCCGAGGGGCCTAGGAGTTCTCCAAGGCTACCTTCTTTCAAATAAAGCAGAACAGCGACTAAGAGCTCATGGAGAGAGCTGCATGCCTCCCGTTCTGCATGGCTACTCAGGGCCTTACCTCGAGGCAAGGACTCACGTTGAGATTCCCTTTAGCTCCAGAGCATGGCAAGATGAGCCCCACTCCGGCCATGGAAGCACCCTGTGTAGCCAGAGAAAGCTCATTTTCTTCCCAGACCCATGCCTACAGCGGCCAGAGGCCAGTCAACAGCAGAGCATTTCAGGGAGCTTCAAGGCAGCACGCGTGGAGCTTTGCAAATGGAAAAGCAAGGCTAGTACCATCGCGCCCCCATTTCCATGGGCACACGCAGCATACCTCCCTGTGGTTTCTGAGCAGTCAAAAGAGACACATAGCACACACTGGTTCCTTCCCTGAATCAACTTCTCGAGGCAGGGTGTTCTGCATCTAGTGAACGGCCTCAGCCAAGGCACGCCCTAGCTAGGCCTCTGGGCCCGTGCCTCTTCAGAAGCCTGCAGTGCTACAGGAAAAACTGTGCTTCAGTTGCAATAGGCAAGCACTCCGCCTTTCTCCGGGAGGCAGGGTGACTTCAGGTACGAGGTCCAGGATGGAAGGCGAAGCCGAGGGTTTCTCTCAGTGCAGCTCAGACTAGGGAAAGAGTGTGACTTCCACGGCATGTTGGACCTTGCTAGAACGGGGCTCGTGATCCTGTGCGAGTGCTGGGTAAATCAAGAAGTCCCAAGAAAGAGTGCAGTGTGTTGCCCATCTCTCGGCAGACACGGAGGGCCTCCGAGGGACCTATGGGCCTCGATGTTGCTCAGTAGGCCCACAGCGGTGTGGAGGTACTCAGTGATCTTGGAAAGAAAATGATGCTCACCCGAGGGGCCTAGGAGTTCTCAAATGCTACCTTCTTTCAAATAAAGCAGAACAGCGACTAAGAGCTCACGGAGAGAGCTGCATGCCTCCCTTCCTGCATGGCTACTCAGGGCCTTACCTCGAGGCAAGGACTCACGTTGAGATTCCCTTTAGCTCCAGAGCATGGCAAGATGAGCCCCACCCCGGCCATGGAAGCACCCTGTGTAGCCAGAGAAAGCTCATTTTCTTCCCAGACCCATGCCTACAGCGGCCAGAGGCCTGACAACAGCAGAGCATTTCAGGGCGCTTCAAGGGAGCGTGAACGGGGCTTTGCAAATGAAAAAGCAAGGCTAGTACCGTCGCGCCCCCATTTCCATGGGCACACGCAGCATACCTCCCTGTGGTTTCTGAGCAGTCAAAAGAGACACAGAGCACACACTTCGTCCTTCCCCGAATCAGCTTCTCGAGGCAGGGTGTTCTGCATGTAGTGAACGGCCTCAACCAAGGCGCGCCCTAGCTAGGCCTCTGGGCCCGTGCCTCTTCAGAAGCCTGCAGTGCTACAGGAAAAACTGTGCTTTAGTGGCAATAGGAACGCAAGCCGACTTTCTCCTGGAGGCAGCGTGACTTCAGGTAGGAGGTCCTGGTTGGAAGGCGAAGCCTAGTGTTTTTTTCAGTGCAGCTCAGAGTAGGGAATGAGTGCGACTTCCACGGCATGTTGGAACCTGCTAGAACCGTGCTCGTGAACCTGTGGTAGTGCTGGGGGAATCAAGCTGTCCCAAGAAAGAGTGTACTGTTTTGCCCCTCACTCGGCATACACAGTGTGAGTCCGAAGGCCTACCGGCCTGGATGTTGTTTAGTAGGGCCAGGGGAGCCTGGGGGTACTCCGTGTTCTTGCAGGGCATAGGGTTTCCAGGCGAGGCACCTAGGTGTCCCGAAAAGCGTACTGGCGTTCAAAGGCTGCAGAGGAGCGCCTGCGGCCTCATGGAAACTGCTGCACGCCTCCGCTTCTGCAGAGCAATTCAGGGCCTTACCTCGAGGCAAGTCTTCACGTTGAGTGTCCCGTGAGCGACACCGCATGGTAGGATGCTGACTTTCTCCTTGAGTAGAGAGACTTCAGGTAGGAGGTCCTCTAAGAATTCGAAGCAGAGTGTTTTCTCATGGCAGCTCAAACGAGGGCAATGTCGAAGACTTCCAGGGCATGTTGGACTGCCTAGAAATGTGGTTCTGATGCTGTTCGAGTGCTCTAGAAATGTAGCTCTCCTGAAGTAACGTGCAGTGTGTTGCCCATCCCTCGGCAGACACGGAGGGCCTCCGAGGGACCTATGGGCCTCGATGTTGCTCAGTAGGCCCACAGGGGTGTGGAGGTACTCAGTGATCTTGGAACGAAAAGGATGCTCACCCGAGGGGCCTAGGAGTTCTCCAAGGCTACCTTCTTTCAAATAAAGCAGAACAGCGACTAAGAGCTCATGGAGAGAGCTGCATGCCTCCCGTTCTGCATGGCTACTCAGGGCCTTACCTCGAGGCAAGGACTCACGTTGAGATTCCCTTTAGCTCCAGAGCATGGCAAGATGAGCCCCACTCCGGCCATGGAAGCACCCTGTGTAGCCAGAGAAAGCTCATTTTCTTCCCAGACCCATGCCTACAGCGGCCAGAGGCCAGTCAACAGCAGAGCATTTCAGGGAGCTTCAAGGCAGCACGCGTGGAGCTTTGCAAATGGAAAAGCAAGGCTAGTACCATCGCGCCCCCATTTCCATGGGCACACGCAGCATACCTCCCTGTGGTTTCTGACAAGTCAAAAGAGACACAGAGCACACACTGGTTCCTTCCCTGAATCAACTTCTCGAGGCAGGGTGTTCTGCATCTAGTGAACGGCCTCAGCCAAGGCACGCCCTAGCTAGGCCTCTGGGCCCGTGCCTCTTCAGAAGCCTGCAGTGCTACAGGAAAAACTGTGCTTCAGTTGCAATAGGCAAGCACTCCGCCTTTCTCCGGGAGGCAGGGTGACTTCAGGTACGAGGTCCAGGATGGAAGGCGAAGCCGAGGGTTTCTCTCAGTGCAGCTCAGACTAGGGAAAGAGTGTGACTTCCACGGCATGTTGGACCTTGCTAGAACGGGGCTCGTGATCCTGTGCGAGTGCTGGGTAAATCAAGAAGTCCCAAGAAAGAGTGCAGTGTGTTGCCCATCCCTCGGCAGACACGGAGGGCCTCCGAGGGACCTATGGGCCTCGATGTTGCTCAGTAGGCCCACAGCTGTGTGGAGGTACTCAGTGATCTTGGAACGAAAATGATGCTCACCCGAGGGGCCTAGGAGTTCTCAAATGCTACCTTCTTTCAAATAAAGCAGAACAGCGACTAAGAGCTCATGGAGAGAGCTGCATGCCTCCCTTCCTGCATGGCTACTCAGGGCCTTACCTCGAGGCAAGGACTCACGTTGAGATTCCCTTTAGCTCTAGAGCATGGCAAGATGAGCCCCACCCCGGCCATGGAAGCACCCTGTGTAGCCAGAGAAAGCTCATTTTCTTCCCAGACCCATGCCTACAGCGGCCAGAGGCCTGACAACAGCAGAGCATTTCAGGGCGCTTCAAGGGAGCGTGAACGGGGCTTTGCAAATGAAAAAGCAAGGCTAGTACCGTCGCGCCCCCATTTCCATGGGCACACGCAGCATACCTCCCTGTGGTTTCTGAGCAGTCAAAAGAGACACAGAGCACACACTTCGTCCTTCCCCGAATCAGCTTCTCGAGGCAGGGTGTTCTGCATGTAGTGAACGGCCTCAACCAAGGCGCGCCCTAGCTAGGCCTCTGGGCCCGTGCCTCTTCAGAAGCCTGCAGTGCTACAGGAAAAACTGTGCTTTAGTGGCAATAGGAACGCAAGCCGACTTTCTCCTGGAGGCAGCGTGACTTCAGGTAGGAGGTCCTGGTTGGAAGGCGAAGCCTAGTGTTTTTTTCAGTGCAGCTCAGAGTAGGGAATGAGTGCGACTTCCACGGCATGTTGGAACCTGCTAGAACCGTGCTCGTGAACCTGTGGTAGTGCTGGGGGAATCAAGCTGTCCCAGGAAAGAGTGTACTGTTTTGCCCCTCACTCGGCATACACAGTGTGAGTCCGAAGGCCTACCGGCCTGGATGTTGTTTAGTAGGGCCAGGGGAGCCTGGGGGTACTCCGTGTTCTTGCAGGGCATAGGGTTTCCAGGCGAGGCACCTAGGTGTCCCGAAAAGCGTACTGGCGTTCAAAGGCTGCAGAGGAGCGCCTGCGGCCTCATGGAAACTGCTGCACGCCTCCGCTTCTGCAGAGCAATTCAGGGCCTTACCTCGAGGCAAGTCTTCACGTTGAGTGTCCCGTGAGCGACACCGCATGGTAGGATGCTGACTTTCTCCTTGAGTAGAGAGACTTCAGGTAGGAGGTCCTCTAAGAATTCGAAGCAGAGTGTTTTCTCATGGCAGCTCTAACGGGGGCAATGTCGAAGACTACCAGGGCATGTTGGACTGCCTAGAAATGTGGTTCTGATGCTGTTCGAGTGCTCTAGAAATGTAGCTCTCCTGAAGTAACGTGCAGTGTGTTGCCCATCCCTCGGCAGACACGGAGGGCCTCCGAGGGACCTATGGGCCTCGATGTTGCTCAGTAGGCCCACAGGGGTGTGGAGGTACTCAGTGATCTTGGAACGAAAAGGATGCTCACCCGAGGGGCCTAGGAGTTCTCCAAGGCTACCTTCTTTCAAATAAAGCAGAACAGCGACTAAGAGCTCATGGAGAGAGCTGCATGCCTCCCGTTCTGCATGGCTACTCAGGGCCTTACCTCGAGGCAAGGACTCACGTTGAGATTCCCTTTAGCTCCAGAGCATGGCAAGATGAGCCCCACTCCGGCCATGGAAGCACCCTGTGTAGCCAGAGAAAGCTCATTTTCTTCCCAGACCCATGCCTACAGCGGCCAGAGGCCAGTCAACAGCAGAGCATTTCAGGGAGCTTCAAGGCAGCACGCGTGGAGCTTTGCAAATGGAAAAGCAAGGCTAGTACCATCGCGCCCCCATTTCCATGGGCACACGCAGCATACCTCCCTGTGGTTTCTGACAAGTCAAAAGAGACACAGAGCACACACTGGTTCCTTCCCTGAATCAACTTCTCGAGGCAGGGTGTTCTGCATCTAGTGAACGGCCTCAGCCAAGGCACGCCCTAGCTAGGCCTCTGGGCCCGTGCCTCTTCAGAAGCCTGCAGTGCTACAGGAAAAACTGTGCTTCAGTTGCAATAGGCAAGCACTCCGCCTTTCTCCGGGAGGCAGGGTGACTTCAGGTACGAGGTCCAGGATGGAAGGCGAAGCCGAGGGTTTCTCTCAGTGCAGCTCAGACTAGGGAAAGAGTGTGACTTCCACGGCATGTTGGACCTTGCTAGAACGGGGCTCGTGATCCTGTGCGAGTGCTGGGTAAATCAAGAAGTCCCAAGAAAGAGTGCAGTGTGTTGCCCATCTCTCGGCAGACACGGAGGGCCTCCGAGGGACCTATGGGCCTCGATGTTGCTCAGTAGGCCCACAGCGGTGTGGAGGTACTCAGTGATCTTGGAAAGAAAATGATGCTCACCCGAGGGGCCTAGGAGTTCTCAAATGCTACCTTCTTTCAAATAAAGCAGAACAGCGACTAAGAGCTCACGGAGAGAGCTGCATGCCTCCCTTCCTGCATGGCTACTCAGGGCCTTACCTCGAGGCAAGGACTCACGTTGAGATTCCCTTTAGCTCCAGAGCATGGCAAGATGAGCCCCACCCCGGCCATGGAAGCACCCTGTGTAGCCAGAGAAAGCTCATTTTCTTCCCAGACCCATGCCTACAGCGGCCAGAGGCCTGACAACAGCAGAGCATTTCAGGGCGCTTCAAGGGAGCGTGAACGGGGCTTTGCAAATGAAAAAGCAAGGCTAGTACCGTCGCGCCCCCATTTCCATGGGCACACGCAGCATACCTCCCTGTGGTTTCTGAGCAGTCAAAAGAGACACAGAGCACACACTTCGTCCTTCCCCGAATCAGCTTCTCGAGGCAGGGTGTTCTGCATGTAGTGAACGGCCTCAACCAAGGCGCGCCCTAGCTAGGCCTCTGGGCCCGTGCCTCTTCAGAAGCCTGCAGTGCTACAGGAAAAACTGTGCTTTAGTGGCAATAGGAACGCAAGCCGACTTTCTCCTGGAGGCAGCGTGACTTCAGGTAGGAGGTCCTGGTTGGAAGGCGAAGCCTAGTGTTTTTTTCAGTGCAGCTCAGAGTAGGGAATGAGTGCGACTTCCACGGCATGTTGGAACCTGCTAGAACCGTGCTCGTGAACCTGTGGTAGTGCTGGGGGAATCAAGCTGTCCCAAGAAAGAGTGTACTGTTTTGCCCCTCACTCGGCATACACAGTGTGAGTCCGAAGGCCTACCGGCCTGGATGTTGTTTAGTAGGGCCAGGGGAGCCTGGGGGTACTCCGTGTTCTTGCAGGGCATAGGGTTTCCAGGCGAGGCACCTAGGTGTCCCGAAAAGCGTACTGGCGTTCAAAGGCTGCAGAGGAGCGCCTGCGGCCTCATGGAAACTGCTGCACGCCTCCGCTTCTGCAGAGCAATTCAGGGCCTTACCTCGAGGCAAGTCTTCACGTTGAGTGTCCCGTGAGCGACACCGCATGGTAGGATGCTGACTTTCTCCTTGAGTAGAGAGACTTCAGGTAGGAGGTCCTCTAAGAATTCGAAGCAGAGTGTTTTCTCATGGCAGCTCTAACGGGGGCAATGTCGAAGACTACCAGGGCATGTTGGACTGCCTAGAAATGTGGTTCTGATGCTGTTCGAGTGCTCTAGAAATGTAGCTCTCCTGAAGTAACGTGCAGTGTGTTGCCCATCCCTCGGCAGACACGGAGGGCCTCCGAGGGACCTATGGGCCTCGATGTTGCTCAGTAGGCCCACAGGGGTGTGGAGGTACTCAGTGATCTTGGAACGAAAAGGATGCTCACCCGAGGGGCCTAGGAGTTCTCCAAGGCTACCTTCTTTCAAATAAAGCAGAACAGCGACTAAGAGCTCATGGAGAGAGCTGCATGCCTCCCGTTCTGCATGGCTACTCAGGGCCTTACCTCGAGGCAAGGACTCACGTTGAGATTCCCTTTAGCTCCAGAGCATGGCAAGATGAGCCCCACTCCGGCCATGGAAGCACCCTGTGTAGCCAGAGAAAGCTCATTTTCTTCCCAGACCCATGCCTACAGCGGCCAGAGGCCAGTCAACAGCAGAGCATTTCAGGGAGCTTCAAGGCAGCACGCGTGGAGCTTTGCAAATGGAAAAGCAAGGCTAGTACCATCGCGCCCCCATTTCCATGGGCACACGCAGCATACCTCCCTGTGGTTTCTGAGCAGTCAAAAGAGACACAGAGCACACACTTCGTCCTTCCCCGAATCAGCATCTCGAGGCAGGGTGTTCTGCATCTAGTGAACGGCCTCAGCCAAGGCACGCCCTTGCTAGGCCTCTGGGCCCGTGCCTCTTCAGAAGCCTGCAGTGCTACAGGAAAAACTGTGCTTCAGTTGCAATAGGCAAGCACTCCGCCTTTCTCCGGGAGGCAGGGTGACTTCAGGTACGAGGTCCAGGATGGAAGGCGAAGCCGAGGGTTTCTCTCAGTGCAGCTCAGACTAGGGAAAGAGTGTGACTTCCACGGCATGTTGGACCTTGCTAGAACGGGGCTCGTGATCCTGTGCGAGTGCTGGGTAAATCAAGAAGTCCCAAGAAAGAGTGCAGTGTGTTGCCCATCCCTCGGCAGACACGGAGGGCCTCCGAGGGACCTATGGGCCTCGATGTTGCTCAGTAGGCCCACAGCGGTGTGGAGGTACTCAGTGATCTTGGAACGAAAATGATGCTCACCCGAGGGGCCTAGGAGTTCTCAAATGCTACCTTCTTTCAAATAAAGCAGAACAGCGACTAAGAGCTCATGGAGAGAGCTGCATGCCTCCCGTTCTGCATGGCTACTCAGGGCCTTACCTCGAGGCAAGGACTCACGTTGAGATTCCCTTTAGCTCCAGAGCATGGCAAGATGAGCCCCACCCCGGCCATGGAAGCACCCTGTGTAGCCAGAGAAAGCTCATTTTCTTCCCAGACCCATGCCTACAGCGGCCAGAGGCCTGACAACAGCAGAGCATTTCAGGGCGCTTCAAGGGAGCGTGAACGGGGCTTTGCAAATGAAAAAGCAAGGCTAGTACCGTCGCGCCCCCATTTCCATGGGCACACGCAGCATACCTCCCTGTGGTTTCTGAGCAGTCAAAAGAGACACAGAGCACACACTTCGTCCTTCCCCGAATCAGCTTCTCGAGGCAGGGTGTTCTGCATGTAGTGAACGGCCTCAACCAAGGCGCGCCCTAGCTAGGCCTCTGGGCCCGTGCCTCTTCAGAAGCCTGCAGTGCTACAGGAAAAACTGTGCTTTAGTGGCAATAGGAACGCAAGCCGACTTTCTCCTGGAGGCAGCGTGACTTCAGGTAGGAGGTCCTGGTTGGAAGGCGAAGCCTAGTGTTTTTTTCAGTGCAGCTCAGAGTAGGGAATGAGTGCGACTTCCACGGCATGTTGGAACCTGCTAGAACCGTGCTCGTGAACCTGTGGTAGTGCTGGGGGAATCAAGCTGTCCCAAGAAAGAGTGTACTGTTTTGCCCCTCACTCGGCATACACAGTGTGAGTCCGAAGGCCTACCGGCCTGGATGTTGTTTAGTAGGGCCAGGGGAGCCTGGGGGTACTCCGTGTTCTTGCAGGGCATAGGGTTTCCAGGCGAGGCACCTAGGTGTCCCGAAAAGCGTACTGGCGTTCAAAGGCTGCAGAGGAGCGCCTGCGGCCTCATGGAAACTGCTGCACGCCTCCGCTTCTGCAGAGCAATTCAGGGCCTTACCTCGAGGCAAGTCTTCACGTTGAGTGTCCCGTGAGCGACACCGCATGGTAGGATGCTGACTTTCTCCTTGAGTAGAGAGACTTCAGGTACGAGGTCCTCTAAGAATTCGAAGCAGAGTGTTTTCTCATGGCAGCTCAAACGAGGGCAATGTCGAAGACTTCCAGGGCATGTTGGACTGCCTAGAAATGTGGTTCTGATGCTGTTCGAGTGCTCTAGAAATGTAGCTCTCCTGAAGTAACGTGCAGTGTGTTGCCCATCCCTCGGCAGACACGGAGGGCCTCCGAGGGACCTATGGGCCTCGATGTTGCTCAGTAGGCCCACAGGGGTGTGGAGGTACTCAGTGATCTTGGAACGAAAAGGATGCTCACCCGAGGGGCCTAGGAGTTCTCCAAGGCTACCTTCTTTCAAATAAAGCAGAACAGCGACTAAGAGCTCATGGAGAGAGCTGCATGCCTCCCGTTCTGCATGGCTACTCAGGGCCTTACCTCGAGGCAAGGACTCACGTTGAGATTCCCTTTAGCTCCAGAGCATGGCAAGATGAGCCCCACTCCGGCCATGGAAGCACCCTGTGTAGCCAGAGAAAGCTCATTTTCTTCCCAGACCCATGCCTACAGCGGCCAGAGGCCAGTCAACAGCAGAGCATTTCAGGGAGCTTCAAGGCAGCACGCGTGGAGCTTTGCAAATGGAAAAGCAAGGCTAGTACCATCGCGCCCCCATTTCCATGGGCACACGCAGCATACCTCCCTGTGGTTTCTGAGCAGTCAAAAGAGACACAGAGCACACACTTCGTCCTTCCCCGAATCATCATCTCGAGGCAGGGTGTTCTGCATCTAGTGAACGGCCTCAGCCAAGGCACGCCCTTGCTAGGCCTCTGGGCCCGTGCCTCTTCAGAAGCCTGCAGTGCTACAGGAAAAACTGTGCTTCAGTTGCAATAGGCAAGCACTCCGCCTTTCTCCGGGAGGCAGGGTGACTTCAGGTACGAGGTCCAGGATGGAAGGCGAAGCCGAGGGTTTCTCTCAGTGCAGCTCAGACTAGGGAAAGAGTGTGACTTCCACGGCATGTTGGACCTTGCTAGAACGGGGCTCGTGATCCTGTGCGAGTGCTGGGTAAATCAAGAAGTCCCAAGAAAGAGTGCAGTGTGTTGCCCATCCCTCGGCAGACACGGAGGGCCTCCGAGGGACCTATGGGCCTCGATGTTGCTCAGTAGGCCCACAGCGGTGTGGAGGTACTCAGTGATCTTGGAACGAAAATGATGCTCACCCGAGGGGCCTAGGAGTTCTCAAATGCTACCTTCTTTCAAATAAAGCAGAACAGCGACTAAGAGCTCATGGAGAGAGCTGCATGCCTCCCGTTCTGCATGGCTACTCAGGGCCTTACCTCGAGGCAAGGACTCACGTTGAGATTCCCTTTAGCTCCAGAGCATGGCAAGATGAGCCCCACCCCGGCCATGGAAGCACCCTGTGTAGCCAGAGAAAGCTCATTTTCTTCCCAGACCCATGCCTACAGCGGCCAGAGGCCTGACAACAGCAGAGCATTTCAGGGCGCTTCAAGGGAGCGTGAACGGGGCTTTGCAAATGAAAAAGCAAGGCTAGTACCGTCGCGCCCCCATTTCCATGGGCACACGCAGCATACCTCCCTGTGGTTTCTGAGCAGTCAAAAGAGACACAGAGCACACACTTCGTCCTTCCCCGAATCAGCTTCTCGAGGCAGGGTGTTCTGCATGTAGTGAACGGCCTCAACCAAGGCGCGCCCTAGCTAGGCCTCTGGGCCCGTGCCTCTTCAGAAGCCTGCAGTGCTACAGGAAAAACTGTGCTTTAGTGGCAATAGGAACGCAAGCCGACTTTCTCCTGGAGGCAGCGTGACTTCAGGTAGGAGGTCCTGGTTGGAAGGCGAAGCCTAGTGTTTTTTTCAGTGCAGCTCAGAGTAGGGAATGAGTGCGACTTCCACGGCATGTTGGAACCTGCTAGAACCGTGCTCGTGAACCTGTGGTAGTGCTGGGGGAATCAAGCTGTCCCAAGAAAGAGTGTACTGTTTTGCCCCTCACTCGGCATACACAGTGTGAGTCCGAAGGCCTACCGGCCTGGATGTTGTTTAGTAGGGCCAGGGGAGCCTGGGGATACTCCGTGTTCTTGCAGGGCATAGGGTTTCCAGGCGAGGCACCTAGGTGTCCCGAAAAGCGTACTGGCGTTCAAAGGCTGCAGAGGAGCGCCTGCGGCCTCATGGAAACTGCTGCACGCCTCCGCTTCTGCAGAGCAATTCAGGGCCTTACCTCGAGGCAAGTCTTCACGTTGAGTGTCCCGTGAGCGACACCGCATGGTAGGATGCTGACTTTCTCCTTGAGTAGAGAGACTTCAGGTACGAGGTCCTCTAAGAATTCGAAGCAGAGTGTTTTCTCATGGCAGCTCTAACGGGGGCAATGTCGAAGACTACCAGGGCATGTTGGACTGCCTAGAAATGTGGTTCTGATGCTGTTCGAGTGCTCTAGAAATGTAGCTCTCCTGAAGTAACGTGCAGTGTGTTGCCCATCCCTCGGCAGACACGGAGGGCCTCCGAGGGACCTATGGGCCTCGATGTTGCTCAGTAGGCCCACAGGGGTGTGGAGGTACTCAGTGATCTTGGAACGAAAAGGATGCTCACCCGAGGGGCCTAGGAGTTCTCCAAGGCTACCTTCTTTCAAATAAAGCAGAACAGCGACTAAGAGCTCATGGAGAGAGCTGCATGCCTCCCGTTCTGCATGGCTACTCAGGGCCTTACCTCGAGGCAAGGACTCACGTTGAGATTCCCTTTAGCTCCAGAGCATGGCAAGATGAGCCCCACTCCGGCCATGGAAGCACCCTGTGTAGCCAGAGAAAGCTCATTTTCTTCCCAGACCCATGCCTACAGCGGCCAGAGGCCAGTCAACAGCAGAGCATTTCAGGGAGCTTCAAGGCAGCACGCGTGGAGCTTTGCAAATGGAAAAACAAGGCTAGTACCATCGCGCCCCCATTTCCATGGGCACACGCAGCATACCTCCCTGTGGTTTCTGACAAGTCAAAAGAGACACAGAGCACACACTGGTTCCTTCCCCGAATCAACTTCTCGAGGCAGGGTGTTCTGCATCTAGTGAACGGCCTCAGCCAAGGCACGCCCTAGCTAGGCCTCTGGGCCCGTGCCTCTTCAGAAGCCTGCAGTGCTACAGGAAAAACTGTGCTTCAGTTGCAATAGGCAAGCACTCCGCCTTTCTCCGGGAGGCAGGGTGACTTCAGGTACGAGGTCCAGGATGGAAGGCGAAGCCGAGGGTTTCTCTCAGTGCAGCTCAGACTAGGGAAAGAGTGTGACTTCCACGGCATGTTGGACCTTGCTAGAACGGGGCTCGTGATCCTGTGCGAGTGCTGGGTAAATCAAGAAGTCCCAAGAAAGAGTGCAGTGTGTTGCCCATCCCTCGGCAGACACGGAGGGCCTCCGAGGGACCTATGGGCCTCGATGTTGCTCAGTAGGCCCACAGCGGTGTGGAGGTACTCAGTGATCTTGGAACGAAAATGATGCTCACCCGAGGGGCCTAGGAGTTCTCAAATGCTGCCTTCTTTCAAATAAAGCAGAACAGCGACTAAGAGCTCATGGAGAGAGCTGCATGCCTCCCTTCCTGCATGGCTACTCAGGGCCTTACCTCGAGGCAAGGACTCACGTTGAGATTCCCTTTAGCTCTAGAGCATGGCAAGATGAGCCCCACCCCGGCCATGGAAGCACCCTGTGTAGCCAGAGAAAGCTCATTTTCTTCCCAGACCCATGCCTACAGCGGCCAGAGGCCTGACAACAGCAGAGAATTTCAGGGCGCTTCAAGGGAGCGTGAACGGGGCTTTGCAAATGAAAGAGCAAGGCTAGTACCGTCGCGCCCCCATTTCCATGGGCACACGCAGCATACCTCCCTGTGGTTTCTGAGCAGTCAAAAGAGACACAGAGCACACACTTCGTCCTTCCCCGAATCAGCTTCTCGAGGCAGGGTGTTCTGCATGTAGTGAACGGCCTCAACCAAGGCGCGCCCTAGCTAGGCCTCTGGGCCCGTGCCTCTTCAGAAGCCTGCAGTGCTACAGGAAAAACTGTGCTTTAGTGGCAATAGGAACGCAAGCCGACTTTCTCCTGGAGGCAGCGTGACTTCAGGTAGGAGGTCCTGGTTGGAAGGCGAAGCCTAGTGTTTTTTTCAGTGCAGCTCAGAGTAGGGAATGAGTGCGACTTCCACGGCATGTTGGAACCTGCTAGAACCGTGCTCGTGAACCTGTGGTAGTGCTGGGGGAATCAAGCTGTCCCAAGAAAGAGTGTACTGTTTTGCCCCTCACTCGGCATACACAGTGTGAGTCCGAAGGCCTACCGGCCTGGATGTTGTTTAGTAGGGCCGGGGAGCCTGGGGGTACTCCGTGTTCTTGCAGGGCATAGGGTTTCCAGGCGAGGCACCTAGGTGTCCCGAAAAGCGTACTGGCGTTCAAAGGCTGCAGAGGAGCGCCTGCGGCCTCATGGAAACTGCTGCACGCCTCCGCTTCTGCAGAGCAATTCAGGGCCTTACCTCGAGGCAAGTCTTCACGTTGAGTGTCCCGTGAGCGACACCGCATGGTAGGATGCTGACTTTCTCCTTGAGTAGAGAGACTTCAGGTAGGAGGTCCTCTAAGAATTCGAAGCAGAGTGTTTTCTCATGGCAGCTCTAACGGGGGCAATGTCGAAGACTACCAGGGCATGTTGGACTGCCTAGAAATGTGGTTCTGATGCTGTTCGAGTGCTCTAGAAATGTAGCTCTCCTGAAGTAACGTGCAGTGTGTTGCCCATCCCTCGGCAGACACGGAGGGCCTCCGAGGGACCTATGGGCCTCGATGTTGCTCAGTAGGCCCACAGGGGTGTGGAGGTACTCAGTGATCTTGGAACGAAAAGGATGCTCACCCGAGGGGCCTAGGAGTTCTCCAAGGCTACCTTCTTTCAAATAAAGCAGAACAGCGACTAAGAGCTCATGGAGAGAGCTGCATGCCTCCCGTTCTGCATGGCTACTCAGGGCCTTACCTCGAGGCAAGGACTCACGTTGAGATTCCCTTTAGCTCCAGAGCATGGCAAGATGAGCCCCACTCCGGCCATGGAAGCACCCTGTGTAGCCAGAGAAAGCTCATTTTCTTCCCAGACCCATGCCTACAGCGGCCAGAGGCCAGTCAACAGCAGAGCATTTCAGGGAGCTTCAAGGCAGCACGCGTGGAGCTTTGCAAATGGAAAAGCAAGGCTAGTACCATCGCGCCCCCATTTCCATGGGCACACGCAGCATACCTCCCTGTGGTTTCTGAGCAGTCAAAAGAGACACAGAGCACACACTTCGTCCTTCCCCGAATCATCATCTCGAGGCAGGGTGTTCTGCATCTAGTGAACGGCCTCAGCCAAGGCACGCCCTTGCTAGGCCTCTGGGCCCGTGCCTCTTCAGAAGCCTGCAGTGCTACAGGAAAAACTGTGCTTCAGTTGCAATAGGCAAGCACTCCGCCTTTCTCCGGGAGGCAGGGTGACTTCAGGTACGAGGTCCAGGATGGAAGGCGAAGCCGAGGGTTTCTCTCAGTGCAGCTCAGACTAGGGAAAGAGTGTGACTTCCACGGCATGTTGGACCTTGCTAGAACGGGGCTCGTGATCCTGTGCGAGTGCTGGGTAAATCAAGAAGTCCCAAGAAAGAGTGCAGTGTGTTGCCCATCCCTCGGCAGACACGGAGGGCCTCCGAGGGACCTATGGGCCTCGATGTTGCTCAGTAGGCCCACAGCGGTGTGGAGGTACTCAGTGATCTTGGAACGAAAATGATGCTCACCCGAGGGGCCTAGGAGTTCTCAAATGCTACCTTCTTTCAAATAAAGCAGAACAGCGACTAAGAGCTCATGGAGAGAGCTGCATGCCTCCCTTCCTGCATGGCTACTCAGGGCCTTACCTCGAGGCAAGGACTCACGTTGAGATTCCCTTTAGCTCTAGAGCATGGCAAGATGAGCCCCACCCCGGCCATGGCAGCACCCTGTGTAGCCAGAGAAAGCTCATTTTCTTCCCAGACCCATGCCTACAGCGGCCAGAGGCCTGACAACAGCAGAGCACTTCAGGGCGCTTCAAGGGAGCGTGAACGGGGCTTTGCAAATGAAAAAGCAAGGCTAGTACCGTCGCGCCCCCATTTCCATGGGCACACGCAGCATACCTCCCTGTGGTTTCTGAGCAGTCAAAAGAGACACAGAGCACACACTTCGTCCTTCCCCGAATCAGCTTCTCGAGGCAGGGTGTTCTGCATGTAGTGAACGGCCTCAACCAAGGCGCGCCCTAGCTAGGCCTCTGGGCCCGTGCCTCTTCAGAAGCCTGCAGTGCTACAGGAAAAACTGTGCTTTAGTGGCAATAGGAACGCAAGCCGACTTTCTCCTGGAGGCAGCGTGACTTCAGGTAGGAGGTCCTGGTTGGAAGGCGAAGCCTAGTGTTTTTTTCAGTGCAGCTCAGAGTAGGGAATGAGTGCGACTTCCACGGCATGTTGGAACCTGCTAGAACCGTGCTCGTGAACCTGTGGTAGTGCTGGGGGAATCAAGCTGTCCCAAGAAAGAGTGTACTGTTTTGCCCCTCACTCGGCATACACAGTGTGAGTCCGAAGGCCTACCGGCCTGGATGTTGTTTAGTAGGGCCCGGGGAGCCTGGGGGTACTCCGTGTTCTTGCAGGGCATAGGGTTTCCAGGCGAGGCACCTAGGTGTCCCGAAAAGCGTACTGGCGTTCAAAGGCTGCAGAGGAGCGCCTGCGGCCTCATGGAAACTGCTGCACGCCTCCGCTTCTGCAGAGCAATTCAGGGCCTTACCTCGAGGCAAGTCTTCACGTTGAGTGTCCCGTGAGCGACACCGCATGGTAGGATGCTGACTTTCTCCTTGAGTAGAGAGACTTCAGGTAGGAGGTCCTCTAAGAATTCGAAGCAGAGTGTTTTCTCATGGCAGCTCTAACGGGGGCAATGTCGAAGACTACCAGGGCATGTTGGACTGCCTAGAAATGTGGTTCTGATGCTGTTCGAGTGCTCTAGAAATGTAGCTCTCCTGAAGTAACGTGCAGTGTGTTGCCCATCCCTCGGCAGACACGGAGGGCCTCCGAGGGACCTATGGGCCTCGATGTTGCTCAGTAGGCCCACAGGGGTGTGGAGGTACTCAGTGATCTTGGAACGAAAAGGATGCTCACCCGAGGGGCCTAGGAGTTCTCCAAGGCTACCTTCTTTCAAATAAAGCAGAACAGCGACTAAGAGCTCATGGAGAGAGCTGCATGCCTCCCGTTCTGCATGGCTACTCAGGGCCTTACCTCGAGGCAAGGACTCACGTTGAGATTCCCTTTAGCTCCAGAGCATGGCAAGATGAGCCCCACTCCGGCCATGGAAGCACCCTGTGTAGCCAGAGAAAGCTCATTTTCTTCCCAGACCCATGCCTACAGCGGCCAGAGGCCAGTCAACAGCAGAGCATTTCAGGGAGCTTCAAGGCAGCACGCGTGGAGCTTTGCAAATGGAAAAGCAAGGCTAGTACCATCGCGCCCCCATTTCCATGGGCACACGCAGCATACCTCCCTGTGGTTTCTGAGCAGTCAAAAGAGACACAGAGCACACACTTCGTCCTTCCCCGAATCATCATCTCGAGGCAGGGTGTTCTGCATCTAGTGAACGGCCTCAGCCAAGGCACGCCCTTGCTAGGCCTCTGGGCCCGTGCCTCTTCAGAAGCCTGCAGTGCTACAGGAAAAACTGTGCTTCAGTTGCAATAGGCAAGCACTCCGCCTTTCTCCGGGAGGCAGGGTGACTTCAGGTACGAGGTCCAGGATGGAAGGCGAAGCCGAGGGTTTCTCTCAGTGCAGCTCAGACTAGGGAAAGAGTGTGACTTCCACGGCATGTTGGACCTTGCTAGAACGGGGCTCGTGATCCTGTGCGAGTGCTGGGTAAATCAAGAAGTCCCAAGAAAGAGTGCAGTGTGTTGCCCATCCCTCGGCAGACACGGAGGGCCTCCGAGGGACCTATGGGCCTCGATGTTGCTCAGTAGGCCCACAGCGGTGTGGAGGTACTCAGTGATCTTGGAACGAAAATGATGCTCACCCGAGGGGCCTAGGAGTTCTCAAATGCTACCTTCTTTCAAATAAAGCAGAACAGCGACTAAGAGCTCATGGAGAGAGCTGCATGCCTCCCTTCCTGCATGGCTACTCAGGGCCTTACCTCGAGGCAAGGACTCACGTTGAGATTCCCTTTAGCTCTAGAGCATGGCAAGATGAGCCCCACCCCGGCCATGGAAGCACCCTGTGTAGCCAGAGAAAGCTCATTTTCTTCCCAGACCCATGCCTACAGCGGCCAGAGGCCTGACAACAGCAGAGAATTTCAGGGCGCTTCAAGGGAGCGTGAACGGGGCTTTGCAAATGAAAGAGCAAGGCTAGTACCGTCGCGCCCCCATTTCCATGGGCACACGCAGCATACCTCCCTGTGGTTTCTGAGCAGTCAAAAGAGACACAGAGCACACACTTCGTCCTTCCCCGAATCAGCTTCTCGAGGCAGGGTGTTCTGCATGTAGTGAACGGCCTCAACCAAGGCGCGCCCTAGCTAGGCCTCTGGGCCCGTGCCTCTTCAGAAGCCTGCAGTGCTACAGGAAAAACTGTGCTTTAGTGGCAATAGGAACGCAAGCCGACTTTCTCCTGGAGGCAGCGTGACTTCAGGTAGGAGGTCCTGGTTGGAAGGCGAAGCCTAGTGTTTTTTTCAGTGCAGCTCAGAGTAGGGAATGAGTGCGACTTCCACGGCATGTTGGAACCTGCTAGAACCGTGCTCGTGAACCTGTGGTAGTGCTGGGGGAATCAAGCTGTCCCAAGAAAGAGTGTACTGTTTTGCCCCTCACTCGGCATACACAGTGTGAGTCCGAAGGCCTACCGGCCTGGATGTTGTTTAGTAGGGCCGGGGAGCCTGGGGGTACTCCGTGTTCTTGCAGGGCATAGGGTTTCCAGGCGAGGCACCTAGGTGTCCCGAAAAGCGTACTGGCGTTCAAAGGCTGCAGAGGAGCGCCTGCGGCCTCATGGAAACTGCTGCACGCCTCCGCTTCTGCAGAGCAATTCAGGGCCTTACCTCGAGGCAAGTCTTCACGTTGAGTGTCCCGTGAGCGACACCGCATGGTAGGATGCTGACTTTCTCCTTGAGTAGAGAGACTTCAGGTAGGAGGTCCTCTAAGAATTCGAAGCAGAGTGTTTTCTCATGGCAGCTCTAACGGGGGCAATGTCGAAGACTACCAGGGCATGTTGGACTGCCTAGAAATGTGGTTCTGATGCTGTTCGAGTGCTCTAGAAATGTAGCTCTCCTGAAGTAACGTGCAGTGTGTTGCCCATCCCTCGGCAGACACGGAGGGCCTCCGAGGGACCTATGGGCCTCGATGTTGCTCAGTAGGCCCACAGGGGTGTGGAGGTACTCAGTGATCTTGGAACGAAAAGGATGCTCACCCGAGGGGCCTAGGAGTTCTCCAAGGCTACCTTCTTTCAAATAAAGCAGAACAGCGACTAAGAGCTCATGGAGAGAGCTGCATGCCTCCCGTTCTGCATGGCTACTCAGGGCCTTACCTCGAGGCAAGGACTCACGTTGAGATTCCCTTTAGCTCCAGAGCATGGCAAGATGAGCCCCACTCCGGCCATGGAAGCACCCTGTGTAGCCAGAGAAAGCTCATTTTCTTCCCAGACCCATGCCTACAGCGGCCAGAGGCCAGTCAACAGCAGAGCATTTCAGGGAGCTTCAAGGCAGCACGCGTGGAGCTTTGCAAATGGAAAAGCAAGGCTAGTACCATCGCGCCCCCATTTCCATGGGCACACGCAGCATACCTCCCTGTGGTTTCTGAGCAGTCAAAAGAGACACAGAGCACACACTTCGTCCTTCCCCGAATCATCATCTCGAGGCAGGGTGTTCTGCATCTAGTGAACGGCCTCAGCCAAGGCACGCCCTTGCTAGGCCTCTGGGCCCGTGCCTCTTCAGAAGCCTGCAGTGCTACAGGAAAAACTGTGCTTCAGTTGCAATAGGCAAGCACTCCGCCTTTCTCCGGGAGGCAGGGTGACTTCAGGTACGAGGTCCAGGATGGAAGGCGAAGCCGAGGGTTTCTCTCAGTGCAGCTCAGACTAGGGAAAGAGTGTGACTTCCACGGCATGTTGGACCTTGCTAGAACGGGGCTCGTGATCCTGTGCGAGTGCTGGGTAAATCAAGAAGTCCCAAGAAAGAGTGCAGTGTGTTGCCCATCCCTCGGCAGACACGGAGGGCCTCCGAGGGACCTATGGGCCTCGATGTTGCTCAGTAGGCCCACAGCGGTGTGGAGGTACTCAGTGATCTTGGAACGAAAATGATGCTCACCCGAGGGGCCTAGGAGTTCTCAAATGCTACCTTCTTTCAAATAAAGCAGAACAGCGACTAAGAGCTCATGGAGAGAGCTGCATGCCTCCCTTCCTGCATGGCTACTCAGGGCCTTACCTCGAGGCAAGGACTCACGTTGAGATTCCCTTTAGCTCTAGAGCATGGCAAGATGAGCCCCACCCCGGCCATGGCAGCACCCTGTGTAGCCAGAGAAAGCTCATTTTCTTCCCAGACCCATGCCTACAGCGGCCAGAGGCCTGACAACAGCAGAGCACTTCAGGGCGCTTCAAGGGAGCGTGAACGGGGCTTTGCAAATGAAAAAGCAAGGCTAGTACCGTCGCGCCCCCATTTCCATGGGCACACGCAGCATACCTCCCTGTGGTTTCTGAGCAGTCAAAAGAGACACAGAGCACACACTTCGTCCTTCCCCGAATCAGCTTCTCGAGGCAGGGTGTTCTGCATGTAGTGAACGGCCTCAACCAAGGCGCGCCCTAGCTAGGCCTCTGGGCCCGTGCCTCTTCAGAAGCCTGCAGTGCTACAGGAAAAACTGTGCTTTAGTGGCAATAGGAACGCAAGCCGACTTTCTCCTGGAGGCAGCGTGACTTCAGGTAGGAGGTCCTGGTTGGAAGGCGAAGCCTAGTGTTTTTTTCAGTGCAGCTCAGAGTAGGGAATGAGTGCGACTTCCACGGCATGTTGGAACCTGCTAGAACCGTGCTCGTGAACCTGTGGTAGTGCTGGGGGAATCAAGCTGTCCCAAGAAAGAGTGTACTGTTTTGCCCCTCACTCGGCATACACAGTGTGAGTCCGAAGGCCTACCGGCCTGGATGTTGTTTAGTAGGGCCCGGGGAGCCTGGGGGTACTCCGTGTTCTTGCAGGGCATAGGGTTTCCAGGCGAGGCACCTAGGTGTCCCGAAAAGCGTACTGGCGTTCAAAGGCTGCAGAGGAGCGCCTGCGGCCTCATGGAAACTGCTGCACGCCTCCGCTTCTGCAGAGCAATTCAGGGCCTTACCTCGAGGCAAGTCTTCACGTTGAGTGTCCCGTGAGCGACACCGCATGGTAGGATGCTGACTTTCTCCTTGAGTAGAGAGACTTCAGGTAGGAGGTCCTCTAAGAATTCGAAGCAGAGTGTTTTCTCATGGCAGCTCTAACGGGGGCAATGTCGAAGACTACCAGGGCATGTTGGACTGCCTAGAAATGTGGTTCTGATGCTGTTCGAGTGCTCTAGAAATGTAGCTCTCCTGAAGTAACGTGCAGTGTGTTGCCCATCCCTCGGCAGACACGGAGGGCCTCCGAGGGACCTATGGGCCTCGATGTTGCTCAGTAGGCCCACAGGGGTGTGGAGGTACTCAGTGATCTTGGAACGAAAAGGATGCTCACCCGAGGGGCCTAGGAGTTCTCCAAGGCTACCTTCTTTCAAATAAAGCAGAACAGCGACTAAGAGCTCATGGAGAGAGCTGCATGCCTCCCGTTCTGCATGGCTACTCAGGGCCTTACCTCGAGGCAAGGACTCACGTTGAGATTCCCTTTAGCTCCAGAGCATGGCAAGATGAGCCCCACTCCGGCCATGGAAGCACCCTGTGTAGCCAGAGAAAGCTCATTTTCTTCCCAGACCCATGCCTACAGCGGCCAGAGGCCAGTCAACAGCAGAGCATTTCAGGGAGCTTCAAGGCAGCACGCGTGGAGCTTTGCAAATGGAAAAGCAAGGCTAGTACCATCGCGCCCCCATTTCCATGGGCACACGCAGCATACCTCCCTGTGGTTTCTGAGCAGTCAAAAGAGACACAGAGCACACACTTCGTCCTTCCCCGAATCATCATCTCGAGGCAGGGTGTTCTGCATCTAGTGAACGGCCTCAGCCAAGGCACGCCCTTGCTAGGCCTCTGGGCCCGTGCCTCTTCAGAAGCCTGCAGTGCTACAGGAAAAACTGTGCTTCAGTTGCAATAGGCAAGCACTCCGCCTTTCTCCGGGAGGCAGGGTGACTTCAGGTACGAGGTCCAGGATGGAAGGCGAAGCCGAGGGTTTCTCTCAGTGCAGCTCAGACTAGGGAAAGAGTGTGACTTCCACGGCATGTTGGACCTTGCTAGAACGGGGCTCGTGATCCTGTGCGAGTGCTGGGTAAATCAAGAAGTCCCAAGAAAGAGTGCAGTGTGTTGCCCATCCCTCGGCAGACACGGAGGGCCTCCGAGGGACCTATGGGCCTCGATGTTGCTCAGTAGGCCCACAGCGGTGTGGAGGTACTCAGTGATCTTGGAACGAAAATGATGCTCACCCGAGGGGCCTAGGAGTTCTCAAATGCTACCTTCTTTCAAATAAAGCAGAACAGCGACTAAGAGCTCATGGAGAGAGCTGCATGCCTCCCTTCCTGCATGGCTACTCAGGGCCTTACCTCGAGGCAAGGACTCACGTTGAGATTCCCTTTAGCTCTAGAGCATGGCAAGATGAGCCCCACCCCGGCCATGGAAGCACCCTGTGTAGCCAGAGAAAGCTCATTTTCTTCCCAGACCCATGCCTACAGCGGCCAGAGGCCTGACAACAGCAGAGAATTTCAGGGCGCTTCAAGGGAGCGTGAACGGGGCTTTGCAAATGAAAGAGCAAGGCTAGTACCGTCGCGCCCCCATTTCCATGGGCACACGCAGCATACCTCCCTGTGGTTTCTGAGCAGTCAAAAGAGACACAGAGCACACACTTCGTCCTTCCCCGAATCAGCTTCTCGAGGCAGGGTGTTCTGCATGTAGTGAACGGCCTCAACCAAGGCGCGCCCTAGCTAGGCCTCTGGGCCCGTGCCTCTTCAGAAGCCTGCAGTGCTACAGGAAAAACTGTGCTTTAGTGGCAATAGGAACGCAAGCCGACTTTCTCCTGGAGGCAGCGTGACTTCAGGTAGGAGGTCCTGGTTGGAAGGCGAAGCCTAGTGTTTTTTTCAGTGCAGCTCAGAGTAGGGAATGAGTGCGACTTCCACGGCATGTTGGAACCTGCTAGAACCGTGCTCGTGAACCTGTGGTAGTGCTGGGGGAATCAAGCTGTCCCAAGAAAGAGTGTACTGTTTTGCCCCTCACTCGGCATACACAGTGTGAGTCCGAAGGCCTACCGGCCTGGATGTTGTTTAGTAGGGCCGGGGAGCCTGGGGGTACTCCGTGTTCTTGCAGGGCATAGGGTTTCCAGGCGAGGCACCTAGGTGTCCCGAAAAGCGTACTGGCGTTCAAAGGCTGCAGAGGAGCGCCTGCGGCCTCATGGAAACTGCTGCACGCCTCCGCTTCTGCAGAGCAATTCAGGGCCTTACCTCGAGGCAAGTCTTCAGGTTGAGTGTCCCGTGAGCGACACCGCATGGTAGGATGCTGACTTTCTCCTTGAGTAGAGAGACTTCAGGTAGGAGGTCCTCTAAGAATTCGAAGCAGAGTGTTTTCTCATGGCAGCTCTAACGGGGGCAATGTCGAAGACTACCAGGGCATGTTGGACTGCCTAGAAATGTGGTTCTGATGCTGTTCGAGTGCTCTAGAAATGTAGCTCTCCTGAAGTAACGTGCAGTGTGTTGCCCATCCCTCGGCAGACACGGAGGGCCTCCGAGGGACCTATGGGCCTCGATGTTGCTCAGTAGGCCCACAGGGGTGTGGAGGTACTCAGTGATCTTGGAACGAAAAGGATGCTCACCCGAGGGGCCTAGGAGTTCTCCAAGGCTACCTTCTTTCAAATAAAGCAGAACAGCGACTAAGAGCTCATGGAGAGAGCTGCATGCCTCCCGTTCTGCATGGCTACTCAGGGCCTTACCTCGAGGCAAGGACTCACGTTGAGATTCCCTTTAGCTCCAGAGCATGGCAAGATGAGCCCCACTCCGGCCATGGAAGCACCCTGTGTAGCCAGAGAAAGCTCATTTTCTTCCCAGACCCATGCCTACAGCGGCCAGAGGCCAGTCAACAGCAGAGCATTTCAGGGAGCTTCAAGGCAGCACGCGTGGAGCTTTGCAAATGGAAAAGCAAGGCTAGTACCATCGCGCCCCCATTTCCATGGGCACACGCAGCATACCTCCCTGTGGTTTCTGAGCAGTCAAAAGAGACACAGAGCACACACTTCGTCCTTCCCCGAATCAGCATCTCGAGGCAGGGTGTTCTGCATCTAGTGAACGGCCTCAGCCAAGGCACGCCCTTGCTAGGCCTCTGGGCCCGTGCCTCTTCAGAAGCCTGCAGTGCTACAGGAAAAACTGTGCTTCAGTTGCAATAGGCAAGCACTCCGCCTTTCTCCGGGAGGCAGGGTGACTTCAGGTACGAGGTCCAGGATGGAAGGCGAAGCCGAGGGTTTCTCTCAGTGCAGCTCAGACTAGGGAAAGAGTGTGACTTCCACGGCATGTTGGACCTTGCTAGAACGGGGCTCGTGATCCTGTGCGAGTGCTGGGTAAATCAAGAAGTCCCAAGAAAGAGTGCAGTGTGTTGCCCATCCCTCGGCAGACACGGAGGGCCTCCGAGGGACCTATGGGCCTCGATGTTGCTCAGTAGGCCCACAGCGGTGTGGAGGTACTCAGTGATCTTGGAACGAAAATGATGCTCACCCGAGGGGCCTAGGAGTTCTCAAATGCTACCTTCTTTCAAATAAAGCAGAACAGCGACTAAGAGCTCATGGAGAGAGCTGCATGCCTCCCGTTCTGCATGGCTACTCAGGGCCTTACCTCGAGGCAAGGACTCACGTTGAGATTCCCTTTAGCTCCAGAGCATGGCAAGATGAGCCCCACCCCGGCCATGGAAGCACCCTGTGTAGCCAGAGAAAGCTCATTTTCTTCCCAGACCCATGCCTACAGCGGCCAGAGGCCTGACAACAGCAGAGCATTTCAGGGCGCTTCAAGGGAGCGTGAACGGGGCTTTGCAAATGAAAAAGCAAGGCTAGTACCGTCGCGCCCCCATTTCCATGGGCACACGCAGCATACCTCCCTGTGGTTTCTGAGCAGTCAAAAGAGACACAGAGCACACACTTCGTCCTTCCCCGAATCAGCTTCTCGAGGCAGGGTGTTCTGCATGTAGTGAACGGCCTCAACCAAGGCGCGCCCTAGCTAGGCCTCTGGGCCCGTGCCTCTTCAGAAGCCTGCAGTGCTACAGGAAAAACTGTGCTTTAGTGGCAATAGGAACGCAAGCCGACTTTCTCCTGGAGGCAGCGTGACTTCAGGTAGGAGGTCCTGGTTGGAAGGCGAAGCCTAGTGTTTTTTTCAGTGCAGCTCAGAGTAGGGAATGAGTGCGACTTCCACGGCATGTTGGAACCTGCTAGAACCGTGCTCGTGAACCTGTGGTAGTGCTGGGGGAATCAAGCTGTCCCAAGAAAGAGTGTACTGTTTTGCCCCTCACTCGGCATACACAGTGTGAGTCCGAAGGCCTACCGGCCTGGATGTTGTTTAGTAGGGCCGGGGAGCCTGGGGGTACTCCGTGTTCTTGCAGGGCATAGGGTTTCCAGGCGAGGCACCTAGGTGTCCCGAAAAGCGTACTGGCGTTCAAAGGCTGCAGAGGAGCGCCTGCGGCCTCATGGAAACTGCTGCACGCCTCCGCTTCTGCAGAGCAATTCAGGGCCTTACCTCGAGGCAAGTCTTCACGTTGAGTGTCCCGTGAGCGACACCGCATGGTAGGATGCTGACTTTCTCCTTGAGTAGAGAGACTTCAGGTACGAGGTCCTCTAAGAATTCGAAGCAGAGTGTTTTCTCATGGCAGCTCAAACGAGGGCAATGTCGAAGACTTCCAGGGCATGTTGGACTGCCTAGAAATGTGGTTCTGATGCTGTTCGAGTGCTCTAGAAATGTAGCTCTCCTGAAGTAACGTGCAGTGTGTTGCCCATCCCTCGGCAGACACGGAGGGCCTCCGAGGGACCTATGGGCCTCGATGTTGCTCAGTAGGCCCACAGGGGTGTGGAGGTACTCAGTGATCTTGGAACGAAAAGGATGCTCACCCGAGGGGCCTAGGAGTTCTCCAAGGCTACCTTCTTTCAAATAAAGCAGAACAGCGACTAAGAGCTCATGGAGAGAGCTGCATGCCTCCCGTTCTGCATGGCTACTCAGGGCCTTACCTCGAGGCAAGGACTCACGTTGAGATTCCCTTTAGCTCCAGAGCATGGCAAGATGAGCCCCACTCCGGCCATGGAAGCACCCTGTGTAGCCAGAGAAAGCTCATTTTCTTCCCAGACCCATGCCTACAGCGGCCAGAGGCCAGTCAACAGCAGAGCATTTCAGGGAGCTTCAAGGCAGCACGCGTGGAGCTTTGCAAATGGAAAAGCAAGGCTAGTACCATCGCGCCCCCATTTCCATGGGCACACGCAGCATACCTCCCTGTGGTTTCTGAGCAGTCAAAAGAGACACAGAGCACACACTTCGTCCTTCCCCGAATCATCATCTCGAGGCAGGGTGTTCTGCATCTAGTGAACGGCCTCAGCCAAGGCACGCCCTTGCTAGGCCTCTGGGCCCGTGCCTCTTCAGAAGCCTGCAGTGCTACAGGAAAAACTGTGCTTCAGTTGCAATAGGCAAGCACTCCGCCTTTCTCCGGGAGGCAGGGTGACTTCAGGTACGAGGTCCAGGATGGAAGGCGAAGCCGAGGGTTTCTCTCAGTGCAGCTCAGACTAGGGAAAGAGTGTGACTTCCACGGCATGTTGGACCTTGCTAGAACGGGGCTCGTGATCCTGTGCGAGTGCTGGGTAAATCAAGAAGTCCCAAGAAAGAGTGCAGTGTGTTGCCCATCCCTCGGCAGACACGGAGGGCCTCCGAGGGACCTATGGGCCTCGATGTTGCTCAGTAGGCCCACAGCGGTGTGGAGGTACTCAGTGATCTTGGAACGAAAATGATGCTCACCCGAGGGGCCTAGGAGTTCTCAAATGCTACCTTCTTTCAAATAAAGCAGAACAGCGACTAAGAGCTCATGGAGAGAGCTGCATGCCTCCCGTTCTGCATGGCTACTCAGGGCCTTACCTCGAGGCAAGGACTCACGTTGAGATTCCCTTTAGCTCCAGAGCATGGCAAGATGAGCCCCACCCCGGCCATGGAAGCACCCTGTGTAGCCAGAGAAAGCTCATTTTCTTCCCAGACCCATGCCTACAGCGGCCAGAGGCCTGACAACAGCAGAGCATTTCAGGGCGCTTCAAGGGAGCGTGAACGGGGCTTTGCAAATGAAAGAGCAAGGCTAGTACCGTCGCGCCCCCATTTCCATGGGCACACGCAGCATACCTCCCTGTGGTTTCTGAGCAGTCAAAAGAGACACAGAGCACACACTTCGTCCTTCCCCGAATCAGCTTCTCGAGGCAGGGTGTTCTGCATGTAGTGAACGGCCTCAACCAAGGCGCGCCCTAGCTAGGCCTCTGGGCCCGTGCCTCTTCAGAAGCCTGCAGTGCTACAGGAAAAACTGTGCTTTAGTGGCAATAGGAACGCAAGCCGACTTTCTCCTGGAGGCAGCGTGACTTCAGGTAGGAGGTCCTGGTTGGAAGGCGAAGCCTAGTGTTTTTTTCAGTGCAGCTCAGAGTAGGGAATGAGTGCGACTTCCACGGCATGTTGGAACCTGCTAGAACCGTGCTCGTGAACCTGTGGTAGTGCTGGGGGAATCAAGCTGTCCCAAGAAAGAGTGTACTGTTTTGCCCCTCACTCGGCATACACAGTGTGAGTCCGAAGGCCTACCGGCCTGGATGTTGTTTAGTAGGGCCAGGGGAGCCTGGGGATACTCCGTGTTCTTGCAGGGCATAGGGTTTCCAGGCGAGGCACCTAGGTGTCCCGAAAAGCGTACTGGCGTTCAAAGGCTGCAGAGGAGCGCCTGCGGCCTCATGGAAACTGCTGCACGCCTCCGCTTCTGCAGAGCAATTCAGGGCCTTACCTCGAGGCAAGTCTTCACGTTGAGTGTCCCGTGAGCGACACCGCATGGTAGGATGCTGACTTTCTCCTTGAGTAGAGAGACTTCAGGTAGGAGGTCCTCTAAGAATTCGAAGCAGAGTGTTTTCTCATGGCAGCTCTAACGGGGGCAATGTCGAAGACTACCAGGGCATGTTGGACTGCCTAGAAATGTGGTTCTGATGCTGTTCGAGTGCTCTAGAAATGTAGCTCTCCTGAAGTAACGTGCAGTGTGTTGCCCATCCCTCGGCAGACACGGAGGGCCTCCGAGGGACCTATGGGCCTCGATGTTGCTCAGTAGGCCCACAGGGGTGTGGAGGTACTCAGTGATCTTGGAACGAAAAGGATGCTCACCCGAGGGGCCTAGGAGTTCTCCAAGGCTACCTTCTTTCAAATAAAGCAGAACAGCGACTAAGAGCTCATGGAGAGAGCTGCATGCCTCCCGTTCTGCATGGCTACTCAGGGCCTTACCTCGAGGCAAGGACTCACGTTGAGATTCCCTTTAGCTCCAGAGCATGGCAAGATGAGCCCCACTCCGGCCATGGAAGCACCCTGTGTAGCCAGAGAAAGCTCATTTTCTTCCCAGACCCATGCCTACAGCGGCCAGAGGCCAGTCAACAGCAGAGCATTTCAGGGAGCTTCAAGGCAGCACGCGTGGAGCTTTGCAAATGGAAAAACAAGGCTAGTACCATCGCGCCCCCATTTCCATGGGCACACGCAGCATACCTCCCTGTGGTTTCTGACAAGTCAAAAGAGACACAGAGCACACACTGGTTCCTTCCCCGAATCAACTTCTCGAGGCAGGGTGTTCTGCATCTAGTGAACGGCCTCAGCCAAGGCACGCCCTAGCTAGGCCTCTGGGCCCGTGCCTCTTCAGAAGCCTGCAGTGCTACAGGAAAAACTGTGCTTCAGTTGCAATAGGCAAGCACTCCGCCTTTCTCCGGGAGGCAGGGTGACTTCAGGTACGAGGTCCAGGATGGAAGGCGAAGCCGAGGGTTTCTCTCAGTGCAGCTCAGACTAGGGAAAGAGTGTGACTTCCACGGCATGTTGGACCTTGCTAGAACGGGGCTCGTGATCCTGTGCGAGTGCTGGGTAAATCAAGAAGTCCCAAGAAAGAGTGCAGTGTGTTGCCCATCCCTCGGCAGACACGGAGGGCCTCCGAGGGACCTATGGGCCTCGATGTTGCTCAGTAGGCCCACAGGGGTGTGGAGGTACTCAGTGATCTTGGAACGAAAATGATGCTCACCCGAGGGGCCTAGGAGTTCTCAAATGCTGCCTTCTTTCAAATAAAGCAGAACAGCGACTAAGAGCTCATGGAGAGAGCTGCATGCCTCCCTTCCTGCATGGCTACTCAGGGCCTTACCTCGAGGCAAGGACTCACGTTGAGATTCCCTTTAGCTCTAGAGCATGGCAAGATGAGCCCCACCCCGGCCATGGAAGCACCCTGTGTAGCCAGAGAAAGCTCATTTTCTTCCCAGACCCATGCCTACAGCGGCCAGAGGCCTGACAACAGCAGAGAATTTCAGGGCGCTTCAAGGGAGCGTGAACGGGGCTTTGCAAATGAAAGAGCAAGGCTAGTACCGTCGCGCCCCCATTTCCATGGGCACACGCAGCATACCTCCCTGTGGTTTCTGAGCAGTCAAAAGAGACACAGAGCACACACTTCGTCCTTCCCCGAATCAGCTTCTCGAGGCAGGGTGTTCTGCATGTAGTGAACGGCCTCAACCAAGGCGCGCCCTAGCTAGGCCTCTGGGCCCGTGCCTCTTCAGAAGCCTGCAGTGCTACAGGAAAAACTGTGCTTTAGTGGCAATAGGAACGCAAGCCGACTTTCTCCTGGAGGCAGCGTGACTTCAGGTAGGAGGTCCTGGTTGGAAGGCGAAGCCTAGTGTTTTTTTCAGTGCAGCTCAGAGTAGGGAATGAGTGCGACTTCCACGGCATGTTGGAACCTGCTAGAACCGTGCTCGTGAACCTGTGGTAGTGCTGGGGGAATCAAGCTGTCCCAAGAAAGAGTGTACTGTTTTGCCCCTCACTCGGCATACACAGTGTGAGTCCGAAGGCCTACCGGCCTGGATGTTGTTTAGTAGGGCCGGGGAGCCTGGGGGTACTCCGTGTTCTTGCAGGGCATAGGGTTTCCAGGCGAGGCACCTAGGTGTCCCGAAAAGCGTACTGGCGTTCAAAGGCTGCAGAGGAGCGCCTGCGGCCTCATGGAAACTGCTGCACGCCTCCGCTTCTGCAGAGCAATTCAGGGCCTTACCTCGAGGCAAGTCTTCACGTTGAGTGTCCCGTGAGCGACACCGCATGGTAGGATGCTGACTTTCTCCTTGAGTAGAGAGACTTCAGGTAGGAGGTCCTCTAAGAATTCGAAGCAGAGTGTTTTCTCATGGCAGCTCTAACGGGGGCAATGTCGAAGACTACCAGGGCATGTTGGACTGCCTAGAAATGTGGTTCTGATGCTGTTCGAGTGCTCTAGAAATGTAGCTCTCCTGAAGTAACGTGCAGTGTGTTGCCCATCCCTCGGCAGACACGGAGGGCCTCCGAGGGACCTATGGGCCTCGATGTTGCTCAGTAGGCCCACAGGGGTGTGGAGGTACTCAGTGATCTTGGAACGAAAAGGATGCTCACCCGAGGGGCCTAGGAGTTCTCCAAGGCTACCTTCTTTCAAATAAAGCAGAACAGCGACTAAGAGCTCATGGAGAGAGCTGCATGCCTCCCGTTCTGCATGGCTACTCAGGGCCTTACCTCGAGGCAAGGACTCACGTTGAGATTCCCTTTAGCTCCAGAGCATGGCAAGATGAGCCCCACTCCGGCCATGGAAGCACCCTGTGTAGCCAGAGAAAGCTCATTTTCTTCCCAGACCCATGCCTACAGCGGCCAGAGGCCAGTCAACAGCAGAGCATTTCAGGGAGCTTCAAGGCAGCACGCGTGGAGCTTTGCAAATGGAAAAGCAAGGCTAGTACCATCGCGCCCCCATTTCCATGGGCACACGCAGCATACCTCCCTGTGGTTTCTGAGCAGTCAAAAGAGACACAGAGCACACACTTCGTCCTTCCCCGAATCAGCATCTCGAGGCAGGGTGTTCTGCATCTAGTGAACGGCCTCAGCCAAGGCACGCCCTTGCTAGGCCTCTGGGCCCGTGCCTCTTCAGAAGCCTGCAGTGCTACAGGAAAAACTGTGCTTCAGTTGCAATAGGCAAGCACTCCGCCTTTCTCCGGGAGGCAGGGTGACTTCAGGTACGAGGTCCAGGATGGAAGGCGAAGCCGAGGGTTTCTCTCAGTGCAGCTCAGACTAGGGAAAGAGTGTGACTTCCACGGCATGTTGGACCTTGCTAGAACGGGGCTCGTGATCCTGTGCGAGTGCTGGGTAAATCAAGAAGTCCCAAGAAAGAGTGCAGTGTGTTGCCCATCCCTCGGCAGACACGGAGGGCCTCCGAGGGACCTATGGGCCTCGATGTTGCTCAGTAGGCCCACAGCGGTGTGGAGGTACTCAGTGATCTTGGAACGAAAATGATGCTCACCCGAGGGGCCTAGGAGTTCTCAAATGCTACCTTCTTTCAAATAAAGCAGAACAGCGACTAAGAGCTCATGGAGAGAGCTGCATGCCTCCCGTTCTGCATGGCTACTCAGGGCCTTACCTCGAGGCAAGGACTCACGTTGAGATTCCCTTTAGCTCCAGAGCATGGCAAGATGAGCCCCACCCCGGCCATGGAAGCACCCTGTGTAGCCAGAGAAAGCTCATTTTCTTCCCAGACCCATGCCTACAGCGGCCAGAGGCCTGACAACAGCAGAGCATTTCAGGGCGCTTCAAGGGAGCGTGAACGGGGCTTTGCAAATGAAAAAGCAAGGCTAGTACCGTCGCGCCCCCATTTCCATGGGCACACGCAGCATACCTCCCTGTGGTTTCTGAGCAGTCAAAAGAGACACAGAGCACACACTTCGTCCTTCCCCGAATCAGCTTCTCGAGGCAGGGTGTTCTGCATGTAGTGAACGGCCTCAACCAAGGCGCGCCCTAGCTAGGCCTCTGGGCCCGTGCCTCTTCAGAAGCCTGCAGTGCTACAGGAAAAACTGTGCTTTAGTGGCAATAGGAACGCAAGCCGACTTTCTCCTGGAGGCAGCGTGACTTCAGGTAGGAGGTCCTGGTTGGAAGGCGAAGCCTAGTGTTTTTTTCAGTGCAGCTCAGAGTAGGGAATGAGTGCGACTTCCACGGCATGTTGGAACCTGCTAGAACCGTGCTCGTGAACCTGTGGTAGTGCTGGGGGAATCAAGCTGTCCCAAGAAAGAGTGTACTGTTTTGCCCCTCACTCGGCATACACAGTGTGAGTCCGAAGGCCTACCGGCCTGGATGTTGTTTAGTAGGGCCGGGGAGCCTGGGGGTACTCCGTGTTCTTGCAGGGCATAGGGTTTCCAGGCGAGGCACCTAGGTGTCCCGAAAAGCGTACTGGCGTTCAAAGGCTGCAGAGGAGCGCCTGCGGCCTCATGGAAACTGCTGCACGCCTCCGCTTCTGCAGAGCAATTCAGGGCCTTACCTCGAGGCAAGTCTTCACGTTGAGTGTCCCGTGAGCGACACCGCATGGTAGGATGCTGACTTTCTCCTTGAGTAGAGAGACTTCAGGTACGAGGTCCTCTAAGAATTCGAAGCAGAGTGTTTTCTCATGGCAGCTCAAACGAGGGCAATGTCGAAGACTTCCAGGGCATGTTGGACTGCCTAGAAATGTGGTTCTGATGCTGTTCGAGTGCTCTAGAAATGTAGCTCTCCTGAAGTAACGTGCAGTGTGTTGCCCATCCCTCGGCAGACACGGAGGGCCTCCGAGGGACCTATGGGCCTCGATGTTGCTCAGTAGGCCCACAGGGGTGTGGAGGTACTCAGTGATCTTGGAACGAAAAGGATGCTCACCCGAGGGGCCTAGGAGTTCTCCAAGGCTACCTTCTTTCAAATAAAGCAGAACAGCGACTAAGAGCTCATGGAGAGAGCTGCATGCCTCCCGTTCTGCATGGCTACTCAGGGCCTTACCTCGAGGCAAGGACTCACGTTGAGATTCCCTTTAGCTCCAGAGCATGGCAAGATGAGCCCCACTCCGGCCATGGAAGCACCCTGTGTAGCCAGAGAAAGCTCATTTTCTTCCCAGACCCATGCCTACAGCGGCCAGAGGCCAGTCAACAGCAGAGCATTTCAGGGAGCTTCAAGGCAGCACGCGTGGAGCTTTGCAAATGGAAAAGCAAGGCTAGTACCATCGCGCCCCCATTTCCATGGGCACACGCAGCATACCTCCCTGTGGTTTCTGAGCAGTCAAAAGAGACACAGAGCACACACTTCGTCCTTCCCCGAATCATCATCTCGAGGCAGGGTGTTCTGCATCTAGTGAACGGCCTCAGCCAAGGCACGCCCTTGCTAGGCCTCTGGGCCCGTGCCTCTTCAGAAGCCTGCAGTGCTACAGGAAAAACTGTGCTTCAGTTGCAATAGGCAAGCACTCCGCCTTTCTCCGGGAGGCAGGGTGACTTCAGGTACGAGGTCCAGGATGGAAGGCGAAGCCGAGGGTTTCTCTCAGTGCAGCTCAGACTAGGGAAAGAGTGTGACTTCCACGGCATGTTGGACCTTGCTAGAACGGGGCTCGTGATCCTGTGCGAGTGCTGGGTAAATCAAGAAGTCCCAAGAAAGAGTGCAGTGTGTTGCCCATCCCTCGGCAGACACGGAGGGCCTCCGAGGGACCTATGGGCCTCGATGTTGCTCAGTAGGCCCACAGCGGTGTGGAGGTACTCAGTGATCTTGGAACGAAAATGATGCTCACCCGAGGGGCCTAGGAGTTCTCAAATGCTACCTTCTTTCAAATAAAGCAGAACAGCGACTAAGAGCTCATGGAGAGAGCTGCATGCCTCCCGTTCTGCATGGCTACTCAGGGCCTTACCTCGAGGCAAGGACTCACGTTGAGATTCCCTTTAGCTCCAGAGCATGGCAAGATGAGCCCCACCCCGGCCATGGAAGCACCCTGTGTAGCCAGAGAAAGCTCATTTTCTTCCCAGACCCATGCCTACAGCGGCCAGAGGCCTGACAACAGCAGAGCATTTCAGGGCGCTTCAAGGGAGCGTGAACGGGGCTTTGCAAATGAAAAAGCAAGGCTAGTACCGTCGCGCCCCCATTTCCATGGGCACACGCAGCATACCTCCCTGTGGTTTCTGAGCAGTCAAAAGAGACACAGAGCACACACTTCGTCCTTCCCCGAATCAGCTTCTCGAGGCAGGGTGTTCTGCATGTAGTGAACGGCCTCAACCAAGGCGCGCCCTAGCTAGGCCTCTGGGCCCGTGCCTCTTCAGAAGCCTGCAGTGCTACAGGAAAAACTGTGCTTTAGTGGCAATAGGAACGCAAGCCGACTTTCTCCTGGAGGCAGCGTGACTTCAGGTAGGAGGTCCTGGTTGGAAGGCGAAGCCTAGTGTTTTTTTCAGTGCAGCTCAGAGTAGGGAATGAGTGCGACTTCCACGGCATGTTGGAACCTGCTAGAACCGTGCTCGTGAACCTGTGGTAGTGCTGGGGGAATCAAGCTGTCCCAAGAAAGAGTGTACTGTTTTGCCCCTCACTCGGCATACACAGTGTGAGTCCGAAGGCCTACCGGCCTGGATGTTGTTTAGTAGGGCCAGGGGAGCCTGGGGATACTCCGTGTTCTTGCAGGGCATAGGGTTTCCAGGCGAGGCACCTAGGTGTCCCGAAAAGCGTACTGGCGTTCAAAGGCTGCAGAGGAGCGCCTGCGGCCTCATGGAAACTGCTGCACGCCTCCGCTTCTGCAGAGCAATTCAGGGCCTTACCTCGAGGCAAGTCTTCACGTTGAGTGTCCCGTGAGCGACACCGCATGGTAGGATGCTGACTTTCTCCTTGAGTAGAGAGACTTCAGGTAGGAGGTCCTCTAAGAATTCGAAGCAGAGTGTTTTCTCATGGCAGCTCTAACGGGGGCAATGTCGAAGACTACCAGGGCATGTTGGACTGCCTAGAAATGTGGTTCTGATGCTGTTCGAGTGCTCTAGAAATGTAGCTCTCCTGAAGTAACGTGCAGTGTGTTGCCCATCCCTCGGCAGACACGGAGGGCCTCCGAGGGACCTATGGGCCTCGATGTTGCTCAGTAGGCCCACAGGGGTGTGGAGGTACTCAGTGATCTTGGAACGAAAAGGATGCTCACCCGAGGGGCCTAGGAGTTCTCCAAGGCTACCTTCTTTCAAATAAAGCAGAACAGCGACTAAGAGCTCATGGAGAGAGCTGCATGCCTCCCGTTCTGCATGGCTACTCAGGGCCTTACCTCGAGGCAAGGACTCACGTTGAGATTCCCTTTAGCTCCAGAGCATGGCAAGATGAGCCCCACTCCGGCCATGGAAGCACCCTGTGTAGCCAGAGAAAGCTCATTTTCTTCCCAGACCCATGCCTACAGCGGCCAGAGGCCAGTCAACAGCAGAGCATTTCAGGGAGCTTCAAGGCAGCACGCGTGGAGCTTTGCAAATGGAAAAGCAAGGCTAGTACCATCGCGCCCCCATTTCCATGGGCACACGCAGCATACCTCCCTGTGGTTTCTGAGCAGTCAAAAGAGACACAGAGCACACACTTCGTCCTTCCCCGAATCAGCATCTCGAGGCAGGGTGTTCTGCATCTAGTGAACGGCCTCAGCCAAGGCACGCCCTTGCTAGGCCTCTGGGCCCGTGCCTCTTCAGAAGCCTGCAGTGCTACAGGAAAAACTGTGCTTCAGTTGCAATAGGCAAGCACTCCGCCTTTCTCCGGGAGGCAGGGTGACTTCAGGTACGAGGTCCAGGATGGAAGGCGAAGCCGAGGGTTTCTCTCAGTGCAGCTCAGACTAGGGAAAGAGTGTGACTTCCACGGCATGTTGGACCTTGCTAGAACGGGGCTCGTGATCCTGTGCGAGTGCTGGGTAAATCAAGAAGTCCCAAGAAAGAGTGCAGTGTGTTGCCCATCCCTCGGCAGACACGGAGGGCCTCCGAGGGACCTATGGGCCTCGATGTTGCTCAGTAGGCCCACAGCGGTGTGGAGGTACTCAGTGATCTTGGAACGAAAATGATGCTCACCCGAGGGGCCTAGGAGTTCTCAAATGCTACCTTCTTTCAAATAAAGCAGAACAGCGACTAAGAGCTCATGGAGAGAGCTGCATGCCTCCCGTTCTGCATGGCTACTCAGGGCCTTACCTCGAGGCAAGGACTCACGTTGAGATTCCCTTTAGCTCCAGAGCATGGCAAGATGAGCCCCACCCCGGCCATGGAAGCACCCTGTGTAGCCAGAGAAAGCTCATTTTCTTCCCAGACCCATGCCTACAGCGGCCAGAGGCCTGACAACAGCAGAGCATTTCAGGGCGCTTCAAGGGAGCGTGAACGGGGCTTTGCAAATGAAAAAGCAAGGCTAGTACCGTCGCGCCCCCATTTCCATGGGCACACGCAGCATACCTCCCTGTGGTTTCTGAGCAGTCAAAAGAGACACAGAGCACACACTTCGTCCTTCCCCGAATCAGCTTCTCGAGGCAGGGTGTTCTGCATGTAGTGAACGGCCTCAACCAAGGCGCGCCCTAGCTAGGCCTCTGGGCCCGTGCCTCTTCAGAAGCCTGCAGTGCTACAGGAAAAACTGTGCTTTAGTGGCAATAGGAACGCAAGCCGACTTTCTCCTGGAGGCAGCGTGACTTCAGGTAGGAGGTCCTGGTTGGAAGGCGAAGCCTAGTGTTTTTTTCAGTGCAGCTCAGAGTAGGGAATGAGTGCGACTTCCACGGCATGTTGGAACCTGCTAGAACCGTGCTCGTGAACCTGTGGTAGTGCTGGGGGAATCAAGCTGTCCCAAGAAAGAGTGTACTGTTTTGCCCCTCACTCGGCATACACAGTGTGAGTCCGAAGGCCTACCGGCCTGGATGTTGTTTAGTAGGGCCGGGGAGCCTGGGGGTACTCCGTGTTCTTGCAGGGCATAGGGTTTCCAGGCGAGGCACCTAGGTGTCCCGAAAAGCGTACTGGCGTTCAAAGGCTGCAGAGGAGCGCCTGCGGCCTCATGGAAACTGCTGCACGCCTCCGCTTCTGCAGAGCAATTCAGGGCCTTACCTCGAGGCAAGTCTTCACGTTGAGTGTCCCGTGAGCGACACCGCATGGTAGGATGCTGACTTTCTCCTTGAGTAGAGAGACTTCAGGTAGGAGGTCCTCTAAGAATTCGAAGCAGAGTGTTTTCTCATGGCAGCTCAAACGAGGGCAATGTCGAAGACTTCCAGGGCATGTTGGACTGCCTAGAAATGTGGTTCTGATGCTGTTCGAGTGCTCTAGAAATGTAGCTCTCCTGAAGTAATGTGCAGTGTGTTGCCCATCCCTCGGCAGACACGGAGGGCCTCCGAGGGACCTATGGGCCTCGATGTTGCTCAGTAGGCCCACAGGGGTGTGGAGGTACTCAGTGATCTTGGAACGAAAAGGATGCTCACCCGAGGGGCCTAGGAGTTCTCCAAGGCTACCTTCTTTCAAATAAAGCAGAACAGCGACTAAGAGCTCATGGAGAGAGCTGCATGCCTCCCGTTCTGCATGGCTACTCAGGGCCTTACCTCGAGGCAAGGACTCACGTTGAGATTCCCTTTAGCTCCAGAGCATGGCAAGATGAGCCCCACTCCGGCCATGGAAGCACCCTGTGTAGCCAGAGAAAGCTCATTTTCTTCCCAGACCCATGCCTACAGCGGCCAGAGGCCAGTCAACAGCAGAGCATTTCAGGGAGCTTCAAGGCAGCACGCGTGGAGCTTTGCAAATGGAAAAGCAAGGCTAGTACCATCGCGCCCCCATTTCCATGGGCACACGCAGCATACCTCCCTGTGGTTTCTGAGCAGTCAAAAGAGACACAGAGCACACACTTCGTCCTTCCCCGAATCATCATCTCGAGGCAGGGTGTTCTGCATCTAGTGAACGGCCTCAGCCAAGGCACGCCCTTGCTAGGCCTCTGGGCCCGTGCCTCTTCAGAAGCCTGCAGTGCTACAGGAAAAACTGTGCTTCAGTTGCAATAGGCAAGCACTCCGCCTTTCTCCGGGAGGCAGGGTGACTTCAGGTACGAGGTCCAGGATGGAAGGCGAAGCCGAGGGTTTCTCTCAGTGCAGCTCAGACTAGGGAAAGAGTGTGACTTCCACGGCATGTTGGACCTTGCTAGAACGGGGCTCGTGATCCTGTGCGAGTGCTGGGTAAATCAAGAAGTCCCAAGAAAGAGTGCAGTGTGTTGCCCATCCCTCGGCAGACACGGAGGGCCTCCGAGGGACCTATGGGCCTCGATGTTGCTCAGTAGGCCCACAGCGGTGTGGAGGTACTCAGTGATCTTGGAACGAAAATGATGCTCACCCGAGGGGCCTAGGAGTTCTCAAATGCTACCTTCTTTCAAATAAAGCAGAACAGCGACTAAGAGCTCATGGAGAGAGCTGCATGCCTCCCGTTCTGCATGGCTACTCAGGGCCTTACCTCGAGGCAAGGACTCACGTTGAGATTCCCTTTAGCTCCAGAGCATGGCAAGATGAGCCCCACCCCGGCCATGGAAGCACCCTGTGTAGCCAGAGAAAGCTCATTTTCTTCCCAGACCCATGCCTACAGCGGCCAGAGGCCTGACAACAGCAGAGCATTTCAGGGCGCTTCAAGGGAGCGTGAACGGGGCTTTGCAAATGAAAAAGCAAGGCTAGTACCGTCGCGCCCCCATTTCCATGGGCACACGCAGCATACCTCCCTGTGGTTTCTGAGCAGTCAAAAGAGACACAGAGCACACACTTCGTCCTTCCCCGAATCAGCTTCTCGAGGCAGGGTGTTCTGCATGTAGTGAACGGCCTCAACCAAGGCGCGCCCTAGCTAGGCCTCTGGGCCCGTGCCTCTTCAGAAGCCTGCAGTGCTACAGGAAAAACTGTGCTTTAGTGGCAATAGGAACGCAAGCCGACTTTCTCCTGGAGGCAGCGTGACTTCAGGTAGGAGGTCCTGGTTGGAAGGCGAAGCCTAGTGTTTTTTTCAGTGCAGCTCAGAGTAGGGAATGAGTGCGACTTCCACGGCATGTTGGAACCTGCTAGAACCGTGCTCGTGAACCTGTGGTAGTGCTGGGGGAATCAAGCTGTCCCAAGAAAGAGTGTACTGTTTTGTCCCTCACTCGGCATACACAGTGTGAGTCCGAAGGCCTACCGGCCTGGATGTTGTTTAGTAGGGCCAGGGGAGCCTGGGGATACTCCGTGTTCTTGCAGGGCATAGGGTTTCCAGGCGAGGCACCTAGGTGTCCCGAAAAGCGTACTGGCGTTCAAAGGCTGCAGAGGAGCGCCTGCGGCCTCATGGAAACTGCTGCACGCCTCCGCTTCTGCAGAGCAATTCAGGGCCTTACCTCGAGGCAAGTCTTCACGTTGAGTGTCCCGTGAGCGACACCGCATGGTAGGATGCTGACTTTCTCCTTGAGTAGAGAGACTTCAGGTACGAGGTCCTCTAAGAATTCGAAGCAGAGTGTTTTCTCATGGCAGCTCTAACGGGGGCAATGTCGAAGACTACCAGGGCATGTTGGACTGCCTAGAAATGTGGTTCTGATGCTGTTCGAGTGCTCTAGAAATGTAGCTCTCCTGAAGTAACGTGCAGTGTGTTGCCCATCCCTCGGCAGACACGGAGGGCCTCCGAGGGACCTATGGGCCTCGATGTTGCTCAGTAGGCCCACAGGGGTGTGGAGGTACTCAGTGATCTTGGAACGAAAAGGATGCTCACCCGAGGGGCCTAGGAGTTCTCCAAGGCTACCTTCTTTCAAATAAAGCAGAACAGCGACTAAGAGCTCATGGAGAGAGCTGCATGCCTCCCGTTCTGCATGGCTACTCAGGGCCTTACCTCGAGGCAAGGACTCACGTTGAGATTCCCTTTAGCTCCAGAGCATGGCAAGATGAGCCCCACTCCGGCCATGGAAGCACCCTGTGTAGCCAGAGAAAGCTCATTTTCTTCCCAGACCCATGCCTACAGCGGCCAGAGGCCAGTCAACAGCAGAGCATTTCAGGGAGCTTCAAGGCAGCACGCGTGGAGCTTTGCAAATGGAAAAACAAGGCTAGTACCATCGCGCCCCCATTTCCATGGGCACACGCAGCATACCTCCCTGTGGTTTCTGACAAGTCAAAAGAGACACAGAGCACACACTGGTTCCTTCCCCGAATCAACTTCTCGAGGCAGGGTGTTCTGCATCTAGTGAACGGCCTCAGCCAAGGCACGCCCTAGCTAGGCCTCTGGGCCCGTGCCTCTTCAGAAGCCTGCAGTGCTACAGGAAAAACTGTGCTTCAGTTGCAATAGGCAAGCACTCCGCCTTTCTCCGGGAGGCAGGGTGACTTCAGGTACGAGGTCCAGGATGGAAGGCGAAGCCGAGGGTTTCTCTCAGTGCAGCTCAGACTAGGGAAAGAGTGTGACTTCCACGGCATGTTGGACCTTGCTAGAACGGGGCTCGTGATCCTGTGCGAGTGCTGGGTAAATCAAGAAGTCCCAAGAAAGAGTGCAGTGTGTTGCCCATCCCTCGGCAGACACGGAGGGCCTCCGAGGGACCTATGGGCCTCGATGTTGCTCAGTAGGCCCACAGGGGTGTGGAGGTACTCAGTGATCTTGGAACGAAAATGATGCTCACCCGAGGGGCCTAGGAGTTCTCAAATGCTGCCTTCTTTCAAATAAAGCAGAACAGCGACTAAGAGCTCATGGAGAGAGCTGCATGCCTCCCTTCCTGCATGGCTACTCAGGGCCTTACCTCGAGGCAAGGACTCACGTTGAGATTCCCTTTAGCTCTAGAGCATGGCAAGATGAGCCCCACCCCGGCCATGGAAGCACCCTGTGTAGCCAGAGAAAGCTCATTTTCTTCCCAGACCCATGCCTACAGCGGCCAGAGGCCTGACAACAGCAGAGAATTTCAGGGCGCTTCAAGGGAGCGTGAACGGGGCTTTGCAAATGAAAGAGCAAGGCTAGTACCGTCGCGCCCCCATTTCCATGGGCACACGCAGCATACCTCCCTGTGGTTTCTGAGCAGTCAAAAGAGACACAGAGCACACACTTCGTCCTTCCCCGAATCAGCTTCTCGAGGCAGGGTGTTCTGCATGTAGTGAACGGCCTCAACCAAGGCGCGCCCTAGCTAGGCCTCTGGGCCCGTGCCTCTTCAGAAGCCTGCAGTGCTACAGGAAAAACTGTGCTTTAGTGGCAATAGGAACGCAAGCCGACTTTCTCCTGGAGGCAGCGTGACTTCAGGTAGGAGGTCCTGGTTGGAAGGCGAAGCCTAGTGTTTTTTTCAGTGCAGCTCAGAGTAGGGAATGAGTGCGACTTCCACGGCATGTTGGAACCTGCTAGAACCGTGCTCGTGAACCTGTGGTAGTGCTGGGGGAATCAAGCTGTCCCAAGAAAGAGTGTACTGTTTTGCCCCTCACTCGGCATACACAGTGTGAGTCCGAAGGCCTACCGGCCTGGATGTTGTTTAGTAGGGCCGGGGAGCCTGGGGGTACTCCGTGTTCTTGCAGGGCATAGGGTTTCCAGGCGAGGCACCTAGGTGTCCCGAAAAGCGTACTGGCGTTCAAAGGCTGCAGAGGAGCGCCTGCGGCCTCATGGAAACTGCTGCACGCCTCCGCTTCTGCAGAGCAATTCAGGGCCTTACCTCGAGGCAAGTCTTCACGTTGAGTGTCCCGTGAGCGACACCGCATGGTAGGATGCTGACTTTCTCCTTGAGTAGAGAGACTTCAGGTAGGAGGTCCTCTAAGAATTCGAAGCAGAGTGTTTTCTCATGGCAGCTCTAACGGGGGCAATGTCGAAGACTACCAGGGCATGTTGGACTGCCTAGAAATGTGGTTCTGATGCTGTTCGAGTGCTCTAGAAATGTAGCTCTCCTGAAGTAACGTGCAGTGTGTTGCCCATCCCTCGGCAGACACGGAGGGCCTCCGAGGGACCTATGGGCCTCGATGTTGCTCAGTAGGCCCACAGGGGTGTGGAGGTACTCAGTGATCTTGGAACGAAAAGGATGCTCACCCGAGGGGCCTAGGAGTTCTCCAAGGCTACCTTCTTTCAAATAAAGCAGAACAGCGACTAAGAGCTCATGGAGAGAGCTGCATGCCTCCCGTTCTGCATGGCTACTCAGGGCCTTACCTCGAGGCAAGGACTCACGTTGAGATTCCCTTTAGCTCCAGAGCATGGCAAGATGAGCCCCACTCCGGCCATGGAAGCACCCTGTGTAGCCAGAGAAAGCTCATTTTCTTCCCAGACCCATGCCTACAGCGGCCAGAGGCCAGTCAACAGCAGAGCATTTCAGGGAGCTTCAAGGCAGCACGCGTGGAGCTTTGCAAATGGAAAAGCAAGGCTAGTACCATCGCGCCCCCATTTCCATGGGCACACGCAGCATACCTCCCTGTGGTTTCTGAGCAGTCAAAAGAGACACAGAGCACACACTTCGTCCTTCCCCGAATCAGCATCTCGAGGCAGGGTGTTCTGCATCTAGTGAACGGCCTCAGCCAAGGCACGCCCTTGCTAGGCCTCTGGGCCCGTGCCTCTTCAGAAGCCTGCAGTGCTACAGGAAAAACTGTGCTTCAGTTGCAATAGGCAAGCACTCCGCCTTTCTCCGGGAGGCAGGGTGACTTCAGGTACGAGGTCCAGGATGGAAGGCGAAGCCGAGGGTTTCTCTCAGTGCAGCTCAGACTAGGGAAAGAGTGTGACTTCCACGGCATGTTGGACCTTGCTAGAACGGGGCTCGTGATCCTGTGCGAGTGCTGGGTAAATCAAGAAGTCCCAAGAAAGAGTGCAGTGTGTTGCCCATCCCTCGGCAGACACGGAGGGCCTCCGAGGGACCTATGGGCCTCGATGTTGCTCAGTAGGCCCACAGCGGTGTGGAGGTACTCAGTGATCTTGGAACGAAAATGATGCTCACCCGAGGGGCCTAGGAGTTCTCAAATGCTACCTTCTTTCAAATAAAGCAGAACAGCGACTAAGAGCTCATGGAGAGAGCTGCATGCCTCCCGTTCTGCATGGCTACTCAGGGCCTTACCTCGAGGCAAGGACTCACGTTGAGATTCCCTTTAGCTCCAGAGCATGGCAAGATGAGCCCCACCCCGGCCATGGAAGCACCCTGTGTAGCCAGAGAAAGCTCATTTTCTTCCCAGACCCATGCCTACAGCGGCCAGAGGCCTGACAACAGCAGAGCATTTCAGGGCGCTTCAAGGGAGCGTGAACGGGGCTTTGCAAATGAAAAAGCAAGGCTAGTACCGTCGCGCCCCCATTTCCATGGGCACACGCAGCATACCTCCCTGTGGTTTCTGAGCAGTCAAAAGAGACACAGAGCACACACTTCGTCCTTCCCCGAATCAGCTTCTCGAGGCAGGGTGTTCTGCATGTAGTGAACGGCCTCAACCAAGGCGCGCCCTAGCTAGGCCTCTGGGCCCGTGCCTCTTCAGAAGCCTGCAGTGCTACAGGAAAAACTGTGCTTTAGTGGCAATAGGAACGCAAGCCGACTTTCTCCTGGAGGCAGCGTGACTTCAGGTAGGAGGTCCTGGTTGGAAGGCGAAGCCTAGTGTTTTTTTCAGTGCAGCTCAGAGTAGGGAATGAGTGCGACTTCCACGGCATGTTGGAACCTGCTAGAACCGTGCTCGTGAACCTGTGGTAGTGCTGGGGGAATCAAGCTGTCCCAAGAAAGAGTGTACTGTTTTGCCCCTCACTCGGCATACACAGTGTGAGTCCGAAGGCCTACCGGCCTGGATGTTGTTTAGTAGGGCCGGGGAGCCTGGGGGTACTCCGTGTTCTTGCAGGGCATAGGGTTTCCAGGCGAGGCACCTAGGTGTCCCGAAAAGCGTACTGGCGTTCAAAGGCTGCAGAGGAGCGCCTGCGGCCTCATGGAAACTGCTGCACGCCTCCGCTTCTGCAGAGCAATTCAGGGCCTTACCTCGAGGCAAGTCTTCACGTTGAGTGTCCCGTGAGCGACACCGCATGGTAGGATGCTGACTTTCTCCTTGAGTAGAGAGACTTCAGGTACGAGGTCCTCTAAGAATTCGAAGCAGAGTGTTTTCTCATGGCAGCTCAAACGAGGGCAATGTCGAAGACTTCCAGGGCATGTTGGACTGCCTAGAAATGTGGTTCTGATGCTGTTCGAGTGCTCTAGAAATGTAGCTCTCCTGAAGTAACGTGCAGTGTGTTGCCCATCCCTCGGCAGACACGGAGGGCCTCCGAGGGACCTATGGGCCTCGATGTTGCTCAGTAGGCCCACAGGGGTGTGGAGGTACTCAGTGATCTTGGAACGAAAAGGATGCTCACCCGAGGGGCCTAGGAGTTCTCCAAGGCTACCTTCTTTCAAATAAAGCAGAACAGCGACTAAGAGCTCATGGAGAGAGCTGCATGCCTCCCGTTCTGCATGGCTACTCAGGGCCTTACCTCGAGGCAAGGACTCACGTTGAGATTCCCTTTAGCTCCAGAGCATGGCAAGATGAGCCCCACTCCGGCCATGGAAGCACCCTGTGTAGCCAGAGAAAGCTCATTTTCTTCCCAGACCCATGCCTACAGCGGCCAGAGGCCAGTCAACAGCAGAGCATTTCAGGGAGCTTCAAGGCAGCACGCGTGGAGCTTTGCAAATGGAAAAGCAAGGCTAGTACCATCGCGCCCCCATTTCCATGGGCACACGCAGCATACCTCCCTGTGGTTTCTGAGCAGTCAAAAGAGACACAGAGCACACACTTCGTCCTTCCCCGAATCATCATCTCGAGGCAGGGTGTTCTGCATCTAGTGAACGGCCTCAGCCAAGGCACGCCCTTGCTAGGCCTCTGGGCCCGTGCCTCTTCAGAAGCCTGCAGTGCTACAGGAAAAACTGTGCTTCAGTTGCAATAGGCAAGCACTCCGCCTTTCTCCGGGAGGCAGGGTGACTTCAGGTACGAGGTCCAGGATGGAAGGCGAAGCCGAGGGTTTCTCTCAGTGCAGCTCAGACTAGGGAAAGAGTGTGACTTCCACGGCATGTTGGACCTTGCTAGAACGGGGCTCGTGATCCTGTGCGAGTGCTGGGTAAATCAAGAAGTCCCAAGAAAGAGTGCAGTGTGTTGCCCATCCCTCGGCAGACACGGAGGGCCTCCGAGGGACCTATGGGCCTCGATGTTGCTCAGTAGGCCCACAGCGGTGTGGAGGTACTCAGTGATCTTGGAACGAAAATGATGCTCACCCGAGGGGCCTAGGAGTTCTCAAATGCTACCTTCTTTCAAATAAAGCAGAACAGCGACTAAGAGCTCATGGAGAGAGCTGCATGCCTCCCGTTCTGCATGGCTACTCAGGGCCTTACCTCGAGGCAAGGACTCACGTTGAGATTCCCTTTAGCTCCAGAGCATGGCAAGATGAGCCCCACCCCGGCCATGGAAGCACCCTGTGTAGCCAGAGAAAGCTCATTTTCTTCCCAGACCCATGCCTACAGCGGCCAGAGGCCTGACAACAGCAGAGCATTTCAGGGCGCTTCAAGGGAGCGTGAACGGGGCTTTGCAAATGAAAAAGCAAGGCTAGTACCGTCGCGCCCCCATTTCCATGGGCACACGCAGCATACCTCCCTGTGGTTTCTGAGCAGTCAAAAGAGACACAAAGCACACACTTCGTCCTTCCCCGAATCAGCTTCTCGAGGCAGGGTGTTCTGCATGTAGTGAACGGCCTCAACCAAGGCGCGCCCTAGCTAGGCCTCTGGGCCCGTGCCTCTTCAGAAGCCTGCAGTGCTACAGGAAAAACTGTGCTTTAGTGGCAATAGGAACGCAAGCCGACTTTCTCCTGGAGGCAGCGTGACTTCAGGTAGGAGGTCCTGGTTGGAAGGCGAAGCCTAGTGTTTTTTTCAGTGCAGCTCAGAGTAGGGAATGAGTGCGACTTCCACGGCATGTTGGAACCTGCTAGAACCGTGCTCGTGAACCTGTGGTAGTGCTGGGGGAATCAAGCTGTCCCAAGAAAGAGTGTACTGTTTTGCCCCTCACTCGGCATACACAGTGTGAGTCCGAAGGCCTACCGGCCTGGATGTTGTTTAGTAGGGCCAGGGGAGCCTGGGGATACTCCGTGTTCTTGCAGGGCATAGGGTTTCCAGGCGAGGCACCTAGGTGTCCCGAAAAGCGTACTGGCGTTCAAAGGCTGCAGAGGAGCGCCTGCGGCCTCATGGAAACTGCTGCACGCCTCCGCTTCTGCAGAGCAATTCAGGGCCTTACCTCGAGGCAAGTCTTCACGTTGAGTGTCCCGTGAGCGACACCGCATGGTAGGATGCTGACTTTCTCCTTGAGTAGAGAGACTTCAGGTACGAGGTCCTCTAAGAATTCGAAGCAGAGTGTTTTCTCATGGCAGCTCTAACGGGGGCAATGTCGAAGACTACCAGGGCATGTTGGACTGCCTAGAAATGTGGTTCTGATGCTGTTCGAGTGCTCTAGAAATGTAGCTCTCCTGAAGTAACGTGCAGTGTGTTGCCCATCCCTCGGCAGACACGGAGGGCCTCCGAGGGACCTATGGGCCTCGATGTTGCTCAGTAGGCCCACAGGGGTGTGGAGGTACTCAGTGATCTTGGAACGAAAAGGATGCTCACCCGAGGGGCCTAGGAGTTCTCCAAGGCTACCTTCTTTCAAATAAAGCAGAACAGCGACTAAGAGCTCATGGAGAGAGCTGCATGCCTCCCGTTCTGCATGGCTACTCAGGGCCTTACCTCGAGGCAAGGACTCACGTTGAGATTCCCTTTAGCTCCAGAGCATGGCAAGATGAGCCCCACTCCGGCCATGGAAGCACCCTGTGTAGCCAGAGAAAGCTCATTTTCTTCCCAGACCCATGCCTACAGCGGCCAGAGGCCAGTCAACAGCAGAGCATTTCAGGGAGCTTCAAGGCAGCACGCGTGGAGCTTTGCAAATGGAAAAACAAGGCTAGTACCATCGCGCCCCCATTTCCATGGGCACACGCAGCATACCTCCCTGTGGTTTCTGACAAGTCAAAAGAGACACAGAGCACACACTGGTTCCTTCCCCGAATCAACTTCTCGAGGCAGGGTGTTCTGCATCTAGTGAACGGCCTCAGCCAAGGCACGCCCTAGCTAGGCCTCTGGGCCCGTGCCTCTTCAGAAGCCTGCAGTGCTACAGGAAAAACTGTGCTTCAGTTGCAATAGGCAAGCACTCCGCCTTTCTCCGGGAGGCAGGGTGACTTCAGGTACGAGGTCCAGGATGGAAGGCGAAGCCGAGGGTTTCTCTCAGTGCAGCTCAGACTAGGGAAAGAGTGTGACTTCCACGGCATGTTGGACCTTGCTAGAACGGGGCTCGTGATCCTGTGCGAGTGCTGGGTAAATCAAGAAGTCCCAAGAAAGAGTGCAGTGTGTTGCCCATCCCTCGGCAGACACGGAGGGCCTCCGAGGGACCTATGGGCCTCGATGTTGCTCAGTAGGCCCACAGCGGTGTGGAGGTACTCAGTGATCTTGGAACGAAAATGATGCTCACCCGAGGGGCCTAGGAGTTCTCAAATGCTGCCTTCTTTCAAATAAAGCAGAACAGCGACTAAGAGCTCATGGAGAGAGCTGCATGCCTCCCTTCCTGCATGGCTACTCAGGGCCTTACCTCGAGGCAAGGACTCACGTTGAGATTCCCTTTAGCTCTAGAGCATGGCAAGATGAGCCCCACCCCGGCCATGGAAGCACCCTGTGTAGCCAGAGAAAGCTCATTTTCTTCCCAGACCCATGCCTACAGCGGCCAGAGGCCTGACAACAGCAGAGAATTTCAGGGCGCTTCAAGGGAGCGTGAACGGGGCTTTGCAAATGAAAGAGCAAGGCTAGTACCGTCGCGCCCCCATTTCCATGGGCACACGCAGCATACCTCCCTGTGGTTTCTGAGCAGTCAAAAGAGACACAGAGCACACACTTCGTCCTTCCCCGAATCAGCTTCTCGAGGCAGGGTGTTCTGCATGTAGTGAACGGCCTCAACCAAGGCGCGCCCTAGCTAGGCCTCTGGGCCCGTGCCTCTTCAGAAGCCTGCAGTGCTACAGGAAAAACTGTGCTTTAGTGGCAATAGGAACGCAAGCCGACTTTCTCCTGGAGGCAGCGTGACTTCAGGTAGGAGGTCCTGGTTGGAAGGCGAAGCCTAGTGTTTTTTTCAGTGCAGCTCAGAGTAGGGAATGAGTGCGACTTCCACGGCATGTTGGAACCTGCTAGAACCGTGCTCGTGAACCTGTGGTAGTGCTGGGGGAATCAAGCTGTCCCAAGAAAGAGTGTACTGTTTTGCCCCTCACTCGGCATACACAGTGTGAGTCCGAAGGCCTACCGGCCTGGATGTTGTTTAGTAGGGCCGGGGAGCCTGGGGGTACTCCGTGTTCTTGCAGGGCATAGGGTTTCCAGGCGAGGCACCTAGGTGTCCCGAAAAGCGTACTGGCGTTCAAAGGCTGCAGAGGAGCGCCTGCGGCCTCATGGAAACTGCTGCACGCCTCCGCTTCTGCAGAGCAATTCAGGGCCTTACCTCGAGGCAAGTCTTCACGTTGAGTGTCCCGTGAGCGACACCGCATGGTAGGATGCTGACTTTCTCCTTGAGTAGAGAGACTTCAGGTAGGAGGTCCTCTAAGAATTCGAAGCAGAGTGTTTTCTCATGGCAGCTCTAACGGGGGCAATGTCGAAGACTACCAGGGCATGTTGGACTGCCTAGAAATGTGGTTCTGATGCTGTTCGAGTGCTCTAGAAATGTAGCTCTCCTGAAGTAACGTGCAGTGTGTTGCCCATCCCTCGGCAGACACGGAGGGCCTCCGAGGGACCTATGGGCCTCGATGTTGCTCAGTAGGCCCACAGGGGTGTGGAGGTACTCAGTGATCTTGGAACGAAAAGGATGCTCACCCGAGGGGCCTAGGAGTTCTCCAAGGCTACCTTCTTTCAAATAAAGCAGAACAGCGACTAAGAGCTCATGGAGAGAGCTGCATGCCTCCCGTTCTGCATGGCTACTCAGGGCCTTACCTCGAGGCAAGGACTCACGTTGAGATTCCCTTTAGCTCCAGAGCATGGCAAGATGAGCCCCACTCCGGCCATGGAAGCACCCTGTGTAGCCAGAGAAAGCTCATTTTCTTCCCAGACCCATGCCTACAGCGGCCAGAGGCCAGTCAACAGCAGAGCATTTCAGGGAGCTTCAAGGCAGCACGCGTGGAGCTTTGCAAATGGAAAAGCAAGGCTAGTACCATCGCGCCCCCATTTCCATGGGCACACGCAGCATACCTCCCTGTGGTTTCTGAGCAGTCAAAAGAGACACAGAGCACACACTTCGTCCTTCCCCGAATCATCATCTCGAGGCAGGGTGTTCTGCATCTAGTGAACGGCCTCAGCCAAGGCACGCCCTTGCTAGGCCTCTGGGCCCGTGCCTCTTCAGAAGCCTGCAGTGCTACAGGAAAAACTGTGCTTCAGTTGCAATAGGCAAGCACTCCGCCTTTCTCCGGGAGGCAGGGTGACTTCAGGTACGAGGTCCAGGATGGAAGGCGAAGCCGAGGGTTTCTCTCAGTGCAGCTCAGACTAGGGAAAGAGTGTGACTTCCACGGCATGTTGGACCTTGCTAGAACGGGGCTCGTGATCCTGTGCGAGTGCTGGGTAAATCAAGAAGTCCCAAGAAAGAGTGCAGTGTGTTGCCCATCCCTCGGCAGACACGGAGGGCCTCCGAGGGACCTATGGGCCTCGATGTTGCTCAGTAGGCCCACAGCGGTGTGGAGGTACTCAGTGATCTTGGAACGAAAATGATGCTCACCCGAGGGGCCTAGGAGTTCTCAAATGCTACCTTCTTTCAAATAAAGCAGAACAGCGACTAAGAGCTCATGGAGAGAGCTGCATGCCTCCCTTCCTGCATGGCTACTCAGGGCCTTACCTCGAGGCAAGGACTCACGTTGAGATTCCCTTTAGCTCTAGAGCATGGCAAGATGAGCCCCACCCCGGCCATGGCAGCACCCTGTGTAGCCAGAGAAAGCTCATTTTCTTCCCAGACCCATGCCTACAGCGGCCAGAGGCCTGACAACAGCAGAGCACTTCAGGGCGCTTCAAGGGAGCGTGAACGGGGCTTTGCAAATGAAAAAGCAAGGCTAGTACCGTCGCGCCCCCATTTCCATGGGCACACGCAGCATACCTCCCTGTGGTTTCTGAGCAGTCAAAAGAGACACAGAGCACACACTTCGTCCTTCCCCGAATCAGCTTCTCGAGGCAGGGTGTTCTGCATGTAGTGAACGGCCTCAACCAAGGCGCGCCCTAGCTAGGCCTCTGGGCCCGTGCCTCTTCAGAAGCCTGCAGTGCTACAGGAAAAACTGTGCTTTAGTGGCAATAGGAACGCAAGCCGACTTTCTCCTGGAGGCAGCGTGACTTCAGGTAGGAGGTCCTGGTTGGAAGGCGAAGCCTAGTGTTTTTTTCAGTGCAGCTCAGAGTAGGGAATGAGTGCGACTTCCACGGCATGTTGGAACCTGCTAGAACCGTGCTCGTGAACCTGTGGTAGTGCTGGGGGAATCAAGCTGTCCCAAGAAAGAGTGTACTGTTTTGCCCCTCACTCGGCATACACAGTGTGAGTCCGAAGGCCTACCGGCCTGGATGTTGTTTAGTAGGGCCCGGGGAGCCTGGGGGTACTCCGTGTTCTTGCAGGGCATAGGGTTTCCAGGCGAGGCACCTAGGTGTCCCGAAAAGCGTACTGGTGTTCAAAGGCTGCAGAGGAGCGCCTGCGGCCTCATGGAAACTGCTGCACGCCTCCGCTTCTGCAGAGCAATTCAGGGCCTTACCTCGAGGCAAGTCTTCACGTTGAGTGTCCCGTGAGCGACACCGCATGGTAGGATGCTGACTTTCTCCTTGAGTAGAGAGACTTCAGGTAGGAGGTCCTCTAAGAATTCGAAGCAGAGTGTTTTCTCATGGCAGCTCTAACGGGGGCAATGTCGAAGACTACCAGGGCATGTTGGACTGCCTAGAAATGTGGTTCTGATGCTGTTCGAGTGCTCTAGAAATGTAGGTCTCCTGAAGTAACGTGCAGTGTGTTGCCCATCCCTCGGCAGACACGGAGGGCCTCCGAGGGACCTATGGGCCTCGATGTTGCTCAGTAGGCCCACAGGGGTGTGGAGGTACTCAGTGATCTTGGAACGAAAAGGATGCTCACCCGAGGGGCCTAGGAGTTCTCCAAGGCTACCTTCTTTCAAATAAAGCAGAACAGCGACTAAGAGCTCATGGAGAGAGCTGCATGCCTCCCGTTCTGCATGGCTACTCAGGGCCTTACCTCGAGGCAAGGACTCACGTTGAGATTCCCTTTAGCTCCAGAGCATGGCAAGATGAGCCCCACTCCGGCCATGGAAGCACCCTGTGTAGCCAGAGAAAGCTCATTTTCTTCCCAGACCCATGCCTACAGCGGCCAGAGGCCAGTCAACAGCAGAGCATTTCAGGGAGCTTCAAGGCAGCACGCGTGGAGCTTTGCAAATGGAAAAGCAAGGCTAGTACCATCGCGCCCCCATTTCCATGGGCACACGCAGCATACCTCCCTGTGGTTTCTGAGCAGTCAAAAGAGACACAGAGCACACACTTCGTCCTTCCCCGAATCATCATCTCGAGGCAGGGTGTTCTGCATCTAGTGAACGGCCTCAGCCAAGGCACGCCCTTGCTAGGCCTCTGGGCCCGTGCCTCTTCAGAAGCCTGCAGTGCTACAGGAAAAACTGTGCTTCAGTTGCAATAGGCAAGCACTCCGCCTTTCTCCGGGAGGCAGGGTGACTTCAGGTACGAGGTCCAGGATGGAAGGCGAAGCCGAGGGTTTCTCTCAGTGCAGCTCAGACTAGGGAAAGAGTGTGACTTCCACGGCATGTTGGACCTTGCTAGAACGGGGCTCGTGATCCTGTGCGAGTGCTGGGTAAATCAAGAAGTCCCAAGAAAGAGTGCAGTGTGTTGCCCATCCCTCGGCAGACACGGAGGGCCTCCGAGGGACCTATGGGCCTCGATGTTGCTCAGTAGGCCCACAGCGGTGTGGAGGTACTCAGTGATCTTGGAACGAAAATGATGCTCACCCGAGGGGCCTAGGAGTTCTCAAATGCTACCTTCTTTCAAATAAAGCAGAACAGCGACTAAGAGCTCATGGAGAGAGCTGCATGCCTCCCTTCCTGCATGGCTACTCAGGGCCTTACCTCGAGGCAAGGACTCACGTTGAGATTCCCTTTCGCTCTAGAGCATGGCAAGATGAGCCCCACCCCGGCCATGGAAGCACCCTGTGTAGCCAGAGAAAGCTCATTTTCTTCCCAGACCCATGCCTACAGCGGCCAGAGGCCTGACAACAGCAGAGAATTTCAGGGCGCTTCAAGGGAGCGTGAACGGGGCTTTGCAAATGAAAGAGCAAGGCTAGTACCGTCGCGCCCCCATTTCCATGGGCACACGCAGCATACCTCCCTGTGGTTTCTGAGCAGTCAAAAGAGACACAGAGCACACACTTCGTCCTTCCCCGAATCAGCTTCTCGAGGCAGGGTGTTCTGCATGTAGTGAACGGCCTCAACCAAGGCGCGCCCTAGCTAGGCCTCTGGGCCCGTGCCTCTTCAGAAGCCTGCAGTGCTACAGGAAAAACTGTGCTTTAGTGGCAATAGGAACGCAAGCCGACTTTCTCCTGGAGGCAGCGTGACTTCAGGTAGGAGGTCCTGGTTGGAAGGCGAAGCCTAGTGTTTTTTTCAGTGCAGCTCAGAGTAGGGAATGAGTGCGACTTCCACGGCATGTTGGAACCTGCTAGAACCGTGCTCGTGAACCTGTGGTAGTGCTGGGGGAATCAAGCTGTCCCAAGAAAGAGTGTACTGTTTTGCCCCTCACTCGGCATACACAGTGTGAGTCCGAAGGCCTACCGGCCTGGATGTTGTTTAGTAGGGCCGGGGAGCCTGGGGGTACTCCGTGTTCTTGCAGGGCATAGGGTTTCCAGGCGAGGCACCTAGGTGTCCCGAAAAGCGTACTGGCGTTCAAAGGCTGCAGAGGAGCGCCTGCGGCCTCATGGAAACTGCTGCACGCCTCCGCTTCTGCAGAGCAATTCAGGGCCTTACCTCGAGGCAAGTCTTCACGTTGAGTGTCCCGTGAGCGACACCGCATGGTAGGATGCTGACTTTCTCCTTGAGTAGAGAGACTTCAGGTAGGAGGTCCTCTAAGAATTCGAAGCAGAGTGTTTTCTCATGGCAGCTCTAACGGGGGCAATGTCGAAGACTACCAGGGCATGTTGGACTGCCTAGAAATGTGGTTCTGATGCTGTTCGAGTGCTCTAGAAATGTAGCTCTCCTGAAGTAACGTGCAGTGTGTTGCCCATCCCTCGGCAGACACGGAGGGCCTCCGAGGGACCTATGGGCCTCGATGTTGCTCAGTAGGCCCACAGGGGTGTGGAGGTACTCAGTGATCTTGGAACGAAAAGGATGCTCACCCGAGGGGCCTAGGAGTTCTCCAAGGCTACCTTCTTTCAAATAAAGCAGAACAGCGACTAAGAGCTCATGGAGAGAGCTGCATGCCTCCCGTTCTGCATGGCTACTCAGGGCCTTACCTCGAGGCAAGGACTCACGTTGAGATTCCCTTTAGCTCCAGAGCATGGCAAGATGAGCCCCACTCCGGCCATGGAAGCACCCTGTGTAGCCAGAGAAAGCTCATTTTCTTCCCAGACCCATGCCTACAGCGGCCAGAGGCCAGTCAACAGCAGAGCATTTCAGGGAGCTTCAAGGCAGCACGCGTGGAGCTTTGCAAATGGAAAAGCAAGGCTAGTACCATCGCGCCCCCATTTCCATGGGCACACGCAGCATACCTCCCTGTGGTTTCTGACAAGTCAAAAGAGACACAGAGCACACACTGGTTCCTTCCCTGAATCAACTTCTCGAGGCAGGGTGTTCTGCATCTAGTGAACGGCCTCAGCCAAGGCACGCCCTAGCTAGGCCTCTGGGCCCGTGCCTCTTCAGAAGCCTGCAGTGCTACAGGAAAAACTGTGCTTCAGTTGCAATAGGCAAGCACTCCGCCTTTCTCCGGGAGGCAGGGTGACTTCAGGTACGAGGTCCAGGATGGAAGGCGAAGCCGAGGGTTTCTCTCAGTGCAGCTCAGACTAGGGAAAGAGTGTGACTTCCACGGCATGTTGGACCTTGCTAGAACGGGGCTCGTGATCCTGTGCGAGTGCTGGGTAAATCAAGAAGTCCCAAGAAAGAGTGCAGTGTGTTGCCCATCACTCGGCAGACACGGAGGGCCTCCGAGGGACCTATGGGCCTCGATGTTGCTCAGTAGGCCCACAGCGGTGTGGAGGTACTCAGTGATCTTGGAACGAAAATGATGCTCACCCGAGGGGCCTAGGAGTTCTCAAATGCTGCCTTCTTTCAAATAAAGCAGAACAGCGACTAAGAGCTCATGGAGAGAGCTGCATGCCTCCCTTCCTGCATGGCTACTCAGGGCCTTACCTCGAGGCAAGGACTCACGTTGAGATTCCCTTTAGCTCTAGAGCATGGCAAGATGAGCCCCACCCCGGCCATGGAAGCACCCTGTGTAGCCAGAGAAAGCTCATTTTCTTCCCAGACCCATGCCTACAGCGGCCAGAGGCCTGACAACAGCAGAGCATTTCAGGGCGCTTCAAGGGAGCGTGAACGGGGCTTTGCAAATGAAAGAGCAAGGCTAGTACCGTCGCGCCCCCATTTCCATGGGCACACGCAGCATACCTCCCTGTGGTTTCTGAGCAGTCAAAAGAGACACAGAGCACACACTTCGTCCTTCCCCGAATCAGCTTCTCGAGGCAGGGTGTTCTGCATGTAGTGAACGGCCTCAACCAAGGCGCGCCCTAGCTAGGCCTCTGGGCCCGTGCCTCTTCAGAAGCCTGCAGTGCTACAGGAAAAACTGTGCTTTAGTGGCAATAGGAACGCAAGCCGACTTTCTCCTGGAGGCAGCGTGACTTCAGGTAGGAGGTCCTGGTTGGAAGGCGAAGCCTAGTGTTTTTTTCAGTGCAGCTCAGAGTAGGGAATGAGTGCGACTTCCACGGCATGTTGGAACCTGCTAGAACCGTGCTCGTGAACCTGTGGTAGTGCTGGGGGAATCAAGCTGTCCCAAGAAAGAGTGTACTGTTTTGCCCCTCACTCGGCATACACAGTGTGAGTCCGAAGGCCTACCGGCCTGGATGTTGTTTAGTAGGGCCGGGGAGCCTGGGGGTACTCCGTGTTCTTGCAGGGCATAGGGTTTCCAGGCGAGGCACCTAGGTGTCCCGAAAAGCGTACTGGCGTTCAAAGGCTGCAGAGGAGCGCCTGCGGCCTCATGGAAACTGCTGCACGCCTCCGCTTCTGCAGAGCAATTCAGGGCCTTACCTCGAGGCAAGTCTTCACGTTGAGTGTCCCGTGAGCGACACCGCATGGTAGGATGCTGACTTTCTCCTTGAGTAGAGAGACTTCAGGTAGGAGGTCCTCTAAGAATTCGAAGCAGAGTGTTTTCTCATGGCAGCTCTAACGGGGGCAATGTCGAAGACTACCAGGGCATGTTGGACTGCCTAGAAATGTGGTTCTGATGCTGTTCGAGTGCTCTAGAAATGTAGCTCTCCTGAAGTAACGTGCAGTGTGTTGCCCATCCCTCGGCAGACACGGAGGGCCTCCGAGGGACCTATGGGCCTCGATGTTGCTCAGTAGGCCCACAGGGGTGTGGAGGTACTCAGTGATCTTGGAACGAAAAGGATGCTCACCCGAGGGGCCTAGGAGTTCTCCAAGGCTACCTTCTTTCAAATAAAGCAGAACAGCGACTAAGAGCTCATGGAGAGAGCTGCATGCCTCCCGTTCTGCATGGCTACTCAGGGCCTTACCTCGAGGCAAGGACTCACGTTGAGATTCCCTTTAGCTCCAGAGCATGGCAAGATGAGCCCCACTCCGGCCATGGAAGCACCCTGTGTAGCCAGAGAAAGCTCATTTTCTTCCCAGACCCATGCCTACAGCGGCCAGAGGCCAGTCAACAGCAGAGCATTTCAGGGAGCTTCAAGGCAGCACGCGTGGAGCTTTGCAAATGGAAAAGCAAGGCTAGTACCATCGCGCCCCCATTTCCATGGGCACACGCAGCATACCTCCCTGTGGTTTCTGACAAGTCAAAAGAGACACAGAGCACACACTGGTTCCTTCCCTGAATCAACTTCTCGAGGCAGGGTGTTCTGCATCTAGTGAACGGCCTCAGCCAAGGCACGCCCTAGCTAGGCCTCTGGGCCCGTGCCTCTTCAGAAGCCTGCAGTGCTACAGGAAAAACTGTGCTTCAGTTGCAATAGGCAAGCACTCCGCCTTTCTCCGGGAGGCAGGGTGACTTCAGGTACGAGGTCCAGGATGGAAGGCGAAGCCGAGGGTTTCTCTCAGTGCAGCTCAGACTAGGGAAAGAGTGTGACTTCCACGGCATGTTGGACCTTGCTAGAACGGGGCTCGTGATCCTGTGCGAGTGCTGGGTAAATCAAGAAGTCCCAAGAAAGAGTGCAGTGTGTTGCCCATCACTCGGCAGACACGGAGGGCCTCCGAGGGACCTATGGGCCTCGATGTTGCTCAGTAGGCCCACAGCGGTGTGGAGGTACTCAGTGATCTTGGAACGAAAATGATGCTCACCCGAGGGGCCTAGGAGTTCTCAAATGCTGCCTTCTTTCAAATAAAGCAGAACAGCGACTAAGAGCTCATGGAGAGAGCTGCATGCCTCCCTTCCTGCATGGCTACTCAGGGCCTTACCTCGAGGCAAGGACTCACGTTGAGATTCCCTTTAGCTCTAGAGCATGGCAAGATGAGCCCCACCCCGGCCATGGAAGCACCCTGTGTAGCCAGAGAAAGCTCATTTTCTTCCCAGACCCATGCCTACAGCGGCCAGAGGCCTGACAACAGCAGAGCATTTCAGGGCGCTTCAAGGGAGCGTGAACGGGGCTTTGCAAATGAAAGAGCAAGGCTAGTACCGTCGCGCCCCCATTTCCATGGGCACACGCAGCATACCTCCCTGTGGTTTCTGAGCAGTCAAAAGAGACACAGAGCACACACTTCGTCCTTCCCCGAATCAGCTTCTCGAGGCAGGGTGTTCTGCATGTAGTGAACGGCCTCAACCAAGGCGCGCCCTAGCTAGGCCTCTGGGCCCGTGCCTCTTCAGAAGCCTGCAGTGCTACAGGAAAAACTGTGCTTTAGTGGCAATAGGAACGCAAGCCGACTTTCTCCTGGAGGCAGCGTGACTTCAGGTAGGAGGTCCTGGTTGGAAGGCGAAGCCTAGTGTTTTTTTCAGTGCAGCTCAGAGTAGGGAATGAGTGCGACTTCCACGGCATGTTGGAACCTGCTAGAACCGTGCTCGTGAACCTGTGGTAGTGCTGGGGGAATCAAGCTGTCCCAAGAAAGAGTGTACTGTTTTGCCCCTCACTCGGCATACACAGTGTGAGTCCGAAGGCCTACCGGCCTGGATGTTGTTTAGTAGGGCCGGGGAGCCTGGGGGTACTCCGTGTTCTTGCAGGGCATAGGGTTTCCAGGCGAGGCACCTAGGTGTCCCGAAAAGCGTACTGGCGTTCAAAGGCTGCAGAGGAGCGCCTGCGGCCTCATGGAAACTGCTGCACGCCTCCGCTTCTGCAGAGCAATTCAGGGCCTTACCTCGAGGCAAGTCTTCACGTTGAGTGTCCCGTGAGCGACACCGCATGGTAGGATGCTGACTTTCTCCTTGAGTAGAGAGACTTCAGGTAGGAGGTCCTCTAAGAATTCGAAGCAGAGTGTTTTCTCATGGCAGCTCTAACGGGGGCAATGTCGAAGACTACCAGGGCATGTTGGACTGCCTAGAAATGTGGTTCTGATGCTGTTCGAGTGCTCTAGAAATGTAGCTCTCCTGAAGTAACGTGCAGTGTGTTGCCCATCCCTCGGCAGACACGGAGGGCCTCCGAGGGACCTATGGGCCTCGATGTTGCTCAGTAGGCCCACAGGGGTGTGGAGGTACTCAGTGATCTTGGAACGAAAAGGATGCTCACCCGAGGGGCCTAGGAGTTCTCCAAGGCTACCTTCTTTCAAATAAAGCAGAACAGCGACTAAGAGCTCATGGAGAGAGCTGCATGCCTCCCGTTCTGCATGGCTACTCAGGGCCTTACCTCGAGGCAAGGACTCACGTTGAGATTCCCTTTAGCTCCAGAGCATGGCAAGATGAGCCCCACTCCGGCCATGGAAGCACCCTGTGTAGCCAGAGAAAGCTCATTTTCTTCCCAGACCCATGCCTACAGCGGCCAGAGGCCAGTCAACAGCAGAGCATTTCAGGGAGCTTCAAGGCAGCACGCGTGGAGCTTTGCAAATGGAAAAGCAAGGCTAGTACCATCGCGCCCCCATTTCCATGGGCACACGCAGCATACCTCCCTGTGGTTTCTGAGCAGTCAAAAGAGACACAGAGCACACACTTCGTCCTTCCCCGAATCATCATCTCGAGGCAGGGTGTTCTGCATCTAGTGAACGGCCTCAGCCAAGGCACGCCCTTGCTAGGCCTCTGGGCCCGTGCCTCTTCAGAAGCCTGCAGTGCTACAGGAAAAACTGTGCTTCAGTTGCAATAGGCAAGCACTCCGCCTTTCTCCGGGAGGCAGGGTGACTTCAGGTACGAGGTCCAGGATGGAAGGCGAAGCCGAGGGTTTCTCTCAGTGCAGCTCAGACTAGGGAAAGAGTGTGACTTCCACGGCATGTTGGACCTTGCTAGAACGGGGCTCGTGATCCTGTGCGAGTGCTGGGTAAATCAAGAAGTCCCAAGAAAGAGTGCAGTGTGTTGCCCATCCCTCGGCAGACACGGAGGGCCTCCGAGGGACCTATGGGCCTCGATGTTGCTCAGTAGGCCCACAGCGGTGTGGAGGTACTCAGTGATCTTGGAACGAAAATGATGCTCACCCGAGGGGCCTAGGAGTTCTCAAATGCTACCTTCTTTCAAATAAAGCAGAACAGCGACTAAGAGCTCATGGAGAGAGCTGCATGCCTCCCTTCCTGCATGGCTACTCAGGGCCTTACCTCGAGGCAAGGACTCACGTTGAGATTCCCTTTAGCTCTAGAGCATGGCAAGATGAGCCCCACCCCGGCCATGGAAGCACCCTGTGTAGCCAGAGAAAGCTCATTTTCTTCCCAGACCCATGCCTACAGCGGCCAGAGGCCTGACAACAGCAGAGAATTTCAGGGCGCTTCAAGGGAGCGTGAACGGGGCTTTGCAAATGAAAGAGCAAGGCTAGTACCGTCGCGCCCCCATTTCCATGGGCACACGCAGCATACCTCCCTGTGGTTTCTGAGCAGTCAAAAGAGACACAGAGCACACACTTCGTCCTTCCCCGAATCAGCTTCTCGAGGCAGGGTGTTCTGCATGTAGTGAACGGCCTCAACCAAGGCGCGCCCTAGCTAGGCCTCTGGGCCCGTGCCTCTTCAGAAGCCTGCAGTGCTACAGGAAAAACTGTGCTTTAGTGGCAATAGGAACGCAAGCCGACTTTCTCCTGGAGGCAGCGTGACTTCAGGTAGGAGGTCCTGGTTGGAAGGCGAAGCCTAGTGTTTTTTTCAGTGCAGCTCAGAGTAGGGAATGAGTGCGACTTCCACGGCATGTTGGAACCTGCTAGAACCGTGCTCGTGAACCTGTGGTAGTGCTGGGGGAATCAAGCTGTCCCAAGAAAGAGTGTACTGTTTTGCCCCTCACTCGGCATACACAGTGTGAGTCCGAAGGCCTACCGGCCTGGATGTTGTTTAGTAGGGCCGGGGAGCCTGGGGGTACTCCGTGTTCTTGCAGGGCATAGGGTTTCCAGGCGAGGCACCTAGGTGTCCCGAAAAGCGTACTGGCGTTCAAAGGCTGCAGAGGAGCGCCTGCGGCCTCATGGAAACTGCTGCACGCCTCCGCTTCTGCAGAGCAATTCAGGGCCTTACCTCGAGGCAAGTCTTCACGTTGAGTGTCCCGTGAGCGACACCGCATGGTAGGATGCTGACTTTCTCCTTGAGTAGAGAGACTTCAGGTAGGAGGTCCTCTAAGAATTCGAAGCAGAGTGTTTTCTCATGGCAGCTCTAACGGGGGCAATGTCGAAGACTACCAGGGCATGTTGGACTGCCTAGAAATGTGGTTCTGATGCTGTTCGAGTGCTCTAGAAATGTAGCTCTCCTGAAGTAACGTGCAGTGTGTTGCCCATCCCTCGGCAGACACGGAGGGCCTCCGAGGGACCTATGGGCCTCGATGTTGCTCAGTAGGCCCACAGGGGTGTGGAGGTACTCAGTGATCTTGGAACGAAAAGGATGCTCACCCGAGGGGCCTAGGAGTTCTCCAAGGCTACCTTCTTTCAAATAAAGCAGAACAGCGACTAAGAGCTCATGGAGAGAGCTGCATGCCTCCCGTTCTGCATGGCTACTCAGGGCCTTACCTCGAGGCAAGGACTCACGTTGAGATTCCCTTTAGCTCCAGAGCATGGCAAGATGAGCCCCACTCCGGCCATGGAAGCACCCTGTGTAGCCAGAGAAAGCTCATTTTCTTCCCAGACCCATGCCTACAGCGGCCAGAGGCCAGTCAACAGCAGAGCATTTCAGGGAGCTTCAAGGCAGCACGCGTGGAGCTTTGCAAATGGAAAAGCAAGGCTAGTACCATCGCGCCCCCATTTCCATGGGCACACGCAGCATACCTCCCTGTGGTTTCTGACAAGTCAAAAGAGACACAGAGCACACACTGGTTCCTTCCCTGAATCAACTTCTCGAGGCAGGGTGTTCTGCATCTAGTGAACGGCCTCAGCCAAGGCACGCCCTAGCTAGGCCTCTGGGCCCGTGCCTCTTCAGAAGCCTGCAGTGCTACAGGAAAAACTGTGCTTCAGTTGCAATAGGCAAGCACTCCGCCTTTCTCCGGGAGGCAGGGTGACTTCAGGTACGAGGTCCAGGATGGAAGGCGAAGCCGAGGGTTTCTCTCAGTGCAGCTCAGACTAGGGAAAGAGTGTGACTTCCACGGCATGTTGGACCTTGCTAGAACGGGGCTCGTGATCCTGTGCGAGTGCTGGGTAAATCAAGAAGTCCCAAGAAAGAGTGCAGTGTGTTGCCCATCACTCGGCAGACACGGAGGGCCTCCGAGGGACCTATGGGCCTCGATGTTGCTCAGTAGGCCCACAGCGGTGTGGAGGTACTCAGTGATCTTGGAACGAAAATGATGCTCACCCGAGGGGCCTAGGAGTTCTCAAATGCTGCCTTCTTTCAAATAAAGCAGAACAGCGACTAAGAGCTCATGGAGAGAGCTGCATGCCTCCCTTCCTGCATGGCTACTCAGGGCCTTACCTCGAGGCAAGGACTCACGTTGAGATTCCCTTTAGCTCTAGAGCATGGCAAGATGAGCCCCACCCCGGCCATGGAAGCACCCTGTGTAGCCAGAGAAAGCTCATTTTCTTCCCAGACCCATGCCTACAGCGGCCAGAGGCCTGACAACAGCAGAGCATTTCAGGGCGCTTCAAGGGAGCGTGAACGGGGCTTTGCAAATGAAAGAGCAAGGCTAGTACCGTCGCGCCCCCATTTCCATGGGCACACGCAGCATACCTCCCTGTGGTTTCTGAGCAGTCAAAAGAGACACAGAGCACACACTTCGTCCTTCCCCGAATCAGCTTCTCGAGGCAGGGTGTTCTGCATGTAGTGAACGGCCTCAACCAAGGCGCGCCCTAGCTAGGCCTCTGGGCCCGTGCCTCTTCAGAAGCCTGCAGTGCTACAGGAAAAACTGTGCTTTAGTGGCAATAGGAACGCAAGCCGACTTTCTCCTGGAGGCAGCGTGACTTCAGGTAGGAGGTCCTGGTTGGAAGGCGAAGCCTAGTGTTTTTTTCAGTGCAGCTCAGAGTAGGGAATGAGTGCGACTTCCACGGCATGTTGGAACCTGCTAGAACCGTGCTCGTGAACCTGTGGTAGTGCTGGGGGAATCAAGCTGTCCCAAGAAAGAGTGTACTGTTTTGCCCCTCACTCGGCATACACAGTGTGAGTCCGAAGGCCTACCGGCCTGGATGTTGTTTAGTAGGGCCGGGGAGCCTGGGGGTACTCCGTGTTCTTGCAGGGCATAGGGTTTCCAGGCGAGGCACCTAGGTGTCCCGAAAAGCGTACTGGCGTTCAAAGGCTGCAGAGGAGCGCCTGCGGCCTCATGGAAACTGCTGCACGCCTCCGCTTCTGCAGAGCAATTCAGGGCCTTACCTCGAGGCAAGTCTTCACGTTGAGTGTCCCGTGAGCGACACCGCATGGTAGGATGCTGACTTTCTCCTTGAGTAGAGAGACTTCAGGTAGGAGGTCCTCTAAGAATTCGAAGCAGAGTGTTTTCTCATGGCAGCTCTAACGGGGGCAATGTCGAAGACTACCAGGGCATGTTGGACTGCCTAGAAATGTGGTTCTGATGCTGTTCGAGTGCTCTAGAAATGTAGCTCTCCTGAAGTAACGTGCAGTGTGTTGCCCATCCCTCGGCAGACACGGAGGGCCTCCGAGGGACCTATGGGCCTCGATGTTGCTCAGTAGGCCCACAGGGGTGTGGAGGTACTCAGTGATCTTGGAACGAAAAGGATGCTCACCCGAGGGGCCTAGGAGTTCTCCAAGGCTACCTTCTTTCAAATAAAGCAGAACAGCGACTAAGAGCTCATGGAGAGAGCTGCATGCCTCCCGTTCTGCATGGCTACTCAGGGCCTTACCTCGAGGCAAGGACTCACGTTGAGATTCCCTTTAGCTCCAGAGCATGGCAAGATGAGCCCCACTCCGGCCATGGAAGCACCCTGTGTAGCCAGAGAAAGCTCATTTTCTTCCCAGACCCATGCCTACAGCGGCCAGAGGCCAGTCAACAGCAGAGCATTTCAGGGAGCTTCAAGGCAGCACGCGTGGAGCTTTGCAAATGGAAAAGCAAGGCTAGTACCATCGCGCCCCCATTTCCATGGGCACACGCAGCATACCTCCCTGTGGTTTCTGAGCAGTCAAAAGAGACACAGAGCACACACTTCGTCCTTCCCCGAATCAGCATCTCGAGGCAGGGTGTTCTGCATCTAGTGAACGGCCTCAGCCAAGGCACGCCCTTGCTAGGCCTCTGGGCCCGTGCCTCTTCAAAAGCCTGCAGTGCTACAGGAAAAACTGTGCTTCAGTTGCAATAGGCAAGCACTCCGCCTTTCTCCGGGAGGCAGGGTGACTTCAGGTACGAGGTCCAGGATGGAAGGCGAAGCCGAGGGTTTCTCTCAGTGCAGCTCAGACTAGGGAAAGAGTGTGACTTCCACGGCATGTTGGACCTTGCTAGAACGGGGCTCGTGATCCTGTGCGAGTGCTGGGTAAATCAAGAAGTCCCAAGAAAGAGTGCAGTGTGTTGCCCATCCCTCGGCAGACACGGAGGGCCTCCGAGGGACCTATGGGCCTCGATGTTGCTCAGTAGGCCCACAGCGGTGTGGAGGTACTCAGTGATCTTGGAACGAAAATGATGCTCACCCGAGGGGCCTAGGAGTTCTCAAATGCTACCTTCTTTCAAATAAAGCAGAACAGCGACTAAGAGCTCACGGAGAGAGCTGCATGCCTCCCGTTCTGCATGGCTACTCAGGGCCTTACCTCGAGGCAAGGACTCACGTTGAGATTCCCTTTAGCTCCAGAGCATGGCAAGATGAGCCCCACCCCGGCCATGGAAGCACCCTGTGTAGCCAGAGAAAGCTCATTTTCTTCCCAGACCCATGCCTACAGCGGCCAGAGGCCTGACAACAGCAGAGCATTTCAGGGCGCTTCAAGGGAGCGTGAACGGGGCTTTGCAAATGAAAAAGCAAGGCTAGTACCGTCGCGCCCCCATTTCCATGGGCACACGCAGCATACCTCCCTGTGGTTTCTGAGCAGTCAAAAGAGACACAGAGCACACACTTCGTCCTTCCCCGAATCAGCTTCTCGAGGCAGGGTGTTCTGCATGTAGTGAACGGCCTCAACCAAGGCGCGCCCTAGCTAGGCCTCTGGGCCCGTGCCTCTTCAGAAGCCTGCAGTGCTACAGGAAAAACTGTGCTTTAGTGGCAATAGGAACGCAAGCCGACTTTCTCCTGGAGGCAGCGTGACTTCAGGTAGGAGGTCCTGGTTGGAAGGCGAAGCCTAGTGTTTTTTTCAGTGCAGCTCAGAGTAGGGAATGAGTGCGACTTCCACGGCATGTTGGAACCTGCTAGAACCGTGCTCGTGAACCTGTGGTAGTGCTGGGGGAATCAAGCTGTCCCAAGAAAGAGTGTACTGTTTTGCCCCTCACTCGGCATACACAGTGTGAGTCCGAAGGCCTACCGGCCTGGATGTTGTTTAGTAGGGCCGGGGAGCCTGGGGGTACTCCGTGTTCTTGCAGGGCATAGGGTTTCCAGGCGAGGCACCTAGGTGTCCCGAAAAGCGTACTGGCGTTCAAAGGCTGCAGAGGAGCGCCTGCGGCCTCATGGAAACTGCTGCACGCCTCCGCTTCTGCAGAGCAATTCAGGGCCTTACCTCGAGGCAAGTCTTCACGTTGAGTGTCCCGTGAGCGACACCGCATGGTAGGATGCTGACTTTCTCCTTGAGTAGAGAGACTTCAGGTAGGAGGTCCTCTAAGAATTCGAAGCAGAGTGTTTTCTCATGGCAGCTCTAACGGGGGCAATGTCGAAGACTACCAGGGCATGTTGGACTGCCTAGAAATGTGGTTCTGATGCTGTTCGAGTGCTCTAGAAATGTAGCTCTCCTGAAGTAACGTGCAGTGTGTTGCCCATCCCTCGGCAGACACGGAGGGCCTCCGAGGGACCTATGGGCCTCGATGTTGCTCAGTAGGCCCACAGGGGTGTGGAGGTACTCAGTGATCTTGGAACGAAAAGGATGCTCACCCGAGGGGCCTAGGAGTTCTCCAAGGCTACCTTCTTTCAAATAAAGCAGAACAGCGACTAAGAGCTCATGGAGAGAGCTGCATGCCTCCCGTTCTGCATGGCTACTCAGGGCCTTACCTCGAGGCAAGGACTCACGTTGAGATTCCCTTTAGCTCCAGAGCATGGCAAGATGAGCCCCACTCCGGCCATGGAAGCACCCTGTGTAGCCAGAGAAAGCTCATTTTCTTCCCAGACCCATGCCTACAGCGGCCAGAGGCCAGTCAACAGCAGAGCATTTCAGGGAGCTTCAAGGCAGCACGCGTGGAGCTTTGCAAATGGAAAAGCAAGGCTAGTACCATCGCGCCCCCATTTCCATGGGCACACGCAGCATACCTCCCTGTGGTTTCTGACAAGTCAAAAGAGACACAGAGCACACACTGGTTCCTTCCCTGAATCAACTTCTCGAGGCAGGGTGTTCTGCATCTAGTGAACGGCCTCAGCCAAGGCACGCCCTAGCTAGGCCTCTGGGCCCGTGCCTCTTCAGAAGCCTGCAGTGCTACAGGAAAAACTGTGCTTCAGTTGCAATAGGCAAGCACTCCGCCTTTCTCCGGGAGGCAGGGTGACTTCAGGTACGAGGTCCAGGATGGAAGGCGAAGCCGAGGGTTTCTCTCAGTGCAGCTCAGACTAGGGAAAGAGTGTGACTTCCACGGCATGTTGGACCTTGCTAGAACGGGGCTCGTGATCCTGTGCGAGTGCTGGGTAAATCAAGAAGTCCCAAGAAAGAGTGCAGTGTGTTGCCCATCACTCGGCAGACACGGAGGGCCTCCGAGGGACCTATGGGCCTCGATGTTGCTCAGTAGGCCCACAGCGGTGTGGAGGTACTCAGTGATCTTGGAACGAAAATGATGCTCACCCGAGGGGCCTAGGAGTTCTCAAATGCTGCCTTCTTTCAAATAAAGCAGAACAGCGACTAAGAGCTCATGGAGAGAGCTGCATGCCTCCCTTCCTGCATGGCTACTCAGGGCCTTACCTCGAGGCAAGGACTCACGTTGAGATTCCCTTTAGCTCTAGAGCATGGCAAGATGAGCCCCACCCCGGCCATGGAAGCACCCTGTGTAGCCAGAGAAAGCTCATTTTCTTCCCAGACCCATGCCTACAGCGGCCAGAGGCCTGACAACAGCAGAGCATTTCAGGGCGCTTCAAGGGAGCGTGAACGGGGCTTTGCAAATGAAAGAGCAAGGCTAGTACCGTCGCGCCCCCATTTCCATGGGCACACGCAGCATACCTCCCTGTGGTTTCTGAGCAGTCAAAAGAGACACAGAGCACACACTTCGTCCTTCCCCGAATCAGCTTCTCGAGGCAGGGTGTTCTGCATGTAGTGAACGGCCTCAACCAAGGCGCGCCCTAGCTAGGCCTCTGGGCCCGTGCCTCTTCAGAAGCCTGCAGTGCTACAGGAAAAACTGTGCTTTAGTGGCAATAGGAACGCAAGCCGACTTTCTCCTGGAGGCAGCGTGACTTCAGGTAGGAGGTCCTGGTTGGAAGGCGAAGCCTAGTGTTTTTTTCAGTGCAGCTCAGAGTAGGGAATGAGTGCGACTTCCACGGCATGTTGGAACCTGCTAGAACCGTGCTCGTGAACCTGTGGTAGTGCTGGGGGAATCAAGCTGTCCCAAGAAAGAGTGTACTGTTTTGCCCCTCACTCGGCATACACAGTGTGAGTCCGAAGGCCTACCGGCCTGGATGTTGTTTAGTAGGGCCGGGGAGCCTGGGGGTACTCCGTGTTCTTGCAGGGCATAGGGTTTCCAGGCGAGGCACCTAGGTGTCCCGAAAAGCGTACTGGCGTTCAAAGGCTGCAGAGGAGCGCCTGCGGCCTCATGGAAACTGCTGCACGCCTCCGCTTCTGCAGAGCAATTCAGGGCCTTACCTCGAGGCAAGTCTTCACGTTGAGTGTCCCGTGAGCGACACCGCATGGTAGGATGCTGACTTTCTCCTTGAGTAGAGAGACTTCAGGTAGGAGGTCCTCTAAGAATTCGAAGCAGAGTGTTTTCTCATGGCAGCTCTAACGGGGGCAATGTCGAAGACTACCAGGGCATGTTGGACTGCCTAGAAATGTGGTTCTGATGCTGTTCGAGTGCTCTAGAAATGTAGCTCTCCTGAAGTAACGTGCAGTGTGTTGCCCATCCCTCGGCAGACACGGAGGGCCTCCGAGGGACCTATGGGCCTCGATGTTGCTCAGTAGGCCCACAGGGGTGTGGAGGTACTCAGTGATCTTGGAACGAAAAGGATGCTCACCCGAGGGGCCTAGGAGTTCTCCAAGGCTACCTTCTTTCAAATAAAGCAGAACAGCGACTAAGAGCTCATGGAGAGAGCTGCATGCCTCCCGTTCTGCATGGCTACTCAGGGCCTTACCTCGAGGCAAGGACTCACGTTGAGATTCCCTTTAGCTCCAGAGCATGGCAAGATGAGCCCCACTCCGGCCATGGAAGCACCCTGTGTAGCCAGAGAAAGCTCATTTTCTTCCCAGACCCATGCCTACAGCGGCCAGAGGCCAGTCAACAGCAGAGCATTTCAGGGAGCTTCAAGGCAGCACGCGTGGAGCTTTGCAAATGGAAAAGCAAGGCTAGTACCATCGCGCCCCCATTTCCATGGGCACACGCAGCATACCTCCCTGTGGTTTCTGAGCAGTCAAAAGAGACACAGAGCACACACTTCGTCCTTCCCCGAATCAGCATCTCGAGGCAGGGTGTTCTGCATCTAGTGAACGGCCTCAGCCAAGGCACGCCCTTGCTAGGCCTCTGGGCCCGTGCCTCTTCAAAAGCCTGCAGTGCTACAGGAAAAACTGTGCTTCAGTTGCAATAGGCAAGCACTCCGCCTTTCTCCGGGAGGCAGGGTGACTTCAGGTACGAGGTCCAGGATGGAAGGCGAAGCCGAGGGTTTCTCTCAGTGCAGCTCAGACTAGGGAAAGAGTGTGACTTCCACGGCATGTTGGACCTTGCTAGAACGGGGCTCGTGATCCTGTGCGAGTGCTGGGTAAATCAAGAAGTCCCAAGAAAGAGTGCAGTGTGTTGCCCATCCCTCGGCAGACACGGAGGGCCTCCGAGGGACCTATGGGCCTCGATGTTGCTCAGTAGGCCCACAGCGGTGTGGAGGTACTCAGTGATCTTGGAACGAAAATGATGCTCACCCGAGGGGCCTAGGAGTTCTCAAATGCTACCTTCTTTCAAATAAAGCAGAACAGCGACTAAGAGCTCACGGAGAGAGCTGCATGCCTCCCGTTCTGCATGGCTACTCAGGGCCTTACCTCGAGGCAAGGACTCACGTTGAGATTCCCTTTAGCTCCAGAGCATGGCAAGATGAGCCCCACCCCGGCCATGGAAGCACCCTGTGTAGCCAGAGAAAGCTCATTTTCTTCCCAGACCCATGCCTACAGCGGCCAGAGGCCTGACAACAGCAGAGCATTTCAGGGCGCTTCAAGGGAGCGTGAACGGGGCTTTGCAAATGAAAAAGCAAGGCTAGTACCGTCGCGCCCCCATTTCCATGGGCACACGCAGCATACCTCCCTGTGGTTTCTGAGCAGTCAAAAGAGACACAGAGCACACACTTCGTCCTTCCCCGAATCAGCTTCTCGAGGCAGGGTGTTCTGCATGTAGTGAACGGCCTCAACCAAGGCGCGCCCTAGCTAGGCCTCTGGGCCCGTGCCTCTTCAGAAGCCTGCAGTGCTACAGGAAAAACTGTGCTTTAGTGGCAATAGGAACGCAAGCCGACTTTCTCCTGGAGGCAGCGTGACTTCAGGTAGGAGGTCCTGGTTGGAAGGCGAAGCCTAGTGTTTTTTTCAGTGCAGCTCAGAGTAGGGAATGAGTGCGACTTCCACGGCATGTTGGAACCTGCTAGAACCGTGCTCGTGAACCTGTGGTAGTGCTGGGGGAATCAAGCTGTCCCAAGAAAGAGTGTACTGTTTTGCCCCTCACTCGGCATACACAGTGTGAGTCCGAAGGCCTACCGGCCTGGATGTTGTTTAGTAGGGCCGGGGAGCCTGGGGGTACTCCGTGTTCTTGCAGGGCATAGGGTTTCCAGGCGAGGCACCTAGGTGTCCCGAAAAGCGTACTGGCGTTCAAAGGCTGCAGAGGAGCGCCTGCGGCCTCATGGAAACTGCTGCACGCCTCCGCTTCTGCAGAGCAATTCAGGGCCTTACCTCGAGGCAAGTCTTCACGTTGAGTGTCCCGTGAGCGACACCGCATGGTAGGATGCTGACTTTCTCCTTGAGTAGAGAGACTTCAGGTAGGAGGTCCTCTAAGAATTCGAAGCAGAGTGTTTTCTCATGGCAGCTCTAACGGGGGCAATGTCGAAGACTACCAGGGCATGTTGGACTGCCTAGAAATGTGGTTCTGATGCTGTTCGAGTGCTCTAGAAATGTAGCTCTCCTGAAGTAACGTGCAGTGTGTTGCCCATCCCTCGGCAGACACGGAGGGCCTCCGAGGGACCTATGGGCCTCGATGTTGCTCAGTAGGCCCACAGGGGTGTGGAGGTACTCAGTGATCTTGGAACGAAAAGGATGCTCACCCGAGGGGCCTAGGAGTTCTCCAAGGCTACCTTCTTTCAAATAAAGCAGAACAGCGACTAAGAGCTCATGGAGAGAGCTGCATGCCTCCCGTTCTGCATGGCTACTCAGGGCCTTACCTCGAGGCAAGGACTCACGTTGAGATTCCCTTTAGCTCCAGAGCATGGCAAGATGAGCCCCACTCCGGCCATGGAAGCACCCTGTGTAGCCAGAGAAAGCTCATTTTCTTCCCAGACCCATGCCTACAGCGGCCAGAGGCCAGTCAACAGCAGAGCATTTCAGGGAGCTTCAAGGCAGCACGCGTGGAGCTTTGCAAATGGAAAAGCAAGGCTAGTACCATCGCGCCCCCATTTCCATGGGCACACGCAGCATACCTCCCTGTGGTTTCTGAGCAGTCAAAAGAGACACAGAGCACACACTTCGTCCTTCCCCGAATCATCATCTCGAGGCAGGGTGTTCTGCATCTAGTGAACGGCCTCAGCCAAGGCACGCCTTTGCTAGGCCTCTGGGCCCGTGCCTCTTCAGAAGCCTGCAGTGCTACAGGAAAAACTGTGCTTCAGTTGCAATAGGCAAGCACTCCGCCTTTCTCCGGGAGGCAGGGTGACTTCAGGTACGAGGTCCAGGATGGAAGGCGAAGCCGAGGGTTTCTCTCAGTGCAGCTCAGACTAGGGAAAGAGTGTGACTTCCACGGCATGTTGGACCTTGCTAGAACGGGGCTCGTGATCCTGTGCGAGTGCTGGGTAAATCAAGAAGTCCCAAGAAAGAGTGCAGTGTGTTGCCCATCCCTCGGCAGACACGGAGGGCCTCCGAGGGACCTATGGGCCTCGATGTTGCTCAGTAGGCCCACAGCGGTGTGGAGGTACTCAGTGATCTTGGAACGAAAATGATGCTCACCCGAGGGGCCTAGGAGTTCTCAAATGCTACCTTCTTTCAAATAAAGCAGAACAGCGACTAAGAGCTCATGGAGAGAGCTGCATGCCTCCCGTTCTGCATGGCTACTCAGGGCCTTACCTCGAGGCAAGGACTCACGTTGAGATTCCCTTTAGCTCCAGAGCATGGCAAGATGAGCCCCACCCCGGCCATGGAAGCACCCTGTGTAGCCAGAGAAAGCTCATTTTCTTCCCAGACCCATGCCTACAGCGGCCAGAGGCCTGACAACAGCAGAGCATTTCAGGGCGCTTCAAGGGAGCGTGAACGGGGCTTTGCAAATGAAAAAGCAAGGCTAGTACCGTCGCGCCCCCATTTCCATGGGCACACGCAGCATACCTCCCTGTGGTTTCTGAGCAGTCAAAAGAGACACAGAGCACACACTTCGTCCTTCCCCGAATCAGCTTCTCGAGGCAGGGTGTTCTGCATGTAGTGAACGGCCTCAACCAAGGCGCGCCCTAGCTAGGCCTCTGGGCCCGTGCCTCTTCAGAAGCCTGCAGTGCTACAGGAAAAACTGTGCTTTAGTGGCAATAGGAACGCAAGCCGACTTTCTCCTGGAGGCAGCGTGACTTCAGGTAGGAGGTCCTGGTTGGAAGGCGAAGCCTAGTGTTTTTTTCAGTGCAGCTCAGAGTAGGGAATGAGTGCGACTTCCACGGCATGTTGGAACCTGCTAGAACCGTGCTCGTGAACCTGTGGTAGTGCTGGGGGAATCAAGCTGTCCCAAGAAAGAGTGTACTGTTTTGCCCCTCACTCGGCATACACAGTGTGAGTCCGAAGGCCTACCGGCCTGGATGTTGTTTAGTAGGGCCGGGGAGCCTGGGGGTACTCCGTGTTCTTGCAGGGCATAGGGTTTCCAGGCGAGGCACCTAGGTGTCCCGAAAAGCGTACTGGCGTTCAAAGGCTGCAGAGGAGCGCCTGCGGCCTCATGGAAACTGCTGCACGCCTCCGCTTCTGCAGAGCAATTCAGGGCCTTACCTCGAGGCAAGTCTTCACGTTGAGTGTCCCGTGAGCGACACCGCATGGTAGGATGCTGACTTTCTCCTTGAGTAGAGAGACTTCAGGTAGGAGGTCCTCTAAGAATTCGAAGCAGAGTGTTTTCTCATGGCAGCTCTAACGGGGGCAATGTCGAAGACTACCAGGGCATGTTGGACTGCCTAGAAATGTGGTTCTGATGCTGTTCGAGTGCTCTAGAAATGTAGCTCTCCTGAAGTAACGTGCAGTGTGTTGCCCATCCCTCGGCAGACACGGAGGGCCTCCGAGGGACCTATGGGCCTCGATGTTGCTCAGTAGGCCCACAGGGGTGTGGAGGTACTCAGTGATCTTGGAACGAAAAGGATGCTCACCCGAGGGGCCTAGGAGTTCTCCAAGGCTACCTTCTTTCAAATAAAGCAGAACAGCGACTAAGAGCTCATGGAGAGAGCTGCATGCCTCCCGTTCTGCATGGCTACTCAGGGCCTTACCTCGAGGCAAGGACTCACGTTGAGATTCCCTTTAGCTCCAGAGCATGGCAAGATGAGCCCCACTCCGGCCATGGAAGCACCCTGTGTAGCCAGAGAAAGCTCATTTTCTTCCCAGACCCATGCCTACAGCGGCCAGAGGCCAGTCAACAGCAGAGCATTTCAGGGAGCTTCAAGGCAGCACGCGTGGAGCTTTGCAAATGGAAAAGCAAGGCTAGTACCATCGCGCCCCCATTTCCATGGGCACACGCAGCATACCTCCCTGTGGTTTCTGAGCAGTCAAAAGAGACACAGAGCACACACTTCGTCCTTCCCCGAATCAGCATCTCGAGGCAGGGTGTTCTGCATCTAGTGAACGGCCTCAGCCAAGGCACGCCCTTGCTAGGCCTCTGGGCCCGTGCCTCTTCAGAAGCCTGCAGTGCTACAGGAAAAACTGTGCTTCAGTTGCAATAGGCAAGCACTCCGCCTTTCTCCGGGAGGCAGGGTGACTTCAGGTACGAGGTCCAGGATGGAAGGCGAAGCCGAGGGTTTCTCTCAGTGCAGCTCAGACTAGGGAAAGAGTGTGACTTCCACGGCATGTTGGACCTTGCTAGAACGGGGCTCGTGATCCTGTGCGAGTGCTGGGTAAATCAAGAAGTCCCAAGAAAGAGTGCAGTGTGTTGCCCATCCCTCGGCAGACACGGAGGGCCTCCGAGGGACCTATGGGCCTCGATGTTGCTCAGTAGGCCCACAGCGGTGTGGAGGTACTCAGTGATCTTGGAACGAAAATGATGCTCACCCGAGGGGCCTAGGAGTTCTCAAATGCTGCCTTCTTTCAAATAAAGCAGAACAGCGACTAAGAGCTCATGGAGAGAGCTGCATGCCTCCCTTCCTGCATGGCTACTCAGGGCCTTACCTCGAGGCAAGGACTCACGTTGAGATTCCCTTTAGCTCTAGAGCATGGCAAGATGAGCCCCACCCCGGCCATGGAAGCACCCTGTGTAGCCAGAGAAAGCTCATTTTCTTCCCAGACCCATGCCTACAGCGGCCAGAGGCCTGACAACAGCAGAGAATTTCAGGGCGCTTCAAGGGAGCGTGAACGGTGCTTTGCAAATGAAAGAGCAACGCTAGTACCGTCGCGCCCCCATTTCCATGGGCACACGCAGCATACCTCCCTGTGGTTTCTGAGCAGTCAAAAGAGACACAGAGCACACACTTCGTCCTTCCCCGAATCAGCTTCTCGAGGCAGGGTGTTCTGCATGTAGTGAACGGCCTCAACCAAGGCGCGCCCTAGCTAGGCCTCTGGGCCCGTGCCTCTTCAGAAGCCTGCAGTGCTACAGGAAAAACTGTGCTTTAGTGGCAATAGGAACGCAAGCCGACTTTCTCCTGGAGGCAGCGTGACTTCAGGTAGGAGGTCCTGGTTGTAAGGCGAAGCCTAGTGTTTTTTTCAGTGCAGCTCAGAGTAGGGAATGAGTGCGACTTCCACGGCATGTTGGAACCTGCTAGAACCGTGCTCGTGAACCTGTGGTAGTGCTGGGGGAATCAAGCTGTCCCAAGAAAGAGTGTACTGTTTTGCCCCTCACTCGGCATACACAGTGTGAGTCCGAAGGCCTACCGGCCTGGATGTTGTTTAGTAGGGCCGGGGAGCCTGGGGGTACTCCGTGTTCTTGCAGGGCATAGGGTTTCCAGGCGAGGCACCTAGGTGTCCCGAAAAGCGTACTGGCGTTCAAAGGCTGCAGAGGAGCGCCTGCGGCCTCATGGAAACTGCTGCACGCCTCCGCTTCTGCAGAGCAATTCAGGGCCTTACCTCGAGGCAAGTCTTCACGTTGAGTGTCCCGTGAGCGACACCGCATGGTAGGATGCTGACTTTCTCCTTGAGTAGAGAGACTTCAGGTAGGAGGTCCTCTAAGAATTCGAAGCAGAGTGTTTTCTCATGGCAGCTCTAACGGGGGCAATGTCGAAGACTACCAGGGCATGTTGGACTGCCTAGAAATGTGGTTCTGATGCTGTTCGAGTGCTCTAGAAATGTAGCTCTCCTGAAGTAACGTGCAGTGTGTTGCCCATCCCTCGGCAGACACGGAGGGCCTCCGAGGGACCTATGGGCCTCGATGTTGCTCAGTAGGCCCACAGGGGTGTGGAGGTACTCAGTGATCTTGGAACGAAAAGGATGCTCACCCGAGGGGCCTAGGAGTTCTCCAAGGCTACCTTCTTTCAAATAAAGCAGAACAGCGACTAAGAGCTCATGGAGAGAGCTGCATGCCTCCCGTTCTGCATGGCTACTCAGGGCCTTACCTCGAGGCAAGGACTCACGTTGAGATTCCCTTTAGCTCCAGAGCATGGCAAGATGAGCCCCACTCCGGCCATGGAAGCACCCTGTGTAGCCAGAGAAAGCTCATTTTCTTCCCAGACCCATGCCTACAGCGGCCAGAGGCCAGTCAACAGCAGAGCATTTCAGGGAGCTTCAAGGCAGCACGCGTGGAGCTTTGCAAATGGAAAAGCAAGGCTAGTACCATCGCGCCCCCATTTCCATGGGCACACGCAGCATACCTCCCTGTGGTTTCTGAGCAGTCAAAAGAGACACAGAGCACACACTTCGTCCTTCCCCGAATCAGCATCTCGAGGCAGGGTGTTCTGCATCTAGTGAACGGCCTCAGCCAAGGCACGCCTTTGCTAGGCCTCTGGGCCCGTGCCTCTTCAGAAGCCTGCAGTGCTACAGGAAAAACTGTGCTTCAGTTGCAATAGGCAAGCACTCCGCCTTTCTCCGGGAGGCAGGGTGACTTCAGGTACGAGGTCCAGGATGGAAGGCGAAGCCGAGGGTTTCTCTCAGTGCAGCTCAGACTAGGGAAAGAGTGTGACTTCCACGGCATGTTGGACCTTGCTAGAACGGGGCTCGTGATCCTGTGCGAGTGCTGGGTAAATCAAGAAGTCCCAAGAAAGAGTGCAGTGTGTTGCCCATCCCTCGGCAGACACGGAGGGCCTCCGAGGGACCTATGGGCCTCGATGTTGCTCAGTAGGCCCACAGCGGTGTGGAGGTACTCAGTGATCTTGGAACGAAAATGATGCTCACCCGAGGGGCCTAGGAGTTCTCAAATGCTACCTTCTTTCAAATAAAGCAGAACAGCGACTAAGAGCTCATGGAGAGAGCTGCATGCCTCCCGTTCTGCATGGCTACTCAGGGCCTTACCTCGAGGCAAGGACTCACGTTGAGATTCCCTTTAGCTCCAGAGCATGGCAAGATGAGCCCCACCCCGGCCATGGAAGCACCCTGTGTAGCCAGAGAAAGCTCATTTTCTTCCCAGACCCATGCCTACAGCGGCCAGAGGCCTGACAACAGCAGAGCATTTCAGGGCGCTTCAAGGGAGCGTGAACGGGGCTTTGCAAATGAAAAAGCAAGGCTAGTACCGTCGCGCCCCCATTTCCATGGGCACACGCAGCATACCTCCCTGTGGTTTCTGAGCAGTCAAAAGAGACACAGAGCACACACTTCGTCCTTCCCCGAATCAGCTTCTCGAGGCAGGGTGTTCTGCATGTAGTGAACGGCCTCAACCAAGGCGCGCCCTAGCTAGGCCTCTGGGCCCGTGCCTCTTCAGAAGCCTGCAGTGCTACAGGAAAAACTGTGCTTTAGTGGCAATAGGAACGCAAGCCGACTTTCTCCTGGAGGCAGCGTGACTTCAGGTAGGAGGTCCTGGTTGGAAGGCGAAGCCTAGTGTTTTTTTCAGTGCAGCTCAGAGTAGGGAATGAGTGCGACTTCCACGGCATGTTGGAACCTGCTAGAACCGTGCTCGTGAACCTGTGGTAGTGCTGGGGGAATCAAGCTGTCCCAAGAAAGAGTGTACTGTTTTGCCCCTCACTCGGCATACACAGTGTGAGTCCGAAGGCCTACCGGCCTGGATGTTGTTTAGTAGGGCCGGGGAGCCTGGGGGTACTCCGTGTTCTTGCAGGGCATAGGGTTTCCAGGCGAGGCACCTAGGTGTCCCGAAAAGCGTACTGGCGTTCAAAGGCTGCAGAGGAGCGCCTGCGGCCTCATGGAAACTGCTGCACGCCTCCGCTTCTGCAGAGCAATTCAGGGCCTTACCTCGAGGCAAGTCTTCACGTTGAGTGTCCCGTGAGCGACACCGCATGGTAGGATGCTGACTTTCTCCTTGAGTAGAGAGACTTCAGGTAGGAGGTCCTCTAAGAATTCGAAGCAGAGTGTTTTCTCATGGCAGCTCTAACGGGGGCAATGTCGAAGACTACCAGGGCATGTTGGACTGCCTAGAAATGTGGTTCTGATGCTGTTCGAGTGCTCTAGAAATGTAGCTCTCCTGAAGTAACGTGCAGTGTGTTGCCCATCCCTCGGCAGACACGGAGGGCCTCCGAGGGACCTATGGGCCTCGATGTTGCTCAGTAGGCCCACAGGGGTGTGGAGGTACTCAGTGATCTTGGAACGAAAAGGATGCTCACCCGAGGGGCCTAGGAGTTCTCCAAGGCTACCTTCTTTCAAATAAAGCAGAACAGCGACTAAGAGCTCATGGAGAGAGCTGCATGCCTCCCGTTCTGCATGGCTACTCAGGGCCTTACCTCGAGGCAAGGACTCACGTTGAGATTCCCTTTAGCTCCAGAGCATGGCAAGATGAGCCCCACTCCGGCCATGGAAGCACCCTGTGTAGCCAGAGAAAGCTCATTTTCTTCCCAGACCCATGCCTACAGCGGCCAGAGGCCAGTCAACAGCAGAGCATTTCAGGGAGCTTCAAGGCAGCACGCGTGGAGCTTTGCAAATGGAAAAGCAAGGCTAGTACCATCGCGCCCCCATTTCCATGGGCACACGCAGCATACCTCCCTGTGGTTTCTGAGCAGTCAAAAGAGACACAGAGCACACACTTCGTCCTTCCCCGAATCATCATCTCGAGGCAGGGTGTTCTGCATCTAGTGAACGGCCTCAGGCAAGGCACGCCTTTGCTAGGCCTCTGGGCCCGTGCCTCTTCAGAAGCCTGCAGTGCTACAGGAAAAACTGTGCTTCAGTTGCAATAGGCAAGCACTCCGCCTTTCTCCGGGAGGCAGGGTGACTTCAGGTACGAGGTCCAGGATGGAAGGCGAAGCCGAGGGTTTCTCTCAGTGCAGCTCAGACTAGGGAAAGAGTGTGACTTCCACGGCATGTTGGACCTTGCTAGAACGGGGCTCGTGATCCTGTGCGAGTGCTGGGTAAATCAAGAAGTCCCAAGAAAGAGTGCAGTGTGTTGCCCATCCCTCGGCAGACACGGAGGGCCTCCGAGGGACCTATGGGCCTCGATGTTGCTCAGTAGGCCCACAGCGGTGTGGAGGTACTCAGTGATCTTGGAACGAAAATGATGCTCACCCGAGGGGCCTAGGAGTTCTCAAATGCTGCCTTCTTTCAAATAAAGCAGAACAGCGACTAAGAGCTCATGGAGAGAGCTGCATGCCTCCCTTCCTGCATGGCTACTCAGGGCCTTACCTCGAGGCAAGGACTCACGTTGAGATTCCCTTTAGCTCTAGAGCATGGCAAGATGAGCCCCACCCCGGCCATGGAAGCACCCTGTGTAGCCAGAGAAAGCTCATTTTCTTCCCAGACCCATGCCTACAGCGGCCAGAGGCCTGACAACAGCAGAGCATTTCAGGGCGCTTCAAGGGAGCGTGAACGGTGCTTTGCAAATGAAAGAGCAACGCTAGTACCGTCGCGCCCCCATTTCCATGGGCACACGCAGCATACCTCCCTGTGGTTTCTGAGCAGTCAAAAGAGACACAGAGCACACACTTCGTCCTTCCCCGAATCAGCTTCTCGAGGCAGGGTGTTCTGCATGTAGTGAACGGCCTCAACCAAGGCGCGCCCTAGCTAGGCCTCTGGGCCCGTGCCTCTTCAGAAGCCTGCAGTGCTACAGGAAAAACTGTGCTTTAGTGGCAATAGGAACGCAAGCCGACTTTCTCCTGGAGGCAGCGTGACTTCAGGTAGGAGGTCCTGGTTGTAAGGCGAAGCCTAGTGTTTTTTTCAGTGCAGCTCAGAGTAGGGAATGAGTGCGACTTCCACGGCATGTTGGAACCTGCTAGAACCGTGCTCGTGAACCTGTGGTAGTGCTGGGGGAATCAAGCTGTCCCAAGAAAGAGTGTACTGTTTTGCCCCTCACTCGGCATACACAGTGTGAGTCCGAAGGCCTACCGGCCTGGATGTTGTTTAGTAGGGCCGGGGAGCCTGGGGGTACTCCGTGTTCTTGCAGGGCATAGGGTTTCCAGGCGAGGCACCTAGGTGTCCCGAAAAGCGTACTGGCGTTCAAAGGCTGCAGAGGAGCGCCTGCGGCCTCATGGAAACTGCTGCACGCCTCCGCTTCTGCAGAGCAATTCAGGGCCTTACCTCGAGGCAAGTCTTCACGTTGAGTGTCCCGTGAGCGACACCGCATGGTAGGATGCTGACTTTCTCCTTGAGTAGAGAGACTTCAGGTAGGAGGTCCTCTAAGAATTCGAAGCAGAGTGTTTTCTCATGGCAGCTCTAACGGGGGCAATGTCGAAGACTACCAGGGCATGTTGGACTGCCTAGAAATGTGGTTCTGATGCTGTTCGAGTGCTCTAGAAATGTAGCTCTCCTGAAGTAACGTGCAGTGTGTTGCCCATCCCTCGGCAGACACGGAGGGCCTCCGAGGGACCTATGGGCCTCGATGTTGCTCAGTAGGCCCACAGGGGTGTGGAGGTACTCAGTGATCTTGGAACGAAAAGGATGCTCACCCGAGGGGCCTAGGAGTTCTCCAAGGCTACCTTCTTTCAAATAAAGCAGAACAGCGACTAAGAGCTCATGGAGAGAGCTGCATGCCTCCCGTTCTGCATGGCTACTCAGGGCCTTACCTCGAGGCAAGGACTCACGTTGAGATTCCCTTTAGCTCCAGAGCATGGCAAGATGAGCCCCACTCCGGCCATGGAAGCACCCTGTGTAGCCAGAGAAAGCTCATTTTCTTCCCAGACCCATGCCTACAGCGGCCAGAGGCCAGTCAACAGCAGAGCATTTCAGGGAGCTTCAAGGCAGCACGCGTGGAGCTTTGCAAATGGAAAAGCAAGGCTAGTACCATCGCGCCCCCATTTCCATGGGCACACGCAGCATACCTCCCTGTGGTTTCTGAGCAGTCAAAAGAGACACAGAGCACACACTTCGTCCTTCCCCGAATCAGCATCTCGAGGCAGGGTGTTCTGCATCTAGTGAACGGCCTCAGCCAAGGCACGCCCTTGCTAGGCCTCTGGGCCCGTGCCTCTTCAGAAGCCTGCAGTGCTACAGGAAAAACTGTGCTTCAGTTGCAATAGGCAAGCACTCCGCCTTTCTCCGGGAGGCAGGGTGACTTCAGGTACGAGGTCCAGGATGGAAGGCGAAGCCGAGGGTTTCTCTCAGTGCAGCTCAGACTAGGGAAAGAGTGTGACTTCCACGGCATGTTGGACCTTGCTAGAACGGGGCTCGTGATCCTGTGCGAGTGCTGGGTAAATCAAGAAGTCCCAAGAAAGAGTGCAGTGTGTTGCCCATCCCTCGGCAGACACGGAGGGCCTCCGAGGGACCTATGGGCCTCGATGTTGCTCAGTAGGCCCACAGCGGTGTGGAGGTACTCAGTGATCTTGGAACGAAAATGATGCTCACCCGAGGGGCCTAGGAGTTCTCAAATGCTACCTTCTTTCAAATAAAGCAGAACAGCGACTAAGAGCTCATGGAGAGAGCTGCATGCCTCCCTTCCTGCATGGCTACTCAGGGCCTTACCTCGAGGCAAGGACTCACGTTGAGATTCCCTTTAGCTCCAGAGCATGGCAAGATGAGCCCCACCCCGGCCATGGAAGCACCCTGTGTAGCCAGAGAAAGCTCATTTTCTTCCCAGACCCATGCCTACAGCGGCCAGAGGCCTGACAACAGCAGAGCACTTCAGGGCGCTTCAAGGGAGCGTGAACGGGGCTTTGCAAATGAAAAAGCAAGGCTAGTACCGTCGCGCCCCCATTTCCATGGGCACACGCAGCATACCTCCCTGTGGTTTCTGAGCAGTCAAAAGAGACACAGAGCACACACTTCGTCCTTCCCCGAATCAGCTTCTCGAGGCAGGGTGTTCTGCATGTAGTGAACGGCCTCAACCAAGGCGCGCCCTAGCTAGGCCTCTGGGCCCGTGCCTCTTCAGAAGCCTGCAGTGCTACAGGAAAAACTGTGCTTTAGTGGCAATAGGAACGCAAGCCGACTTTCTCCTGGAGGCAGCGTGACTTCAGGTAGGAGGTCCTGGTTGGAAGGCGAAGCCTAGTGTTTTTTTCAGTGCAGCTCAGAGTAGGGAATGAGTGCGACTTCCACGGCATGTTGGAACCTGCTAGAACCGTGCTCGTGAACCTGTGGTAGTGCTGGGGGAATCAAGCTGTCCCAAGAAAGAGTGTACTGTTTTGCCCCTCACTCGGCATACACAGTGTGAGTCCGAAGGCCTACCGGCCTGGATGTTGTTTAGTAGGGCCAGGGGAGCCTGGGGGTACTCCGTGTTCTTGCAGGGCATAGGGTTTCCAGGCGAGGCACCTAGGTGTCCCGAAAAGCGTACTGGCGTTCAAAGGCTGCAGAGGAGCGCCTGCGGCCTCATGGAAACTGCTGCACGCCTCCGCTTCTGCAGAGCAATTCAGGGCCTTACCTCGAGGCAAGTCTTCACGTTGAGTGTCCCGTGAGCGACACCGCATGGTAGGATGCTGACTTTCTCCTTGAGTAGAGAGACTTCAGGTACGAGGTCCTCTAAGAATTCGAAGCAGAGTGTTTTCTCATGGCAGCTCAAACGAGGGCAATGTCGAAGACTTCCAGGGCATGTTGGACTGCCTAGAAATGTGGTTCTGATGCTGTTCGAGTGCTCTAGAAATGTAGCTCTCCTGAAGTAACGTGCAGTGTGTTGCCCATCCCTCGGCAGACACGGAGGGCCTCCGAGGGACCTATGGGCCTCGATGTTGCTCAGTAGGCCCACAGGGGTGTGGAGGTACTCAGTGATCTTGGAACGAAAAGGATGCTCACCCGAGGGGCCTAGGAGTTCTCCAAGGCTACCTTCTTTCAAATAAAGCAGAACAGCGACTAAGAGCTCATGGAGAGAGCTGCATGCCTCCCGTTCTGCATGGCTACTCAGGGCCTTACCTCGAGGCAAGGACTCACGTTGAGATTCCCTTTAGCTCCAGAGCATGGCAAGATGAGCCCCACTCCGGCCATGGAAGCACCCTGTGTAGCCAGAGAAAGCTCATTTTCTTCCCAGACCCATGCCTACAGCGGCCAGAGGCCAGTCAACAGCAGAGCATTTCAGGGAGCTTCAAGGCAGCACGCGTGGAGCTTTGCAAATGGAAAAGCAAGGCTAGTACCATCGCGCCCCCATTTCCATGGGCACACGCAGCATACCTCCCTGTGGTTTCTGAGCAGTCAAAAGAGACACAGAGCACACACTTCGTCCTTCCCCGAATCAGCATCTCGAGGCAGGGTGTTCTGCATCTAGTGAACGGCCTCAGCCAAGGCACGCCCTTGCTAGGCCTCTGGGCCCGTGCCTCTTCAGAAGCCTGCAGTGCTACAGGAAAAACTGTGCTTCAGTTGCAATAGGCAAGCACTCCGCCTTTCTCCGGGAGGCAGGGTGACTTCAGGTACGAGGTCCAGGATGGAAGGCGAAGCCGAGGGTTTCTCTCAGTGCAGCTCAGACTAGGGAAAGAGTGTGACTTCCACGGCATGTTGGACCTTGCTAGAACGGGGCTCGTGATCCTGTGCGAGTGCTGGGTAAATCAAGAAGTCCCAAGAAAGAGTGCAGTGTGTTGCCCATCCCTCGGCAGACACGGAGGGCCTCCGAGGGACCTATGGGCCTCGATGTTGCTCAGTAGGCCCACAGCGGTGTGGAGGTACTCAGTGATCTTGGAACGAAAATGATGCTCACCCGAGGGGCCTAGGAGTTCTCAAATGCTACCTTCTTTCAAATAAAGCAGAACAGCGACTAAGAGCTCATGGAGAGAGCTGCATGCCTCCCGTTCTGCATGGCTACTCAGGGCCTTACCTCGAGGCAAGGACTCACGTTGAGATTCCCTTTAGCTCCAGAGCATGGCAAGATGAGCCCCACCCCGGCCATGGAAGCACCCTGTGTAGCCAGAGAAAGCTCATTTTCTTCCCAGACCCATGCCTACAGCGGCCAGAGGCCTGACAACAGCAGAGCATTTCAGGGCGCTTCAAGGGAGCGTGAACGGGGCTTTGCAAATGAAAAAGCAAGGCTAGTACCGTCGCGCCCCCATTTCCATGGGCACACGCAGCATACCTCCCTGTGGTTTCTGAGCAGTCAAAAGAGACACAGAGCACACACTTCGTCCTTCCCCGAATCAGCTTCTCGAGGCAGGGTGTTCTGCATGTAGTGAACGGCCTCAACCAAGGCGCGCCCTAGCTAGGCCTCTGGGCCCGTGCCTCTTCAGAAGCCTGCAGTGCTACAGGAAAAACTGTGCTTTAGTGGCAATAGGAACGCAAGCCGACTTTCTCCTGGAGGCAGCGTGACTTCAGGTAGGAGGTCCTGGTTGGAAGGCGAAGCCTAGTGTTTTTTTCAGTGCAGCTCAGAGTAGGGAATGAGTGCGACTTCCACGGCATGTTGGAACCTGCTAGAACCGTGCTCGTGAACCTGTGGTAGTGCTGGGGGAATCAAGCTGTCCCAAGAAAGAGTGTACTGTTTTGCCCCTCACTCGGCATACACAGTGTGAGTCCGAAGGCCTACCGGCCTGGATGTTGTTTAGTAGGGCCGGGGAGCCTGGGGGTACTCCGTGTTCTTGCAGGGCATAGGGTTTCCAGGCGAGGCACCTAGGTGTCCCGAAAAGCGTACTGGCGTTCAAAGGCTGCAGAGGAGCGCCTGCGGCCTCATGGAAACTGCTGCACGCCTCCGCTTCTGCAGAGCAATTCAGGGCCTTACCTCGAGGCAAGTCTTCACGTTGAGTGTCCCGTGAGCGACACCGCATGGTAGGATGCTGACTTTCTCCTTGGGTAGAGAGACTTCAGGTACGAGGTCCTCTAAGAATTCGAAGCAGAGTGTTTTCTCATGGCAGCTCTAACGGGGGCAATGTCGAAGACTACCAGGGCATGTTGGACTGCCTAGAAATGTGGTTCTGATGCTGTTCGAGTGCTCTAGAAATGTAGCTCTCCTGAAGTAACGTGCAGTGTGTTGCCCATCCCTCGGCAGACACGGAGGGCCTCCGAGGGACCTATGGGCCTCGATGTTGCTCAGTAGGCCCACAGGGGTGTGGAGGTACTCAGTGATCTTGGAACGAAAAGGATGCTCACCCGAGGGGCCTAGGAGTTCTCCAAGGCTACCTTCTTTCAAATAAAGCAGAACAGCGACTAAGAGCTCATGGAGAGAGCTGCATGCCTCCCGTTCTGCATGGCTACTCAGGGCCTTACCTCGAGGCAAGGACTCACGTTGAGATTCCCTTTAGCTCCAGAGCATGGCAAGATGAGCCCCACCCCGGCCATGGAAGCACCCTGTGTAGCCAGAGAAAGCTCATTTTCTTCCCAGACCCATGCCTACAGCGGCCAGAGGCCTGACAACAGCAGAGCATTTCAGGGCGCTTCAAGGGAGCGTGAACGGGGCTTTGCAAATGAAAAAGCAAGGCTAGTACCGTCGCGCCCCCATTTCCATGGGCACACGCAGCATACCTCCCTGTGGTTTCTGAGCAGTCAAAAGAGACACAGAGCACACACTTCGTCCTTCCCCGAATCAGCTTCTCGAGGCAGGGTGTTCTGCATGTAGTGAACGGCCTCAACCAAGGCGCGCCCTAGCTAGGCCTCTGGGCCCGTGCCTCTTCAGAAGCCTGCAGTGCTACAGGAAAAACTGTGCTTTAGTGGCAATAGGAACGCAAGCCGACTTTCTCCTGGAGGCAGCGTGACTTCAGGTAGGAGGTCCTGGTTGGAAGGCGAAGCCTAGTGTTTTTTTCAGTGCAGCTCAGAGTAGGGAATGAGTGCGACTTCCACGGCATGTTGGAACCTGCTAGAACCGTGCTCGTGAACCTGTGGTAGTGCTGGGGGAATCAAGCTGTCCCAAGAAAGAGTGTACTGTTTTGCCCCTCACTCGGCATACACAGTGTGAGTCCGAAGGCCTACCGGCCTGGATGTTGTTTAGTAGGGCCCGGGGAGCCTGGGGGTACTCCGTGTTCTTGCAGGGCATAGGGTTTGCAGGCGAGGCACCTAGGTGTCCCGAAAAGCGTACTGGCGTTCAAAGGCTGCAGAGGAGCGCCTGCGGCCTCATGGAAACTGCTGCACGCCTCCGCTTCTGCAGAGCAATTCAGGGCCTTACCTCGAGGCAAGTCTTCACGTTGAGTGTCCCGTGAGCGACACCGCATGGTAGGATGCTGACTTTCTCCTTGAGTAGAGAGACTTCAGGTAGGAGGTCCTCTAAGAATTCGAAGCAGAGTGTTTTCTCATGGCAGCTCTAACGGGGGCAATGTCGAAGACTACCAGGGCATGTTGGACTGCCTAGAAATGTGGTTCTGATGCTGTTCGAGTGCTCTAGAAATGTAGCTCTCCTGAAGTAACGTGCAGTGTGTTGCCCATCCCTCGGCAGACACGGAGGGCCTCCGAGGGACCTATGGGCCTCGATGTTGCTCAGTAGGCCCACAGGGGTGTGGAGGTACTCAGTGATCTTGGAACGAAAAGGATGCTCACCCGAGGGGCCTAGGAGTTCTCCAAGGCTACCTTCTTTCAAATAAAGCAGAACAGCGACTAAGAGCTCATGGAGAGAGCTGCATGCCTCCCGTTCTGCATGGCTACTCAGGGCCTTACCTCGAGGCAAGGACTCACGTTGAGATTCCCTTTAGCTCCAGAGCATGGCAAGATGAGCCCCACTCCGGCCATGGAAGCACCCTGTGTAGCCAGAGAAAGCTCATTTTCTTCCCAGACCCATGCCTACAGCGGCCAGAGGCCAGTCAACAGCAGAGCATTTCAGGGAGCTTCAAGGCAGCACGCGTGGAGCTTTGCAAATGGAAAAGCAAGGCTAGTACCATCGCGCCCCCATTTCCATGGGCACACGCAGCATACCTCCCTGTGGTTTCTGAGCAGTCAAAAGAGACACAGAGCACACACTTCGTCCTTCCCCGAATCAGCATCTCGAGGCAGGGTGTTCTGCATCTAGTGAACGGCCTCAGCCAAGGCACGCCCTTGCTAGGCCTCTGGGCCCGTGCCTCTTCAGAAGCCTGCAGTGCTACAGGAAAAACTGTGCTTCAGTTGCAATAGGCAAGCACTCCGCCTTTCTCCGGGAGGCAGGGTGACTTCAGGTACGAGGTCCAGGATGGAAGGCGAAGCCGAGGGTTTCTCTCAGTGCAGCTCAGACTAGGGAAAGAGTGTGACTTCCATGGCATGATGGACCTTGCTAGAACGGGGCTCGTGATCCTGTGCGAGTGCTGGGTAAATCAAGAAGTCCCAAGAAAGAGTGCAGTGTGTTGCCCATCCCTCGGCAGACACGGAGGGCCTCCGAGGGACCTATGGGCCTCGATGTTGCTCAGTAGGCCCACAGCGGTGTGGAGGTACTCAGTGATCTTGGAACGAAAATGATGCTCACCCGAGGGGCCTAGGAGTTCTCAAATGCTACCTTCTTTCAAATAAAGCAGAACAGCGACTAAGAGCTCATGGAGAGAGCTGCATGCCTCCCTTCCTGCATGGCTACTCAGGGCCTTACCTCGAGTCAAGGACTCACGTTAAGATTCCCTTTAGCTCCAGAGCATGGCAAGATGAGCCCCACCCCGGCCATGGAAGCACCCTGTGTAGCCAGAGAAAGCTCATTTTCTTCCCAGACCCATGCCTACAGCGGCCAGAGGCCTGACAACAGCAGAGCATTTCAGGGCGCTTCAAGGGAGCGTGAACGGGGCTTTGCAAATGAAAAAGCAAGGCTAGTACCGTCGCGCCCCCATTTCCATGGGCACACGCAGCATACCTCCCTGTGGTTTCTGAGCAGTCAAAAGAGACACAGAGCACACACTTCGTCCTTCCCCGAATCAGCTTCTCGAGGCAGGGTGTTCTGCATGTAGTGAACGGCCTCAACCAAGGCGCGCCCTAGCTAGGCCTCTGGGCCCGTGCCTCTTCAGAAGCCTGCAGTGCTACAGGAAAAACTGTGCTTTAGTGGCAATAGGAACGCAAGCCGACTTTCTCCTGGAGGCAGCGTGACTTCAGGTAGGAGGTCCTGGTTGGAAGGCGAAGCCTAGTGTTTTTTTCAGTGCAGCTCAGAGTAGGGAATGAGTGCGACTTCCACGGCATGTTGGAACCTGCTAGAACCGTGCTCGTGAACCTGTGGTAGTGCTGGGGGAATCAAGCTGTCCCAAGAAAGAGTGTACTGTTTTGCCCCTCACTCGGCATACACAGTGTGAGTCCGAAGGCCTACCGGCCTGGATGTTGTTTAGTAGGGCCGGGGAGCCTGGGGGTACTCCGTGTTCTTGCAGGGCATAGGGTTTCCAGGCGAGGCACCTAGGTGTCCCGAAAAGCGTACTGGCGTTCAAAGGCTGCAGAGGAGCGCCTGCGGCCTCATGGAAACTGCTGCACGCCTCCGCTTCTGCAGAGCAATTCAGGGCCTTACCTCGAGGCAAGTCTTCACGTTGAGTGTCCCGTGAGCGACACCGCATGGTAGGATGCTGACTTTCTCCTTGAGTAGAGAGACTTCAGGTAGGAGGTCCTCTAAGAATTCGAAGCAGAGTGTTTTCTCATGGCAGCTCTAACGGGGGCAATGTCGAAGACTACCAGGGCATGTTGGACTGCCTAGAAATGTGGTTCTGATGCTGTTCGAGTGCTCTAGAAATGTAGCTCTCCTGAAGTAACGTGCAGTGTGTTGCCCATCCCTCGGCAGACACGGAGGGCCTCCGAGGGACCTATGGGCCTCGATGTTGCTCAGTAGGCCCACAGGGGTGTGGAGGTACTCAGTGATCTTGGAACGAAAAGGATGCTCACCCGAGGGGCCTAGGAGTTCTCCAAGGCTACCTTCTTTCAAATAAAGCAGAACAGCGACTAAGAGCTCATGGAGAGAGCTGCATGCCTCCCGTTCTGCATGGCTACTCAGGGCCTTACCTCGAGGCAAGGACTCACGTTGAGATTCCCTTTAGCTCCAGAGCATGGCAAGATGAGCCCCACTCCGGCCATGGAAGCACCCTGTGTAGCCAGAGAAAGCTCATTTTCTTCCCAGACCCATGCCTACAGCGGCCAGAGGCCAGTCAACAGCAGAGCATTTCAGGGAGCTTCAAGGCAGCACGCGTGGAGCTTTGCAAATGGAAAAGCAAGGCTAGTACCATCGCGCCCCCATTTCCATGGGCACACGCAGCATACCTCCCTGTGGTTTCTGAGCAGTCAAAAGAGACACAGAGCACACACTTCGTCCTTCCCTGAATCAGCTTCTCGAGGCAGGGTGTTCTGCATGTAGTGAACGGCCTCAACCAAGGCGCGCCCTAGCTAGGCCTCTGGGCCCGTGCCTCTTCAGAAGCCTGCAGTGCTACAGGAAAAACTGTGCTTTAGTGGCAATAGGAACGCAAGCCGACTTTCTCCTGGAGGCAGCGTGACTTCAGGTAGGAGGTCCTGGTTGGAAGGCGAAGCCTAGTGTTTTTTTCAGTGCAGCTCAGAGTAGGGAATGAGTGCGACTTCCACGGCATGTTGGAACCTGCTAGAACCGTGCTCGTGAACCTGTGGTAGTGCTGGGGGAATCAAGCTGTCCCAAGAAAGAGTGTACTGTTTTGCCCCTCACTCGGCATACACAGTGTGAGTCCGAAGGCCTACCGGCCTGGATGTTGTTTAGTAGGGCCAGGGGAGCCTGGGGGTACTCCGTGTTCTTGCAGGGCATAGGGTTTCCAGGCGAGGCACCTAGGTGTCCCGAAAAGCGTACTGGCGTTCAAAGGCTGCAGAGGAGCGCCTGCGGCCTCATGGAAACTGCTGCACGCCTCCGCTTCTGCAGAGCAATTCAGGGCCTTACCTCGAGGCAAGTCTTCACGTTGAGTGTCCCGTGAGCGACACCGCATGGTAGGATGCTGACTTTCTCCTTGAGTAGAGAGACTTCAGGTAGGAGGTCCTCTAAGAATTGGAAGCAGAGTGTTTTCTCATGGCAGCTCAAACGAGGGCAATGTCGAAGACTTCCAGGGCATGTTGGACTGCCTAGAAATGTGGTTCTGATGCTGTTCGAGTGCTCTAGAAATGTAGCTCTCCTGAAGTAACGTGCAGTGTGTTGCCCATCCCTCGGCAGACACGGAGGGCCTCCGAGGGACCTATGGGCCTCGATGTTGCTCAGTAGGCCCACAGCTGTGTGGAGGTACTCAGTGATCTTGGAACGAAAAGGATGCTCACCCGAGGGGCCTAGGAGTTCTCCAAGGCTACCTTCTTTCAAATAAAGCAGAACAGCGACTAAGAGCTCATGGAGAGAGCTGCATGCCTCCCGTTCTGCATGGCTACTCAGGGCCTTACCTCGAGGCAAGGACTCACGTTGAGATTCCCTTTAGCTCCAGAGCATGGCAAGATGAGCCCCACCCCGGCCATGGAAGCACCCTGTGTAGCCAGAGAAAGCTCATTTTCTTCCCAGACCCATGCCTACAGCGGCCAGAGGCCAGTCAACAGCAGAGCATTTCAGGGAGCTTCAAGGCAGCACGCGTGGAGCTTTGCAAATGGAAAAGCAAGGCTAGTACCATCGCGCCCCCATTTCCATGGGCACACGCAGCATACCTCCCTGTGGTTTCTGACAAGTCAAAAGAGACACAGAGCACACACTGGTTCCTTCCCTGAATCAACTTCTCGAGGCAGGGTGTTCTGCATCTAGTGAACGGCCTCAGCCAAGGCACGCCCTAGCTAGGCCTCTGGGCCCGTGCCTCTTCAGAAGCCTGCAGTGCTACAGGAAAAACTGTGCTTCAGTTGCAATAGGCAAGCACTCCGCCTTTCTCCGGGAGGCAGGGTGACTTCAGGTACGAGGTCCAGGATGGAAGGCGAAGCCGAGGGTTTCTCTCAGTGCAGCTCAGACTAGGGAAAGAGTGTGACTTCCACGGCATGTTGGACCTTGCTAGAACGGGGCTCGTGATCCTGTGCGAGTGCTGGGTAAATCAAGAAGTCCCAAGAAAGAGTGCAGTGTGTTGCCCATCACTCGGCAGACACGGAGGGCCTCCGAGGGACCTATGGGCCTCGATGTTGCTCAGTAGGCCCACAGCGGTGTGGAGGTACTCAGTGATCTTGGAACGAAAAGGATGCTCACCCGAGGGGCCTAGGAGTTCTCAAATGCTGCCTTCTTTCAAATAAAGCAGAACAGCGACTAAGAGCTCATGGAGAGAGCTGCATGCCTCCCTTCCTGCATGGCTACTCAGGGCCTTACCTCGAGGCAAGGACTCACGTTGAGATTCCCTTTAGCTCTAGAGCATGGCAAGATGAGCCCCACCCCGGCCATGGAAGCACCCTGTGTAGCCAGAGAAAGCTCATTTTCTTCCCAGACCCATGCCTACAGCGGCCAGAGGCCTGACAACAGCAGAGCATTTCAGGGCGCTTCAAGGGAGCGTGAACGGGGCTTTGCAAATGAAAAAGCAAGGCTAGTACCGTCGCGCCCCCATTTCCATGGGCACACGCAGCATACCTCCCTGTGGTTTCTGAGCAGTCAAAAGAGACACAGAGCACACACTTCGTCCTTCCCCGAATCAGCTTCTCGAGGCAGGGTGTTCTGCATGTAGTGAACGGCCTCAACCAAGGCGCGCCCTAGCTAGGCCTCTGGGCCCGTGCCTCTTCAGAAGCCTGCAGTGCTACAGGAAAAACTGTGCTTTAGTGGCAATAGGAACGCAAGCCGACTTTCTCCTGGAGGCAGCGTGACTTCAGGTAGGAGGTCCTGGTTGGAAGGCGAAGCCTAGTGTTTTTTTCAGTGCAGCTCAGAGTAGGGAATGAGTGCGACTTCCACGGCATGTTGGAACCTGCTAGAACCGTGCTCGTGAACCTGTGGTAGTGCTGGGGGAATCAAGCTGTCCCAAGAAAGAGTGTACTGTTTTGCCCCTCACTCGGCATACACAGTGTGAGTCCGAAGGCCTACCGGCCTGGATGTTGTTTAGTAGGGCCGGGGAGCCTGGGGGTACTCCGTGTTCTTGCAGGGCATAGGGTTTCCAGGCGAGGCACCTAGGTGTCCCGAAAAGCGTACTGGCGTTCAAAGGCTGCAGAGGAGCGCCTGCGGCCTCATGGAAACTGCTGCACGCCTCCGCTTCTGCAGAGCAATTCAGGGCCTTACCTCGAGGCAAGTCTTCACGTTGAGTGTCCCGTGAGCGACACCGCATGGTAGGACGCTGACTTTCTCCTTGAGTAGAGAGACTTCAGGTAGGAGGTCCTCTAAGAATTCGAAGCAGAGTGTTTTCTCATGGCAGCTCTAACGGGGGCAATGTCGAAGACTACCAGGGCATGTTGGACTGCCTAGAAATGTGGTTCTGATGCTGTTCGAGTGCTCTAGAAATGTAGCTCTCCTGAAGTAACGTGCAGTGTGTTGCCCATCCCTCGGCAGACACGGAGGGCCTCCGAGGGACCCATGGGCCTCGATGTTGCTCAGTAGGCCCACAGGGGTGTGGAGGTACTCAGTGATCTTGGAACGAAAAGGATGCTCACCCGAGGGGCCTAGGAGTTCTCCAAGGCTACCTTCTTTCAAATAAAGCAGAACAGCGACTAAGAGCTCATGGAGAGAGCTGCATGCCTCCCGTTCTGCATGGCTACTCAGGGCCTTACCTCGAGGCAAGGACTCACGTTGAGATTCCCTTTAGCTCCAGAGCATGGCAAGATGAGCCCCACCCCGGCCATGGAAGCACCCTGTGTAGCCAGAGAAAGCTCATTTTCTTCCCAGACCCATGCCTACAGCGGCCAGAGGCCAGTCAACAGCAGAGCATTTCAGGGAGCTTCAAGGCAGCACGCGTGGAGCTTTGCAAATGGAAAAGCAAGGCTAGCACCATCGCGCCCCCATTTCCATGGGCACACGCAGCATACCTCCCTGTGGTTTCTGAGCAGTCAAAAGAGACACAGAGCACACACTTCGTCCTTCCCCGAATCAGCTTCTCGAGGCAGGGTGTTCTGCATCTAGTGAACGGCCTCAGCCAAGGCACGCCCTAGCTAGGCCTCTGGGCCCGTGCCTCTTCAGAAGCCTGCAGTGCTACAGGAAAAACTGTGCTTCAGTTGCAATAGGCAAGCACTCCGCCTTTCTCCGGGAGGCAGGGTGACTTCAGGTACGAGGTCCAGGATGGAAGGCGAAGCCGAGGGTTTCTCTCAGTGCAGCTCAGACTAGGGAAAGAGTGTGACTTCCACGGCATGTTGGACCTTGCTAGAACGGGGCTCGTGATCCTGTGCGAGTGCTGGGTAAATCAAGAAGTCCCAAGAAAGAGTGCAGTGTGTTGCCCATCACTCGGCAGACACGGAGGGCCTCCAAGGGACCTATGGGCCTCGATGTTGCTCAGTAGGCCCACAGCGGTGTGGAGGTACTCAGTGATCTTGGAACGAAAATGATGCTCACCCGAGGGGCCTAGGAGTTCTCAAATGCTACCTTCTTTCAAATAAAGCAGAACAGCGACTAAGAGCTCATGGAGAGAGCTGCATGCCTCCCTTCCTGCATGGCTACTCAGGGCCTTACCTCGAGGCAAGGACTCACGTTGAGATTCCCTTTAGCTCTAGAGCATGGCAAGATGAGCCCCACCCCGGCCATGGAAGCACCCTGTGTAGCCAGAGAAAGCTCATTTTCTTCCCAGACCCATGCCTACAGCGGCCAGAGGCCTGACAACAGCAGAGAATTTCAGGGCGCTTCAAGGGAGCGTGAACGGGGCTTTGCAAATGAAAAAGCAAGGCTAGTACCGTCGCGCCCCCATTTCCATGGGCACACGCAGCATACCTCCCTGTGGTTTCTGAGCAGTCAAAAGAGACACAGAGCACACACTTCGTCCTTCCCCGAATCAGCTTCTCGAGGCAGGGTGTTCTGCATGTAGTGAACGGCCTCAACCAAGGCGCGCCCTAGCTAGGCCTCTGGGCCCGTGCCTCTTCAGAAGCCTGCAGTGCTACAGGAAAAACTGTGCTTTAGTGGCAATAGGAACGCAAGCCGACTTTCTCCTGGAGGCAGCGTGACTTCAGGTAGGAGGTCCTGGTTGGAAGGCGAAGCCTAGTGTTTTTTTCAGTGCAGCTCAGAGTAGGGAATGAGTGCGACTTCCACGGCATGTTGGAACCTGCTAGAACCGTGCTCGTGAACCTGTGGTAGTGCTGGGGGAATCAAGCTGTCCCAAGAAAGAGTGTACTGTTTTGCCCCTCACTCGGCATACACAGTGTGAGTCCGAAGGCCTACCGGCCTGGATGTTGTTTAGTAGGGCCAGGGGAGCCTGGGGGTACTCCGTGTTCTTGCAGGGCATAGGGTTTCCAGGCGAGGCACCTAGGTGTCCCGAAAAGCGTACTGGCGTTCAAAGGCTGCAGAGGAGCGCCTGCGGCCTCATGGAAACTGCTGCACGCCTCCGCTTCTGCAGAGCAATTCAGGGCCTTACCTCGAGGCAAGTCTTCACGTTGAGTGTCCCGTGAGCGACACCGCATGGTAGGACGCTGACTTTCTCCTTGAGTAGAGAGACTTCAGGTAGGAGGTCCTCTAAGAATTCGAAGCAGAGTGTTTTCTCATGGCAGCTCTAACGGGGGCAATGTCGAAGACTACCAGGGCATGTTGGACTGCCTAGAAATGTGGTTCTGATGCTGTTCGAGTGCTCTAGAAATGTAGCTCTCCTGAAGTAACGTGCAGTGTGTTGCCCATCCCTCGGCAGACACGGAGGGCCTCCGAGGGACCCATGGGCCTCGATGTTGCTCAGTAGGCCCACAGGGGTGTGGAGGTACTCAGTGATCTTGGAACGAAAAGGATGCTCACCCGAGGGGCCTAGGAGTTCTCCAAGGCTACCTTCTTTCAAATAAAGCAGAACAGCGACTAAGAGCTCATGGAGAGAGCTGCATGCCTCCCGTTCTGCATGGCTACTCAGGGCCTTACCTCGAGGCAAGGACTCACGTTGAGATTCCCTTTAGCTCCAGAGCATGGCAAGATGAGCCCCACCCCGGCCATGGAAGCACCCTGTGTAGCCAGAGAAAGCTCATTTTCTTCCCAGACCCATGCCTACAGCGGCCAGAGGCCAGTCAACAGCAGAGCATTTCAGGGAGCTTCAAGGCAGCACGCGTGGAGCTTTGCAAATGGAAAAGCAAGGCTAGCACCATCGCGCCCCCATTTCCATGGGCACACGCAGCATACCTCCCTGTGGTTTCTGAGCAGTCAAAAGAGACACAGAGCACACACTTCGTCCTTCCCCGAATCAGCTTCTCGAGGCAGGGTGTTCTGCATCTAGTGAACGGCCTCAGCCAAGGCACGCCCTAGCTAGGCCTCTGGGCCCGTGCCTCTTCAGAAGCCTGCAGTGCTACAGGAAAAACTGTGCTTCAGTTGCAATAGGCAAGCACTCCGCCTTTCTCCGGGAGGCAGGGTGACTTCAGGTACGAGGTCCAGGATGGAAGGCGAAGCCGAGGGTTTCTCTCAGTGCAGCTCAGACTAGGGAAAGAGTGTGACTTCCACGGCATGTTGGACCTTGCTAGAACGGGGCTCGTGATCCTGTGCGAGTGCTGGGTAAATCAAGAAGTCCCAAGAAAGAGTGCAGTGTGTTGCCCATCACTCGGCAGACACGGAGGGCCTCCGAGGGACCTATGGGCCTCGATGTTGCTCAGTAGGCCCACAGCGGTGTGGAGGTACTCAGTGATCTTGGAACGAAAATGATGCTCACCCGAGGGGCCTAGGAGTTCTCAAATGCTACCTTCTTTCAAATAAAGCAGAACAGCGACTAAGAGCTCATGGAGAGAGCTGCATGCCTCCCTTCCTGCATGGCTACTCAGGGCCTTACCTCGAGGCAAGGACTCACGTTGAGATTCCCTTTAGCTCTAGAGCATGGCAAGATGAGCCCCACCCCGGCCATGGAAGCACCCTGTGTAGCCAGAGAAAGCTCATTTTCTTCCCAGACCCATGCCTACAGCGGCCAGAGGCCTGACAACAGCAGAGAATTTCAGGGCGCTTCAAGGGAGCGTGAACGGGGCTTTGCAAATGAAAAAGCAAGGCTAGTACCGTCGCGCCCCCATTTCCATGGGCACACGCAGCATACCTCCCTGTGGTTTCTGAGCAGTCAAAAGAGACACAGAGCACACACTTCGTCCTTCCCCGAATCAGCTTCTCGAGGCAGGGTGTTCTGCATGTAGTGAACGGCCTCAACCAAGGCGCGCCCTAGCTAGGCCTCTGGGCCCGTGCCTCTTCAGAAGCCTGCAGTGCTACAGGAAAAACTGTGCTTTAGTGGCAATAGGAACGCAAGCCGACTTTCTCCTGGAGGCAGCGTGACTTCAGGTAGGAGGTCCTGGTTGGAAGGCGAAGCCTAGTGTTTTTTTCAGTGCAGCTCAGAGTAGGGAATGAGTGCGACTTCCACGGCATGTTGGAACCTGCTAGAACCGTGCTCGTGAACCTGTGGTAGTGCTGGGGGAATCAAGCTGTCCCAAGAAAGAGTGTACTGTTTTGCCCCTCACTCGGCATACACAGTGTGAGTCCGAAGGCCTACCGGCCTGGATGTTGTTTAGTAGGGCCGGGGAGCCTGGGGGTACTCCGTGTTCTTGCAGGGCATAGGGTTTCCAGGCGAGGCACCTAGGTGTCCCGAAAAGCGTACTGGCGTTCAAAGGCTGCAGAGGAGCGCCTGCGGCCTCATGGAAACTGCTGCACGCCTCCGCTTCTGCAGAGCAATTCAGGGCCTTACCTCGAGGCAAGTCTTCACGTTGAGTGTCCCGTGAGCGACACCGCATGGTAGGATGCTGACTTTCTCCTTGAGTAGAGAGACTTCAGGTACGAGGTCCTCTAAGAATTCGAAGCAGAGTGTTTTCTCATGGCAGCTCAAACGAGGGCAATGTCGAAGACTTCCAGGGCATGTTGGACTGCCTAGAAATGTGGTTCTGATGCTGTTCGAGTGCTCTAGAAATGTAGCTCTCCTGAAGTAACGTGCAGTGTGTTGCCCATCCCTCGGCAGACACGGAGGGCCTCCGAGGGACCTATGGGCCTCGATGTTGCTCAGTAGGCCCACAGGGGTGTGGAGGTACTCAGTGATCTTGGAACGAAAAGGATGCTCACCCGAGGGGCCTAGGAGTTCTCCAAGGCTACCTTCTTTCAAATAAAGCAGAACAGCGACTAAGAGCTCATGGAGAGAGCTGCATGCCTCCCGTTCTGCATGGCTACTCAGGGCCTTACCTCGAGGCAAGGACTCACGTTGAGATTCCCTTTAGCTCCAGAGCATGGCAAGATGAGCCCCACCCCGGCCATGGAAGCACCCTGTGTAGCCAGAGAAAGCTCATTTTCTTCCCAGACCCATGCCTACAGCGGCCAGAGGCCTGACAACAGCAGAGCATTTCAGGGCGCTTCAAGGGAGCGTGAACGGGGCTTTGCAAATGAAAAAGCAAGGCTAGTACCGTCGCGCCCCCACTTCCATGGGCACACGCAGCATACCTCCCTGTGGTTTCTGAGCAGTCAAAAGAGACACAGAGCACACACTTCGTCCTTCCCCGAATCAGCATCTCGAGGCAGGGTGTTCTGCATCTAGTGAACGGCCTCAGCCAAGGCATGCCCTTGCTAGGCCTCTGGGCCCGTGCCTCTTCAGAAGCCTGCAGTGCTACAGGAAAAACTGTGCTTCAGTTGCAATAGGCAAGCACTCCGCCTTTCTCCGGGAGGCAGGGTGACTTCAGGTACGAGGTCCAGGATGGAAGGCGAAGCCGAGGGTTTCTCTCAGTGCAGCTCAGACTAGGGAAAGAGTGTGACTTCCACGGCATGTTGGACCTTGCTAGAACGGGGCTCGTGATCCTGTGCGAGTGCTGGGTAAATCAAGAAGTCCCAAGAAAGAGTGCAGTGTGTTGCCCATCCCTCGGCAGACACGGAGGGCCTCCGAGGGACCTATGGGCCTCGATGTTGCTCAGTAGGCCCACAGCGGTGTGGAGGTACTCAGTGATCTTGGAACGAAAATGATGCTCACCCGAGGGGCCTAGGAGTTCTCCAAGGCTACCTTCTTTCAAATAAAGCAGAACAGCGACTAAGAGCTCATGGAGAGAGCTGCATGCCTCCCTTCCTGCATGGCTACTCAGGGCCTTACCTCGACCAAGGACTCACGTTGAGATTCCCTTTAGCTCTAGAGCATGGCAAGATGAGCCCCACCCCGGCCATGGAAGCACCCTGTGTAGCCAGAGAAAGCTCATTTTCTTCCCAGACCCATGCCTACAGCGGCCAGAGGCCTGACAACAGCAGAGAATTTCAGGGCGCTTCAAGGGAGCGTGAACGGGGCTTTGCAAATGAAAAAGCAAGGCTAGTACCGTCGCGCCCCCATTTCCATGGGCACACGCAGCATACCTCCCTGTGGTTTCTGAGCAGTCAAAAGAGACACAGAGCACACACTTCGTCCTTCCCCGAATCAGCTTCTCGAGGCAGGGTGTTCTGCATGTAGTGAACGGCCTCAACCAAGGCGCGCCCTAGCTAGGCCTCTGGGCCCGTGCCTCTTCAGAAGCCTGCAGTGCTACAGGAAAAACTGTGCTTTAGTGGCAATAGGAACGCAAGCCGACTTTCTCCTGGAGGCAGCGTGACTTCAGGTAGGAGGTCCTGGTTGGAAGGCGAAGCCTAGTGTTTTTTTCAGTGCAGCTCAGAGTAGGGAATGAGTGCGACTTCCACGGCATGTTGGAACCTGCTAGAACCGTGCTCGTGAACCTGTGGTAGTGCTGGGGGAATCAAGCTGTCCCAAGAAAGAGTGTACTGTTTTGCCCCTCACTCGGCATACACAGTGTGAGTCCGAAGGCCTACCGGCCTGGATGTTGTTTAGTAGGGCCGGGGAGCCTGGGGGTACTCCGTGTTCTTGCAGGGCATAGGGTTTCCAGGCGAGGCACCTAGGTGTCCCGAAAAGCGTACTGGCGTTCAAAGGCTGCAGAGGAGCGCCTGCGGCCTCATGGAAACTGCTGCACGCCTCCGCTTCTGCAGAGCAATTCAGGGCCTTACCTCGAGGCAAGTCTTCACGTTGAGTGTCCCGTGAGCGACACCGCATGGTAGGATGCTGACTTTCTCCTTGAGTAGAGAGACTTCAGGTAGGAGGTCCTCTAAGAATTCGAAGCAGAGTGTTTTCTCATGGCAGCTCTAACGGGGGCAATGTCGAAGACTACCAGGGCATGTTGGACTGCCTAGAAATGTGGTTCTGATGCTGTTCGAGTGCTCTAGAAATGTAGGTCTCCTGAAGTAACGTGCAGTGTGTTGCCCATCCCTCGGCAGACACGGAGGGCCTCCGAGGGACCTATGGGCCTCGATGTTGCTCAGTAGGCCCACAGGGGTGTGGAGGTACTCAGTGATCTTGGAACGAAAAGGATGCTCACCCGAGGGGCCTAGGAGTTCTCCAAGGCTACCTTCTTTCAAATAAAGCAGAACAGCGACTAAGAGCTCATGGAGAGAGCTGCATGCCTCCCGTTCTGCATGGCTACTCAGGGCCTTACCTCGAGGCAAGGACTCACGTTGAGATTCCCTTTAGCTCCAGAGCATGGCAAGATGAGCCCCACTCCGGCCATGGAAGCACCCTGTGTAGCCAGAGAAAGCTCATTTTCTTCCCAGACCCATGCCTACAGCGGCCAGAGGCCTGACAACAGCAGAGAATTTCAGGGCGCTTCAAGGGAGCGTGAACGGGGCTTTGCAAATGAAAAAGCAAGGCTAGTACCGTCGCGCCCCCATTTCCATGGGCACACGCAGCATACCTCCCTGTGGTTTCTGAGCAGTCAAAAGAGACACAGAGCACACACTTCGTCCTTCCCCGAACCAGCTTCTCGAGGCAGGGTGTTCTGCATCTAGTGAACGGCCTCAGCCAAGGCACGCCCTAGCTAGGCCTCTGGGCCCGTGCCTCTTCAGAAGCCTGCAGTGCTACAGGAAAAACTGTGCTTCAGTTGCAATAGGCAAGCACTCCGCCTTTCTCCGGGAGGCAGGGTGACTTCAGGTACGAGGTCCAGGATGGAAGGCGAAGCCGAGGGTTTCTCTCAGTGCAGCTCAGACTAGGGAAAGAGTGTGACTTCCACGGCATGTTGGACCTTGCTAGAACGGGGCTCGTGATCCTGTGCGAGTGCTGGGTAAATCAAGAAGTCCCAAGAAAGAGTGCAGTGTGTTGCCCATCACTCGGCAGACACGGAGGGCCTCCGAGGGACCTATGGGCCTCGATGTTGCTCAGTAGGCCCACAGCGGTGTGGAGGTACTCAGTGATCTTGGAACGAAAAGGATGCTCACCCGAGGGGCCTAGGAGTTCTCAAATGCTGCCTTCTTTCAAATAAAGCAGAACAGCGACTAAGAGCTCATGGAGAGAGCTGCATGCCTCCCTTCCTGCATGGCTACTCAGGGCCTTACCTCGAGGCAAGGACTCACGTTGAGATTCCCTTTAGCTCTAGAGCATGGCAAGATGAGCCCCACCCCGGCCATGGAAGCACCCTGTGTAGCCAGAGAAAGCTCATTTTCTTCCCAGACCCATGCCTACAGCGGCCAGAGGCCTGACAACAGCAGAGAATTTCAGGGCGCTTCAAGGGAGCGTGAACGGGGCTTTGCAAATGAAAAAGCAAGGCTAGTACCGTCGCGCCCCCATTTCCATGGGCACACGCAGCATACCTCCCTGTGGTTTCTGAGCAGTCAAAAGAGACACAGAGCACACACTTCGTCCTTCCCCGAATCAGCTTCTCGAGGCAGGGTGTTCTGCATGTAGTGAACGGCCTCAACCAAGGCGCGCCCTAGCTAGGCCTCTGGGCCCGTGCCTCTTCAGAAGCCTGCAGTGCTACAGGAAAAACTGTGCTTTAGTGGCAATAGGAACGCAAGCCGACTTTCTCCTGGAGGCAGCGTGACTTCAGGTAGGAGGTCCTGGTTGGAAGGCGAAGCCTAGTGTTTTTTTCAGTGCAGCTCAGAGTAGGGAATGAGTGCGACTTCCACGGCATGTTGGAACCTGCTAGAACCGTGCTCGTGAACCTGTGGTAGTGCTGGGGGAATCAAGCTGTCCCAAGAAAGAGTGTACTGTTTTGCCCCTCACTCGGCATACACAGTGTGAGTCCGAAGGCCTACCGGCCTGGATGTTGTTTAGTAGGGCCGGGGAGCCTGGGGGTACTCCGTGTTCTTGCAGGGCATAGGGTTTCCAGGCGAGGCACCTAGGTGTCCCGAAAAGCGTACTGGCGTTCAAAGGCTGCAGAGGAGCGCCTGCGGCCTCATGGAAACTGCTGCACGCCTCCGCTTCTGCAGAGCAATTCAGGGCCTTACCTCGAGGCAAGTCTTCACGTTGAGTGTCCCGTGAGCGACACCGCATGGTAGGATGCTGACTTTCTCCTTGAGTAGAGAGACTTCAGGTAGGAGGTCCTCTAAGAATTCGAAGCAGAGTGTTTTCTCATGGCAGCTCTAACGGGGGCAATGTCGAAGACTACCAGGGCATGTTGGACTGCCTAGAAATGTGGTTCTGATGCTGTTCGAGTGCTCTAGAAATGTAGCTCTCCTGAAGTAACGTGCAGTGTGTTGCCCATCCCTCGGCAGACACGGAGGGCCTCCGAGGGACCTATGGGCCTCGATGTTGCTCAGTAGGCCCACAGGGGTGTGGAGGTACTCAGTGATCTTGGAACGAAAAGGATGCTCACCCGAGGGGCCTAGGAGTTCTCCAAGGCTACCTTCTTTCAAATAAAGCAGAACAGCGACTAAGAGCTCATGGAGAGAGCTGCATGCCTCCCGTTCTGCATGGCTACTCAGGGCCTTACCTCGAGGCAAGGACTCACGTTGAGATTCCCTTTAGCTCCAGAGCATGGCAAGATGAGCCCCACCCCGGCCATGGAAGCACCCTGTGTAGCCAGAGAAAGCTCATTTTCTTCCCAGACCCATGCCTACAGCGGCCAGAGGCCAGTCAACAGCAGAGCATTTCAGGGAGCTTCAAGGCAGCACGCGTGGAGCTTTGCAAATGGAAAAGCAAGGCTAGTACCATCGTGCCCCCATTTCCATGGGCACACGCAGCATACCTCCCTGTGGTTTCTGACAAGTCAAAAGAGACACAGAGCACACACTGGTTCCTTCCCTGAATCAACTTCTCGAGGCAGGGTGTTCTGCATCTAGTGAACGGCCTCAGCCAAGGCACGCCCTAGCTAGGCCTCTGGGCCCGTGCCTCTTCAGAAGCCTGCTGTGCTACAGGAAAAACTGTGTTTCAGTTGCAATAGGCAAGCACTCCGCCTTTCTCCGGGAGGCAGGGTGACTTCAGGTACGAGGTCCAGGATGGAAGGCGAAGCCGAGGGTTTCTCTCAGTGCAGCTCAGACTAGGGAAAGAGTGTGACTTCCACGGCATGTTGGACCTTGCTAGAACGGGGCTCGTGATCCTGTGCGAGTGCTGGGTAAATCAAGAAGTCCCAAGAAAGAGTGCAGTGTGTTGCCCATCCCTCGGCAGACACGGAGGGCCTCCGAGGGACCTATGGGCCTCGATGTTGCTCAGTAGGCCCACAGCGGTGTGGAGGTACTCAGTGATCTTGGAACGAAAATGATGCTCACCCGAGGGGCCTAGGAGTTCTCCAAGGCTACCTTCTTTCAAATAAAGCAGAACAGCGACTAAGAGCTCATGGAGAGAGCTGCATGCCTCCCTTCCTGCATGGCTACTCAGGGCCTTACCTCGACCAAGGACTCACGTTGAGATTCCCTTTAGCTCTAGAGCATGGCAAGATGAGCCCCACCCCGGCCATGGAAGCACCCTGTGTAGCCAGAGAAAGCTCATTTTCTTCCCAGACCCATGCCTACAGCGGCCAGAGGCCTGACAACAGCAGAGAATTTCAGGGCGCTTCAAGGGAGCGTGAACGGGGCTTTGCAAATGAAAAAGCAAGGCTAGTACCGTCGCGCCCCCATTTCCATGGGCACACGCAGCATACCTCCCTGTGGTTTCTGAGCAGTCAAAAGAGACACAGAGCACACACTTCGTCCTTCCCCGAATCAGCTTCTCGAGGCAGGGTGTTCTGCATGTAGTGAACGGCCTCAACCAAGGCGCGCCCTAGCTAGGCCTCTGGGCCCGTGCCTCTTCAGAAGCCTGCAGTGCTACAGGAAAAACTGTGCTTTAGTGGCAATAGGAACGCAAGCCGACTTTCTCCTGGAGGCAGCGTGACTTCAGGTAGGAGGTCCTGGTTGGAAGGCGAAGCCTAGTGTTTTTTTCAGTGCAGCTCAGAGTAGGGAATGAGTGCGACTTCCACGGCATGTTGGAACCTGCTAGAACCGTGCTCGTGAACCTGTGGTAGTGCTGGGGGAATCAAGCTGTCCCAAGAAAGAGTGTACTGTTTTGCCCCTCACTCGGCATACACAGTGTGAGTCCGAAGGCCTACCGGCCTGGATGTTGTTTAGTAGGGCCGGGGAGCCTGGGGGTACTCCGTGTTCTTGCAGGGCATAGGGTTTCCAGGCGAGGCACCTAGGTGTCCCGAAAAGCGTACTGGCGTTCAAAGGCTGCAGAGGAGCGCCTGCGGCCTCATGGAAACTGCTGCACGCCTCCGCTTCTGCAGAGCAATTCAGGGCCTTACCTCGAGGCAAGTCTTCACGTTGAGTGTCCCGTGAGCGACACCGCATGGTAGGATGCTGACTTTCTCCTTGAGTAGAGAGACTTCAGGTAGGAGGTCCTCTAAGAATTCGAAGCAGAGTGTTTTCTCATGGCAGCTCTAACGGGGGCAATGTCGAAGACTACCAGGGCATGTTGGACTGCCTAGAAATGTGGTTCTGATGCTGTTCGAGTGCTCTAGAAATGTAGGTCTCCTGAAGTAACGTGCAGTGTGTTGCCCATCCCTCGGCAGACACGGAGGGCCTCCGAGGGACCTATGGGCCTCGATGTTGCTCAGTAGGCCCACAGGGGTGTGGAGGTACTCAGTGATCTTGGAACGAAAAGGATGCTCACCCGAGGGGCCTAGGAGTTCTCCAAGGCTACCTTCTTTCAAATAAAGCAGAACAGCGACTAAGAGCTCATGGAGAGAGCTGCATGCCTCCCGTTCTGCATGGCTACTCAGGGCCTTACCTCGAGGCAAGGACTCACGTTGAGATTCCCTTTAGCTCCAGAGCATGGCAAGATGAGCCCCACTCCGGCCATGGAAGCACCCTGTGTAGCCAGAGAAAGCTCATTTTCTTCCCAGACCCATGCCTACAGCGGCCAGAGGCCTGACAACAGCAGAGAATTTCAGGGCGCTTCAAGGGAGCGTGAACGGGGCTTTGCAAATGAAAAAGCAAGGCTAGTACCGTCGCGCCCCCATTTCCATGGGCACACGCAGCATACCTCCCTGTGGTTTCTGAGCAGTCAAAAGAGACACAGAGCACACACTTCGTCCTTCCCCGAACCAGCTTCTCGAGGCAGGGTGTTCTGCATCTAGTGAACGGCCTCAGCCAAGGCACGCCCTAGCTAGGCCTCTGGGCCCGTGCCTCTTCAGAAGCCTGCAGTGCTACAGGAAAAACTGTGCTTCAGTTGCAATAGGCAAGCACTCCGCCTTTCTCCGGGAGGCAGGGTGACTTCAGGTACGAGGTCCAGGATGGAAGGCGAAGCCGAGGGTTTCTCTCAGTGCAGCTCAGACTAGGGAAAGAGTGTGACTTCCACGGCATGTTGGACCTTGCTAGAACGGGGCTCGTGATCCTGTGCGAGTGCTGGGTAAATCAAGAAGTCCCAAGAAAGAGTGCAGTGTGTTGCCCATCACTCGGCAGACACGGAGGGCCTCCGAGGGACCTATGGGCCTCGATGTTGCTCAGTAGGCCCACAGCGGTGTGGAGGTACTCAGTGATCTTGGAACGAAAAGGATGCTCACCCGAGGGGCCTAGGAGTTCTCAAATGCTGCCTTCTTTCAAATAAAGCAGAACAGCGACTAAGAGCTCATGGAGAGAGCTGCATGCCTCCCTTCCTGCATGGCTACTCAGGGCCTTACCTCGAGGCAAGGACTCACGTTGAGATTCCCTTTAGCTCTAGAGCATGGCAAGATGAGCCCCACCCCGGCCATGGAAGCACCCTGTGTAGCCAGAGAAAGCTCATTTTCTTCCCAGACCCATGCCTACAGCGGCCAGAGGCCTGACAACAGCAGAGAATTTCAGGGCGCTTCAAGGGAGCGTGAACGGGGCTTTGCAAATGAAAAAGCAAGGCTAGTACCGTCGCGCCCCCATTTCCATGGGCACACGCAGCATACCTCCCTGTGGTTTCTGAGCAGTCAAAAGAGACACAGAGCACACACTTCGTCCTTCCCCGAATCAGCTTCTCGAGGCAGGGTGTTCTGCATGTAGTGAACGGCCTCAACCAAGGCGCGCCCTAGCTAGGCCTCTGGGCCCGTGCCTCTTCAGAAGCCTGCAGTGCTACAGGAAAAACTGTGCTTTAGTGGCAATAGGAACGCAAGCCGACTTTCTCCTGGAGGCAGCGTGACTTCAGGTAGGAGGTCCTGGTTGGAAGGCGAAGCCTAGTGTTTTTTTCAGTGCAGCTCAGAGTAGGGAATGAGTGCGACTTCCACGGCATGTTGGAACCTGCTAGAACCGTGCTCGTGAACCTGTGGTAGTGCTGGGGGAATCAAGCTGTCCCAAGAAAGAGTGTACTGTTTTGCCCCTCACTCGGCATACACAGTGTGAGTCCGAAGGCCTACCGGCCTGGATGTTGTTTAGTAGGGCCGGGGAGCCTGGGGGTACTCCGTGTTCTTGCAGGGCATAGGGTTTCCAGGCGAGGCACCTAGGTGTCCCGAAAAGCGTACTGGCGTTCAAAGGCTGCAGAGGAGCGCCTGCGGCCTCATGGAAACTGCTGCACGCCTCCGCTTCTGCAGAGCAATTCAGGGCCTTACCTCGAGGCAAGTCTTCACGTTGAGTGTCCCGTGAGCGACACCGCATGGTAGGATGCTGACTTTCTCCTTGAGTAGAGAGACTTCAGGTAGGAGGTCCTCTAAGAATTCGAAGCAGAGTGTTTTCTCATGGCAGCTCTAACGGGGGCAATGTCGAAGACTACCAGGGCATGTTGGACTGCCTAGAAATGTGGTTCTGATGCTGTTCGAGTGCTCTAGAAATGTAGCTCTCCTGAAGTAACGTGCAGTGTGTTGCCCATCCCTCGGCAGACACGGAGGGCCTCCGAGGGACCTATGGGCCTCGATGTTGCTCAGTAGGCCCACAGCTGTGTGGAGGTACTCAGTGATCTTGGAACGAAAAGGATGCTCACCCGAGGGGCCTAGGAGTTCTCCAAGGCTACCTTCTTTCAAATAAAGCAGAACAGCGACTAAGAGCTCATGGAGAGAGCTGCATGCCTCCCGTTCTGCATGGCTACTCAGGGCCTTACCTCGAGGCAAGGACTCACGTTGAGATTCCCTTTAGCTCCAGAGCATGGCAAGATGAGCCCCACCCCGGCCATGGAAGCACCCTGTGTAGCCAGAGAAAGCTCATTTTCTTCCCAGACCCATGCCTACAGCGGCCAGAGGCCAGTCAACAGCAGAGCATTTCAGGGAGCTTCAAGGCAGCACGCGTGGAGCTTTGCAAATGGAAAAGCAAGGCTAGCACCATCGCGCCCCCATTTCCATGGGCACACGCAGCATACCTCCCTGTGGTTTCTGAGCAGTCAAAAGAGACACAGAGCACACACTTCGTCCTTCCCCGAATCAGCTTCTCGAGGCAGGGTGTTCTGCATCTAGTGAACGGCCTCAGCCAAGGCACGCCCTAGCTAGGCCTCTGGGCCCGTGCCTCTTCAGAAGCCTGCAGTGCTACAGGAAAAACTGTGCTTCAGTTGCAATAGGCAAGCACTCCGCCTTTCTCCGGGAGGCAGGGTGACTTCAGGTACGAGGTCCAGGATGGAAGGCGAAGCCGAGGGTTTCTCTCAGTGCAGCTCAGACTAGGGAAAGAGTGTGACTTCCACGGCATGTTGGACCTTGCTAGAACGGGGCTCGTGATCCTGTGCGAGTGCTGGGTAAATCAAGAAGTCCCAAGAAAGAGTGCAGTGTGTTGCCCATCACTCGGCAGACACGGAGGGCCTCCGAGGGACCTATGGGCCTCGATGTTGCTCAGTAGGCCCACAGCGGTGTGGAGGTACTCAGTGATCTTGGAACGAAAATGATGCTCACCCGAGGGGCCTAGGAGTTCTCAAATGCTACCTTCTTTCAAATAAAGCAGAACAGCGACTAAGAGCTCATGGAGAGAGCTGCATGCCTCCCTTCCTGCATGGCTACTCAGGGCCTTACCTCGAGGCAAGGACTCACGTTGAGATTCCCTTTAGCTCTAGAGCATGGCAAGATGAGCCCCACCCCGGCCATGGAAGCACCCTGTGTAGCCAGAGAAAGCTCATTTTCTTCCCAGACCCATGCCTACAGCGGCCAGAGGCCTGACAACAGCAGAGAATTTCAGGGCGCTTCAAGGGAGCGTGAACGGGGCTTTGCAAATGAAAAAGCAAGGCTAGTACCGTCGCGCCCCCATTTCCATGGGCACACGCAGCATACCTCCCTGTGGTTTCTGAGCAGTCAAAAGAGACACAGAGCACACACTTCGTCCTTCCCCGAATCAGCTTCTCGAGGCAGGGTGTTCTGCATGTAGTGAACGGCCTCAACCAAGGCGCGCCCTAGCTAGGCCTCTGGGCCCGTGCCTCTTCAGAAGCCTGCAGTGCTACAGGAAAAACTGTGCTTTAGTGGCAATAGGAACGCAAGCCGACTTTCTCCTGGAGGCAGCGTGACTTCAGGTAGGAGGTCCTGGTTGGAAGGCGAAGCCTAGTGTTTTTTTCAGTGCAGCTCAGAGTAGGGAATGAGTGCGACTTCCACGGCATGTTGGAACCTGCTAGAACCGTGCTCGTGAACCTGTGGTAGTGCTGGGGGAATCAAGCTGTCCCAAGAAAGAGTGTACTGTTTTGCCCCTCACTCGGCATACACAGTGTGAGTCCGAAGGCCTACCGGCCTGGATGTTGTTTAGTAGGGCCGGGGAGCCTGGGGGTACTCCGTGTTCTTGCAGGGCATAGGGTTTCCAGGCGAGGCACCTAGGTGTCCCGAAAAGCGTACTGGCGTTCAAAGGCTGCAGAGGAGCGCCTGCGGCCTCATGGAAACTGCTGCACGCCTCCGCTTCTGCAGAGCAATTCAGGGCCTTACCTCGAGGCAAGTCTTCACGTTGAGTGTCCCGTGAGCGACACCGCATGGTAGGATGCTGACTTTCTCCTTGAGTAGAGAGACTTCAGGTACGAGGTCCTCTAAGAATTCGAAGCAGAGTGTTTTCTCATGGCAGCTCAAACGAGGGCAATGTCGAAGACTTCCAGGGCATGTTGGACTGCCTAGAAATGTGGTTCTGATGCTGTTCGAGTGCTCTAGAAATGTAGCTCTCCTGAAGTAACGTGCAGTGTGTTGCCCATCCCTCGGCAGACACGGAGGGCCTCCGAGGGACCTATGGGCCTCGATGTTGCTCAGTAGGCCCACAGGGGTGTGGAGGTACTCAGTGATCTTGGAACGAAAAGGATGCTCACCCGAGGGGCCTAGGAGTTCTCCAAGGCTACCTTCTTTCAAATAAAGCAGAACAGCGACTAAGAGCTCATGGAGAGAGCTGCATGCCTCCCGTTCTGCATGGCTACTCAGGGCCTTACCTCGAGGCAAGGACTCACGTTGAGATTCCCTTTAGCTCCAGAGCATGGCAAGATGAGCCCCACCCCGGCCATGGAAGCACCCTGTGTAGCCAGAGAAAGCTCATTTTCTTCCCAGACCCATGCCTACAGCGGCCAGAGGCCTGACAACAGCAGAGCATTTCAGGGCGCTTCAAGGGAGCGTGAACGGGGCTTTGCAAATGAAAAAGCAAGGCTAGTACCGTCGCGCCCCCACTTCCATGGGCACACGCAGCATACCTCCCTGTGGTTTCTGAGCAGTCAAAAGAGACACAGAGCACACACTTCGTCCTTCCCCGAATCAGCTTCTCGAGGCAGGGTGTTCTGCATGTAGTGAACGGCCTCAACCAAGGCGCGCCCTAGCTAGGCCTCTGGGCCCGTGCCTCTTCAGAAGCCTGCAGTGCTACAGGAAAAACTGTGCTTTAGTGGCAATAGGAACGCAAGCCGACTTTCTCCTGGAGGCAGCGTGACTTCAGGTAGGAGGTCCTGGTTGGAAGGCGAAGCCTAGTGTTTTTTTCAGTGCAGCTCAGAGTAGGGAATGAGTGCGACTTCCACGGCATGTTGGAACCTGCTAGAACCGTGCTCGTGAACCTGTGGTAGTGCTGGGGGAATCAAGCTGTCCCAAGAAAGAGTGTACTGTTTTGCCCCTCACTCGGCATACACAGTGTGAGTCCGAAGGCCTACCGGCCTGGATGTTGTTTAGTAGGGCCGGGGAGCCTGGGGGTACTCCGTGTTCTTGCAGGGCATAGGGTTTCCAGGCGAGGCACCTAGGTGTCCCGAAAAGCGTACTGGCGTTCAAAGGCTGCAGAGGAGCGCCTGCGGCCTCATGGAAACTGCTGCACGCCTCCGCTTCTGCAGAGCAATTCAGGGCCTTACCTCGAGGCAAGTCTTCACGTTGAGTGTCCCGTGAGCGACACCGCATGGTAGGATGCTGACTTTCTCCTTGAGTAGAGAGACTTCAGGTAGGAGGTCCTCTAAGAATTCGAAGCAGAGTGTTTTCTCATGGCAGCTCTAACGGGGGCAATGTCGAAGACTACCAGGGCATGTTGGACTGCCTAGAAATGTGGTTCTGATGCTGTTCGAGTGCTCTAGAAATGTAGCTCTCCTGAAGTAACGTGCAGTGTGTTGCCCATCCCTCGGCAGACACGGAGGGCCTCCGAGGAACCTATGGGGCTCGATGTTGTTCAGTAGGCCCACAGGGGTGTGGAGGTACTCAGTGATCTTGGAACGAAAAGGATGCTCACCCGAGGGGCCTAGGAGTTCTCCAAGGCTACCTTCTTTCAAATAAAGCAGAACAGCGACTAAGAGCTCATGGAGAGAGCTGCATGCCTCCCGTTCTGCATGGCTACTCAGGGCCTTACCTCGAGGCAAGGACTCACGTTGAGATTCCCTTTAGCTCCAGAGCATGGCAAGATGAGCCCCACTCCGGCCATGGAAGCACCCTGTGTAGCCAGAGAAAGCTCATTTTCTTCCCAGACCCATGCCTACAGCGGCCAGAGGCCAGTCAACAGCAGAGCATTTCAGGGAGCTTCAAGGCAGCACGCGTGGAGCTTTGCAAATGGAAAAGCAAGGCTAGTACCATCGCGCCCCCATTTCCATGGGCACACGCAGCATACCTCCCTGTGGTTTCTGAGCAGTCAGAAGAGACACAGAGCACACACTTCGTCCTTCCCCGAATCAGCATCTCGAGGCAGGGTGTTCTGCATCTAGTGAACGGCCTCAGCCAAGGCATGCCCTTGCTAGGCCTCTGGGCCCGTGCCTCTTCAGAAGCCTGCAGTGCTACAGGAAAAACTGTGCTTCAGTTGCAATAGGCAAGCACTCCGCCTTTCTCCGGGAGGCAGGGTGACTTCAGGTACGAGGTCCAGGATGGAAGGCGAAGCCGAGGGTTTCTCTCAGTGCAGCTCAGACTAGGGAAAGAGTGTGACTTCCACGGCATGTTGGACCTTGCTAGAACGGGGCTCGTGATCCTGTGCGAGTGCTGGGTAAATCAAGAAGTCCCAAGAAAGAGTGCAGTGTGTTGCCCATCACTCGGCAGACACGGAGGGCCTCCGAGGGACCTATGGGCCTCGATGTTGCTCAGTAGGCCCACAGCGGTGTGGAGGTACTCAGTGATCTTGGAACGAAAAGGATGCTCACCCGAGGGGCCTAGGAGTTCTCAAATGCTGCCTTCTTTCAAATAAAGCAGAACAGCGACTAAGAGCTCATGGAGAGAGCTGCATGCCTCCCTTCCTGCATGGCTACTCAGGGCCTTACCTCGAGGCAAGGACTCACGTTGAGATTCCCTTTAGCTCTAGAGCATGGCAAGATGAGCCCCACCCCGGCCATGGAAGCACCCTGTGTAGCCAGAGAAAGCTCATTTTCTTCCCAGACCCATGCCTACAGCGGCCAGAGGCCTGACAACAGCAGAGAATTTCAGGGCGCTTCAAGGGAGCGTGAACGGGGCTTTGCAAATGAAAAAGCAAGGCTAGTACCGTCGCGCCCCCATTTCCATGGGCACACGCAGCATACCTCCCTGTGGTTTCTGAGCAGTCAAAAGAGACACAGAGCACACACTTCGTCCTTCCCCGAATCAGCTTCTCGAGGCAGGGTGTTCTGCATGTAGTGAACGGCCTCAACCAAGGCGCGCCCTAGCTAGGCCTCTGGGCCCGTGCCTCTTCAGAAGCCTGCAGTGCTACAGGAAAAACTGTGCTTTAGTGGCAATAGGAACGCAAGCCGACTTTCTCCTGGAGGCAGCGTGACTTCAGGTAGGAGGTCCTGGTTGGAAGGCGAAGCCTAGTGTTTTTTTCAGTGCAGCTCAGAGTAGGGAATGAGTGCGACTTCCACGGCATGTTGGAACCTGCTAGAACCGTGCTCGTGAACCTGTGGTAGTGCTGGGGGAATCAAGCTGTCCCAAGAAAGAGTGTACTGTTTTGCCCCTCACTCGGCATACACAGTGTGAGTCCGAAGGCCTACCGGCCTGGATGTTGTTTAGTAGGGCCGGGGAGCCTGGGGGTACTCCGTGTTCTTGCAGGGCATAGGGTTTCCAGGCGAGGCACCTAGGTGTCCCGAAAAGCGTACTGGCGTTCAAAGGCTGCAGAGGAGCGCCTGCGGCCTCATGGAAACTGCTGCACGCCTCCGCTTCTGCAGAGCAATTCAGGGCCTTACCTCGAGGCAAGTCTTCACGTTGAGTGTCCCGTGAGCGACACCGCATGGTAGGATGCTGACTTTCTCCTTGAGTAGAGAGACTTCAGGTAGGAGGTCCTCTAAGAATTCGAAGCAGAGTGTTTTCTCATGGCAGCTCTAACGGGGGCAATGTCGAAGACTACCAGGGCATGTTGGACTGCCTAGAAATGTGGTTCTGATGCTGTTCGAGTGCTCTAGAAATGTAACTCTCCTGAAGTAACGTGCAGTGTGTTGCCCATCCCTCGGCAGACACGGAGGGCCTCCGAGGGACCTATGGGCCTCGATGTTGCTCAGTAGGCCCACAGGGGTGTGGAGGTACTCAGTGATCTTGGAACGAAAAGGATGCTCACCCGAGGGGCCTAGGAGTTCTCCAAGGCTACCTTCTTTCAAATAAAGCAGAACAGCGACTAAGAGCTCATGGAGAGAGCTGCATGCCTCCCGTTCTGCATGGCTACTCAGGGCCTTACCTCGAGGCAAGGACTCACGTTGAGATTCCCTTTAGCTCCAGAGCATGGCAAGATGAGCCCCACCCCGGCCATGGAAGCACCCTGTGTAGCCAGAGAAAGCTCATTTTCTTCCCAGACCCATGCCTACAGCGGCCAGAGGCCAGTCAACAGCAGAGCATTTCAGGGAGCTTCAAGGCAGCACGCGTGGAGCTTTGCAAATGGAAAAGCAAGGCTAGCACCATCGCGCCCCCATTTCCATGGGCACACGCAGCATACCTCCCTGTGGTTTCTGAGCAGTCAAAAGAGACACAGAGCACACACTTCGTCCTTCCCCGAATCAGCTTCTCGAGGCAGGGTGTTCTGCATCTAGTGAACGGCCTCAGCCAAGGCACGCCCTAGCTAGGCCTCTGGGCCCGTGCCTCTTCAGAAGCCTGCAGTGCTACAGGAAAAACTGTGCTTCAGTTGCAATAGGCAAGCACTCCGCCTTTCTCCGGGAGGCAGGGTGACTTCAGGTACGAGGTCCAGGATGGAAGGCGAAGCCGAGGGTTTCTCTCAGTGCAGCTCAGACTAGGGAAAGAGTGTGACTTCCACGGCATGTTGGACCTTGCTAGAACGGGGCTCGTGATCCTGTGCGAGTGCTGGGTAAATCAAGAAGTCCCAAGAAAGAGTGCAGTGTGTTGCCCATCACTCGGCAGACACGGAGGGCCTCCGAGGGACCTATGGGCCTCGATGTTGCTCAGTAGGCCCACAGCGGTGTGGAGGTACTCAGTGATCTTGGAACGAAAATGATGCTCACCCGAGGGGCCTAGGAGTTCTCAAATGCTACCTTCTTTCAAATAAAGCAGAACAGCGACTAAGAGCTCATGGAGAGAGCTGCATGCCTCCCTTCCTGCATGGCTACTCAGGGCCTTACCTCGAGGCAAGGACTCACGTTGAGATTCCCTTTAGCTCTAGAGCATGGCAAGATGAGCCCCACCCCGGCCATGGAAGCACCCTGTGTAGCCAGAGAAAGCTCATTTTCTTCCCAGACCCATGCCTACAGCGGCCAGAGGCCTGACAACAGCAGAGAATTTCAGGGCGCTTCAAGGGAGCGTGAACGGGGCTTTGCAAATGAAAAAGCAAGGCTAGTACCGTCGCGCCCCCATTTCCATGGGCACACGCAGCATACCTCCCTGTGGTTTCTGAGCAGTCAAAAGAGACACAGAGCACACACTTCGTCCTTCCCCGAATCAGCTTCTCGAGGCAGGGTGTTCTGCATGTAGTGAACGGCCTCAACCAAGGCGCGCCCTAGCTAGGCCTCTGGGCCCGTGCCTCTTCAGAAGCCTGCAGTGCTACAGGAAAAACTGTGCTTTAGTGGCAATAGGAACGCAAGCCGACTTTCTCCTGGAGGCAGCGTGACTTCAGGTAGGAGGTCCTGGTTGGAAGGCGAAGCCTAGTGTTTTTTTCAGTGCAGCTCAGAGTAGGGAATGAGTGCGACTTCCACGGCATGTTGGAACCTGCTAGAACCGTGCTCGTGAACCTGTGGTAGTGCTGGGGGAATCAAGCTGTCCCAAGAAAGAGTGTACTGTTTTGCCCCTCACTCGGCATACACAGTGTGAGTCCGAAGGCCTACCGGCCTGGATGTTGTTTAGTAGGGCCGGGGAGCCTGGGGGTACTCCGTGTTCTTGCAGGGCATAGGGTTTCCAGGCGAGGCACCTAGGTGTCCCGAAAAGCGTACTGGCGTTCAAAGGCTGCAGAGGAGCGCCTGCGGCCTCATGGAAACTGCTGCACGCCTCCGCTTCTGCAGAGCAATTCAGGGCCTTACCTCGAGGCAAGTCTTCACGTTGAGTGTCCCGTGAGCGACACCGCATGGTAGGATGCTGACTTTCTCCTTGAGTAGAGAGACTTCAGGTACGAGGTCCTCTAAGAATTCGAAGCAGAGTGTTTTCTCATGGCAGCTCAAACGAGGGCAATGTCGAAGACTTCCAGGGCATGTTGGACTGCCTAGAAATGTGGTTCTGATGCTGTTCGAGTGCTCTAGAAATGTAGCTCTCCTGAAGTAACGTGCAGTGTGTTGCCCATCCCTCGGCAGACACGGAGGGCCTCCGAGGGACCTATGGGCCTCGATGTTGCTCAGTAGGCCCACAGGGGTGTGGAGGTACTCAGTGATCTTGGAACGAAAAGGATGCTCACCCGAGGGGCCTAGGAGTTCTCCAAGGCTACCTTCTTTCAAATAAAGCAGAACAGCGACTAAGAGCTCATGGAGAGAGCTGCATGCCTCCCGTTCTGCATGGCTACTCAGGGCCTTACCTCGAGGCAAGGACTCACGTTGAGATTCCCTTTAGCTCCAGAGCATGGCAAGATGAGCCCCACCCCGGCCATGGAAGCACCCTGTGTAGCCAGAGAAAGCTCATTTTCTTCCCAGACCCATGCCTACAGCGGCCAGAGGCCTGACAACAGCAGAGAATTTCAGGGCGCTTCAAGGGAGCGTGAACGGGGCTTTGCAAATGAAAAAGCAAGGCTAGTACCGTCGCGCCCCCACTTCCATGGGCACACGCAGCATACCTCCCTGTGGTTTCTGAGCAGTCAAAAGAGACACAGAGCACACACTTCGTCCTTCCCCGAATCAGCTTCTCGAGGCAGGGTGTTCTGCATGTAGTGAACGGCCTCAACCAAGGCGCGCCCTAGCTAGGCCTCTGGGCCCGTGCCTCTTCAGAAGCCTGCAGTGCTACAGGAAAAACTGTGCTTTAGTGGCAATAGGAACGCAAGCCGACTTTCTCCTGGAGGCAGCGTGACTTCAGGTAGGAGGTCCTGGTTGGAAGGCGAAGCCTAGTGTTTTTTTCAGTGCAGCTCAGAGTAGGGAATGAGTGCGACTTCCACGGCATGTTGGAACCTGCTAGAACCGTGCTCGTGAACCTGTGGTAGTGCTGGGGGAATCAAGCTGTCCCAAGAAAGAGTGTACTGTTTTGCCCCTCACTCGGCATACACAGTGTGAGTCCGAAGGCCTACCGGCCTGGATGTTGTTTAGTAGGGCCGGGGAGCCTGGGGGTACTCCGTGTTCTTGCAGGGCATAGGGTTTCCAGGCGAGGCACCTAGGTGTCCCGAAAAGCGTACTGGCGTTCAAAGGCTGCAGAGGAGCGCCTGCGGCCTCATGGAAACTGCTGCACGCCTCCGCTTCTGCAGAGCAATTCAGGGCCTTACCTCGAGGCAAGTCTTCACGTTGAGTGTCCCGTGAGCGACACCGCATGGTAGGATGCTGACTTTCTCCTTGAGTAGAGAGACTTCAGGTAGGAGGTCCTCTAAGAATTCGAAGCAGAGTGTTTTCTCATGGCAGCTCTAACGGGGGCAATGTCGAAGACTACCAGGGCATGTTGGACTGCCTAGAAATGTGGTTCTGATGCTGTTCGAGTGCTCTAGAAATGTAGCTCTCCTGAAGTAACGTGCAGTGTGTTGCCCATCCCTCGGCAGACACGGAGGGCCTCCGAGGAACCTATGGGGCTCGATGTTGTTCAGTAGGCCCACAGGGGTGTGGAGGTACTCAGTGATCTTGGAACGAAAAGGATGCTCACCCGAGGGGCCTAGGAGTTCTCCAAGGCTACCTTCTTTCAAATAAAGCAGAACAGCGACTAAGAGCTCATGGAGAGAGCTGCATGCCTCCCGTTCTGCATGGCTACTCAGGGCCTTACCTCGAGGCAAGGACTCACGTTGAGATTCCCTTTAGCTCCAGAGCATGGCAAGATGAGCCCCACTCCGGCCATGGAAGCACCCTGTGTAGCCAGAGAAAGCTCATTTTCTTCCCAGACCCATGCCTACAGCGGCCAGAGGCCAGTCAACAGCAGAGCATTTCAGGGAGCTTCAAGGCAGCACGCGTGGAGCTTTGCAAATGGAAAAGCAAGGCTAGTACCATCGCGCCCCCATTTCCATGGGCACACGCAGCATACCTCCCTGTGGTTTCTGAGCAGTCAGAAGAGACACAGAGCACACACTTCGTCCTTCCCCGAATCAGCATCTCGAGGCAGGGTGTTCTGCATCTAGTGAACGGCCTCAGCCAAGGCATGCCCTTGCTAGGCCTCTGGGCCCGTGCCTCTTCAGAAGCCTGCAGTGCTACAGGAAAAACTGTGCTTCAGTTGCAATAGGCAAGCACTCCGCCTTTCTCCGGGAGGCAGGGTGACTTCAGGTACGAGGTCCAGGATGGAAGGCGAAGCCGAGGGTTTCTCTCAGTGCAGCTCAGACTAGGGAAAGAGTGTGACTTCCACGGCATGTTGGACCTTGCTAGAACGGGGCTCGTGATCCTGTGCGAGTGCTGGGTAAATCAAGAAGTCCCAAGAAAGAGTGCAGTGTGTTGCCCATCCCTCGGCAGACACGGAGGGCCTCCGAGGGACCTATGGGCCTCGATGTTGCTCAGTAGGCCCACAGCGGTGTGGAGGTACTCAGTGATCTTGGAACGAAAATGATGCTCACCCGAGGGGCCTAGGAGTTCTCCAAGGCTACCTTCTTTCAAATAAAGCAGAACAGCGACTAAGAGCTCATGGAGAGAGCTGCATGCCTCCCTTCCTGCATGGCTACTCAGGGCCTTACCTCGACCAAGGACTCACGTTGAGATTCCCTTTAGCTCCAGAGCATGGCAAGATGAGCCCCACCCCGGCCATGGAAGCACCCTGTGTAGCCAGAGAAAGCTCATTTTCTTCCCAGACCCATGCCTACAGCGGCCAGAGGCCTGACAACAGCAGAGAATTTCAGGGCGCTTCAAGGGAGCGTGAACGGGGCTTTGCAAATGAAAAAGCAAGGCTAGTACCGTCGCGCCCCCATTTCCATGGGCACACGCAGCATACCTCCCTGTGGTTTCTGAGCAGTCAAAAGAGACACAGAGCACACACTTCGTCCTTCCCCGAATCAGCTTCTCGAGGCAGGGTGTTCTGCATGTAGTGAACGGCCTCAACCAAGGCGCGCCCTAGCTAGGCCTCTGGGCCCGTGCCTCTTCAGAAGCCTGCAGTGCTACAGGAAAAACTGTGCTTTAGTGGCAATAGGAACGCAAGCCGACTTTCTCCTGGAGGCAGCGTGACTTCAGGTAGGAGGTCCTGGTTGGAAGGCGAAGCCTAGTGTTTTTTTCAGTGCAGCTCAGAGTAGGGAATGAGTGCGACTTCCACGGCATGTTGGAACCTGCTAGAACCGTGCTCGTGAACCTGTGGTAGTGCTGGGGGAATCAAGCTGTCCCAAGAAAGAGTGTACTGTTTTGCCCCTCACTCGGCATACACAGTGTGAGTCCGAAGGCCTACCGGCCTGGATGTTGTTTAGTAGGGCCGGGGAGCCTGGGGGTACTCCGTGTTCTTGCAGGGCATAGGGTTTCCAGGCGAGGCACCTAGGTGTCCCGAAAAGCGTACTGGTGTTCAAAGGCTGCAGAGGAGCGCCTGCGGCCTCATGGAAACTGCTGCACGCCTCCGCTTCTGCAGAGCAATTCAGGGCCTTACCTCGAGGCAAGTCTTCACGTTGAGTGTCCCGTGAGCGACACCGCATGGTAGGATGCTGACTTTCTCCTTGAGTAGAGAGACTTCAGGTACGAGGTCCTCTAAGAATTCGAAGCAGAGTGTTTTCTCATGGCAGCTCTAACGGGGGCAATGTCGAAGACTACCAGGGCATGTTGGACTGCCTAGAAATGTGGTTCTGATGCTGTTCGAGTGCTCTAGAAATGTAGCTCTCCTGAAGTAACGTGCAGTGTGTTGCCCATCCCTCGGCAGACACGGAGGGCCTCCGAGGGACCTATGGGCCTCGATGTTGCTCAGTAGGCCCACAGGGGTGTGGAGGTACTCAGTGATCTTGGAACGAAAAGGATGCTCACCCGAGGGGCCTAGGAGTTCTCCAAGGCTACCTTCTTTCAAATAAAGCAGAACAGCGACTAAGAGCTCATGGAGAGAGCTGCATGCCTCCCGTTCTGCATGGCTACTCAGGGCCTTACCTCGAGGCAAGGACTCACGTTGAGATTCCCTTTAGCTCCAGAGCATGGCAAGATGAGCCCCACCCCGGCCATGGAAGCACCCTGTGTAGCCAGAGAAAGCTCATTTTCTTCCCAGACCCATGCCTACAGCGGCCAGAGGCCAGTCAACAGCAGAGCATTTCAGGGAGCTTCAAGGCAGCACGCGTGGAGCTTTGCAAATGGAAAAGCAAGGCTAGTACCATCGCGCCCCCATTTCCATGGGCACACGCAGCATACCTCCCTGTGGTTTCTGACAAGTCAAAAGAGACACAGAGCACACACTGGTTCCTTCCCTGAATCAACTTCTCGAGGCAGGGTGTTCTGCATCTAGTGAACGGCCTCAGCCAAGGCACGCCCTAGCTAGGCCTCTGGGCCCGTGCCTCTTCAGAAGCCTGCAGTGCTACAGGAAAAACTGTGCTTCAGTTGCAATAGGCAAGCACTCCGCCTTTCTCCGGGAGGCAGGGTGACTTCAGGTACGAGGTCCAGGATGGAAGGCGAAGCCGAGGGTTTCTCTCAGTGCAGCTCAGACTAGGGAAAGAGTGTGACTTCCACGGCATGTTGGACCTTGCTAGAACGGGGCTCGTGATCCTGTGCGAGTGCTGGGTAAATCAAGAAGTCCCAAGAAAGAGTGCAGTGTGTTGCCCATCCCTCGGCAGACACGGAGGGCCTCCGAGGGACCTATGGGCCTCGATGCTGCTCAGTAGGCCCACAGCGGTGTGGAGGTACTCAGTGATCTTGGAACGAAAAGGATGCTCACCCGAGGGGCCTAGGAGTTCTCAAATGCTGCCTTCTTTCAAATAAAGCAGAACAGCGACTAAGAGCTCATGGAGAGAGCTGCATGCCTCCCTTCCTGCATGGCTACTCAGGGCCTTACCTCGAGGCAAGGACTCACGTTGAGATTCCCTTTAGCTCTAGAGCATGGCAAGATGAGCCCCACCCCGGCCATGGAAGCACCCTGTGTAGCCAGAGAAAGCTCATTTTCTTCCCAGACCCATGCCTACAGCGGCCAGAGGCCTGACAACAGCAGAGAATTTCAGGGCGCTTCAAGGGAGCGTGAACGGGGCTTTGCAAATGAAAAAGCAAGGCTAGTACCGTCGCGCCCCCATTTCCATGGGCACACGCAGCATACCTCCCTGTGGTTTCTGAGCAGTCAAAAGAGACACAGAGCACACACTTCGTCCTTCCCCGAATCAGCTTCTCGAGGCAGGGTGTTCTGCATGTAGTGAACGGCCTCAACCAAGGCGTGCCCTAGCTAGGCCTCTGGGCCCGTGCCTCTTCAGAAGCCTGCAGTGCTACAGGAAAAACTGTGCTTTAGTGGCAATAGGAACGCAAGCCGACTTTCTCCTGGAGGCAGCGTGACTTCAGGTAGGAGGTCCTGGTTGGAAGGCGAAGCCTAGTGTTTTTTTCAGTGCAGCTCAGAGTAGGGAATGAGTGCGACTTCCACGGCATGTTGGAACCTGCTAGAACCGTGCTCGTGAACCTGTGGTAGTGCTGGGGGAATCAAGCTGTCCCAAGAAAGAGTGTACTGTTTTGCCCCTCACTCGGCATACACAGTGTGAGTCCGAAGGCCTACCGGCCTGGATGTTGTTTAGTAGGGCCGGGGAGCCTGGGGGTACTCCGTGTTCTTGCAGGGCATAGGGTTTCCAGGCGAGGCACCTAGGTGTCCCGAAAAGCGTACTGGCGTTCAAAGGCTGCAGAGGAGCGCCTGCGGCCTCATGGAAACTGCTGCACGCCTCCGCTTCTGCAGAGCAATTCAGGGCCTTACCTCGAGGCAAGTCTTCACGTTGAGTGTCCCGTGAGCGACACCGCATGGTAGGATGCTGACTTTCTCCTTGAGTAGAGAGACTTCAGGTACGAGGTCCTCTAAGAATTGGAAGCAGAGTGTTTTCTCATGGCAGCTCAAACGAGGGCAATGTCGAAGACTTCCAGGGCATGTTGGACTGCCTAGAAATGTGGTTCTGATGCTGTTCGAGTGCTCTAGAAATGTAGCTCTCCTGATGTAACGTGCAGTGTGTTGCCCATCCCTCGGCAGACACGGAGGGCCTCCGAGGGACCTATGGGCCTCGATGTTGCTCAGTAGGCCCACAGGGGTGTGGAGGTACTCAGTGATCTTGGAACGAAAAGGATGCTCACCCGAGGGGCCTAGGAGTTCTCCAAGGCTACCTTCTTTCAAATAAAGCAGAACAGCGACTAAGAGCTCATGGAGAGAGCTGCATGCCTCCCGTTCTGCATGGCTACTCAGGGCCTTACCTCGAGGCAAGGACTCACGTTGAGATTCCCTTTAGCTCCAGAGCATGGCAAGATGAGCCCCACCCCGGCCATGGAAGCACCCTGTGTAGCCAGAGAAAGCTCATTTTCTTCCCAGACCCATGCCTACAGCGGCCAGAGGCCAGTCAACAGCAGAGCATTTCAGGGAGCTTCAAGGCAGCACGCGTGGAGCTTTGCAAATGGAAAAGCAAGGCTAGTACCATCGCGCCCCCATTTCCATGGGCACACGCAGCATACCTCCCTGTGGTTTCTGACAAGTCAAAAGAGACACAGAGCACACACTGGTTCCTTCCCTGAATCAACTTCTCGAGGCAGGGTGTTCTGCATCTAGTGAACGGCCTCAGCCAAGGCACGCCCTAGCTAGGCCTCTGGGCCCGTGCCTCTTCAGAAGCCTGCTGTGCTACAGGAAAAACTGTGCTTCAGTTGCAATAGGCAAGCACTCCGCCTTTCTCCGGGAGGCAGGGTGACTTCAGGTACGAGGTCCAGGATGGAAGGCGAAGCCGAGGGTTTCTCTCAGTGCAGCTCAGACTAGGGAAAGAGTGTGACTTCCACGGCATGTTGGACCTTGCTAGAACGGGGCTCGTGATCCTGTGCGAGTGCTGGGTAAATCAAGAAGTCCCAAGAAAGAGTGCAGTGTGTTGCCCATCACTCGGCAGACACGGAGGGCCTCCGAGGGACCTATGGGCCTCGATGTTGCTCAGTAGGCCCACAGCGGTGTGGAGGTACTCAGTGATCTTGGAACGAAAAGGATGCTCACCCGAGGGGCCTAGGAGTTCTCAAATGCTGCCTTCTTTCAAATAAAGCAGAACAGCGACTAAGAGCTCATGGAGAGAGCTGCATGCCTCCCTTCCTGCATGGCTACTCAGGGCCTTACCTCGAGGCAAGGACTCACGTTGAGATTCCCTTTAGCTCTAGAGCATGGCAAGATGAGCCCCACCCCGGCCATGGAAGCACCCTGTGTAGCCAGAGAAAGCTCATTTTCTTCCCAGACCCATGCCTACAGCGGCCAGAGGCCTGACAACAGCAGAGAATTTCAGGGCGCTTCAAGGGAGCGTGAACGGGGCTTTGCAAATGAAAAAGCAAGGCTAGTACCGTCGCGCCCCCATTTCCATGGGCACACGCAGCATACCTCCCTGTGGTTTCTGAGCAGTCAAAAGAGACACAGAGCACACACTTCGTCCTTCCCCGAATCAGCTTCTCGAGGCAGGGTGTTCTGCATGTAGTGAACGGCCTCAACCAAGGCGCGCCCTAGCTAGGCCTCTGGGCCCGTGCCTCTTCAGAAGCCTGCAGTGCTACAGGAAAAACTGTGCTTTAGTGGCAATAGGAACGCAAGCCGACTTTCTCCTGGAGGCAGCGTGACTTCAGGTAGGAGGTCCTGGTTGGAAGGCGAAGCCTAGTGTTTTTTTCAGTGCAGCTCAGAGTAGGGAATGAGTGCGACTTCCACGGCATGTTGGAACCTGCTAGAACCGTGCTCGTGAACCTGTGGTAGTGCTGGGGGAATCAAGCTGTCCCAAGAAAGAGTGTACTGTTTTGCCCCTCACTCGGCATACACAGTGTGAGTCCGAAGGCCTACCGGCCTGGATGTTGTTTAGTAGGGCCGGGGAGCCTGGGGGTACTCCGTGTTCTTGCAGGGCATAGGGTTTCCAGGCGAGGCACCTAGGTGTCCCGAAAAGCGTACTGGCGTTCAAAGGCTGCAGAGGAGCGCCTGCGGCCTCATGGAAACTGCTGCACGCCTCCGCTTCTGCAGAGCAATTCAGGGCCTTACCTCGAGGCAAGTCTTCACGTTGAGTGTCCCGTGAGCGACACCGCATGGTAGGATGCTGACTTTCTCCTTGAGTAGAGAGACTTCAGGTAGGAGGTCCTCTAAGAATTCGAAGCAGAGTGTTTTCTCATGGCAGCTCTAACGGGGGCAATGTCGAAGACTACCAGGGCATGTTGGACTGCCTAGAAATGTGGTTCTGATGCTGTTCGAGTGCTCTAGAAATGTAGCTCTCCTGAAGTAACGTGCAGTGTGTTGCCCATCCCTCGGCAGACACGGAGGGCCTCCGAGGGACCTATGGGCCTCGATGTTGCTCAGTAGGCCCACAGGGGTGTGGAGGTACTCAGTGATCTTGGAACGAAAAGGATGCTCACCCGAGGGGCCTAGGAGTTCTCCAAGGCTACCTTCTTTCAAATAAAGCAGAACAGCGACTAAGAGCTCATGGAGAGAGCTGCATGCCTCCCGTTCTGCATGGCTACTCAGGGCCTTACCTCGAGGCAAGGACTCACGTTGAGATTCCCTTTAGCTCCAGAGCATGGCAAGATGAGCCCCACCCCGGCCATGGAAGCACCCTGTGTAGCCAGAGAAAGCTCATTTTCTTCCCAGACCCATGCCTACAGCGGCCAGAGGCCAGTCAACAGCAGAGCATTTCAGGGAGCTTCAAGGCAGCACGCGTGGAGCTTTGCAAATGGAAAAGCAAGGCTAGTACCATCGTGCCCCCATTTCCATGGGCACACGCAGCATACCTCCCTGTGGTTTCTGACAAGTCAAAAGAGACACAGAGCACACACTGGTTCCTTCCCTGAATCAACTTCTCGAGGCAGGGTGTTCTGCATCTAGTGAACGGCCTCAGCCAAGGCACGCCCTAGCTAGGCCTCTGGGCCCGTGCCTCTTCAGAAGCCTGCTGTGCTACAGGAAAAACTGTGTTTCAGTTGCAATAGGCAAGCACTCCGCCTTTCTCCGGGAGGCAGGGTGACTTCAGGTACGAGGTCCAGGATGGAAGGCGAAGCCGAGGGTTTCTCTCAGTGCAGCTCAGACTAGGGAAAGAGTGTGACTTCCACGGCATGTTGGACCTTGCTAGAACGGGGCTCGTGATCCTGTGCGAGTGCTGGGTAAATCAAGAAGTCCCAAGAAAGAGTGCAGTGTGTTGCCCATCACTCGGCAGACACGGAGGGCCTCCGAGGGACCTATGGGCCTCGATGTTGCTCAGTAGGCCCACAGCGGTGTGGAGGTACTCAGTGATCTTGGAACGAAAAGGATGCTCACCCGAGGGGCCTAGGAGTTCTCAAATGCTGCCTTCTTTCAAATAAAGCAGAACAGCGACTAAGAGCTCATGGAGAGAGCTGCATGCCTCCCTTCCTGCATGGCTACTCAGGGCCTTACCTCGAGGCAAGGACTCACGTTGAGATTCCCTTTAGCTCCAGAGCATGGCAAGATGAGCCCCACCCCGGCCATGGAAGCACCCTGTGTAGCCAGAGAAAGCTCATTTTCTTCCCAGACCCATGCCTACAGCGGCCAGAGGCCTGACAACAGCAGAGAATTTCAGGGCGCTTCAAGGGAGCGTGAACGGGGCTTTGCAAATGGAAAAGCAAGGCTAGTACCATCGCGCCCCCATTTCCATGGGCACACGCAGCATACCTCCCTGTGGTTTCTGAGCAGTCAAAAGAGACACAGAGCACACACTTCGTCCTTCCCCGAATCAGCTTCTCGAGGCAGGGTGTTCTGCATGTAGTGAACGGCCTCAACCAAGGCGCGCCCTAGCTAGGCCTCTGGGCCCGTGCCTCTTCAGAAGCCTGCAGTGCTACAGGAAAAACTGTGCTTTAGTGGCAATAGGAACGCAAGCCGACTTTCTCCTGGAGGCAGCGTGACTTCAGGTAGGAGGTCCTGGTTGGAAGGCGAAGCCTAGTGTTTTTTTCAGTGCAGCTCAGAGTAGGGAATGAGTGCGACTTCCACGGCATGTTGGAACCTGCTAGAACCGTGCTCGTGAACCTGTGGTAGTGCTGGGGGAATCAAGCTGTCCCAAGAAAGAGTGTACTGTTTTGCCCCTCACTCGGCATACACAGTGTGAGTCCGAAGGCCTACCGGCCTGGATGTTGTTTAGTAGGGCCAGGGGAGCCTGGGGGTACTCCGTGTTCTTGCAGGGCATAGGGTTTCCAGGCGAGGCACCTAGGTGTCCCGAAAAGCGTACTGGCGTTCAAAGGCTGCAGAGGAGCGCCTGCGGCCTCATGGAAACTGCTGCACGCCTCCGCTTCTGCAGAGCAATTCAGGGCCTTACCTCGAGGCAAGTCTTCACGTTGAGTGTCCCGTGAGCGACACCGCATGGTAGGATGCTGACTTTCTCCTTGAGTAGAGAGACTTCAGGTACGAGGTCCTCTAAGAATTGGAAGCAGAGTGTTTTCTCATGGCAGCTCAAACGAGGGCAATGTCGAAGACTTCCAGGGCATGTTGGACTGCCTAGAAATGTGGTTCTGATGCTGTTCGAGTGCTCTAGAAATGTAGCTCTCCTGAAGTAACGTGCAGTGTGTTGCCCATCCCTCGGCAGACACGGAGGGCCTCCGAGGGATCTATGGGCCTCGATGTTGCTCAGTAGGCCCACAGGGGTGTGGAGGTACTCAGTGATCTTGGAACGAAAAGGATGCTCACCCGAGGGGCCTAGGAGTTCTCCAAGGCTACCTTCTTTCAAATAAAGCAGAACAGCGACTAAGAGCTCATGGAGAGAGCTGCATGCCTCCCGTTCTGCATGGCTACTCAGGGCCTTACCTCGACGCAAGGACTCACGTTGAGATTCCCTTTAGCTCCAGAGCATGGCAAGATGAGCCCCACTCCGGCCATGGAAGCACCCTGTGTAGCCAGAGAAAGCTCATTTTCTTCCCAGACCCATGCCTACAGCGGCCAGAGGCCAGTCAACAGCAGAGCATTTCAGGGAGCTTCAAGGCAGCACGCGTGGAGCTTTGCAAATGGAAAAGCAAGGCTAGTACCATCGCGCCCCCATTTCCATGGGCACACGCAGCATACCTCCCTGTGGTTTCTGACAAGTCAAAAGAGACACAGAGCACACACTGGTTCCTTCCCTGAATCAACTTCTCGAGGCAGGGTGTTCTGCATCTAGTGAACGGCCTCAGCCAAGGCACGCCCTAGCTAGGCCTCTGGGCCCGTGCCTCTTCAGAAGCCTGCAGTGCTACAGGAAAAACTGTGCTTCAGTTGCAATAGGCAAGCACTCCGCCTTTCTCCGGGAGGCAGGGTGACTTCAGGTACGAGGTCCAGGATGGAAGGCGAAGCCGAGGGTTTCTCTCAGTGCAGCTCAGACTAGGGAAAGAGTGTGACTTCCACGGCATGTTGGACCTTGCTAGAACGGGGCTCGTGATCCTGTGCGAGTGCTGGGTAAATCAAGAAGTCCCAAGAAAGAGTGCAGTGTGTTGCCCATCACTCGGCAGACACGGAGGGCCTCCGAGGGACCTATGGGCCTCGATGTTGCTCAGTAGGCCCACAGCGGTGTGGAGGTACTCAGTGATCTTGGAACGAAAATGATGCTCACCCGAGGGGCCTAGGAGTTCTCAAATGCTACCTTCTTTCAAATAAAGCAGAACAGCGACTAAGAGCTCACGGAGAGAGCTGCATGCCTCCCTTCCTGCATGGCTACTCAGGGCCTTACCTCGAGGCAAGGACTCACGTTGAGATTCCCTTTAGCTCTAGAGCATGGCAAGATGAGCCCCACCCCGGCCATGGAAGCACCCTGTGTAGCCAGAGAAAGCTCATTTTCTTCCCAGACCCATGCCTACAGCGGCCAGAGGCCTGACAACAGCAGAGAATTTCAGGGCGCTTCAAGGGAGCGTGAACGGGGCTTTGCAAATGGAAAAGCAAGGCTAGTACCATCGCGCCCCCATTTCCATGGGCACACGCAGCATACCTCCCTGTGGTTTCTGAGCAGTCAAAAGAGACACAGAGCACACACTTCGTCCTTCCCCGAATCAGCTTCTCGAGGCAGGGTGTTCTGCATGTAGTGAACGGCCTCAACCAAGGCGCGCCCTAGCTAGGCCTCTGGGCCCGTGCCTCTTCAGAAGCCTGCAGTGCTACAGGAAAAACTGTGCTTTAGTGGCAATAGGAACGCAAGCCGACTTTCTCCTGGAGGCAGCGTGACTTCAGGTAGGAGGTCCTGGTTGGAAGGCGAAGCCTAGTGTTTTTTTCAGTGCAGCTCAGAGTAGGGAATGAGTGCGACTTCCACGGCATGTTGGAACCTGCTAGAACCGTGCTCGTGAACCTGTGGTAGTGCTGGGGGAATCAAGCTGTCCCAAGAAAGAGTGTACTGTTTTGCCCCTCACTCGGCATACACAGTGTGAGTCCGAAGGCCTACCGGCCTGGATGTTGTTTAGTAGGGCCAGGGGAGCCTGGGGGTACTCCGTGTTCTTGCAGGGCATAGGGTTTCCAGGCGAGGCACCTAGGTGTCCTGAAAAGCGTACTGGCGTTCAAAGGCTGCAGAGGAGCGCCTGCGGCCTCATGGAAACTGCTGCACGCCTCCGCTTCTGCAGAGCAATTCAGGGCCTTACCTCGAGGCAAGTCTTCACGTTGAGTGTCCCGTGAGCGACACCGCATGGTAGGATGCTGACTTTCTCCTTGAGTAGAGAGACTTCAGGTACGAGGTCCTCTAAGAATTGGAAGCAGAGTGTTTTCTCATGGCAGCTCAAACGAGGGCAATGTCGAAGACTTCCAGGGCATGTTGGACTGCCTAGAAATGTGGTTCTGATGCTGTTCGAGTGCTCTAGAAATGTAGCTCTCCTGAAGTAACGTGCAGTGTGTTGCCCATCCCTCGGCAGACACGGAGGGCCTCCGAGGGATCTATGGGCCTCGATGTTGCTCAGTAGGCCCACAGGGGTGTGGAGGTACTCAGTGATCTTGGAACGAAAAGGATGCTCACCCGAGGGGCCTAGGAGTTCTCCAAGGCTACCTTCTTTCAAATAAAGCAGAACAGCGACTAAGAGCTCATGGAGAGAGCTGCATGCCTCCCGTTCTGCATGGCTACTCAGGGCCTTACCTCGAGGCAAGGACTCACGTTGAGATTCCCTTTAGCTCCAGAGCATGGCAAGATGAGCCCCACTCCGGCCATGGAAGCACCCTGTGTAGCCAGAGAAAGCTCATTTTCTTCCCAGACCCATGCCTACAGCGGCCAGAGGCCAGTCAACAGCAGAGCATTTCAGGGAGCTTCAAGGCAGCACGCGTGGAGCTTTGCAAATGGAAAAGCAAGGCTAGTACCATCGCGCCCCCATTTCCATGGGCACACGCAGCATACCTCCCTGTGGTTTCTGACAAGTCAAAAGAGACACAGAGCACACACTGGTTCCTTCCCTGAATCAACTTCTCGAGGCAGGGTGTTCTGCATCTAGTGAACGGCCTCAGCCAAGGCACGCCCTAGCTAGGCCTCTGGGCCCGTGCCTCTTCAGAAGCCTGCAGTGCTACAGGAAAAACTGTGCTTCAGTTGCAATAGGCAAGCACTCCGCCTTTCTCCGGGAGGCAGGGTGACTTCAGGTACGAGGTCCAGGATGGAAGGCGAAGCCGAGGGTTTCTCTCAGTGCAGCTCAGACTAGGGAAAGAGTGTGACTTCCACGGCATGTTGGACCTTGCTAGAACGGGGCTCGTGATCCTGTGCGAGTGCTGGGTAAATCAAGAAGTCCCAAGAAAGAGTGCAGTGTGTTGCCCATCACTCGGCAGACACGGAGGGCCTCCGAGGGACCTATGGGCCTCGATGTTGCTCAGTAGGCCCACAGCGGTGTGGAGGTACTCAGTGATCTTGGAACGAAAAGGATGCTCACCCGAGGGGCCTAGGAGTTCTCAAATGCTGCCTTCTTTCAAATAAAGCAGAACAGCGACTAAGAGCTCATGGAGAGAGCTGCATGCCTCTCTTCCTGCATGGCTACTCAGGGCCTTACCTCGAGGCAAGGACTCACGTTGAGATTCCCTTTAGCTCCAGAGCATGGCAAGATGAGCCCCACCCCGGCCATGGAAGCACCCTGTGTAGCCAGAGAAAGCTCATTTTCTTCCCAGACCCATGCCTACAGCGGCCAGAGGCCTGACAACAGCAGAGAATTTCAGGGCGCTTCAAGGGAGCGTGAACGGGGCTTTGCAAATGAAAAAGCAAGGCTAGTACCGTCGCGCCCCCATTTCCATGGGCACACGCAGCATACCTCCCTGTGGTTTCTGAGCAGTCAAAAGAGACACAGAGCACACACTTCGTCCTTCCCCGAATCAGCTTCTCGAGGCAGGGTGTTCTGCATGTAGTGAACGGCCTCAACCAAGGCGCGCCCTAGCTAGGCCTCTGGGCCCGTGCCTCTTCAGAAGCCTGCAGTGCTACAGGAAAAACTGTGCTTTAGTGGCAATAGGAACGCAAGCCGACTTTCTCCTGGAGGCAGCGTGACTTCAGGTAGGAGGTCCTGGTTGGAAGGCGAAGCCTAGTGTTTTTTTCAGTGCAGCTCAGAGTAGGGAATGAGTGCGACTTCCACGGCATGTTGGAACCTGCTAGAACCGTGCTCGTGAACCTGTGGTAGTGCTGGGGGAATCAAGCTGTCCCAAGAAAGAGTGTACTGTTTTGCCCCTCACTCGGCATACACAGTGTGAGTCCGAAGGCCTACCGGCCTGGATGTTGTTTAGTAGGGCCGGGGAGCCTGGGGGTACTCCGTGTTCTTGCAGGGCATAGGGTTTCCAGGCGAGGCACCTAGGTGTCCCGAAAAGCGTACTGGCGTTCAAAGGCTGCAGAGGAGCGCCTGCGGCCTCATGGAAACTGCTGCACGCCTCCGCTTCTGCAGAGCAATTCAGGGCCTTACCTCGAGGCAAGTCTTCACGTTGAGTGTCCCGTGAGCGACACCGCATGGTAGGATGCTGACTTTCTCCTTGAGTAGAGAGACTTCAGGTACGAGGTCCTCTAAGAATTCGAAGCAGAGTGTTTTCTCATGGCAGCTCTAACGGGGGCAATGTCGAAGACTTCCAGGGCATGTTGGACTGCCTAGAAATGTGGTTCTGATGCTGTTCGAGTGCTCTAGAAATGTAGCTCTCCTGAAGTAACGTGCAGTGTGTTGCCCATCCCTCGGCAGACACGGAGGGCCTCCGAGGGACCTATGGGCCTCGATGTTGCTCAGTAGGCCCACAGCTGTGTGGAGGTACTCAGTGATCTTGGAACGAAAAGGATGCTCACCCGAGGGGCCTAGGAGTTCTCCAAGGCTACCTTCTTTCAAATAAAGCAGAACAGCGACTAAGAGCTCATGGAGAGAGCTGCATGCCTCCCGTTCTGCATGGCTACTCAGGGCCTTACCTCGAGGCAAGGACTCACGTTGAGATTCCCTTTAGCTCCAGAGCATGGCAAGATGAGCCCCACCCCGGCCATGGAAGCACCCTGTGTAGCCAGAGAAAGCTCATTTTCTTCCCAGACCCATGCCTACAGTGGCCAGAGGCCAGTCAACAGCAGAGCATTTCAGGGAGCTTCAAGGCAGCACGCGTGGAGCTTTGCAAATGGAAAAGCAAGGCTAGTACCATCGCGCCCCCATTTCCATGGGCACACGCAGCATACCTCCCTGTGGTTTCTGACAAGTCAAAAGAGACACAGAGCACACACTGGTTCCTTCCCTGAATCAACTTCTCGAGGCAGGGTGTTCTGCATCTAGTGAACGGCCTCAGCCAAGGCACGCCCTAGCTAGGCCTCTGGGCCCGTGCCTCTTCAGAAGCCTGCTGTGCTACAGGAAAAACTGTGCTTCAGTTGCAATAGGCAAGCACTCCGCCTTTCTCCGGGAGGCAGGGTGACTTCAGGTACGAGGTCCAGGATGGAAGGCGAAGCCGAGGGTTTCTCTCAGTGCAGCTCAGACTAGGGAAAGAGTGTGACTTCCACGGCATGTTGGACCTTGCTAGAACGGGGCTCGTGATCCTGTGCGAGTGCTGGGTAAATCAAGAAGTCCCAAGAAAGAGTGCAGTGTGTTGCCCATCACTCGGCAGACACGGAGGGCCTCCGAGGGACCTATGGGCCTCGATGTTGCTCAGTAGGCCCACAGCGGTGTGGAGGTACTCAGTGATCTTGGAACGAAAAGGATGCTCACCCGAGGGGCCTAGGAGTTCTCAAATGCTGCCTTCTTTCAAATAAAGCAGAACAGCGACTAAGAGCTCATGGAGAGAGCTGCATGCCTCCCTTCCTGCATGGCTACTCAGGGCCTTACCTCGAGGCAAGGACTCACGTTGAGATTCCCTTTAGCTCTAGAGCATGGCAAGATGAGCCCCACCCCGGCCATGGAAGCACCCTGTGTAGCCAGAGAAAGCTCATTTTCTTCCCAGACCCATGCCTACAGCGGCCAGAGGCCTGACAACAGCAGAGAATTTCAGGGCGCTTCAAGGGAGCGTGAACGGGGCTTTGCAAATGAAAAAGCAAGGCTAGTACCGTCGCGCCCCCATTTCCATGGGCACACGCAGCATACCTCCCTGTGGTTTCTGAGCAGTCAAAAGAGACACAGAGCACACACTTCGTCCTTCCCCGAATCAGCTTCTCGAGGCAGGGTGTTCTGCATGTAGTGAACGGCCTCAACCAAGGCGCGCCCTAGCTAGGCCTCTGGGCCCGTGCCTCTTCAGAAGCCTGCAGTGCTACAGGAAAAACTGTGCTTTAGTGGCAATAGGAACGCAAGCCGACTTTCTCCTGGAGGCAGCGTGACTTCAGGTAGGAGGTCCTGGTTGGAAGGCGAAGCCTAGTGTTTTTTTCAGTGCAGCTCAGAGTAGGGAATGAGTGCGACTTCCACGGCATGTTGGAACCTGCTAGAACCGTGCTCGTGAACCTGTGGTAGTGCTGGGGGAATCAAGCTGTCCCAAGAAAGAGTGTACTGTTTTGCCCCTCACTCGGCATACACAGTGTGAGTCCGAAGGCCTACCGGCCTGGATGTTGTTTAGTAGGGCCGGGGAGCCTGGGGGTACTCCGTGTTCTTGCAGGGCATAGGGTTTCCAGGCGAGGCACCTAGGTGTCCCGAAAAGCGTACTGGCGTTCAAAGGCTGCAGAGGAGCGCCTGCGGCCTCATGGAAACTGCTGCACGCCTCCGCTTCTGCAGAGCAATTCAGGGCCTTACCTCGAGGCAAGTCTTCACGTTGAGTGTCCCGTGAGCGACACCGCATGGTAGGATGCTGACTTTCTCCTTGAGTAGAGAGACTTCAGGTAGGAGGTCCTCTAAGAATTCGAAGCAGAGTGTTTTCTCATGGCAGCTCTAACGGGGGCAATGTCGAAGACTTCCAGGGCATGTTGGACTGCCTAGAAATGTGGTTCTGATGCTGTTCGAGTGCTCTAGAAATGTAGCTCTCCTGAAGTAACGTGCAGTGTGTTGCCCATCCCTCGGCAGACACGGAGGGCCTCCGAGGGACCTATGGGCCTCGATGTTGCTCAGTAGGCCCACAGGGGTGTGGAGGTACTCAGTGATCTTGGAACGAAAAGGATGCTCACCCGAGGGGCCTAGGAGTTCTCCAAGGCTACCTTCTTTCAAATAAAGCAGAACAGCGACTAAGAGCTCATGGAGAGAGCTGCATGCCTCCCGTTCTGCATGGCTACTCAGGGCCTTACCTCGAGGCAAGGACTCACGTTGAGATTCCCTTTAGCTCCAGAGCATGGCAAGATGAGCCCCACCCCGGCCATGGAAGCACCCTGTGTAGCCAGAGAAAGCTCATTTTCTTCCCAGACCCATGCCTACAGTGGCCAGAGGCCAGTCAACAGCAGAGCATTTCAGGGAGCTTCAAGGCAGCACGCGTGGAGCTTTGCAAATGGAAAAGCAAGGCTAGTACCATCGCGCCCCCATTTCCATGGGCACACGCAGCATACCTCCCTGTGGTTTCTGACAAGTCAAAAGAGACACAGAGCACACACTGGTTCCTTCCCTGAATCAACTTCTCGAGGCAGGGTGTTCTGCATCTAGTGAACGGCCTCAGCCAAGGCACGCCCTAGCTAGGCCTCTGGGCCCGTGCCTCTTCAGAAGCCTGCTGTGCTACAGGAAAAACTGGGCTTCAGTTGCAATAGGCAAGCACTCCGCCTTTCTCCGGGAGGCAGGGTGACTTCAGGTACGAGGTCCAGGATGGAAGGCGAAGCCGAGGGTTTCTCTCAGTGCAGCTCAGACTAGGGAAAGAGTGTGACTTCCACGGCATGTTGGACCTTGCTAGAACGGGGCTCGTGATCCTGTGCGAGTGCTGGGTAAATCAAGAAGTCCCAAGAAAGAGTGCAGTGTGTTGCCCATCACTCGGCAGACACGGAGGGCCTCCGAGGGACCTATGGGCCTCGATGTTGCTCAGTAGGCCCACAGCGGTGTGGAGGTACTCAGTGATCTTGGAACGAAAAGGATGCTCACCCGAGGGGCCTAGGAGTTCTCAAATGCTGCCTTCTTTCAAATAAAGCAGAACAGCGACTAAGAGCTCATGGAGAGAGCTGCATGCCTCCCTTCCTGCATGGCTACTCAGGGCCTTACCTCGAGGCAAGGACTCACGTTGAGATTCCCTTTAGCTCTAGAGCATGGCAAGATGAGCCCCACCCCGGCCATGGAAGCACCCTGTGTAGCCAGAGAAAGCTCATTTTCTTCCCAGACCCATGCCTACAGCGGCCAGAGGCCTGACAACAGCAGAGAATTTCAGGGCGCTTCAAGGGAGCGTGAACGGGGCTTTGCAAATGAAAAAGCAAGGCTAGTACCGTCGCGCCCCCATTTCCATGGGCACACGCAGCATACCTCCCTGTGGTTTCTGAGCAGTCAAAAGAGACACAGAGCACACACTTCGTCCTTCCCCGAATCAGCTTCTCGAGGCAGGGTGTTCTGCATGTAGTGAACGGCCTCAACCAAGGCGCGCCCTAGCTAGGCCTCTGGGCCCGTGCCTCTTCAGAAGCCTGCAGTGCTACAGGAAAAACTGTGCTTTAGTGGCAATAGGAACGCAAGCCGACTTTCTCCTGGAGGCAGCGTGACTTCAGGTAGGAGGTCCTGGTTGGAAGGCGAAGCCTAGTGTTTTTTTCAGTGCAGCTCAGAGTAGGGAATGAGTGCGACTTCCACGGCATGTTGGAACCTGCTAGAACCGTGCTCGTGAACCTGTGGTAGTGCTGGGGGAATCAAGCTGTCCCAAGAAAGAGTGTACTGTTTTGCCCCTCACTCGGCATACACAGTGTGAGTCCGAAGGCCTACCGGCCTGGATGTTGTTTAGTAGGGCCGGGGAGCCTGGGGGTACTCCGTGTTCTTGCAGGGCATAGGGTTTCCAGGCGAGGCACCTAGGTGTCCCGAAAAGCGTACTGGCGTTCAAAGGCTGCAGAGGAGCGCCTGCGGCCTCATGGAAACTGCTGCACGCCTCCGCTTCTGCAGAGCAATTCAGGGCCTTACCTCGAGGCAAGTCTTCACGTTGAGTGTCCCGTGAGCGACACCGCATGGTAGGATGCTGACTTTCTCCTTGAGTAGAGAGACTTCAGGTAGGAGGTCCTCTAAGAATTCGAAGCAGAGTGTTTTCTCATGGCAGCTCTAACGGGGGCAATGTCGAAGACTACCAGGGCATGTTGGACTGCCTAGAAATGTGGTTCTGATGCTGTTCGAGTGCTCTAGAAATGTAGCTCTCCTGAAGTAACGTGCAGTGTGTTGCCCATCCCTCGGCAGACACGGAGGGCCTCCGAGGGACCTATGGGCCTCGATGTTGCTCAGTAGGCCCACAGGGGTGTGGAGGTACTCAGTGATCTTGGAACGAAAAGGATGCTCACCCGAGGGGCCTAGGAGTTCTCCAAGGCTACCTTCTTTCAAATAAAGCAGAACAGCGACTAAGAGCTCATGGAGAGAGCTGCATGCCTCCCGTTCTGCATGGCTACTCAGGGCCTTACCTCGAGGCAAGGACTCACGTTGAGATTCCCTTTAGCTCCAGAGCATGGCAAGATGAGCCCCACCCCGGCCATGGAAGCACCCTGTGTAGCCAGAGAAAGCTCATTTTCTTCCCAGACCCATGCCTACAGCGGCCAGAGGCCAGTCAACAGCAGAGCATTTCAGGGAGCTTCAAGGCAGCACGCGTGGAGCTTTGCAAATGGAAAAGCAAGGCTAGTACCATCGCGCCCCCATTTCCATGGGCACACGCAGCATACCTCCCTGTGGTTTCTGACAAGTCAAAAGAGACACAGAGCACACACTGGTTCCTTCCCTGAATCAACTTCTCGAGGCAGGGTGTTCTGCATCTAGTGAACGGCCTCAGCCAAGGCACGCCCTAGCTAGGCCTCTGGGCCCGTGCCTCTTCAGAAGCCTGCAGTGCTACAGGAAAAACTGTGCTTCAGTTGCAATAGGCAAGCACTCCGCCTTTCTCCGGGAGGCAGGGTGACTTCAGGTACGAGGTCCAGGATGGAAGGCGAAGCCGAGGGTTTCTCTCAGTGCAGCTCAGACTAGGGAAAGAGTGTGACTTCCACGGCATGTTGGACCTTGCTAGAATGGGGCTCGTGATCCTGTGCGAGTGCTGGGTAAATCAAGAAGTCCCAAGAAAGAGTGCAGTGTGTTGCCCATCACTCGGCAGACACGGAGGGCCTCCGAGGGACCTATGGGCCTCGATGTTGCTCAGTAGGCCCACAGCGGTGTGGAGGTACTCAGTGATCTTGGAACGAAAAGGATGCTCACCCGAGGGGCCTAGGAGTTCTCAAATGCTGCCTTCTTTCAAATAAAGCAGAACAGCGACTAAGAGCTCATGGAGAGAGCTGCATGCCTCCCTTCCTGCATGGCTACTCAGGGCCTTACCTCGAGGCAAGGACTCACGTTGAGATTCCCTTTAGCTCTAGAGCATGGCAAGATGAGCCCCACCCCGGCCATGGAAGCACCCTGTGTAGCCAGAGAAAGCTCATTTTCTTCCCAGACCCATGCCTACAGCGGCCAGAGGCCTGACAACAGCAGAGAATTTCAGGGCGCTTCAAGGGAGCGTGAACGGGGCTTTGCAAATGAAAAAGCAAGGCTAGTACCGTCGCGCCCCCATTTCCATGGGCACACGCAGCATACCTCCCTGTGGTTTCTGAGCAGTCAAAAGAGACACAGAGCACACACTTCGTCCTTCCCCGAATCAGCTTCTCGAGGCAGGGTGTTCTGCATGTAGTGAACGGCCTCAACCAAGGCGCGCCCTAGCTAGGCCTCTGGGCCCGTGCCTCTTCAGAAGCCTGCAGTGCTACAGGAAAAACTGTGCTTTAGTGGCAATAGGAACGCAAGCCGACTTTCTCCTGGAGGCAGCGTGACTTCAGGTAGGAGGTCCTGGTTGGAAGGCGAAGCCTAGTGTTTTTTTCAGTGCAGCTCAGAGTAGGGAATGAGTGCGACTTCCACGGCATGTTGGAACCTGCTAGAACCGTGCTCGTGAACCTGTGGTAGTGCTGGGGGAATCAAGCTGTCCCAAGAAAGAGTGTACTGTTTTGCCCCTCACTCGGCATACACAGTGTGAGTCCGAAGGCCTACCGGCCTGGATGTTGTTTAGTAGGGCCGGGGAGCCTGGGGGTACTCCGTGTTCTTGCAGGGCATAGGGTTTCCAGGCGAGGCACCTAGGTGTCCCGAAAAGCGTACTGGCGTTCAAAGGCTGCAGAGGAGCGCCTGCGGCCTCATGGAAACTGCTGCACGCCTCCGCTTCTGCAGAGCAATTCAGGGCCTTACCTCGAGGCAAGTCTTCACGTTGAGTGTCCCGTGAGCGACACCGCATGGTAGGATGCTGACTTTCTCCTTGAGTAGAGAGACTTCAGGTACGAGGTCCTCTAAGAATTCGAAGCAGAGTGTTTTCTCATGGCAGCTCAAACGAGGGCAATGTCGAAGACTTCCAGGGCATGTTGGACTGCCTAGAAATGTGGTTCTGATGCTGTTCGAGTGCTCTAGAAATGTAGCTCTCCTGAAGTAACGTGCAGTGTGTTGCCCATCCCTCGGCAGACACGGAGGGCCTCCGAGGGACCTATGGGCCTCGATGTTGCTCAGTAGGCCCACAGGGGTGTGGAGGTACTCAGTGATCTTGGAACGAAAAGGATGCTCACCCGAGGGGCCTAGGAGTTCTCCAAGGCTACCTTCTTTCAAATAAAGCAGAACAGCGACTAAGAGCTCATGGAGAGAGCTGCATGCCTCCCGTTCTGCATGGCTACTCAGGGCCTTACCTCGAGGCAAGGACTCACGTTGAGATTCCCTTTAGCTCCAGAGCATGGCAAGATGAGCCCCACCCCGGCCATGGAAGCACCCTGTGTAGCCAGAGAAAGCTCATTTTCTTCCCAGACCCATGCCTACAGCGGCCAGAGGCCAGTCAACAGCAGAGCATTTCAGGGAGCTTCAAGGCAGCACGCGTGGAGCTTTGCAAATGGAAAAGCAAGGCTAGTACCATCGCGCCCCCATTTCCATGGGCACACGCAGCATACCTCCCTGTGGTTTCTGAGCAGTCAAAAGAGACACAGAGCACACACTGGTTCCTTCCCTGAATCAACTTCTCGAGGCAGGGTGTTCTGCATCTAGTGAACGGCCTCAGCCAAGGCACGCACTAGCTAGGCCTCTGGGCCCGTGCCTCTTCAGAAGCCTGCAGTGCTACAGGAAAAACTGTGCTTCAGTTGCAATAGGCAAGCACTCCGCCTTTCTCCGGGAGGCAGGGTGACTTCAGGTACGAGGTCCAGGATGGAAGGCGAAGCCGAGGGTTTCTCTCAGTGCAGCTCAGACTAGGGAAAGAGTGTGACTTCCACGGCATGTTGGACCTTGCTAGAACGGGGCTCGTGATCCTGTGCGAGTGCTGGGTAAATCAAGAAGTCCCAAGAAAGAGTGCAGTGTGTTGCCCATCACTCGGCAGACACGGAGGGCCTCCGAGGGACCTATGGGCCTCGATGTTGCTCAGTAGGCCCACAGCGGTGTGGAGGTACTCAGTGATCTTGGAACGAAAAGGATGCTCACCCGAGGGGCCTAGGAGTTCTCCAAGGCTACCTTCTTTCAAATAAAGCAGAACAGCGACTAAGAGCTCATGGAGAGAGCTGCATGCCTCCCTTCCTGCATGGCTACTCAGGGCCTTACCTCGAGGCAAGGACTCACGTTGAGATTCCCTTTAGCTCTAGAGCATGGCAAGATGAGCCCCACCCCGGCCATGGAAGCACCCTGTGTAGCCAGAGAAAGCTCATTTTCTTCCCAGACCCATGCCTACAGCGGCCAGAGGCCTGACAACAGCAGAGAATTTCAGGGCGCTTCAAGGGAGCGTGAACGGGGCTTTGCAAATGAAAAAGCAAGGCTAGTACCGTCGCGCCCCCATTTCCATGGGCACACGCAGCATACCTCCCTGTGGTTTCTGAGCAGTCAAAAGAGACACAGAGCACACACTTCGTCCTTCCCCGAATCAGCTTCTCGAGGCAGGGTGTTCTGCATGTAGTGAACGGCCTCAACCAAGGCGCGCCCTAGCTAGGCCTCTGGGCCCGTGCCTCTTCAGAAGCCTGCAGTGCTACAGGAAAAACTGTGCTTTAGTGGCAATAGGAACGCAAGCCGACTTTCTCCTGGAGGCAGCGTGACTTCAGGTAGGAGGTCCTGGTTGGAAGGCGAAGCCTAGTGTTTTTTTCAGTGCAGCTCAGAGTAGGGAATGAGTGCGACTTCCACGGCATGTTGGAACCTGCTAGAACCGTGCTCGTGAACCTGTGGTAGTGCTGGGGGAATCAAGCTGTCCCAAGAAAGAGTGTACTGTTTTGCCCCTCACTCGGCATACACAGTGTGAGTCCGAAGGCCTACCGGCCTGGATGTTGTTTAGTAGGGCCGGGGAGCCTGGGGGTACTCCGTGTTCTTGCAGGGCATAGGGTTTCCAGGCGAGGCACCTAGGTGTCCCGAAAAGCGTACTGGCGTTCAAAGGCTGCAGAGGAGCGCCTGCGGCCTCATGGAAACTGCTGCACGCCTCCGCTTCTGCAGAGCAATTCAGGGCCTTACCTCGAGGCAAGTCTTCACGTTGAGTGTCCCGTGAGCGACACCGCATGGTAGGATGCTGACTTTCTCCTTGAGTAGAGAGACTTCAGGTACGAGGTCCTCTAAGAATTGGAAGCAGAGTGTTTTCTCATGGCAGCTCAAACGAGGGCAATGTCGAAGACTTCCAGGGCATGTTGGACTGCCTAGAAATGTGGTTCTGATGCTGTTCGAGTGCTCTAGAAATGTAGCTCTCCTGAAGTAACGTGCAGTGTGTTGCCCATCCCTCGGCAGACACGGAGGGCCTCCGAGGGACCTATGGGCCTCGATGTTGCTCAGTAGGCCCACAGGGGTGTGGAGGTACTCAGTGATCTTGGAACGAAAAGGATGCTCACCCGAGGGGCCTAGGAGTTCTCCAAGGCTACCTTCTTTCAAATAAAGCAGAACAGCGACTAAGAGCTCATGGAGAGAGCTGCATGCCTCCCGTTCTGCATGGCTACTCAGGGCCTTACCTCGAGGCAAGGACTCACGTTGAGATTCCCTTTAGCTCCAGAGCATGGCAAGATGAGCCCCACCCCGGCCATGGAAGCACCCTGTGTAGCCAGAGAAAGCTCATTTTCTTCCCAGACCCATGCCTACAGCGGCCAGAGGCCAGTCAACAGCAGAGCATTTCAGGGAGCTTCAAGGCAGCACGCGTGGAGCTTTGCAAATGGAAAAGCAAGGCTAGTACCATCGCGCCCCCATTTCCATGGGCACACGCAGCATACCTCCCTGTGGTTTCTGACAAGTCAAAAGAGACACAGAGCACACACTGGTTCCTTCCCTGAATCAACTTCTCGAGGCAGGGTGTTCTGCATCTAGTGAACGGCCTCAGCCAAGGCACGCCCTAGCTAGGCCTCTGGGCCCGTGCCTCTTCAGAAGCCTGCAGTGCTACAGGAAAAACTGTGCTTCAGTTGCAATAGGCAAGCACTCCGCCTTTCTCCGGGAGGCAGGGTGACTTCAGGTACGAGGTCCAGGATGGAAGGCGAAGCCGAGGGTTTCTCTCAGTGCAGCTCAGACTAGGGAAAGAGTGTGACTTCCACGGCATGTTGGACCTTGCTAGAATGGGGCTCGTGATCCTGTGCGAGTGCTGGGTAAATCAAGAAGTCCCAAGAAAGAGTGCAGTGTGTTGCCCATCACTCGGCAGACACGGAGGGCCTCCGAGGGACCTATGGGCCTCGATGTTGCTCAGTAGGCCCACAGCGGTGTGGAGGTACTCAGTGATCTTGGAACGAAAAGGATGCTCACCCGAGGGGCCTAGGAGTTCTCAAATGCTGCCTTCTTTCAAATAAAGCAGAACAGCGACTAAGAGCTCATGGAGAGAGCTGCATGCCTCCCTTCCTGCATGGCTACTCAGGGCCTTACCTCGAGGCAAGGACTCACGTTGAGATTCCCTTTAGCTCTAGAGCATGGCAAGATGAGCCCCACCCCGGCCATGGAAGCACCCTGTGTAGCCAGAGAAAGCTCATTTTCTTCCCAGACCCATGCCTACAGCGGCCAGAGGCCTGACAACAGCAGAGAATTTCAGGGCGCTTCAAGGGAGCGTGAACGGGGCTTTGCAAATGAAAAAGCAAGGCTAGTACCGTCGCGCCCCCATTTCCATGGGCACACGCAGCATACCTCCCTGTGGTTTCTGAGCAGTCAAAAGAGACACAGAGCACACACTTCGTCCTTCCCCGAATCAGCTTCTCGAGGCAGGGTGTTCTGCATGTAGTGAACGGCCTCAACCAAGGCGCGCCCTAGCTAGGCCTCTGGGCCCGTGCCTCTTCAGAAGCCTGCAGTGCTACAGGAAAAACTGTGCTTTAGTGGCAATAGGAACGCAAGCCGACTTTCTCCTGGAGGCAGCGTGACTTCAGGTAGGAGGTCCTGGTTGGAAGGCGAAGCCTAGTGTTTTTTTCAGTGCAGCTCAGAGTAGGGAATGAGTGCGACTTCCACGGCATGTTGGAACCTGCTAGAACCGTGCTCGTGAACCTGTGGTAGTGCTGGGGGAATCAAGCTGTCCCAAGAAAGAGTGTACTGTTTTGCCCCTCACTCGGCATACACAGTGTGAGTCCGAAGGCCTACCGGCCTGGATGTTGTTTAGTAGGGCCCGGGGAGCCTGGGGGTACTCCGTGTTCTTGCAGGGCATAGGGTTTCCAGGCGAGGCACCTAGGTGTCCCGAAAAGCGTACTGGCGTTCAAAGGCTGCAGAGGAGCGCCTGCGGCCTCATGGAAACTGCTGCACGCCTCCGCTTCTGCAGAGCAATTCAGGGCCTTACCTCGAGGCAAGTCTTCACGTTGAGTGTCCCGTGAGCGACACCGCATGGTAGGATGCTGACTTTCTCCTTGAGTAGAGAGACTTCAGGTACGAGGTCCTCTAAGAATTCGAAGCAGAGTGTTTTCTCATGGCAGCTCAAACGAGGGCAATGTCGAAGACTTCCAGGGCATGTTGGACTGCCTAGAAATGTGGTTCTGATGCTGTTCGAGTGCTCTAGAAATGTAGCTCTCCTGAAGTAACGTGCAGTGTGTTGCCCATCCCTCGGCAGACACGGAGGGCCTCCGAGGGACCTATGGGCCTCGATGTTGCTCAGTAGGCCCACAGGGGTGTGGAGGTACTCAGTGATCTTGGAACGAAAAGGATGCTCACCCGAGGGGCCTAGGAGTTCTCCAAGGCTACCTTCTTTCAAATAAAGCAGAACAGCGACTAAGAGCTCATGGAGAGAGCTGCATGCCTCCCGTTCTGCATGGCTACTCAGGGCCTTACCTCGAGGCAAGGACTCACGTTGAGATTCCCTTTAGCTCCAGAGCATGGCAAGATGAGCCCCACCCCGGCCATGGAAGCACCCTGTGTAGCCAGAGAAAGCTCATTTTCTTCCCAGACCCATGCCTACAGCGGCCAGAGGCCTGACAACAGCAGAGAATTTCAGGGCGCTTCAAGGGAGCGTGAACGGGGCTTTGCAAATGAAAAAGCAAGGCTAGTACCGTCGCGCCCCCATTTCCATGGGCACACGCAGCATACCTCCCTGTGGTTTCTGAGCAGTCAAAAGAGACACAGAGCACACACTTCGTCCTTCCCCGAATCAGCTTCTCGAGGCAGGGTGTTCTGCATGTAGTGAACGGCCTCAACCAAGGCGCGCCCTAGCTAGGCCTCTGGGCCCGTGCCTCTTCAGAAGCCTGCAGTGCTACAGGAAAAACTGTGCTTCAGTTGCAATAGACAAGCACTCCGCCTTTCTCCGGGAGGCAGGGTGACTTCAGGTACGAGGTCCAGGATGGAAGGCGAAGCCGAGGGTTTCTCTCAGTGCAGCTCAGACTAGGGAAAGAGTGTGACTTCCACGGCATGTTGGACCTTGCTAGAATGGGGCTCGTGATCCTGTGCGAGTGCTGGGTAAATCAAGAAGTCCCAAGAAAGAGTGCAGTGTGTTGCCCATCACTCGGCAGACACGGAGGGCCTCCGAGGGACCTATGGGCCTCGATGTTGCTCAGTAGGCCCACAGCGGTGTGGAGGTACTCAGTGATCTTGGAACGAAAAGGATGCTCACCCGAGGGGCCTAGGAGTTCTCAAATGCTGCCTTCTTTCAAATAAAGCAGAACAGCGACTAAGAGCTCATGGAGAGAGCTGCATGCCTCCCTTCCTGCATGGCTACTCAGGGCCTTACCTCGAGGCAAGGACTCACGTTGAGATTCCCTTTAGCTCTAGAGCATGGCAAGATGAGCCCCACCCCGGCCATGGAAGCACCCTGTGTAGCCAGAGAAAGCTCATTTTCTTCCCAGACCCATGCCTACAGCGGCCAGAGGCCTGACAACAGCAGAGAATTTCAGGGCGCTTCAAGGGAGCGTGAACGGGGCTTTGCAAATGAAAAAGCAAGGCTAGTACCGTCGCGCCCCCATTTCCATGGGCACACGCAGCATACCTCCCTGTGGTTTCTGAGCAGTCAAAAGAGACACAGAGCACACACTTCGTCCTTCCCCGAATCAGCTTCTCGAGGCAGGGTGTTCTGCATGTAGTGAACGGCCTCAACCAAGGCGCGCCCTAGCTAGGCCTCTGGGCCCGTGCCTCTTCAGAAGCCTGCAGTGCTACAGGAAAAACTGTGCTTTAGTGGCAATAGGAACGCAAGCCGACTTTCTCCTGGAGGCAGCGTGACTTCAGGTAGGAGGTCCTGGTTGGAAGGCGAAGCCTAGTGTTTTTTTCAGTGCAGCTCAGAGTAGGGAATGAGTGCGACTTCCACGGCATGTTGGAACCTGCTAGAACCGTGCTCGTGAACCTGTGGTAGTGCTGGGGGAATCAAGCTGTCCCAAGAAAGAGTGTACTGTTTTGCCCCTCACTCGGCATACACAGTGTGAGTCCGAAGGCCTACCGGCCTGGATGTTGTTTAGTAGGGCCGGGGAGCCTGGGGGTACTCCGTGTTCTTGCAGGGCATAGGGTTTCCAGGCGAGGCACCTAGGTGTCCCGAAAAGCGTACTGGCGTTCAAAGGCTGCAGAGGAGCGCCTGCGGCCTCATGGAAACTGCTGCACGCCTCCGCTTCTGCAGAGCAATTCAGGGCCTTACCTCGAGGCAAGTCTTCACGTTGAGTGTCCCGTGAGCGACACCGCATGGTAGGATGCTGACTTTCTCCTTGAGTAGAGAGACTTCAGGTACGAGGTCCTCTAAGAATTGGAAGCAGAGTGTTTTCTCATGGCAGCTCAAACGAGGGCAATGTCGAAGACTTCCAGGGCATGTTGGACTGCCTAGAAATGTGGTTCTGATGCTGTTCGAGTGCTCTAGAAATGTAGCTCTCCTGAAGTAACGTGCAGTGTGTTGCCCATCCCTCGGCAGACACGGAGGGCCTCCGAGGGACCTATGGGCCTCGATGTTGCTCAGTAGGCCCACAGGGGTGTGGAGGTACTCAGTGATCTTGGAACGAAAAGGATGCTCACCCGAGGGGCCTAGGAGTTCTCCAAGGCTACCTTCTTTCAAATAAAGCAGAACAGCGACTAAGAGCTCATGGAGAGAGCTGCATGCCTCCCGTTCTGCATGGCTACTCAGGGCCTTACCTCGAGGCAAGGACTCACGTTGAGATTCCCTTTAGCTCCAGAGCATGGCAAGATGAGCCCCACCCCGGCCATGGAAGCACCCTGTGTAGCCAGAGAAAGCTCATTTTCTTCCCAGACCCATGCCTACAGCGGCCAGAGGCCAGTCAACAGCAGAGCATTTCAGGGAGCTTCAAGGCAGCACGCGTGGAGCTTTGCAAATGGAAAAGCAAGGCTAGTACCATCGCGCCCCCATTTCCATGGGCACACGCAGCATACCTCCCTGTGGTTTCTGACAAGTCAAAAGAGACACAGAGCACACACTGGTTCCTTCCCTGAATCAACTTCTCGAGGCAGGGTGTTCTGCATCTAGTGAACGGCCTCAGCCAAGGCACGCCCTAGCTAGGCCTCTGGGCCCGTGCCTCTTCAGAAGCCTGCAGTGCTACAGGAAAAACTGTGCTTCAGTTGCAATAGGCAAGCACTCCGCCTTTCTCCGGGAGGCAGGGTGACTTCAGGTACGAGGTCCAGGATGGAAGGCGAAGCCGAGGGTTTCTCTCAGTGCAGCTCAGACTAGGGAAAGAGTGTGACTTCCACGGCATGTTGGACCTTGCTAGAACGGGGCTCGTGATCCTGTGCGAGTGCTGGGTAAATCAAGAAGTCCCAAGAAAGAGTGCAGTGTGTTGCCCATCCCTCGGCAGACACGGAGGGCCTCCGAGGGACCTATGGGCCTCGATGTTGCTCAGTAGGCCCACAGCGGTGTGGAGGTACTCAGTGATCTTGGAACGAAAATGATGCTCACCCGAGGGGCCTAGGAGTTCTCAAATGCTGCCTTCTTTCAAATAAAGCAGAACAGCGACTAAGAGCTCATGGAGAGAGCTGCATGCCTCCCTTCCTGCATGGCTACTCAGGGCCTTACCTCGAGGCAAGGACTCACGTTGAGATTCCCTTTAGCTCTAGAGCATGGCAAGATGAGCCCCACCCCGGCCATGGAAGCACCCTGTGTAGCCAGAGAAAGCTCATTTTCTTCCCAGACCCATGCCTACAGCGGCCAGAGGCCTGACAACAGCAGAGAATTTCAGGGCGCTTCAAGGGAGCGTGAACGGGGCTTTGCAAATGAAAAAGCAAGGCTAGTACCGTCGCGCCCCCATTTCCATGGGCACACGCAGCATACCTCCCTGTGGTTTCTGAGCAGTCAAAAGAGACACAGAGCACACACTTCGTCCTTCCCCGAATCAGCTTCTCGAGGCAGGGTGTTCTGCATGTAGTGAACGGCCTCAACCAAGGCGCGCCCTAGCTAGGCCTCTGGGCCCGTGCCTCTTCAGAAGCCTGCAGTGCTACAGGAAAAACTGTGCTTTAGTGGCAATAGGAACGCAAGCCGACTTTCTCCTGGAGGCAGCGTGACTTCAGGTAGGAGGTCCTGGTTGGAAGGCGAAGCCTAGTGTTTTTTTCAGTGCAGCTCAGAGTAGGGAATGAGTGCGACTTCCACGGCATGTTGGAACCTGCTAGAACCGTGCTCGTGAACCTGTGGTAGTGCTGGGGGAATCAAGCTGTCCCAAGAAAGAGTGTACTGTTTTGCCCCTCACTCGGCATACACAGTGTGAGTCCGAAGGCCTACCGGCCTGGATGTTGTTTAGTAGGGCCCGGGGAGCCTGGGGGTACTCCGTGTTCTTGCAGGGCATAGGGTTTCCAGGCGAGGCACCTAGGTGTCCCGAAAAGCGTACTGGCGTTCAAAGGCTGCAGAGGAGCGCCTGCGGCCTCATGGAAACTGCTGCACGCCTCCGCTTCTGCAGAGCAATTCAGGGCCTTACCTCGAGGCAAGTCTTCACGTTGAGTGTCCCGTGAGCGACACCGCATGGTAGGATGCTGACTTTCTCCTTGAGTAGAGAGACTTCAGGTACGAGGTCCTCTAAGAATTGGAAGCAGAGTGTTTTCTCATGGCAGCTCAAACGAGGGCAATGTCGAAGACTTCCAGGGCATGTTGGACTGCCTAGAAATGTGGTTCTGATGCTGTTCGAGTGCTCTAGAAATGTAGCTCTCCTGAAGTAACGTGCAGTGTGTTGCCCATCCCTCGGCAGACACGGAGGGCCTCCGAGGGACCTATGGGCCTCGATGTTGCTCAGTAGGCCCACAGGGGTGTGGAGGTACTCAGTGATCTTGGAACGAAAAGGATGCTCACCCGAGGGGCCTAGGAGTTCTCCAAGGCTACCTTCTTTCAAATAAAGCAGAACAGCGACTAAGAGCTCATGGAGAGAGCTGCATGCCTCCCGTTCTGCATGGCTACTCAGGGCCTTACCTCGAGGCAAGGACTCACGTTGAGATTCCCTTTAGCTCCAGAGCATGGCAAGATGAGCCCCACCCCGGCCATGGAAGCACCCTGTGTAGCCAGAGAAAGCTCATTTTCTTCCCAGACCCATGCCTACAGCGGCCAGAGGCCAGTCAACAGCAGAGCATTTCAGGGAGCTTCAAGGCAGCACGCGTGGAGCTTTGCAAATGGAAAAGCAAGGCTAGTACCATCGCGCCCCCATTTCCATGGGCACACGCAGCATACCTCCCTGTGGTTTCTGACAAGTCAAAAGAGACACAGAGCACACACTGGTTCCTTCCCTGAATCAACTTCTCGAGGCAGGGTGTTCTGCATCTAGTGAACGGCCTCAGCCAAGGCACGCCCTAGCTAGGCCTCTGGGCCCGTGCCTCTTCAGAAGCCTGCTGTGCTACAGGAAAAACTGTGCTTCAGTTGCAATAGGCAAGCACTCCGCCTTTCTCCGGGAGGCAGGGTGACTTCAGGTACGAGGTCCAGGATGGAAGGCGAAGCCGAGGGTTTCTCTCAGTGCAGCTCAGACTAGGGAAAGAGTGTGACTTCCACGGCATGTTGGACCTTGCTAGAACGGGGCTCGTGATCCTGTGCGAGTGCTGGGTAAATCAAGAAGTCCCAAGAAAGAGTGCAGTGTGTTGCCCATCCCTCGGCAGACACGGAGGGCCTCCGAGGGACCTATGGGCCTCGATGTTGCTCAGTAGGCCCACAGCGGTGTGGAGGTACTCAGTGATCTTGGAACGAAAATGATGCTCACCCGAGGGGCCTAGGAGTTCTCAAATGTTGCCTTCTTTCAAATAAAGCAGAACAGCGACTAAGAGCTCATGGAGAGAGCTGCATGCCTCCCTTCCTGCATGGCTACTCAGGGCCTTACCTCGAGGCAAGGACTCACGTTGAGATTCCCTTTAGCTCTAGAGCATGGCAAGATGAGCCCCACCCCGGCCATGGAAGCACCCTGTGTAGCCAGAGAAAGCTCATTTTCTTCCCAGACCCATGCCTACAGCGGCCAGAGGCCAGTCAACAGCAGAGCATTTCAGGGAGCTTCAAGGCAGCACGCGTGGAGCTTTGCAAATGGAAAAGCAAGGCTAGTACCATCGCGCCCCCATTTCCATGGGCACACGCAGCATACCTCCCTGTGGTTTCTGACAAGTCAAAAGAGACACAGAGCACACACTGGTTCCTTCCCTGAATCAACTTCTCGAGGCAGGGTGTTCTGCATCTAGTGAACGGCCTCAGCCAAGGCACGCCCTAGCTAGGCCTCTGGGCCCGTGCCTCTTCAGAAGCCTGCAGTGCTACAGGAAAAACTGTGCTTCAGTTGCAATAGGCAAGCACTCCGCCTTTCTCCGGGAGGCAGGGTGACTTCAGGTACGAGGTCCAGGATGGAAGGCGAAGCCGAGGGTTTCTCTCAGTGCAGCTCAGACTAGGGAAAGAGTGTGACTTCCACGGCATGTTGGACCTTGCTAGAACGGGGCTCGTGATCCTGTGCGAGTGCTGGGTAAATCAAGAAGTCCCAAGAAAGAGTGCAGTGTGTTGCCCATCCCTCGGCAGACACGGAGGGCCTCCGAGGGACCTATGGGCCTCGATGTTGCTCAGTAGGCCCACAGCGGTGTGGAGGTACTCAGTGATCTTGGAACGAAAATGATGCTCACCCGAGGGGCCTAGGAGTTCTCAAATGTTGCCTTCTTTCAAATAAAGCAGAACAGCGACTAAGAGCTCATGGAGAGAGCTGCATGCCTCCCTTCCTGCATGGCTACTCAGGGCCTTACCTCGAGGCAAGGACTCACGTTGAGATTCCCTTTAGCTCTAGAGCATGGCAAGATGAGCCCCACCCCGGCCATGGAAGCACCCTGTGTAGCCAGAGAAAGCTCATTTTCTTCCCAGACCCATGCCTACAGCGGCCAGAGGCCTGACAACAGCAGAGAATTTCAGGGCGCTTCAAGGGAGCGTGAACGGGGCTTTGCAAATGAAAAAGCAAGGCTAGTACCGTCGCGCCCCCATTTCCATGGGCACACGCAGCATACCTCCCTGTGGTTTCTGAGCAGTCAAAAGAGACACAGAGCACACACTTCGTCCTTCCCCGAATCAGCTTCTCGAGGCAGGGTGTTCTGCATGTAGTGAACGGCCTCAACCAAGGCGCGCCCTAGCTAGGCCTCTGGGCCCGTGCCTCTTCAGAAGCCTGCAGTGCTACAGGAAAAACTGTGCTTTAGTGGCAATAGGAACGCAAGCCGACTTTCTCCTGGAGGCAGCGTGACTTCAGGTAGGAGGTCCTGGTTGGAAGGCGAAGCCTAGTGTTTTTTTCAGTGCAGCTCAGAGTAGGGAATGAGTGCGACTTCCACGGCATGTTGGAACCTGCTAGAACCGTGCTCGTGAACCTGTGGTAGTGCTGGGGGAATCAAGCTGTCCCAAGAAAGAGTGTACTGTTTTGCCCCTCACTCGGCATACACAGTGTGAGTCCGAAGGCCTACCGGCCTGGATGTTGTTTAGTAGGGCCGGGGAGCCTGGGGGTACTCCGTGTTCTTGCAGGGCATAGGGTTTCCAGGCGAGGCACCTAGGTGTCCCGAAAAGCGTACTGGCGTTCAAAGGCTGCAGAGGAGCGCCTGCGGCCTCATGGAAACTGCTGCACGCCTCCGCTTCTGCAGAGCAATTCAGGGCCTTACCTCGAGGCAAGTCTTCACGTTGAGTGTCCCGTGAGCGACACCGCATGGTAGGATGCTGACTTTCTCCTTCTGTAGAGAGACTTCAGGTACGAGGTCCTCTAAGAATTGGAAGCAGAGTGTTTTCTCATGGCAGCTCAAACGAGGGCAATGTCGAAGACTTCCAGGGCATGTTGGACTGCCTAGAAATGTGGTTCTGATGCTGTTCGAGTGCTCTAGAAATGTAGCTCTCCTGAAGTAACGTGCAGTGTGTTGCCCATCCCTCGGCAGACACGGAGGGCCTCCGAGGGACCTATGGGCCTCGATGTTGCTCAGTAGGCCCACAGGGGTGTGGAGGTACTCAGTGATCTTGGAACGAAAAGGATGCTCACCCGAGGGGCCTAGGAGTTCTCCAAGGCTACCTTCTTTCAAATAAAGCAGAACAGCGACTAAGAGCTCATGGAGAGAGCTGCATGCCTCCCGTTCTGCATGGCTACTCAGGGCCTTACCTCGAGGCAAGGACTCACGTTGAGATTCCCTTTAGCTCCAGAGCATGGCAAGATGAGCCCCACCCCGGCCATGGAAGCACCCTGTGTAGCCAGAGAAAGCTCATTTTCTTCCCAGACCCATGCCTACAGCGGCCAGAGGCCAGTCAACAGCAGAGCATTTCAGGGAGCTTCAAGGCAGCACGCGTGGAGCTTTGCAAATGGAAAAGCAAGGCTAGTACCATCGCGCCCCCATTTCCATGGGCACACGCAGCATACCTCCCTGTGGTTTCTGACAAGTCAAAAGAGACACAGAGCACACACTGGTTCCTTCCCTGAATCAACTTCTCGAGGCAGGGTGTTCTGCATCTAGTGAACGGCCTCAGCCAAGGCACGCCCTAGCTAGGCCTCTGGGCCCGTGCCTCTTCAGAAGCCTGCTGTGCTACAGGAAAAACTGTGCTTCAGTTGCAATAGGCAAGCACTCCGCCTTTCTCCGGGAGGCAGGGTGACTTCAGGTACGAGGTCCAGGATGGAAGGCGAAGCCGAGGGTTTCTCTCAGTGCAGCTCAGACTAGGGAAAGAGTGTGACTTCCACGGCATGTTGGACCTTGCTAGAACGGGGCTCGTGATCCTGTGCGAGTGCTGGGTAAATCAAGAAGTCCCAAGAAAGAGTGCAGTGTGTTGCCCATCCCTCGGCAGACACGGAGGGCCTCCGAGGGACCTATGGGCCTCGATGTTGCTCAGTAGGCCCACAGCGGTGTGGAGGTACTCAGTGATCTTGGAACGAAAATGATGCTCACCCGAGGGGCCTAGGAGTTCTCAAATGCTGCCTTCTTTCAAATAAAGCAGAACAGCGACTAAGAGCTCATGGAGAGAGCTGCATGCCTCCCTTCCTGCATGGCTACTCAGGGCCTTACCTCGAGGCAAGGACTCACGTTGAGATTCCCTTTAGCTCTAGAGCATGGCAAGATGAGCCCCACCCCGGCCATGGAAGCACCCTGTGTAGCCAGAGAAAGCTCATTTTCTTCCCAGACCCATGCCTACAGCGGCCAGAGGCCTGACAACAGCAGAGAATTTCAGGGCGCTTCAAGGGAGCGTGAACGGGGCTTTGCAAATGAAAAAGCAAGGCTAGTACCGTCGCGCCCCCATTTCCATGGGCACACGCAGCATACCTCCCTGTGGTTTCTGAGCAGTCAAAAGAGACACAGAGCACACACTTCGTCCTTCCCCGAATCAGCTTCTCGAGGCAGGGTGTTCTGCATGTAGTGAACGGCCTCAACCAAGGCGCGCCCTAGCTAGGCCTCTGGGCCCGTGCCTCTTCAGAAGCCTGCAGTGCTACAGGAAAAACTGTGCTTTAGTGGCAATAGGAACGCAAGCCGACTTTCTCCTGGAGGCAGCGTGACTTCAGGTAGGAGGTCCTGGTTGGAAGGCGAAGCCTAGTGTTTTTTTCAGTGCAGCTCAGAGTAGGGAATGAGTGCGACTTCCACGGCATGTTGGAACCTGCTAGAACCGTGCTCGTGAACCTGTGGTAGTGCTGGGGGAATCAAGCTGTCCCAAGAAAGAGTGTACTGTTTTGCCCCTCACTCGGCATACACAGTGTGAGTCCGAAGGCCTACCGGCCTGGATGTTGTTTAGTAGGGCCGGGGAGCCTGGGGGTACTCCGTGTTCTTGCAGGGCATAGGGTTTCCAGGCGAGGCACCTAGGTGTCCCGAAAAGCGTACTGGCGTTCAAAGGCTGCAGAGGAGCGCCTGCGGCCTCATGGAAACTGCTGCACGCCTCCGCTTCTGCAGAGCAATTCAGGGCCTTACCTCGAGGCAAGTCTTCACGTTGAGTGTCCCGTGAGCGACACCGCATGGTAGGATGCTGACTTTCTCCTTGAGTAGAGAGACTTCAGGTACGAGGTCCTCTAAGAATTGGAAGCAGAGTGTTTTCTCATGGCAGCTCAAACGAGGGCAATGTCGAAGACTTCCAGGGCATGTTGGACTGCCTAGAAATGTGGTTCTGATGCTGTTCGAGTGCTCTAGAAATGTAGCTCTCCTGAAGTAACGTGCAGTGTGTTGCCCATCCCTCGGCAGACACGGAGGGCCTCCGAGGGACCTATGGGCCTCGATGTTGCTCAGTAGGCCCACAGGGGTGTGGAGGTACTCAGTGATCTTGGAACGAAAAGGATGCTCACCCGAGGGGCCTAGGAGTTCTCCAAGGCTACCTTCTTTCAAATAAAGCAGAACAGCGACTAAGAGCTCATGGAGAGAGCTGCATGCCTCCCGTTCTGCATGGCTACTCAGGGCCTTACCTCGAGGCAAGGACTCACGTTGAGATTCCCTTTAGCTCCAGAGCATGGCAAGATGAGCCCCACCCCGGCCATGGAAGCACCCTGTGTAGCCAGAGAAAGCTCATTTTCTTCCCAGACCCATGCCTACAGCGGCCAGAGGCCAGTCAACAGCAGAGCATTTCAGGGAGCTTCAAGGCAGCACGCGTGGAGCTTTGCAAATGGAAAAGCAAGGCTAGTACCATCGCGCCCCCATTTCCATGGGCACACGCAGCATACCTCCCTGTGGTTTCTGACAAGTCAAAAGAGACACAGAGCACACACTGGTTCCTTCCCTGAATCAACTTCTCGAGGCAGGGTGTTCTGCATCTAGTGAACGGCCTCAGCCAAGGCACGCCCTAGCTAGGCCTCTGGGCCCGTGCCTCTTCAGAAGCCTGCTGTGCTACAGGAAAAACTGTGCTTCAGTTGCAATAGGCAAGCACTCCGCCTTTCTCCGGGAGGCAGGGTGACTTCAGGTACGAGGTCCAGGATGGAAGGCGAAGCCGAGGGTTTCTCTCAGTGCAGCTCAGACTAGGGAAAGAGTGTGACTTCCACGGCATGTTGGACCTTGCTAGAACGGGGCTCGTGATCCTGTGCGAGTGCTGGGTAAATCAAGAAGTCCCAAGAAAGAGTGCAGTGTGTTGCCCATCCCTCGGCAGACACGGAGGGCCTCCGAGGGACCTATGGGCCTCGATGTTGCTCAGTAGGCCCACAGCGGTGTGGAGGTACTCAGTGATCTTGGAACGAAAATGATGCTCACCCGAGGGGCCTAGGAGTTCTCAAATGTTGCCTTCTTTCAAATAAAGCAGAACAGCGACTAAGAGCTCATGGAGAGAGCTGCATGCCTCCCTTCCTGCATGGCTACTCAGGGCCTTACCTCGAGGCAAGGACTCACGTTGAGATTCCCTTTAGCTCTAGAGCATGGCAAGATGAGCCCCACCCCGGCCATGGAAGCACCCTGTGTAGCCAGAGAAAGCTCATTTTCTTCCCAGACCCATGCCTACAGCGGCCAGAGGCCAGTCAACAGCAGAGCATTTCAGGGAGCTTCAAGGCAGCACGCGTGGAGCTTTGCAAATGGAAAAGCAAGGCTAGTACCATCGCGCCCCCATTTCCATGGGCACACGCAGCATACCTCCCTGTGGTTTCTGACAAGTCAAAAGAGACACAGAGCACACACTGGTTCCTTCCCTGAATCAACTTCTCGAGGCAGGGTGTTCTGCATCTAGTGAACGGCCTCAGCCAAGGCACGCCCTAGCTAGGCCTCTGGGCCCGTGCCTCTTCAGAAGCCTGCAGTGCTACAGGAAAAACTGTGCTTCAGTTGCAATAGGCAAGCACTCCGCCTTTCTCCGGGAGGCAGGGTGACTTCAGGTACGAGGTCCAGGATGGAAGGCGAAGCCGAGGGTTTCTCTCAGTGCAGCTCAGACTAGGGAAAGAGTGTGACTTCCACGGCATGTTGGACCTTGCTAGAACGGGGCTCGTGATCCTGTGCGAGTGCTGGGTAAATCAAGAAGTCCCAAGAAAGAGTGCAGTGTGTTGCCCATCCCTCGGCAGACACGGAGGGCCTCCGAGGGACCTATGGGCCTCGATGTTGCTCAGTAGGCCCACAGCGGTGTGGAGGTACTCAGTGATCTTGGAACGAAAATGATGCTCACCCGAGGGGCCTAGGAGTTCTCAAATGTTGCCTTCTTTCAAATAAAGCAGAACAGCGACTAAGAGCTCATGGAGAGAGCTGCATGCCTCCCTTCCTGCATGGCTACTCAGGGCCTTACCTCGAGGCAAGGACTCACGTTGAGATTCCCTTTAGCTCTAGAGCATGGCAAGATGAGCCCCACCCCGGCCATGGAAGCACCCTGTGTAGCCAGAGAAAGCTCATTTTCTTCCCAGACCCATGCCTACAGCGGCCAGAGGCCTGACAACAGCAGAGAATTTCAGGGCGCTTCAAGGGAGCGTGAACGGGGCTTTGCAAATGAAAAAGCAAGGCTAGTACCGTCGCGCCCCCATTTCCATGGGCACACGCAGCATACCTCCCTGTGGTTTCTGAGCAGTCAAAAGAGACACAGAGCACACACTTCGTCCTTCCCCGAATCAGCTTCTCGAGGCAGGGTGTTCTGCATGTAGTGAACGGCCTCAACCAAGGCGCGCCCTAGCTAGGCCTCTGGGCCCGTGCCTCTTCAGAAGCCTGCAGTGCTACAGGAAAAACTGTGCTTTAGTGGCAATAGGAACGCAAGCCGACTTTCTCCTGGAGGCAGCGTGACTTCAGGTAGGAGGTCCTGGTTGGAAGGCGAAGCCTAGTGTTTTTTTCAGTGCAGCTCAGAGTAGGGAATGAGTGCGACTTCCACGGCATGTTGGAACCTGCTAGAACCGTGCTCGTGAACCTGTGGTAGTGCTGGGGGAATCAAGCTGTCCCAAGAAAGAGTGTACTGTTTTGCCCCTCACTCGGCATACACAGTGTGAGTCCGAAGGCCTACCGGCCTGGATGTTGTTTAGTAGGGCCGGGGAGCCTGGGGGTACTCCGTGTTCTTGCAGGGCATAGGGTTTCCAGGCGAGGCACCTAGGTGTCCCGAAAAGCGTACTGGCGTTCAAAGGCTGCAGAGGAGCGCCTGCGGCCTCATGGAAACTGCTGCACGCCTCCGCTTCTGCAGAGCAATTCAGGGCCTTACCTCGAGGCAAGTCTTCACGTTGAGTGTCCCGTGAGCGACACCGCATGGTAGGATGCTGACTTTCTCCTTGAGTAGAGAGACTTCAGGTACGAGGTCCTCTAAGAATTGGAAGCAGAGTGTTTTCTCATGGCAGCTCAAACGAGGGCAATGTCGAAGACTTCCAGGGCATGTTGGACTGCCTAGAAATGTGGTTCTGATGCTGTTCGAGTGCTCTAGAAATGTAGCTCTCCTGAAGTAACGTGCAGTGTGTTGCCCATCCCTCGGCAGACACGGAGGGCCTCCGAGGGACCTATGGGCCTCGATGTTGCTCAGTAGGCCCACAGGGGTGTGGAGGTACTCAGTGATCTTGGAACGAAAAGGATGCTCACCCGAGGGGCCTAGGAGTTCTCCAAGGCTACCTTCTTTCAAATAAAGCAGAACAGCGACTAAGAGCTCATGGAGAGAGCTGCATGCCTCCCGTTCTGCATGGCTACTCAGGGCCTTACCTCGAGGCAAGGACTCACGTTGAGATTCCCTTTAGCTCCAGAGCATGGCAAGATGAGCCCCACCCCGGCCATGGAAGCACCCTGTGTAGCCAGAGAAAGCTCATTTTCTTCCCAGACCCATGCCTACAGCGGCCAGAGGCCAGTCAACAGCAGAGCATTTCAGGGAGCTTCAAGGCAGCACGCGTGGAGCTTTGCAAATGGAAAAGCAAGGCTAGTACCATCGCGCCCCCATTTCCATGGGCACACGCAGCATACCTCCCTGTGGTTTCTGACAAGTCAAAAGAGACACAGAGCACACACTGGTTCCTTCCCTGAATCAACTTCTCGAGGCAGGGTGTTCTGCATCTAGTGAACGGCCTCAGCCAAGGCACGCCCTAGCTAGGCCTCTGGGCCCGTGCCTCTTCAGAAGCCTGCAGTGCTACAGGAAAAACTGTGCTTCAGTTGCAATAGGCAAGCACTCCGCCTTTCTCCGGGAGGCAGGGTGACTTCAGGTACGAGGTCCAGGATGGAAGGCGAAGCCGAGGGTTTCTCTCAGTGCAGCTCAGACTAGGGAAAGAGTGTGACTTCCACGGCATGTTGGACCTTGCTAGAACGGGGCTCGTGATCCTGTGCGAGTGCTGGGTAAATCAAGAAGTCCCAAGAAAGAGTGCAGTGTGTTGCCCATCCCTCGGCAGACACGGAGGGCCTCCGAGGGACCTATGGGCCTCGATGTTGCTCAGTAGGCCCACAGCGGTGTGGAGGTACTCAGTGATCTTGGAACGAAAATGATGCTCACCCAAGGGGCCTAGGAGTTCTCAAATGCTGCCTTCTTTCAAATAAAGCAGAACAGCGACTAAGAGCTCATGGAGAGAGCTGCATGCCTCCCTTCCTGCATGGCTACTCAGGGCCTTACCTCGAGGCAAGGACTCACGTTGAGATTCCCTTTAGCTCTAGAGCATGGCAAGATGAGCCCCACCCCGGCCATGGAAGCACCCTGTGTAGCCAGAGAAAGCTCATTTTCTTCCCAGACCCATGCCTACAGCGGCCAGAGGCCTGACAACAGCAGAGAATTTCAGGGCGCTTCAAGGGAGCGTGAACGGGGCTTTGCAAATGAAAAAGCAAGGCTAGTACCGTCGCGCCCCCATTTCCATGGGCACACGCAGCATACCTCCCTGTGGTTTCTGAGCAGTCAAAAGAGACACAGAGCACACACTTCGTCCTTCCCCGAATCAGCTTCTCGAGGCAGGGTGTTCTGCATGTAGTGAACGGCCTCAACCAAGGCGCGCCCTAGCTAGGCCTCTGGGCCCGTGCCTCTTCAGAAGCCTGCAGTGCTACAGGAAAAACTGTGCTTTAGTGGCAATAGGAACGCAAGCCGACTTTCTCCTGGAGGCAGCGTGACTTCAGGTAGGAGGTCCTGGTTGGAAGGCGAAGCCTAGTGTTTTTTTCAGTGCAGCTCAGAGTAGGGAATGAGTGCGACTTCCACGGCATGTTGGAACCTGCTAGAACCGTGCTCGTGAACCTGTGGTAGTGCTGGGGGAATCAAGCTGTCCCAAGAAAGAGTGTACTGTTTTGCCCCTCACTCGGCATACACAGTGTGAGTCCGAAGGCCTACCGGCCTGGATGTTGTTTAGTAGGGCCGGGGAGCCTGGGGGTACTCCGTGTTCTTGCAGGGCATAGGGTTTCCAGGCGAGGCACCTAGGTGTCCCGAAAAGCGTACTGGCGTTCAAAGGCTGCAGAGGAGCGCCTGCGGCCTCATGGAAACTGCTGCACGCCTCCGCTTCTGCAGAGCAATTCAGGGCCTTACCTCGAGGCAAGTCTTCACGTTGAGTGTCCCGTGAGCGACACCGCATGGTAGGATGCTGACTTTCTCCTTGAGTAGAGAGACTTCAGGTACGAGGTCCTCTAAGAATTCGAAGCAGAGTGTTTTCTCATGGCAGCTCAAACGAGGGCAATGTCGAAGACTTCCAGGGCATGTTGGACTGCCTAGAAATGTGGTTCTGATGCTGTTCGAGTGCTCTAGAAATGTAGCTCTCCTGAAGTAACGTGCAGTGTGTTGCCCATCCCTCGGCAGACACGGAGGGCCTCCGAGGGACCTATGGGCCTCGATGTTGCTCAGTAGGCCCACAGGGGTGTGGAGGTACTCAGTGATCTTGGAACGAAAAGGATGCTCACCCGAGGGGCCTAGGAGTTCTCCAAGGCTACCTTCTTTCAAATAAAGCAGAACAGCGACTAAGAGCTCATGGAGAGAGCTGCATGCCTCCCGTTCTGCATGGCTACTCAGGGCCTTACCTCGAGGCAAGGACTCACGTTGAGATTCCCTTTAGCTCCAGAGCATGGCAAGATGAGCCCCACTCCGGCCATGGAAGCACCCTGTGTAGCCAGAGAAAGCTCATTTTCTTCCCAGACCCATGCCTACAGCGGCCAGAGGCCAGTCAACAGCAGAGCATTTCAGGGAGCTTCAAGGCAGCACGCGTGGAGCTTTGCAAATGGAAAAGCAAGGCTAGTACCATCGCGCCCCCATTTCCATGGGCACACGCAGCATACCTCCCTGTGGTTTCTGAGCAGTCAAAAGAGACACAGAGCACACACTTCGTCCTTCTCCGAATCAGCTTCTCGAGGCAGGGTGTTCTGCATGTAGTGAACGGCCTCAACCAAGGCGCGCCCTAGCTAGGCCTCTGGGCCCGTGCCTCTTCAGAAGCCTGCAGTGCTACAGGAAAAACTGTGCTTTAGTGGCAATAGGAACGCAAGCCGACTTTCTCCTGGAGGCATCGTGACTTCAGGTAGGAGGTCCTGGTTGGAAGGCGAAGCCTAGTGTTTTTTTCAGTGCAGCTCAGAGTAGGGAATGAGTGCGACTTCCACGGCATGTTGGAACCTGCTAGAACCGTGCTCGTGAACCTGTGGTAGTGCTGGGGGAATCAAGCTGTCCCAGGAAAGAGTGTACTGTTTTGCCCCTCACTCGGCATACACAGTGTGAGTCCGAAGGCCTACCGGCCTGGATGTTGTTTAGTAGGGCCCGGGGAGCCTGGGGGTACTCCGTGTTCTTGCAGGGCATAGGGTTTCCAGGCGAGGCACCTAGGTGTCCCGAAAAGCGTACTGGCGTTCAAAGGCTGCAGAGGAGCGCCTGCGGCCTCATGGAAACTGCTGCACGCCTCCGCTTCTGCAGAGCAATTCAGGGCCTTACCTCGAGGCAAGTCTTCACGTTGAGTGTCCCGTGAGCGACACCGCATGGTAGGATGCTGACTTTCTCCTTGAGTAGAGAGACTTCAGGTAGGAGGTCCTCTAAGAATTCGAAGCAGAGTGTTTTCTCATGGCAGCTCTAACGGGGGCAATGTCGAAGACTACCAGGGCATGTTGGACTGCCTAGAAATGTGGTTCTGATGCTGTTCGAGTGCTCTAGAAATGTAGCTCTCCTGAAGTAACGTGCAGTGTGTTGCCCATCCCTCGGCAGACACGGAGGGCCTCCGAGGGACCTATGGGCCTCGATGTTGCTCAGTAGGCCCACAGGGGTGTGGAGGTACTCAGTGATCTTGGAACGAAAAGGATGCTCACCCGAGGGGCCTAGGAGTTCTCCAAGGCTACCTTCTTTCAAATAAAGCAGAACAGCGACTAAGAGCTCATGGAGAGAGCTGCATGCCTCCCGTTCTGCATGGCTACTCAGGGCCTTACCTCGAGGCAAGGACTCACGTTGAGATTCCCTTTAGCTCCAGAGCATGGCAAGATGAGCCCCACTCCGGCCATGGAAGCACCCTGTGTAGCCAGAGAAAGCTCATTTTCTTCCCAGACCCATGCCTACAGCGGCCAGAGGCCAGTCAACAGCAGAGCATTTCAGGGAGCTTCAAGGCAGCACGCGTGGAGCTTTGCAAATGGAAAAGCAAGGCTAGTACCATCGCGCCCCCATTTCCATGGGCACACGCAGCATACCTCCCTGTGGTTTCTGACAAGTCAAAAGAGACACAGAGCACACACTGGTTCCTTCCCTGAATCAACTTCTCGAGGCAGGGTGTTCTGCATCTAGTGAACGGCCTCAGCCAAGGCACGCCCTAGCTAGGCCTCTGGGCCCGTGCCTCTTCAGAAGCCTGCAGTGCTACAGGAAAAACTGTGCTTCAGTTGCAATAGGCAAGCACTCCGCCTTTCTCCGGGAGGCAGGGTGACTTCAGGTACGAGGTCCAGGATGGAAGGCGAAGCCGAGGGTTTCTCTCAGTGCAGCTCAGACTAGGGAAAGAGTGTGACTTCCACGGCATGTTGGACCTTGCTAGAACGGGGCTCGTGATCCTGTGCGAGTGCTGGGTAAATCAAGAAGTCCCAAGAAAGAGTGCAGTGTGTTGCCCATCCCTCGGCAGACACGGAGGGCCTCCGAGGGACCTATGGGCCTCGATGTTGCTCAGTAGGCCCACAGCGGTGTGGAGGTACTCAGTGATCTTGGAACGAAAATGATGCTCACCCGAGGGGCCTAGGAGTTCTCAAATGCTACCTTCTTTCAAATAAAGCAGAACAGCGACTAAGAGCTCACGGAGAGAGCTGCATGCCTCCCTTCCTGCATGGCTACTCAGGGCCTTACCTCGAGGCAAGGACTCACGTTGAGATTCCCTTTAGCTCCAGAGCATGGCAAGATGAGCCCCACCCCGGCCATGGAAGCACCCTGTGTAGCCAGAGAAAGCTCATTTCCTTCCCAGACCCATGCCTACAGCGGCCAGAGGCCTGACAACAGCAGAGCATTTCAGGGCGCTTCAAGGGAGCGTGAACGGGGCTTTGCAAATGAAAAAGCAAGGCTAGTACCGTCGCGCCCCCATTTCCATGGGCACACGCAGCATACCTCCCTGTGGTTTCTGAGCAGTCAAAAGAGACACAGAGCACACACTTCGTCCTTCCCCGAATCAGCTTCTCGAGGCAGGGTGTTCTGCATGTAGTGAACGGCCTCAACCAAGGCGCGCCCTAGCTAGGCCTCTGGGCCCGTGCCTCTTCAGAAGCCTGCAGTGCTACAGGAAAAACTGTGCTTTAGTGGCAATAGGAACGCAAGCCGACTTTCTCCTGGAGGCAGCGTGACTTCAGGTAGGAGGTCCTGGTTGGAAGGCGAAGCCTAGTGTTTTTTTCAGTGCAGCTCAGAGTAGGGAATGAGTGCGACTTCCACGGCATGTTGGAACCTGCTAGAACCGTGCTCGTGAACCTGTGGTAGTGCTGGGGGAATCAAGCTGTCCCAGGAAAGAGTGTACTGTTTTGCCCCTCACTCGGCATACACAGTGTGAGTCCGAAGGCCTACCGGCCTGGATGTTGTTTAGTAGGGCCCGGGGAGCCTGGGGGTACTCCGTGTTCTTGCAGGGCATAGGGTTTCCAGGCGAGGCACCTAGGTGTCCCGAAAAGCGTACTGGCGTTCAAAGGCTGCAGAGGAGCGCCTGCGGCCTCATGGAAACTGCTGCACGCCTCCGCTTCTGCAGAGCAATTCAGGGCCTTACCTCGAGGCAAGTCTTCACGTTGAGTGTCCCGTGAGCGACACCGCATGGTAGGATGCTGACTTTCTCCTTGAGTAGAGAGACTTCAGGTAGGAGGTCCTCTAAGAATTCGAAGCAGAGTGTTTTCTCATGGCAGCTCAAACGAGGGCAATGTCGAAGACTTCCAGGGCATGTTGGACTGCCTAGAAATGTGGTTCTGATGCTGTTCGAGTGCTCTAGAAATGTAGCTCTCCTGAAGTAACGTGCAGTGTGTTGCCCATCCCTCGGCAGACACGGAGGGCCTCCGAGGGACCTATGGGCCTCGATGTTGCTCAGTAGGCCCACAGGGGTGTGGAGGTACTCAGTGATCTTGGAACGAAAAGGATGCTCACCCGAGGGGCCTAGGAGTTCTCCAAGGCTACCTTCTTTCAAATAAAGCAGAACAGCGACTAAGAGCTCATGGAGAGAGCTGCATGCCTCCCGTTCTGCATGGCTACTCAGGGCCTTACCTCGAGGCAAGGACTCACGTTGAGATTCCCTTTGGCTCCAGAGAAGGGCAAGATGAGCCCCACTCCGGCCATGGAAGCACCCTGTGTAGCCAGAGAAAGCTCATTTTCTTCCCAGACCCATGCCTACAGCGGCCAGAGGCCAGTCAACAGCAGAGCATTTCAGGGAGCTTCAAGGCAGCACGCGTGGAGCTTTGCAAATGGAAAAGCAAGGCTAGTACCATCGCGCCCCCATTTCCATGGGCACACGCAGCATACCTCCCTGTGGTTTCTGACAAGTCAAAAGAGACACAGAGCACACACTGGTTCCTTCCCTGAATCAACTTCTCGAGGCAGGGTGTTCTGCATCTAGTGAACGGCCTCAGCCAAGGCACGCCCTAGCTAGGCCTCTGGGCCCGTGCCTCTTCAGAAGCCTGCAGTGCTACAGGAAAAACTGTGCTTCAGTTGCAATAGGCAAGCACTCCGCCTTTCTCCGGGAGGCAGGGTGACTTCAGGTACGAGGTCCAGGATGGAAGGCGAAGCCGAGGGTTTCTCTCAGTGCAGCTCAGACTAGGGAAAGAGTGTGACTTCCACGGCATGTTGGACCTTGCTAGAACGGGGCTCGTGATCCTGTGCGAGTGCTGGGTAAATCAAGAAGTCCCAAGAAAGAGTGCAGTGTGTTGCCCATCCCTCGGCAGACACGGAGGGCCTCCGAGGGACCTATGGGCCTCGATGTTGCTCAGTAGGCCCACAGCGGTGTGGAGGTACTCAGTGATCTTGGAACGAAAATGATGCTCACCCGAGGGGCCTAGGAGTTCTCAAATGCTACCTTCTTTCAAATAAAGCAGAACAGCGACTAAGAGCTCACGGAGAGAGCTGCATGCCTCCCTTCCTGCATGGCTACTCAGGGCCTTACCTCGAGGCAAGGACTCACGTTGAGATTCCCTTTAGCTCCAGAGCATGGCAAGATGAGCCCCACCCCGGCCATGGAAGCACCCTGTGTAGCCAGAGAAAGCTCATTTCCTTCCCAGACCCATGCCTACAGCGGCCAGAGGCCTGACAACAGCAGAGCATTTCAGGGCGCTTCAAGGGAGCGTGAACGGGGCTTTGCAAATGAAAAAGCAAGGCTAGTACCGTCGCGCCCCCATTTCCATGGGCACACGCAGCATACCTCCCTGTGGTTTCTGAGCAGTCAAAAGAGACACAGAGCACACACTTCGTCCTTCCCCGAATCAGCTTCTCGAGGCAGGGTGTTCTGCATGTAGTGAACGGCCTCAACCAAGGCGCGCCCTAGCTAGGCCTCTGGGCCCGTGCCTCTTCAGAAGCCTGCAGTGCTACAGGAAAAACTGTGCTTTAGTGGCAATAGGAACGCAAGCCGACTTTCTCCTGGAGGCAGCGTGACTTCAGGTAGGAGGTCCTGGTTGGAAGGCGAAGCCTAGTGTTTTTTTCAGTGCAGCTCAGAGTAGGGAATGAGTGCGACTTCCACGGCATGTTGGAACCTGCTAGAACCTTGCTCGTGAACCTGTGGTAGTGCTGGGGGAATCAAGCTGTCCCAGGAAAGAGTGTACTGTTTTGCCCCTCACTCGGCATACACAGTGTGAGTCCGAAGGCCTACCGGCCTGGATGTTGTTTAGTAGGGCCCGGGGAGCCTGGGGGTACTCCGTGTTCTTGCAGGGCATAGGGTTTCCAGGCGAGGCACCTAGGTGTCCCGAAAAGCGTACTGGCGTTCAAAGGCTGCAGAGGAGCGCCTGCGGCCTCATGGAAACTGCTGCACGCCTCCGCTTCTGCAGAGCAATTCAGGGCCTTACCTCGAGGCAAGTCTTCACGTTGAGTGTCCCGTGAGCGACACCGCATGGTAGGATGCTGACTTTCTCCTTGAGTAGAGAGACTTCAGGTAGGAGGTCCTCTAAGAATTCGAAGCAGAGTGTTTTCTCATGGCAGCTCTAACGGGGGCAATGTCGAAGACTACCAGGGCATGTTGGACTGCCTAGAAATGTGGTTCTGATGCTGTTCGAGTGCTCTAGAAATGTAGCTCTCCTGAAGTAACGTGCAGTGTGTTGCCCATCCCTCGGCAGACACGGAGGGCCTCCGAGGGACCTATGGGCCTCGATGTTGCTCAGTAGGCCCACAGGGGTGTGGAGGTACTCAGTGATCTTGGAACGAAAAGGATGCTCACCCGAGGGGCCTAGGAGTTCTCCAAGGCTACCTTCTTTCAAATAAAGCAGAACAGCGACTAAGAGCTCATGGAGAGAGCTGCATGCCTCCCGTTCTGCATGGCTACTCAGGGCCTTACCTCGAGGCAAGGACTCACGTTGAGATTCCCTTTAGCTCCAGAGCATGGCAAGATGAGCCCCACTCCGGCCATGGAAGCACCCTGTGTAGCCAGAGAAAGCTCATTTTCTTCCCAGACCCATGCCTACAGCGGCCAGAGGCCAGTCAACAGCAGAGCATTTCAGGGAGCTTCAAGGCAGCACGCGTGGAGCTTTGCAAATGGAAAAGCAAGGCTAGTACCATCGCGCCCCCATTTCCATGGGCACACGCAGCATACCTCCCTGTGGTTTCTGACAAGTCAAAAGAGACACAGAGCACACACTGGTTCCTTCCCTGAATCAACTTCTCGAGGCAGGGTGTTCTGCATCTAGTGAACGGCCTCAGCCAAGGCACGCCCTAGCTAGGCCTCTGGGCCCGTGCCTCTTCAGAAGCCTGCAGTGCTACAGGAAAAACTGTGCTTCAGTTGCAATAGGCAAGCACTCCGCCTTTCTCCGGGAGGCAGGGTGACTTCAGGTACGAGGTCCAGGATGGAAGGCGAAGCCGAGGGTTTCTCTCAGTGCAGCTCAGACTAGGGAAAGAGTGTGACTTCCACGGCATGTTGGACCTTGCTAGAACGGGGCTCGTGATCCTGTGCGAGTGCTGGGTAAATCAAGAAGTCCCAAGAAAGAGTGCAGTGTGTTGCCCATCCCTCGGCAGACACGGAGGGCCTCCGAGGGACCTATGGGCCTCGATGTTGCTCAGTAGGCCCACAGCGGTGTGGAGGTACTCAGTGATCTTGGAACGAAAATGATGCTCACCCGAGGGGCCTAGGAGTTCTCAAATGCTACCTTCTTTCAAATAAAGCAGAACAGCGACTAAGAGCTCACGGAGAGAGCTGCATGCCTCCCTTCCTGCATGGCTACTCAGGGCCTTACCTCGAGGCAAGGACTCACGTTGAGATTCCCTTTAGCTCCAGAGCATGGCAAGATGAGCCCCACCCCGGCCATGGAAGCACCCTGTGTAGCCAGAGAAAGCTCATTTCCTTCCCAGACCCATGCCTACAGCGGCCAGAGGCCTGACAACAGCAGAGCATTTCAGGGCGCTTCAAGGGAGCGTGAACGGGGCTTTGCAAATGAAAAAGCAAGGCTAGTACCGTCGCGCCCCCATTTCCATGGGCACACGCAGCATACCTCCCTGTGGTTTCTGAGCAGTCAAAAGAGACACAGAGCACACACTTCGTCCTTCCCCGAATCAGCTTCTCGAGGCAGGGTGTTCTGCATGTAGTGAACGGCCTCAACCAAGGCGCGCCCTAGCTAGGCCTCTGGGCCCGTGCCTCTTCAGAAGCCTGCAGTGCTACAGGAAAAACTGTGCTTTAGTGGCAATAGGAACGCAAGCCGACTTTCTCCTGGAGGCAGCGTGACTTCAGGTAGGAGGTCCTGGTTGGAAGACGAAGCCTAGTGTTTTTTTCAGTGCAGCTCAGAGTAGGGAATGAGTGCGACTTCCACGGCATGTTGGAACCTGCTAGAACCTTGCTCGTGAACCTGTGGTAGTGCTGGGGGAATCAAGCTGTCCCAGGAAAGAGTGTACTGTTTTGCCCCTCACTCGGCATACACAGTGTGAGTCCGAAGGCCTACCGGCCTGGATGTTGTTTAGTAGGGCCCGGGGAGCCTGGGGGTACTCCGTGTTCTTGCAGGGCATAGGGTTTCCAGGCGAGGCACCTAGGTGTCCCGAAAAGCGTACTGGCGTTCAAAGGCTGCAGAGGAGCGCCTGCGGCCTCATGGAAACTGCTGCACGCCTCCGCTTCTGCAGAGCAATTCAGGGCCTTACCTCGAGGCAAGTCTTCACGTTGAGTGTCCCGTGAGCGACACCGCATGGTAGGATGCTGACTTTCTCCTTGAGTAGAGAGACTTCAGGTAGGAGGTCCTCTAAGAATTCGAAGCAGAGTGTTTTCTCATGGCAGCTCTAACGGGGGCAATGTCGAAGACTACCAGGGCATGTTGGACTGCCTAGAAATGTGGTTCTGATGCTGTTCGAGTGCTCTAGAAATGTAGCTCTCCTGAAGTAACGTGCAGTGTGTTGCCCATCCCTCGGCAGACACGGAGGGCCTCCGAGGGACCTATGGGCCTCGATGTTGCTCAGTAGGCCCACAGGGGTGTGGAGGTACTCAGTGATCTTGGAACGAAAAGGATGCTCACCCGAGGGGCCTAGGAGTTCTCCAAGGCTACCTTCTTTCAAATAAAGCAGAACAGCGACTAAGAGCTCATGGAGAGAGCTGCATGCCTCCCGTTCTGCATGGCTACTCAGGGCCTTACCTCGAGGCAAGGACTCACGTTGAGATTCCCTTTAGCTCCAGAGCATGGCAAGATGAGCCCCACTCCGGCCATGGAAGCACCCTGTGTAGCCAGAGAAAGCTCATTTTCTTCCCAGACCCATGCCTACAGCGGCCAGAGGCCAGTCAACAGCAGAGCATTTCAGGGAGCTTCAAGGCAGCACGCGTGGAGCTTTGCAAATGGAAAAGCAAGGCTAGTACCATCGCGCCCCCATTTCCATGGGCACACGCAGCATACCTCCCTGTGGTTTCTGACAAGTCAAAAGAGACACAGAGCACACACTGGTTCCTTCCCTGAATCAACTTCTCGAGGCAGGGTGTTCTGCATCTAGTGAACGGCCTCAGCCAAGGCACGCCCTAGCTAGGCCTCTGGGCCCGTGCCTCTTCAGAAGCCTGCAGTGCTACAGGAAAAACTGTGCTTCAGTTGCAATAGGCAAGCACTCCGCCTTTCTCCGGGAGGCAGGGTGACTTCAGGTACGAGGTCCAGGATGGAAGGCGAAGCCGAGGGTTTCTCTCAGTGCAGCTCAGACTAGGGAAAGAGTGTGACTTCCACGGCATGTTGGACCTTGCTAGAACGGGGCTCGTGATCCTGTGCGAGTGCTGGGTAAATCAAGAAGTCCCAAGAAAGAGTGCAGTGTGTTGCCCATCCCTCGGCAGACACGGAGGGCCTCCGAGGGACCTATGGGCCTCGATGTTGCTCAGTAGGCCCACAGCGGTGTGGAGGTACTCAGTGATCTTGGAACGAAAATGATGCTCACCCGAGGGGCCTAGGAGTTCTCAAATGCTACCTTCTTTCAAATAAAGCAGAACAGCGACTAAGAGCTCACGGAGAGAGCTGCATGCCTCCCTTCCTGCATGGCTACTCAGGGCCTTACCTCGAGGCAAGGACTCACGTTGAGATTCCCTTTAGCTCCAGAGCATGGCAAGATGAGCCCCACCCCGGCCATGGAAGCACCCTGTGTAGCCAGAGAAAGCTCATTTCCTTCCCAGACCCATGCCTACAGCGGCCAGAGGCCTGACAACAGCAGAGCATTTCAGGGCGCTTCAAGGGAGCGTGAACGGGGCTTTGCAAATGAAAAAGCAAGGCTAGTACCGTCGCGCCCCCATTTCCATGGGCACACGCAGCATACCTCCCTGTGGTTTCTGAGCAGTCAAAAGAGACACAGAGCACACACTTCGTCCTTCCCCGAATCAGCTTCTCGAGGCAGGGTGTTCTGCATGTAGTGAACGGCCTCAACCAAGGCGCGCCCTAGCTAGGCCTCTGGGCCCGTGCCTCTTCAGAAGCCTGCAGTGCTACAGGAAAAACTGTGCTTTAGTGGCAATAGGAACGCAAGCCGACTTTCTCCTGGAGGCAGCGTGACTTCAGGTAGGAGGTCCTGGTTGGAAGGCGAAGCCTAGTGTTTTTTTCAGTGCAGCTCAGAGTAGGGAATGAGTGCGACTTCCACGGCATGTTGGAACCTGCTAGAACCGTGCTCGTGAACCTGTGGTAGTGCTGGGGGAATCAAGCTGTCCCAAGAAAGAGTGTACTGTTTTGCCCCTCACTCGGCATACACAGTGTGAGTCCGAAGGCCTACCGGCCTGGATGTTGTTTAGTAGGGCCAGGGGAGCCTGGGGGTACTCCGTGTTCTTGCAGGGCATAGGGTTTCCAGGCGAGGCACCTAGGTGTCCCGAAAAGCGTACTGGCGTTCAAAGGCTGCAGAGGAGCGCCTGCGGCCTCATGGAAACTGCTGCACGCCTCCGCTTCTGCAGAGCAATTCAGGGCCTTACCTCGAGGCAAGTCTTCACGTTGAGTGTCCCGTGAGCGACACCGCATGGTAGGATGCTGACTTTCTCCTTGAGTAGAGAGACTTCAGGTAGGAGGTCCTCTAAGAATTCGAAGCAGAGTGTTTTCTCATGGCAGCTCTAACGGGGGCAATGTCGAAGACTACCAGGGCATGTTGGACTGCCTAGAAATGTGGTTCTGATGCTGTTCGAGTGCTCTAGAAATGTAGCTCTCCTGAAGTAACGTGCAGTGTGTTGCCCATCCCTCGGCAGACACGGAGGGCCTCCGAGGGACCTATGGGCCTCGATGTTGCTCAGTAGGCCCACAGGGGTGTGGAGGTACTCAGTGATCTTGGAACGAAAAGGATGCTCACCCGAGGGGCCTAGGAGTTCTCCAAGGCTACCTTCTTTCAAATAAAGCAGAACAGCGACTAAGAGCTCATGGAGAGAGCTGCATGCCTCCCGTTCTGCATGGCTACTCAGGGCCTTACCTCGAGGCAAGGACTCACGTTGAGATTCCCTTTAGCTCCAGAGCATGGCAAGATGAGCCCCACTCCGGCCATGGAAGCACCCTGTGTAGCCAGAGAAAGCTCATTTTCTTCCCAGACCCATGCCTACAGCGGCCAGAGGCCAGTCAACAGCAGAGCATTTCAGGGAGCTTCAAGGCAGCACGCGTGGAGCTTTGCAAATGGAAAAGCAAGGCTAGTACCATCGCGCCCCCATTTCCATGGGCACACGCAGCATACCTCCCTGTGGTTTCTGACAAGTCAAAAGAGACACAGAGCACACACTGGTTCCTTCCCTGAATCAACTTCTCGAGGCAGGGTGTTCTGCATCTAGTGAACGGCCTCAGCCAAGGCACGCCCTAGCTAGGCCTCTGGGCCCGTGCCTCTTCAGAAGCCTGCAGTGCTACAGGAAAAACTGTGCTTCAGTTGCAATAGGCAAGCACTCCGCCTTTCTCCGGGAGGCAGGGTGACTTCAGGTACGAGGTCCAGGATGGAAGGCGAAGCCGAGGGTTTCTCTCAGTGCAGCTCAGACTAGGGAAAGAGTGTGACTTCCACGGCATGTTGGACCTTGCTAGAACGGGGCTCGTGATCCTGTGCGAGTGCTGGGTAAATCAAGAAGTCCCAAGAAAGAGTGCAGTGTGTTGCCCATCCCTCGGCAGACACGGAGGGCCTCCGAGGGACCTATGGGCCTCGATGTTGCTCAGTAGGCCCACAGCGGTGTGGAGGTACTCAGTGATCTTGGAACGAAAATGATGCTCACCCGAGGGGCCTAGGAGTTCTCAAATGCTACCTTCTTTCAAATAAAGCAGAACAGCGACTAAGAGCTCACGGAGAGAGCTGCATGCCTCCCTTCCTGCATGGCTACTCAGGGCCTTACCTCGAGGCAAGGACTCACGTTGAGATTCCCTTTAGCTCCAGAGCATGGCAAGATGAGCCCCACCCCGGCCATGGAAGCACCCTGTGTAGCCAGAGAAAGCTCATTTCCTTCCCAGACCCATGCCTACAGCGGCCAGAGGCCTGACAACAGCAGAGCATTTCAGGGCGCTTCAAGGGAGCGTGAACGGGGCTTTGCAAATGAAAAAGCAAGGCTAGCACCATCGCGCCCCCATTTCCATGGGCACACGCAGCATACCTCCCTGTGGTTTCTGAGCAGTCAAAAGAAACACAGAGCACACACTTCGTCCTTCCCCGAATCAGCTTCTCGAGGCAGGGTGTTCTGCATGTAGTGAACGGCCTCAACCAAGGCGCGCCCTAGCTAGGCCTCTGGGCCCGTGCCTCTTCAGAAGCCTGCAGTGCTACAGGAAAAACTGTGCTTTAGTGGCAATAGGAACGCAAGCCGACTTTCTCCTGGAGGCAGCGTGACTTCAGGTAGGAGGTCCTGGTTGGAAGGCGAAGCCTAGTGTTTTTTTCAGTGCAGCTCAGAGTAGGGAATGAGTGCGACTTCCACGGCATGTTGGAACCTGCTAGAACCGTGCTCGTGAACCTGTGGTAGTGCTGGGGGAATCAAGCTGTCCCAAGAAAGAGTGTACTGTTTTGCCCCTCACTCGGCATACACAGTGTGAGTCCGAAGGCCTACCGGCCTGGATGTTGTTTAGTAGGGCCAGGGGAGCCTGGGGGTACTCCGTGTTCTTGCAGGGCATAGGGTTTCCAGGCGAGGCACCTAGGTGTCCCGAAAAGCGTACTGGCGTTCAAAGGCTGCAGAGGAGCGCCTGCGGCCTCATGGAAACTGCTGCACGCCTCCGCTTCTGCAGAGCAATTCAGGGCCTTACCTCGAGGCAAGTCTTCACGTTGAGTGTCCCGTGAGCGACACCGCATGGTAGGATGCTGACTTTCTCCTTGAGTAGAGAGACTTCAGGTAGGAGGTCCTCTAAGAATTCGAAGCAGAGTGTTTTCTCATGGCAGCTCTAACGGGGGCAATGTCGAAGACTACCAGGGCATGTTGGACTGCCTAGAAATGTGGTTCTGATGCTGTTCGAGTGCTCTAGAAATGTAGCTCTCCTGAAGTAACGTGCAGTGTGTTGCCCATCCCTCGGCAGACACGGAGGGCCTCCGAGGGACCTATGGGCCTCGATGTTGCTCAGTAGGCCCACAGGGGTGTGGAGGTACTCAGTGATCTTGGAACGAAAAGGATGCTCACCCGAGGGGCCTAGGAGTTCTCCAAGGCTACCTTCTTTCAAATAAAGCAGAACAGCGACTAAGAGCTCATGGAGAGAGCTGCATGCCTCCCGTTCTGCATGGCTACTCAGGGCCTTACCTCGAGGCAAGGACTCACGTTGAGATTCCCTTTAGCTCCAGAGCATGGCAAGATGAGCCCCACTCCGGCCATGGAAGCACCCTGTGTAGCCAGAGAAAGCTCATTTTCTTCCCAGACCCATGCCTACAGCGGCCAGAGGCCAGTCAACAGCAGAGCATTTCAGGGAGCTTCAAGGCAGCACGCGTGGAGCTTTGCAAATGGAAAAGCAAGGCTAGTACCATCGCGCCCCCATTTCCATGGGCACACGCAGCATACCTCCCTGTGGTTTCTGACAAGTCAAAAGAGACACAGAGCACACACTGGTTCCTTCCCTGAATCAACTTCTCGAGGCAGGGTGTTCTGCATCTAGTGAACGGCCTCAGCCAAGGCACGCCCTAGCTAGGCCTCTGGGCCCGTGCCTCTTCAGAAGCCTGCAGTGCTACAGGAAAAACTGTGCTTCAGTTGCAATAGGCAAGCACTCCGCCTTTCTCCGGGAGGCAGGGTGACTTCAGGTACGAGGTCCAGGATGGAAGGCGAAGCCGAGGGTTTCTCTCAGTGCAGCTCAGACTAGGGAAAGAGTGTGACTTCCACGGCATGTTGGACCTTGCTAGAACGGGGCTCGTGATCCTGTGCGAGTGCTGGGTAAATCAAGAAGTCCCAAGAAAGAGTGCAGTGTGTTGCCCATCCCTCGGCAGACACGGAGGGCCTCCGAGGGACCTATGGGCCTCGATGTTGCTCAGTAGGCCCACAGCGGTGTGGAGGTACTCAGTGATCTTGGAACGAAAATGATGCTCACCCGAGGGGCCTAGGAGTTCTCAAATGCTACCTTCTTTCAAATAAAGCAGAACAGCGACTAAGAGCTCACGGAGAGAGCTGCATGCCTCCCTTCCTGCATGGCTACTCAGGGCCTTACCTCGAGGCAAGGACTCACGTTGAGATTCCCTTTAGCTCCAGAGCATGGCAAGATGAGCCCCACCCCGGCCATGGAAGCACCCTGTGTAGCCAGAGAAAGCTCATTTCCTTCCCAGACCCATGCCTACAGCGGCCAGAGGCCTGACAACAGCAGAGCATTTCAGGGCGCTTCAAGGGAGCGTGAACGGGGCTTTGCAAATGAAAAAGCAAGGCTAGCACCATCGCGCCCCCATTTCCATGGGCACACGCAGCATACCTCCCTGTGGTTTCTGAGCAGTCAAAAGAAACACAGAGCACACACTTCGTCCTTCCCCGAATCAGCTTCTCGAGGCAGGGTGTTCTGCATGTAGTGAACGGCCTCAACCAAGGCGCGCCCTAGCTAGGCCTCTGGGCCCGTGCCTCTTCAGAAGCCTGCAGTGCTACAGGAAAAACTGTGCTTTAGTGGCAATAGGAACGCAAGCCGACTTTCTCCTGGAGGCAGCGTGACTTCAGGTAGGAGGTCCTGGTTGGAAGGCGAAGCCTAGTGTTTTTTTCAGTGCAGCTCAGAGTAGGGAATGAGTGCGACTTCCACGGCATGTTGGAACCTGCTAGAACCTTGCTCGTGAACCTGTGGTAGTGCTGGGGGAATCAAGCTGTCCCAGGAAAGAGTGTACTGTTTTGCCCCTCACTCGGCATACACAGTGTGAGTCCGAAGGCCTACCGGCCTGGATGTTGTTTAGTAGGGCCCGGGGAGCCTGGGGGTACTCCGTGTTCTTGCAGGGCATAGGGTTTCCAGGCGAGGCACCTAGGTGTCCCGAAAAGCGTACTGGCGTTCAAAGGCTGCAGAGGAGCGCCTGCGGCCTCATGGAAACTGCTGCACGCCTCCGCTTCTGCAGAGCAATTCAGGGCCTTACCTCGAGGCAAGTCTTCACGTTGAGTGTCCCGTGAGCGACACCGCATGGTAGGATGCTGACTTTCTCCTTGAGTAGAGAGACTTCAGGTAGGAGGTCCTCTAAGAATTCGAAGCAGAGTGTTTTCTCATGGCAGCTCTAACGGGGGCAATGTCGAAGACTACCAGGGCATGTTGGACTGCCTAGAAATGTGGTTCTGATGCTGTTCGAGTGCTCTAGAAATGTAGCTCTCCTGAAGTAACGTGCAGTGTGTTGCCCATCCCTCGGCAGACACGGAGGGCCTCCGAGGGACCTATGGGCCTCGATGTTGCTCAGTAGGCCCACAGGGGTGTGGAGGTACTCAGTGATCTTGGAACGAAAAGGATGCTCACCCGAGGGGCCTAGGAGTTCTCCAAGGCTACCTTCTTTCAAATAAAGCAGAACAGCGACTAAGAGCTCATGGAGAGAGCTGCATGCCTCCCGTTCTGCATGGCTACTCAGGGCCTTACCTCGAGGCAAGGACTCACGTTGAGATTCCCTTTAGCTCCAGAGCATGGCAAGATGAGCCCCACTCCGGCCATGGAAGCACCCTGTGTAGCCAGAGAAAGCTCATTTTCTTCCCAGACCCATGCCTACAGCGGCCAGAGGCCAGTCAACAGCAGAGCATTTCAGGGAGCTTCAAGGCAGCACGCGTGGAGCTTTGCAAATGGAAAAGCAAGGCTAGTACCATCGCGCCCCCATTTCCATGGGCACACGCAGCATACCTCCCTGTGGTTTCTGACAAGTCAAAAGAGACACAGAGCACACACTGGTTCCTTCCCTGAATCAACTTCTCGAGGCAGGGTGTTCTGCATCTAGTGAACGGCCTCAGCCAAGGCACGCCCTAGCTAGGCCTCTGGGCCCGTGCCTCTTCAGAAGCCTGCAGTGCTACAGGAAAAACTGTGCTTCAGTTGCAATAGGCAAGCACTCCGCCTTTCTCCGGGAGGCAGGGTGACTTCAGGTACGAGGTCCAGGATGGAAGGCGAAGCCGAGGGTTTCTCTCAGTGCAGCTCAGACTAGGGAAAGAGTGTGACTTCCACGGCATGTTGGACCTTGCTAGAACGGGGCTCGTGATCCTGTGCGAGTGCTGGGTAAATCAAGAAGTCCCAAGAAAGAGTGCAGTGTGTTGCCCATCCCTCGGCAGACACGGAGGGCCTCCGAGGGACCTATGGGCCTCGATGTTGCTCAGTAGGCCCACAGCGGTGTGGAGGTACTCAGTGATCTTGGAACGAAAATGATGCTCACCCGAGGGGCCTAGGAGTTCTCAAATGCTACCTTCTTTCAAATAAAGCAGAACAGCGACTAAGAGCTCACGGAGAGAGCTGCATGCCTCCCTTCCTGCATGGCTACTCAGGGCCTTACCTCGAGGCAAGGACTCACGTTGAGATTCCCTTTAGCTCCAGAGCATGGCAAGATGAGCCCCACCCCGGCCATGGAAGCACCCTGTGTAGCCAGAGAAAGCTCATTTTCTTCCCAGACCCATGCCTACAGCGGCCAGAGGCCTGACAACAGCAGAGCATTTCAGGGCGCTTCAAGGGAGCGTGAACGGGGCTTTGCAAATGAAAAAGCAAGGCTAGTACCGTCGCGCCCCCATTTCCATGGGCACACGCAGCATACCTCCCTGTGGTTTCTGAGCAGTCAAAAGAGACACAGAGCACACACTTCGTCCTTCCCCGAATCAGCTTCTCGAGGCAGGGTGTTCTGCATGTAGTGAACGGCCTCAACCAAGGCGCGCCCTAGCTAGGCCTCTGGGCCCGTGCCTCTTCAGAAGCCTGCAGGGCTACAGGAAAAACTGTGCTTTAGTGGCAATAGGAACGCAAGCCGACTTTCTCCTGGAGGCAGCGTGACTTCAGGTAGGAGGTCCTGGTTGGAAGGCGAAGCCTAGTGTTTTTTTCAGTGCAGCTCAGAGTAGGGAATGAGTGCGACTTCCACGGCATGTTGGAACCTGCTAGAACCGTGCTCGTGAACCTGTGGTAGTGCTGGGGGAATCAAGCTGTCCCAGGAAAGAGTGTACTGTTTTGCCCCTCACTCGGCATACACAGTGTGAGTCCGAAGGCCTACGGGCCTGGATGTTGTTTAGTAGGGCCCGGGGAGCCTGGGGGTACTCCGTGTTCTTGCAGGGCATAGGGTTTCCAGGCGAGGCACCTAGGTGTCCCGAAAAGCGTACTGGCGTTCAAAGGCTGCAGAGGAGCGCCTGCGGCCTCATGGAAACTGCTGCACGCCTCCGCTTCTGCAGAGCAATTCAGGGCCTTACCTCGAGGCAAGTCTTCACGTTGAGTGTCCCGTGAGCGACACCGCATGGTAGGATGCTGACTTTCTCCTTGAGTAGAGAGACTTCAGGTAGGAGGTCCTCTAAGAATTCGAAGCAGAGTGTTTTCTCATGGCAGCTCTAACGGGGGCAATGTCGAAGACTACCAGGGCATGTTGGACTGCCTAGAAATGTGGTTCTGATGCTGTTCGAGTGCTCTAGAAATGTAGCTCTCCTGAAGTAACGTGCAGTGTGTTGCCCATCCCTCGGCAGACACGGAGGGCCTCCGAGGGACCTATGGGCCTCGATGTTGCTCAGTAGGCCCACAGGGGTGTGGAGGTACTCAGTGATCTTGGAACGAAAAGGATGCTCACCCGAGGGGCCTAGGAGTTCTCCAAGGCTACCTTCTTTCAAATAAAGCAGAACAGCGACTAAGAGCTCATGGAGAGAGCTGCATGCCTCCCGTTCTGCATGGCTACTCAGGGCCTTACCTCGAGGCAAGGACTCACGTTGAGATTCCCTTTAGCTCCAGAGCATGGCAAGATGAGCCCCACTCCGGCCATGGAAGCACCCTGTGTAGCCAGAGAAAGCTCATTTTCTTCCCAGACCCATGCCTACAGCGGCCAGAGGCCAGTCAACAGCAGAGCATTTCAGGGAGCTTCAAGGCAGCACGCGTGGAGCTTTGCAAATGGAAAAGCAAGGCTAGTACCATCGCGCCCCCATTTCCATGGGCACACGCAGCATACCTCCCTGTGGTTTCTGACAAGTCAAAAGAGACACAGAGCACACACTGGTTCCTTCCCTGAATCAACTTCTCGAGGCAGGGTGTTCTGCATCTAGTGAACGGCCTCAGCCAAGGCACGCCCTAGCTAGGCCTCTGGGCCCGTGCCTCTTCAGAAGCCTGCAGTGCTACAGGAAAAACTGTGCTTCAGTTGCAATAGGCAAGCACTCCGCCTTTCTCCGGGAGGCAGGGTGACTTCAGGTACGAGGTCCAGGATGGAAGGCGAAGCCGAGGGTTTCTCTCAGTGCAGCTCAGACTAGGGAAAGAGTGTGACTTCCACGGCATGTTGGACCTTGCTAGAACGGGGCTCGTGATCCTGTGCGAGTGCTGGGTAAATCAAGAAGTCCCAAGAAAGAGTGCAGTGTGTTGCCCATCCCTCGGCAGACACGGAGGGCCTCCGAGGGACCTATGGGCCTCGATGTTGCTCAGTAGGCCCACAGCGGTGTGGAGGTACTCAGTGATCTTGGAACGAAAATGATGCTCACCCGAGGGGCCTAGGAGTTCTCAAATGCTACCTTCTTTCAAATAAAGCAGAACAGCGACTAAGAGCTCACGGAGAGAGCTGCATGCCTCCCTTCCTGCATGGCTACTCAGGGCCTTACCTCGAGGCAAGGACTCACGTTGAGATTCCCTTTAGCTCCAGAGCATGGCAAGATGAGCCCCACCCCGGCCATGGAAGCACCCTGTGTAGCCAGAGAAAGCTCATTTCCTTCCCAGACCCATGCCTACAGCGGCCAGAGGCCTGACAACAGCAGAGCATTTCAGGGCGCTTCAAGGGAGCGTGAACGGGGCTTTGCAAATGAAAAAGCAAGGCTAGTACCGTCGCGCCCCCATTTCCATGGGCACACGCAGCATACCTCCCTGTGGTTTCTGAGCAGTCAAAAGAGACACAGAGCACACACTTCGTCCTTCCCCGAATCAGCTTCTCGAGGCAGGGTGTTCTGCATGTAGTGAACGGCCTCAACCAAGGCGCGCCCTAGCTAGGCCTCTGGGCCCGTGCCTCTTCAGAAGCCTGCAGTGCTACAGGAAAAACTGTGCTTTAGTGGCAATAGGAACGCAAGCCGACTTTCTCCTGGAGGCAGCGTGACTTCAGGTAGGAGGTCCTGGTTGGAAGGCGAAGCCTAGTGTTTTTTTCAGTGCAGCTCAGAGTAGGGAATGAGTGCGACTTCCACGGCATGTTGGAACCTGCTAGAACCTTGCTCGTGAACCTGTGGTAGTGCTGGGGGAATCAAGCTGTCCCAGGAAAGAGTGTACTGTTTTGCCCCTCACTCGGCATACACAGTGTGAGTCCGAAGGCCTACCGGCCTGGATGTTGTTTAGTAGGGCCCGGGGAGCCTGGGGGTACTCCGTGTTCTTGCAGGGCATAGGGTTTCCAGGCGAGGCACCTAGGTGTCCCGAAAAGCGTACTGGCGTTCAAAGGCTGCAGAGGAGCGCCTGCGGCCTCATGGAAACTGCTGCACGCCTCCGCTTCTGCAGAGCAATTCAGGGCCTTACCTCGAGGCAAGTCTTCACGTTGAGTGTCCCGTGAGCGACACCGCATGGTAGGATGCTGACTTTCTCCTTGAGTAGAGAGACTTCAGGTAGGAGGTCCTCTAAGAATTCGAAGCAGAGTGTTTTCTCATGGCAGCTCTAACGGGGGCAATGTCGAAGACTACCAGGGCATGTTGGACTGCCTAGAAATGTGGTTCTGATGCTGTTCGAGTGCTCTAGAAATGTAGCTCTCCTGAAGTAACGTGCAGTGTGTTGCCCATCCCTCGGCAGACACGGAGGGCCTCCGAGGGACCTATGGGCCTCGATGTTGCTCAGTAGGCCCACAGGGGTGTGGAGGTACTCAGTGATCTTGGAACGAAAAGGATGCTCACCCGAGGGGCCTAGGAGTTCTCCAAGGCTACCTTCTTTCAAATAAAGCAGAACAGCGACTAAGAGCTCATGGAGAGAGCTGCATGCCTCCCGTTCTGCATGGCTACTCAGGGCCTTACCTCGAGGCAAGGACTCACGTTGAGATTCCCTTTAGCTCCAGAGCATGGCAAGATGAGCCCCACTCCGGCCATGGAAGCACCCTGTGTAGCCAGAGAAAGCTCATTTTCTTCCCAGACCCATGCCTACAGCGGCCAGAGGCCAGTCAACAGCAGAGCATTTCAGGGAGCTTCAAGGCAGCACGCGTGGAGCTTTGCAAATGGAAAAGCAAGGCTAGTACCATCGCGCCCCCATTTCCATGGGCACACGCAGCATACCTCCCTGTGGTTTCTGACAAGTCAAAAGAGACACAGAGCACACACTGGTTCCTTCCCTGAATCAACTTCTCGAGGCAGGGTGTTCTGCATCTAGTGAACGGCCTCAGCCAAGGCACGCCCTAGCTAGGCCTCTGGGCCCGTGCCTCTTCAGAAGCCTGCAGTGCTACAGGAAAAACTGTGCTTCAGTTGCAATAGGCAAGCACTCCGCCTTTCTCCGGGAGGCAGGGTGACTTCAGGTACGAGGTCCAGGATGGAAGGCGAAGCCGAGGGTTTCTCTCAGTGCAGCTCAGACTAGGGAAAGAGTGTGACTTCCACGGCATGTTGGACCTTGCTAGAACGGGGCTCGTGATCCTGTGCGAGTGCTGGGTAAATCAAGAAGTCCCAAGAAAGAGTGCAGTGTGTTGCCCATCCCTCGGCAGACACGGAGGGCCTCCGAGGGACCTATGGGCCTCGATGTTGCTCAGTAGGCCCACAGCGGTGTGGAGGTACTCAGTGATCTTGGAACGAAAATGATGCTCACCCGAGGGGCCTAGGAGTTCTCAAATGCTACCTTCTTTCAAATAAAGCAGAACAGCGACTAAGAGCTCACGGAGAGAGCTGCATGCCTCCCTTCCTGCATGGCTACTCAGGGCCTTACCTCGAGGCAAGGACTCACGTTGAGATTCCCTTTAGCTCCAGAGCATGGCAAGATGAGCCCCACCCCGGCCATGGAAGCACCCTGTGTAGCCAGAGAAAGCTCATTTCCTTCCCAGACCCATGCCTACAGCGGCCAGAGGCCTGACAACAGCAGAGCATTTCAGGGCGCTTCAAGGGAGCGTGAACGGGGCTTTGCAAATGAAAAAGCAAGGCTAGTACCGTCGCGCCCCCATTTCCATGGGCACACGCAGCATACCTCCCTGTGGTTTCTGAGCAGTCAAAAGAGACACAGAGCACACACTTCGTCCTTCCCCGAATCAGCTTCTCGAGGCAGGGTGTTCTGCATGTAGTGAACGGCCTCAACCAAGGCGCGCCCTAGCTAGGCCTCTGGGCCCGTGCCTCTTCAGAAGCCTGCAGGGCTACAGGAAAAACTGTGCTTTAGTGGCAATAGGAACGCAAGCCGACTTTCTCCTGGAGGCAGCGTGACTTCAGGTAGGAGGTCCTGGTTGGAAGGCGAAGCCTAGTGTTTTTTTCAGTGCAGCTCAGAGTAGGGAATGAGTGCGACTTCCACGGCATGTTGGAACCTGCTAGAACCGTGCTCGTGAACCTGTGGTAGTGCTGGGGGAATCAAGCTGTCCCAAGAAAGAGTGTACTGTTTTGCCCCTCACTCGGCATACACAGTGTGAGTCCGAAGGCCTACCGGCCTGGATGTTGTTTAGTAGGGCCCGGGGAGCCTGGGGGTACTCCGTGTTCTTGCAGGGCATAGGGTTTCCAGGCGAGGCACCTAGGTGTCCCGAAAAGCGTACTGGCGTTCAAAGGCTGCAGAGGAGCGCCTGCGGCCTCATGGAAACTGCTGCACGCCTCCGCTTCTGCAGAGCAATTCAGGGCCTTACCTCGAGGCAAGTCTTCACGTTGAGTGTCCCGTGAGCGACACCGCATGGTAGGATGCTGACTTTCTCCTTGAGTAGAGAGACTTCAGGTAGGAGGTCCTCTAAGAATTCGAAGCAGAGTGTTTTCTCATGGCAGCTCTAACGGGGGCAATGTCGAAGACTACCAGGGCATGTTGGACTGCCTAGAAATGTGGTTCTGATGCTGTTCGAGTGCTCTAGAAATGTAGCTCTCCTGAAGTAACGTGCAGTGTGTTGCCCATCCCTCGGCAGACACGGAGGGCCTCCGAGGGACCTATGGGCCTCGATGTTGCTCAGTAGGCCCACAGGGGTGTGGAGGTACTCAGTGATCTTGGAACGAAAAGGATGCTCACCCGAGGGGCCTAGGAGTTCTCCAAGGCTACCTTCTTTCAAATAAAGCAGAACAGCGACTAAGAGCTCATGGAGAGAGCTGCATGCCTCCCGTTCTGCATGGCTACTCAGGGCCTTACCTCGAGGCAAGGACTCACGTTGAGATTCCCTTTAGCTCCAGAGCATGGCAAGATGAGCCCCACTCCGGCCATGGAAGCACCCTGTGTAGCCAGAGAAAGCTCATTTTCTTCCCAGACCCATGCCTACAGCGGCCAGAGGCCAGTCAACAGCAGAGCATTTCAGGGAGCTTCAAGGCAGCACGCGTGGAGCTTTGCAAATGGAAAAGCAAGGCTAGTACCATCGCGCCCCCATTTCCATGGGCACACGCAGCATACCTCCCTGTGGTTTCTGACAAGTCAAAAGAGACACAGAGCACACACTGGTTCCTTCCCTGAATCAACTTCTCGAGGCAGGGTGTTCTGCATCTAGTGAACGGCCTCAGCCAAGGCACGCCCTAGCTAGGCCTCTGGGCCCGTGCCTCTTCAGAAGCCTGCAGTGCTACAGGAAAAACTGTGCTTCAGTTGCAATAGGCAAGCACTCCGCCTTTCTCCGGGAGGCAGGGTGACTTCAGGTACGAGGTCCAGGATGGAAGGCGAAGCCGAGGGTTTCTCTCAGTGCAGCTCAGACTAGGGAAAGAGTGTGACTTCCACGGCATGTTGGACCTTGCTAGAACGGGGCTCGTGATCCTGTGCGAGTGCTGGGTAAATCAAGAAGTCCCAAGAAAGAGTGCAGTGTGTTGCCCATCCCTCGGCAGACACGGAGGGCCTCCGAGGGACCTATGGGCCTCGATGTTGCTCAGTAGGCCCACAGCGGTGTGGAGGTACTCAGTGATCTTGGAACGAAAATGATGCTCACCCGAGGGGCCTAGGAGTTCTCAAATGCTACCTTCTTTCAAATAAAGCAGAACAGCGACTAAGAGCTCACGGAGAGAGCTGCATGCCTCCCTTCCTGCATGGCTACTCAGGGCCTTACCTCGAGGCAAGGACTCACGTTGAGATTCCCTTTAGCTCCAGAGCATGGCAAGATGAGCCCCACCCCGGCCATGGAAGCACCCTGTGTAGCCAGAGAAAGCTCATTTCCTTCCCAGACCCATGCCTACAGCGGCCAGAGGCCTGACAACAGCAGAGCATTTCAGGGCGCTTCAAGGGAGCGTGAACGGGGCTTTGCAAATGAAAAAGCAAGGCTAGTACCGTCGCGCCCCCATTTCCATGGGCACACGCAGCATACCTCCCTGTGGTTTCTGAGCAGTCAAAAGAGACACAGAGCACACACTTCGTCCTTCCCCGAATCAGCTTCTCGAGGCAGGGTGTTCTGCATGTAGTGAACGGCCTCAACCAAGGCGCGCCCTAGCTAGGCCTCTGGGCCCGTGCCTCTTCAGAAGCCTGCAGTGCTACAGGAAAAACTGTGCTTTAGTGGCAATAGGAACGCAAGCCGACTTTCTCCTGGAGGCAGCGTGACTTCAGGTAGGAGGTCCTGGTTGGAAGGCGAAGCCTAGTGTTTTTTTCAGTGCAGCTCAGAGTAGGGAATGAGTGCGACTTCCACGGCATGTTGGAACCTGCTAGAACCTTGCTCGTGAACCTGTGGTAGTGCTGGGGGAATCAAGCTGTCCCAGGAAAGAGTGTACTGTTTTGCCCCTCACTCGGCATACACAGTGTGAGTCCGAAGGCCTACCGGCCTGGATGTTGTTTAGTAGGGCCCGGGGAGCCTGGGGGTACTCCGTGTTCTTGCAGGGCATAGGGTTTCCAGGCGAGGCACCTAGGTGTCCCGAAAAGCGTACTGGCGTTCAAAGGCTGCAGAGGAGCGCCTGCGGCCTCATGGAAACTGCTGCACGCCTCCGCTTCTGCAGAGCAATTCAGGGCCTTACCTCGAGGCAAGTCTTCACGTTGAGTGTCCCGTGAGCGACACCGCATGGTAGGATGCTGACTTTCTCCTTGAGTAGAGAGACTTCAGGTAGGAGGTCCTCTAAGAATTCGAAGCAGAGTGTTTTCTCATGGCAGCTCTAACGGGGGCAATGTCGAAGACTACCAGGGCATGTTGGACTGCCTAGAAATGTGGTTCTGATGCTGTTCGAGTGCTCTAGAAATGTAGCTCTCCTGAAGTAACGTGCAGTGTGTTGCCCATCCCTCGGCAGACACGGAGGGCCTCCGAGGGACCTATGGGCCTCGATGTTGCTCAGTAGGCCCACAGGGGTGTGGAGGTACTCAGTGATCTTGGAACGAAAAGGATGCTCACCCGAGGGGCCTAGGAGTTCTCCAAGGCTACCTTCTTTCAAATAAAGCAGAACAGCGACTAAGAGCTCATGGAGAGAGCTGCATGCCTCCCGTTCTGCATGGCTACTCAGGGCCTTACCTCGAGGCAAGGACTCACGTTGAGATTCCCTTTAGCTCCAGAGCATGGCAAGATGAGCCCCACTCCGGCCATGGAAGCACCCTGTGTAGCCAGAGAAAGCTCATTTTCTTCCCAGACCCATGCCTACAGCGGCCAGAGGCCAGTCAACAGCAGAGCATTTCAGGGAGCTTCAAGGCAGCACGCGTGGAGCTTTGCAAATGGAAAAGCAAGGCTAGTACCATCGCGCCCCCATTTCCATGGGCACACGCAGCATACCTCCCTGTGGTTTCTGACAAGTCAAAAGAGACACAGAGCACACACTGGTTCCTTCCCTGAATCAACTTCTCGAGGCAGGGTGTTCTGCATCTAGTGAACGGCCTCAGCCAAGGCACGCCCTAGCTAGGCCTCTGGGCCCGTGCCTCTTCAGAAGCCTGCAGTGCTACAGGAAAAACTGTGCTTCAGTTGCAATAGGCAAGCACTCCGCCTTTCTCCGGGAGGCAGGGTGACTTCAGGTACGAGGTCCAGGATGGAAGGCGAAGCCGAGGGTTTCTCTCAGTGCAGCTCAGACTAGGGAAAGAGTGTGACTTCCACGGCATGTTGGACCTTGCTAGAACGGGGCTCGTGATCCTGTGCGAGTGCTGGGTAAATCAAGAAGTCCCAAGAAAGAGTGCAGTGTGTTGCCCATCCCTCGGCAGACACGGAGGGCCTCCGAGGGACCTATGGGCCTCGATGTTGCTCAGTAGGCCCACAGCGGTGTGGAGGTACTCAGTGATCTTGGAACGAAAATGATGCTCACCCGAGGGGCCTAGGAGTTCTCAAATGCTACCTTCTTTCAAATAAAGCAGAACAGCGACTAAGAGCTCACGGAGAGAGCTGCATGCCTCCCTTCCTGCATGGCTACTCAGGGCCTTACCTCGAGGCAAGGACTCACGTTGAGATTCCCTTTAGCTCCAGAGCATGGCAAGATGAGCCCCACCCCGGCCATGGAAGCACCCTGTGTAGCCAGAGAAAGCTCATTTCCTTCCCAGACCCATGCCTACAGCGGCCAGAGGCCTGACAACAGCAGAGCATTTCAGGGCGCTTCAAGGGAGCGTGAACGGGGCTTTGCAAATGAAAAAGCAAGGCTAGCACCATCGCGCCCCCATTTCCATGGGCACACGCAACATACCTCCCTGTGGTTTCTGAGCAGTCAAAAGAGACACAGAGCACACACTTCGTCCTTCCCCGAATCAGCTTCTCGAGGCAGGGTGTTCTGCATGTAGTGAACGGCCTCAACCAAGGCGCGCCCTAGCTAGGCCTCTGGGCCCGTGCCTCTTCAGAAGCCTGCAGTGCTACAGGAAAAACTGTGCTTTAGTGGCAATAGGAACGCAAGCCGACTTTCTCCTGGAGGCAGCGTGACTTCAGGTAGGAGGTCCTGGTTGGAAGGCGAAGCCTAGTGTTTTTTTCAGTGCAGCTCAGAGTAGGGAATGAGTGCGACTTCCACGGCATGTTGGAACCTGCTAGAACCTTGCTCGTGAACCTGTGGTAGTGCTGGGGGAATCAAGCTGTCCCAGGAAAGAGTGTACTGTTTTGCCCCTCACTCGGCATACACAGTGTGAGTCCGAAGGCCTACCGGCCTGGATGTTGTTTAGTAGGGCCCGGGGAGCCTGGGGGTACTCCGTGTTCTTGCAGGGCATAGGGTTTCCAGGCGAGGCACCTAGGTGTCCCGAAAAGCGTACTGGCGTTCAAAGGCTGCAGAGGAGCGCCTGCGGCCTCATGGAAACTGCTGCACGCCTCCGCTTCTGCAGAGCAATTCAGGGCCTTACCTCGAGGCAAGTCTTCACGTTGAGTGTCCCGTGAGCGACACCGCATGGTAGGATGCTGACTTTCTCCTTGAGTAGAGAGACTTCAGGTAGGAGGTCCTCTAAGAATTCGAAGCAGAGTGTTTTCTCATGGCAGCTCTAACGGGGGCAATGTCGAAGACTACCAGGGCATGTTGGACTGCCTAGAAATGTGGTTCTGATGCTGTTCGAGTGCTCTAGAAATGTAGCTCTCCTGAAGTAACGTGCAGTGTGTTGCCCATCCCTCGGCAGACACGGAGGGCCTCCGAGGGACCTATGGGCCTCGATGTTGCTCAGTAGGCCCACAGGGGTGTGGAGGTACTCAGTGATCTTGGAACGAAAAGGATGCTCACCCGAGGGGCCTAGGAGTTCTCCAAGGCTACCTTCTTTCAAATAAAGCAGAACAGCGACTAAGAGCTCATGGAGAGAGCTGCATGCCTCCCGTTCTGCATGGCTACTCAGGGCCTTACCTCGAGGCAAGGACTCACGTTGAGATTCCCTTTAGCTCCAGAGCATGGCAAGATGAGCCCCACTCCGGCCATGGAAGCACCCTGTGTAGCCAGAGAAAGCTCATTTTCTTCCCAGACCCATGCCTACAGCGGCCAGAGGCCAGTCAACAGCAGAGCATTTCAGGGAGCTTCAAGGCAGCACGCGTGGAGCTTTGCAAATGGAAAAGCAAGGCTAGTACCATCGCGCCCCCATTTCCATGGGCACACGCAGCATACCTCCCTGTGGTTTCTGACAAGTCAAAAGAGACACAGAGCACACACTGGTTCCTTCCCTGAATCAACTTCTCGAGGCAGGGTGTTCTGCATCTAGTGAACGGCCTCAGCCAAGGCACGCCCTAGCTAGGCCTCTGGGCCCGTGCCTCTTCAGAAGCCTGCAGTGCTACAGGAAAAACTGTGCTTCAGTTGCAATAGGCAAGCACTCCGCCTTTCTCCGGGAGGCAGGGTGACTTCAGGTACGAGGTCCAGGATGGAAGGCGAAGCCGAGGGTTTCTCTCAGTGCAGCTCAGACTAGGGAAAGAGTGTGACTTCCACGGCATGTTGGACCTTGCTAGAACGGGGCTCGTGATCCTGTGCGAGTGCTGGGTAAATCAAGAAGTCCCAAGAAAGAGTGCAGTGTGTTGCCCATCCCTCGGCAGACACGGAGGGCCTCCGAGGGACCTATGGGCCTCGATGTTGCTCAGTAGGCCCACAGCGGTGTGGAGGTACTCAGTGATCTTGGAACGAAAATGATGCTCACCCGAGGGGCCTAGGAGTTCTCAAATGCTACCTTCTTTCAAATAAAGCAGAACAGCGACTAAGAGCTCACGGAGAGAGCTGCATGCCTCCCTTCCTGCATGGCTACTCAGGGCCTTACCTCGAGGCAAGGACTCACGTTGAGATTCCCTTTAGCTCCAGAGCATGGCAAGATGAGCCCCACCCCGGCCATGGAAGCACCCTGTGTAGCCAGAGAAAGCTCATTTCCTTCCCAGACCCATGCCTACAGCGGCCAGAGGCCTGACAACAGCAGAGCATTTCAGGGCGCTTCAAGGGAGCGTGAACGGGGCTTTGCAAATGAAAAAGCAAGGCTAGTACCGTCGCGCCCCCATTTCCATGGGCACACGCAGCATACCTCCCTGTGGTTTCTGAGCAGTCAAAAGAGACACAGAGCACACACTTCGTCCTTCCCCGAATCAGCTTCTCGAGGCAGGGTGTTCTGCATGTAGTGAACGGCCTCAACCAAGGCGCGCCCTAGCTAGGCCTCTGGGCCCGTGCCTCTTCAGAAGCCTGCAGGGCTACAGGAAAAACTGTGCTTTAGTGGCAATAGGAACGCAAGCCGACTTTCTCCTGGAGGCAGCGTGACTTCAGGTAGGAGGTCCTGGTTGGAAGGCGAAGCCTAGTGTTTTTTTCAGTGCAGCTCAGAGTAGGGAATGAGTGCGACTTCCACGGCATGTTGGAACCTGCTAGAACCGTGCTCGTGAACCTGTGGTAGTGCTGGGGGAATCAAGCTGTCCCAAGAAAGAGTGTACTGTTTTGCCCCTCACTCGGCATACACAGTGTGAGTCCGAAGGCCTACCGGCCTGGATGTTGTTTAGTAGGGCCCGGGGAGCCTGGGGGTACTCCGTGTTCTTGCAGGGCATAGGGTTTCCAGGCGAGGCACCTAGGTGTCCCGAAAAGCGTACTGGCGTTCAAAGGCTGCAGAGGAGCGCCTGCGGCCTCATGGAAACTGCTGCACGCCTCCGCTTCTGCAGAGCAATTCAGGGCCTTACCTCGAGGCAAGTCTTCACGTTGAGTGTCCCGTGAGCGACACCGCATGGTAGGATGCTGACTTTCTCCTTGAGTAGAGAGACTTCAGGTAGGAGGTCCTCTAAGAATTCGAAGCAGAGTGTTTTCTCATGGCAGCTCTAACGGGGGCAATGTCGAAGACTACCAGGGCATGTTGGACTGCCTAGAAATGTGGTTCTGATGCTGTTCGAGTGCTCTAGAAATGTAGCTCTCCTGAAGTAACGTGCAGTGTGTTGCCCATCCCTCGGCAGACACGGAGGGCCTCCGAGGGACCTATGGGCCTCGATGTTGCTCAGTAGGCCCACAGGGGTGTGGAGGTACTCAGTGATCTTGGAACGAAAAGGATGCTCACCCGAGGGGCCTAGGAGTTCTCCAAGGCTACCTTCTTTCAAATAAAGCAGAACAGCGACTAAGAGCTCATGGAGAGAGCTGCATGCCTCCCGTTCTGCATGGCTACTCAGGGCCTTACCTCGAGGCAAGGACTCACGTTGAGATTCCCTTTAGCTCCAGAGCATGGCAAGATGAGCCCCACTCCGGCCATGGAAGCACCCTGTGTAGCCAGAGAAAGCTCATTTTCTTCCCAGACCCATGCCTACAGCGGCCAGAGGCCAGTCAACAGCAGAGCATTTCAGGGAGCTTCAAGGCAGCACGCGTGGAGCTTTGCAAATGGAAAAGCAAGGCTAGTACCATCGCGCCCCCATTTCCATGGGCACACGCAGCATACCTCCCTGTGGTTTCTGACAAGTCAAAAGAGACACAGAGCACACACTGGTTCCTTCCCTGAATCAACTTCTCGAGGCAGGGTGTTCTGCATCTAGTGAACGGCCTCAGCCAAGGCACGCCCTAGCTAGGCCTCTGGGCCCGTGCCTCTTCAGAAGCCTGCAGTGCTACAGGAAAAACTGTGCTTCAGTTGCAATAGGCAAGCACTCCGCCTTTCTCCGGGAGGCAGGGTGACTTCAGGTACGAGGTCCAGGATGGAAGGCGAAGCCGAGGGTTTCTCTCAGTGCAGCTCAGACTAGGGAAAGAGTGTGACTTCCACGGCATGTTGGACCTTGCTAGAACGGGGCTCGTGATCCTGTGCGAGTGCTGGGTAAATCAAGAAGTCCCAAGAAAGAGTGCAGTGTGTTGCCCATCCCTCGGCAGACACGGAGGGCCTCCGAGGGACCTATGGGCCTCGATGTTGCTCAGTAGGCCCACAGCGGTGTGGAGGTACTCAGTGATCTTGGAACGAAAATGATGCTCACCCGAGGGGCCTAGGAGTTCTCAAATGCTACCTTCTTTCAAATAAAGCAGAACAGCGACTAAGAGCTCACGGAGAGAGCTGCATGCCTCCCTTCCTGCATGGCTACTCAGGGCCTTACCTCGAGGCAAGGACTCACGTTGAGATTCCCTTTAGCTCCAGAGCATGGCAAGATGAGCCCCACCCCGGCCATGGAAGCACCCTGTGTAGCCAGAGAAAGCTCATTTCCTTCCCAGACCCATGCCTACAGCGGCCAGAGGCCTGACAACAGCAGAGCATTTCAGGGCGCTTCAAGGGAGCGTGAACGGGGCTTTGCAAATGAAAAAGCAAGGCTAGTACCGTCGCGCCCCCATTTCCATGGGCACACGCAGCATACCTCCCTGTGGTTTCTGAGCAGTCAAAAGAGACACAGAGCACACACTTCGTCCTTCCCCGAATCAGCTTCTCGAGGCAGGGTGTTCTGCATGTAGTGAACGGCCTCAACCAAGGCGCGCCCTAGCTAGGCCTCTGGGCCCGTGCCTCTTCAGAAGCCTGCAGGGCTACAGGAAAAACTGTGCTTTAGTGGCAATAGGAACGCAAGCCGACTTTCTCCTGGAGGCAGCGTGACTTCAGGTAGGAGGTCCTGGTTGGAAGGCGAAGCCTAGTGTTTTTTTCAGTGCAGCTCAGAGTAGGGAATGAGTGCGACTTCCACGGCATGTTGGAACCTGCTAGAACCGTGCTCGTGAACCTGTGGTAGTGCTGGGGGAATCAAGCTGTCCCAAGAAAGAGTGTACTGTTTTGCCCCTCACTCGGCATACACAGTGTGAGTCCGAAGGCCTACCGGCCTGGATGTTGTTTAGTAGGGCCAGGGGAGCCTGGGGGTACTCCGTGTTCTTGCAGGGCATAGGGTTTCCAGGCGAGGCACCTAGGTGTCCCGAAAAGCGTACTGGCGTTCAAAGGCTGCAGAGGAGCGCCTGCGGCCTCATGGAAACTGCTGCACGCCTCCGCTTCTGCAGAGCAATTCAGGGCCTTACCTCGAGGCAAGTCTTCACGTTGAGTGTCCCGTGAGCGACACCGCATGGTAGGATGCTGACTTTCTCCTTGAGTAGAGAGACTTCAGGTAGGAGGTCCTCTAAGAATTCGAAGCAGAGTGTTTTCTCATGGCAGCTCTAACGGGGGCAATGTCGAAGACTACCAGGGCATGTTGGACTGCCTAGAAATGTGGTTCTGATGCTGTTCGAGTGCTCTAGAAATGTAGCTCTCCTGAAGTAACGTGCAGTGTGTTGCCCATCCCTCGGCAGACACGGAGGGCCTCCGAGGGACCTATGGGCCTCGATGTTGCTCAGTAGGCCCACAGGGGTGTGGAGGTACTCAGTGATCTTGGAACGAAAAGGATGCTCACCCGAGGGGCCTAGGAGTTCTCCAAGGCTACCTTCTTTCAAATAAAGCAGAACAGCGACTAAGAGCTCATGGAGAGAGCTGCATGCCTCCCGTTCTGCATGGCTACTCAGGGCCTTACCTCGAGGCAAGGACTCACGTTGAGATTCCCTTTAGCTCCAGAGCATGGCAAGATGAGCCCCACTCCGGCCATGGAAGCACCCTGTGTAGCCAGAGAAAGCTCATTTTCTTCCCAGACCCATGCCTACAGCGGCCAGAGGCCAGTCAACAGCAGAGCATTTCAGGGAGCTTCAAGGCAGCACGCGTGGAGCTTTGCAAATGGAAAAGCAAGGCTAGTACCATCGCGCCCCCATTTCCATGGGCACACGCAGCATACCTCCCTGTGGTTTCTGAGCAGTCAAAAGAGACACAGAGCACACACTGGTTCCTTCCCTGAATCAACTTCTCGAGGCAGGGTGTTCTGCATCTAGTGAACGGCCTCAGCCAAGGCACGCCCTAGCTAGGCCTCTGGGCCCGTGCCTCTTCAGAAGCCTGCAGTGCTACAGGAAAAACTGTGCTTCAGTTGCAATAGGCAAGCACTCCGCCTTTCTCCGGGAGGCAGGGTGACTTCAGGTACGAGGTCCAGGATGGAAGGCGAAGCCGAGGGTTTCTCTCAGTGCAGCTCAGACTAGGGAAAGAGTGTGACTTCCACGGCATGTTGGACCTTGCTAGAACGGGGCTCGTGATCCTGTGCGAGTGCTGGGTAAATCAAGAAGTCCCAAGAAAGAGTGCAGTGTGTTGCCCATCCCTCGGCAGACACGGAGGGCCTCCGAGGGACCTATGGGCCTCGATGTTGCTCAGTAGGCCCACAGCGGTGTGGAGGTACTCAGTGATCTTGGAACGAAAATGATGCTCACCCGAGGGGCCTAGGAGTTCTCAAATGTTACCTTCTTTCAAATAAAGCAGAACAGCGACTAAGAGCTCACGGAGAGAGCTGCATGCCTCCCTTCCTGCATGGCTACTCAGGGCCTTACCTCGAGGCAAGGACTCACGTTGAGATTCCCTTTAGCTCCAGAGCATGGCAAGATGAGCCCCACCCCGGCCATGGAAGCACCCTGTGTAGCCAGAGAAAGCTCATTTTCTTCCCAGACCCATGCCTACAGCGGCCAGAGGCCTGACAACAGCAGAGCATTTCAGGGCGCTTCAAGGGAGCGTGAACGGGGCTTTGCAAATGAAAAAGCAAGGCTAGTACCGTCGCGCCCCCATTTCCATGGGCACACGCAGCATACCTCCCTGTGGTTTCTGAGCAGTCAAAAGAGACACAGAGCACACACTTCATCCTTCCCCGAATCAGCTTCTCGAGGCAGGGTGTTCTGCATGTAGTGAACGGCCTCAACCAAGGCGCGCCCTAGCTAGGCCTCTGGGCCCGTGCCTCTTCAGAAGCCTGCAGTGCTACAGGAAAAACTGTGCTTTAGTGGCAATAGGAACGCAAGCCGACTTTCTCCTGGAGGCAGCGTGACTTCAGGTAGGAGGTCCTGGTTGGAAGGCGAAGCCTAGTGTTTTTTTCAGTGCAGCTCAGAGTAGGGAATGAGTGCGACTTCCACGGCATGTTGGAACCTGCTAGAACCGTGCTCGTGAACCTGTGGTAGTGCTGGGGGAATCAAGCTGTCCCAGGAAAGAGTGTACTGTTTTGCCCCTCACTCGGCATACACAGTGTGAGTCCGAAGGCCTACGGGCCTGGATGTTGTTTAGTAGGGCCCGGGGAGCCTGGGGGTACTCCGTGTTCTTGCAGGGCATAGGGTTTCCAGGCGAGGCACCTAGGTGTCCCGAAAAGCGTACTGGCGTTCAAAGGCTGCAGAGGAGCGCCTGCGGCCTCATGGAAACTGCTGCACGCCTCCGCTTCTGCAGAGCAATTCAGGGCCTTACCTCGAGGCAAGTCTTCACGTTGAGTGTCCCGTGAGCGACACCGCATGGTAGGATGCTGACTTTCTCCTTGAGTAGAGAGACTTCAGGTAGGAGGTCCTCTAAGAATTCGAAGCAGAGTGTTTTCTCATGGCAGCTCTAACGGGGGCAATGTCGAAGACTACCAGGGCATGTTGGACTGCCTAGAAATGTGGTTCTGATGCTGTTCGAGTGCTCTAGAAATGTAGCTCTCCTGAAGTAACGTGCAGTGTGTTGCCCATCCCTCGGCAGACACGGAGGGCCTCCGAGGGACCTATGGGCCTCGATGTTGCTCAGTAGGCCCACAGGGGTGTGGAGGTACTCAGTGATCTTGGAACGAAAAGGATGCTCACCCGAGGGGCCTAGGAGTTCTCCAAGGCTACCTTCTTTCAAATAAAGCAGAACAGCGACTAAGAGCTCATGGAGAGAGCTGCATGCCTCCCGTTCTGCATGGCTACTCAGGGCCTTACCTCGAGGCAAGGACTCACGTTGAGATTCCCTTTAGCTCCAGAGCATGGCAAGATGAGCCCCACTCCGGCCATGGAAGCACCCTGTGTAGCCAGAGAAAGCTCATTTTCTTCCCAGACCCATGCCTACAGCGGCCAGAGGCCAGTCAACAGCAGAGCATTTCAGGGAGCTTCAAGGCAGCACGCGTGGAGCTTTGCAAATGGAAAAGCAAGGCTAGTACCATCGCGCCCCCATTTCCATGGGCACACGCAGCATACCTCCCTGTGGTTTCTGACAAGTCAAAAGAGACACAGAGCACACACTGGTTCCTTCCCTGAATCAACTTCTCGAGGCAGGGTGTTCTGCATCTAGTGAACGGCCTCAGCCAAGGCACGCCCTAGCTAGGCCTCTGGGCCCGTGCCTCTTCAGAAGCCTGCAGTGCTACAGGAAAAACTGTGCTTCAGTTGCAATAGGCAAGCACTCCGCCTTTCTCCGGGAGGCAGGGTGACTTCAGGTACGAGGTCCAGGATGGAAGGCGAAGCCGAGGGTTTCTCTCAGTGCAGCTCAGACTAGGGAAAGAGTGTGACTTCCACGGCATGTTGGACCTTGCTAGAACGGGGCTCGTGATCCTGTGCGAGTGCTGGGTAAATCAAGAAGTCCCAAGAAAGAGTGCAGTGTGTTGCCCATCCCTCGGCAGACACGGAGGGCCTCCGAGGGACCTATGGGCCTCGATGTTGCTCAGTAGGCACACAGCGGTGTGGAGGTACTCAGTGATCTTGGAACGAAAATGATGCTCACCCGAGGGGCCTAGGAGTTCTCAAATGCTACCTTCTTTCAAATAAAGCAGAACAGCGACTAAGAGCTCACGGAGAGAGCTGCATGCCTCCCTTCCTGCATGGCTACTCAGGGCCTTACCTCGAGGCAAGGACTCACGTTGAGATTCCCTTTAGCTCCAGAGCATGGCAAGATGAGCCCCACCCCGGCCATGGAAGCACCCTGTGTAGCCAGAGAAAGCTCATTTCCTTCCCAGACCCATGCCTACAGCGGCCAGAGGCCTGACAACAGCAGAGCATTTCAGGGCGCTTCAAGGGAGCGTGAACGGGGCTTTGCAAATGAAAAAGCAAGGCTAGTACCGTCGCGCCCCCATTTCCATGGGCACACGCAGCATACCTCCCTGTGGTTTCTGAGCAGTCAAAAGAGACACAGAGCACACACTTCGTCCTTCCCCGAATCAGCTTCTCGAGGCAGGGTGTTCTGCATGTAGTGAACGGCCTCAACCAAGGCGCGCCCTAGCTAGGCCTCTGGGCCCGTGCCTCTTCAGAAGCCTGCAGGGCTACAGGAAAAACTGTGCTTTAGTGGCAATAGGAACGCAAGCCGACTTTCTCCTGGAGGCAGCGTGACTTCAGGTAGGAGGTCCTGGTTGGAAGGCGAAGCCTAGTGTTTTTTTCAGTGCAGCTCAGAGTAGGGAATGAGTGCGACTTCCACGGCATGTTGGAACCTGCTAGAACCGTGCTCGTGAACCTGTGGTAGTGCTGGGGGAATCAAGCTGTCCCAAGAAAGAGTGTACTGTTTTGCCCCTCACTCGGCATACACAGTGTGAGTCCGAAGGCCTACCGGCCTGGATGTTGTTTAGTAGGGCCCGGGGAGCCTGGGGGTACTCCGTGTTCTTGCAGGGCATAGGGTTTCCAGGCGAGGCACCTAGGTGTCCCGAAAAGCGTACTGGCGTTCAAAGGCTGCAGAGGAGCGCCTGCGGCCTCATGGAAACTGCTGCACGCCTCCGCTTCTGCAGAGCAATTCAGGGCCTTACCTCGAGGCAAGTCTTCACGTTGAGTGTCCCGTGAGCGACACCGCATGGTAGGATGCTGACTTTCTCCTTGAGTAGAGAGACTTCAGGTAGGAGGTCCTCTAAGAATTCGAAGCAGAGTGTTTTCTCATGGCAGCTCTAACGGGGGCAATGTCGAAGACTACCAGGGCATGTTGGACTGCCTAGAAATGTGGTTCTGATGCTGTTCGAGTGCTCTAGAAATGTAGCTCTCCTGAAGTAACGTGCAGTGTGTTGCCCATCCCTCGGCAGACACGGAGGGCCTCCGAGGGACCTATGGGCCTCGATGTTGCTCAGTAGGCCCACAGCTGTGTGGAGGTACTCAGTGATCTTGGAACGAAAAGGATGCTCACCCGAGGGGCCTAGGAGTTCTCCAAGGCTACCTTCTTTCAAATAAAGCAGAACAGCGACTAAGAGCTCATGGAGAGAGCTGCATGCCTCCCGTTCTGCATGGCTACTCAGGGCCTTACCTCGAGGCAAGGACTCACGTTGAGATTCCCTTTAGCTCCAGAGCATGGCAAGATGAGCCCCACTCCGGCCATGGAAGCACCCTGTGTAGCCAGAGAAAGCTCATTTTCTTCCCAGACCCATGCCTACAGCGGCCAGAGGCCAGTCAACAGCAGAGCATTTCAGGGAGCTTCAAGGCAGCACGCGTGGAGCTTTGCAAATGGAAAAGCAAGGCTAGTACCATCGCGCCCCCATTTCCATGGGCACACGCAGCATACCTCCCTGTGGTTTCTGACAAGTCAAAAGAGACACAGAGCACACACTGGTTCCTTCCCTGAATCAACTTCTCGAGGCAGGGTGTTCTGCATCTAGTGAACGGCCTCAGCCAAGGCACGCCCTAGCTAGGCCTCTGGGCCCGTGCCTCTTCAGAAGCCTGCAGTGCTACAGGAAAAACTGTGCTTCAGTTGCAATAGGCAAGCACTCCGCCTTTCTCCGGGAGGCAGGGTGACTTCAGGTACGAGGTCCAGGATGGAAGGCGAAGCCGAGGGTTTCTCTCAGTGCAGCTCAGACTAGGGAAAGAGTGTGACTTCCACGGCATGTTGGACCTTGCTAGAACGGGGCTCGTGATCCTGTGCGAGTGCTGGGTAAATCAAGAAGTCCCAAGAAAGAGTGCAGTGTGTTGCCCATCCCTCGGCAGACACGGAGGGCCTCCGAGGGACCTATGGGCCTCGATGTTGCTCAGTAGGCCCACAGCGGTGTGGAGGTACTCAGTGATCTTGGAACGAAAATGATGCTCACCCGAGGGGCCTAGGAGTTCTCAAATGCTACCTTCTTTCAAATAAAGCAGAACAGCGACTAAGAGCTCACGGAGAGAGCTGCATGCCTCCCTTCCTGCATGGCTACTCAGGGCCTTACCTCGAGGCAAGGACTCACGTTGAGATTCCCTTTAGCTCCAGAGCATGGCAAGATGAGCCCCACCCCGGCCATGGAAGCACCCTGTGTAGCCAGAGAAAGCTCATTTTCTTCCCAGACCCATGCCTACAGCGGCCAGAGGCCTGACAACAGCAGAGCATTTCAGGGCGCTTCAAGGGAGCGTGAACGGGGCTTTGCAAATGAAAAAGCAAGGCTAGTACCGTCGCGCCCCCATTTCCATGGGCACACGCAGCATACCTCCCTGTGGTTTCTGAGCAGTCAAAAGAGACACAGAGCACACACTTCGTCCTTCCCCGAATCAGCTTCTCGAGGCAGGGTGTTCTGCATGTAGTGAACGGCCTCAACCAAGGCGCGCCCTAGCTAGGCCTCTGGGCCCGTGCCTCTTCAGAAGCCTGCAGGGCTACAGGAAAAACTGTGCTTTAGTGGCAATAGGAACGCAAGCCGACTTTCTCCTGGAGGCAGCGTGACTTCAGGTAGGAGGTCCTGGTTGGAAGGCGAAGCCTAGTGTTTTTTTCAGTGCAGCTCAGAGTAGGGAATGAGTGCGACTTCCACGGCATGTTGGAACCTGCTAGAACCGTGCTCGTGAACCTGTGGTAGTGCTGGGGGAATCAAGCTGTCCCAAGAAAGAGTGTACTGTTTTGCCCCTCACTCGGCATACACAGTGTGAGTCCGAAGGCCTACGGGCCTGGATGTTGTTTAGTAGGGCCCGGGGAGCCTGGGGGTACTCCGTGTTCTTGCAGGGCATAGGGTTTCCAGGCGAGGCACCTAGGTGTCCCGAAAAGCGTACTGGCGTTCAAAGGCTGCAGAGGAGCGCCTGCGGCCTCATGGAAACTGCTGCACGCCTCCGCTTCTGCAGAGCAATTCAGGGCCTTACCTCGAGGCAAGTCTTCACGTTGAGTGTCCCGTGAGCGACACCGCATGGTAGGATGCTGACTTTCTCCTTGAGTAGAGAGACTTCAGGTAGGAGGTCCTCTAAGAATTCGAAGCAGAGTGTTTTCTCATGGCAGCTCTAACGGGGGCAATGTCGAAGACTACCAGGGCATGTTGGACTGCCTAGAAATGTGGTTCTGATGCTGTTCGAGTGCTCTAGAAATGTAGCTCTCCTGAAGTAACGTGCAGTGTGTTGCCCATCCCTCGGCAGACACGGAGGGCCTCCGAGGGACCTATGGGCCTCGATGTTGCTCAGTAGGCCCACAGGGGTGTGGAGGTACTCAGTGATCTTGGAACGAAAAGGATGCTCACCCGAGGGGCCTAGGAGTTCTCCAAGGCTACCTTCTTTCAAATAAAGCAGAACAGCGACTAAGAGCTCATGGAGAGAGCTGCATGCCTCCCGTTCTGCATGGCTACTCAGGGCCTTACCTCGAGGCAAGGACTCACGTTGAGATTCCCTTTAGCTCCAGAGCATGGCAAGATGAGCCCCACTCCGGCCATGGAAGCACCCTGTGTAGCCAGAGAAAGCTCATTTTCTTCCCAGACCCATGCCTACAGCGGCCAGAGGCCAGTCAACAGCAGAGCATTTCAGGGAGCTTCAAGGCAGCACGCGTGGAGCTTTGCAAATGGAAAAGCAAGGCTAGTACCATCGCGCCCCCATTTCCATGGGCACACGCAGCATACCTCCCTGTGGTTTCTGACAAGTCAAAAGAGACACAGAGCACACACTGGTTCCTTCCCTGAATCAACTTCTCGAGGCAGGGTGTTCTGCATCTAGTGAACGGCCTCAGCCAAGGCACGCCCTAGCTAGGCCTCTGGGCCCGTGCCTCTTCAGAAGCCTGCAGTGCTACAGGAAAAACTGTGCTTCAGTTGCAATAGGCAAGCACTCCGCCTTTCTCCGGGAGGCAGGGTGACTTCAGGTACGAGGTCCAGGATGGAAGGCGAAGCCGAGGGTTTCTCTCAGTGCAGCTCAGACTAGGGAAAGAGTGTGACTTCCACGGCATGTTGGACCTTGCTAGAACGGGGCTCGTGATCCTGTGCGAGTGCTGGGTAAATCAAGAAGTCCCAAGAAAGAGTGCAGTGTGTTGCCCATCCCTCGGCAGACACGGAGGGCCTCCGAGGGACCTATGGGCCTCGATGTTGCTCAGTAGGCCCACAGCGGTGTGGAGGTACTCAGTGATCTTGGAACGAAAAGGATGCTCACCCGAGGGGCCTAGGAGTTCTCAAATGCTACCTTCTTTCAAATAAAGCAGAACAGCGACTAAGAGCTCACGGAGAGAGCTGCATGCCTCCCTTCCTGCATGGCTACTCAGGGCCTTACCTCGAGGCAAGGACTCACGTTGAGATTCCCTTTAGCTCCAGAGCATGGCAAGATGAGCCCCACCCCGGCCATGGAAGCACCCTGTGTAGCCAGAGAAAGCTCATTTTCTTCCCAGACCCATGCCTACAGCGGCCAGAGGCCTGACAACAGCAGAGCATTTCAGGGCGCTTCAAGGGAGCGTGAACGGGGCTTTGCAAATGAAAAAGCAAGGCTAGTACCGTCGCGCCCCCATTTCCATGGGCACACGCAGCATACCTCCCTGTGGTTTCTGAGCAGTCAAAAGAGACACAGAGCACACACTTCGTCCTTCCCCGAATCAGCTTCTCGAGGCAGGGTGTTCTGCATGTAGTGAACGGCCTCAACCAAGGCGCGCCCTAGCTAGGCCTCTGGGCCCGTGCCTCTTCAGAAGCCTGCAGTGCTACAGGAAAAACTGTGCTTTAGTGGCAATAGGAACGCAAGCCGACTTTCTCCTGGAGGCAGCGTGACTTCAGGTAGGAGGTCCTGGTTGGAAGGCGAAGCCTAGTGTTTTTTTCAGTGCAGCTCAGAGTAGGGAATGAGTGCGACTTCCACGGCATGTTGGAACCTGCTAGAACCGTGCTCGTGAACCTGTGGTAGTGCTGGGGGAATCAAGCTGTCCCAGGAAAGAGTGTACTGTTTTGCCCCTCACTCGGCATACACAGTGTGAGTCCGAAGGCCTACGGGCCTGGATGTTGTTTAGTAGGGCCCGGGGAGCCTGGGGGTACTCCGTGTTCTTGCAGGGCATAGGGTTTCCAGGCGAGGCACCTAGGTGTCCCGAAAAGCGTACTGGCGTTCAAAGGCTGCAGAGGAGCGCCTGCGGCCTCATGGAAACTGCTGCACGCCTCCGCTTCTGCAGAGCAATTCAGGGCCTTACCTCGAGGCAAGTCTTCACGTTGAGTGTCCCGTGAGCGACACCGCATGGTAGGATGCTGACTTTCTCCTTGAGTAGAGAGACTTCAGGTAGGAGGTCCTCTAAGAATTCGAAGCAGAGTGTTTTCTCATGGCAGCTCTAACGGGGGCAATGTCGAAGACTACCAGGGCATGTTGGACTGCCTAGAAATGTGGTTCTGATGCTGTTCGAGTGCTCTAGAAATGTAGCTCTCCTGAAGTAACGTGCAGTGTGTTGCCCATCCCTCGGCAGACACGGAGGGCCTCCGAGGGACCTATGGGCCTCGATGTTGCTCAGTAGGCCCACAGGGGTGTGGAGGTACTCAGTGATCTTGGAACGAAAAGGATGCTCACCCGAGGGGCCTAGGAGTTCTCCAAGGCTACCTTCTTTCAAATAAAGCAGAACAGCGACTAAGAGCTCATGGAGAGAGCTGCATGCCTCCCGTTCTGCATGGCTACTCAGGGCCTTACCTCGAGGCAAGGACTCACGTTGAGATTCCCTTTAGCTCCAGAGCATGGCAAGATGAGCCCCACTCCGGCCATGGAAGCACCCTGTGTAGCCAGAGAAAGCTCATTTTCTTCCCAGACCCATGCCTACAGCGGCCAGAGGCCAGTCAACAGCAGAGCATTTCAGGGAGCTTCAAGGCAGCACGCGTGGAGCTTTGCAAATGGAAAAGCAAGGCTAGTACCATCGCGCCCCCATTTCCATGGGCACACGCAGCATACCTCCCTGTGGTTTCTGAGCAGTCAAAAGAGACACAGAGCACACACTGGTTCCTTCCCTGAATCAACTTCTCGAGGCAGGGTGTTCTGCATCTAGTGAACGGCCTCAGCCAAGGCACGCCCTAGCTAGGCCTCTGGGCCCGTGCCTCTTCAGAAGCCTGCAGTGCTACAGGAAAAACTGTGCTTCAGTTGCAATAGGCAAGCACTCCGCCTTTCTCCGGGAGGCAGGGTGACTTCAGGTACGAGGTCCAGGATGGAAGGCGAAGCCGAGGGTTTCTCTCAGTGCAGCTCAGACTAGGGAAAGAGTGTGACTTCCACGGCATGTTGGACCTTGCTAGAACGGGGCTCGTGATCCTGTGCGAGTGCTGGGTAAATCAAGAAGTCCCAAGAAAGAGTGCAGTGTGTTGCCCATCCCTCGGCAGACACGGAGGGCCTCCGAGGGACCTATGGGCCTCGATGTTGCTCAGTAGGCCCACAGCGGTGTGGAGGTACTCAGTGATCTTGGAACGAAAAGGATGCTCACCCGAGGGGCCTAGGAGTTCTCAAATGCTACCTTCTTTCAAATAAAGCAGAACAGCGACTAAGAGCTCACGGAGAGAGCTGCATGCCTCCCTTCCTGCATGGCTACTCAGGGCCTTACCTCGAGGCAAGGACTCACGTTGAGATTCCCTTTAGCTCCAGAGCATGGCAAGATGAGCCCCACCCCGGCCATGGAAGCACCCTGTGTAGCCAGAGAAAGCTCATTTTCTTCCCAGACCCATGCCTACAGCGGCCAGAGGCCTGACAACAGCAGAGCATTTCAGGGCGCTTCAAGGGAGCGTGAACGGGGCTTTGCAAATGAAAAAGCAAGGCTAGTACCGTCGCGCCCCCATTTCCATGGGCACACGCAGCATACCTCCCTGTGGTTTCTGAGCAGTCAAAAGAGACACAGAGCACACACTTCGTCCTTCCCCGAATCAGCTTCTCGAGGCAGGGTGTTCTGCATGTAGTGAACGGCCTCAACCAAGGCGCGCCCTAGCTAGGCCTCTGGGCCCGTGCCTCTTCAGAAGCCTGCAGTGCTACAGGAAAAACTGTGCTTTAGTGGCAATAGGAACGCAAGCCGACTTTCTCCTGGAGGCAGCGTGACTTCAGGTAGGAGGTCCTGGTTGGAAGGCGAAGCCTAGTGTTTTTTTCAGTGCAGCTCAGAGTAGCGAATGAGTGCGACTTCCACGGCATGTTGGAACCTGCTAGAACCGTGCTCGTGAACCTGTGGTAGTGCTGGGGGAATCAAGCTGTCCCAGGAAAGAGTGTACTGTTTTGCCCCTCACTCGGCATACACAGTGTGAGTCCGAAGGCCTACCGGCCTGGATGTTGTTTAGTAGGGCCCGGGGAGCCTGGGGGTACTCCGTGTTCTTGCAGGGCATAGGGTTTCCAGGCGAGGCACCTAGGTGTCCCGAAAAGCGTACTGGCGTTCAAAGGCTGCAGAGGAGCGCCTGCGGCCTCATGGAAACTGCTGCACGCCTCCGCTTCTGCAGAGCAATTCAGGGCCTTACCTCGAGGCAAGTCTTCACGTTGAGTGTCCCGTGAGCGACACCGCATGGTAGGATGCTGACTTTCTCCTTGAGTAGAGAGACTTCAGGTAGGAGGTCCTCTAAGAATTCGAAGCAGAGTGTTTTCTCATGGCAGCTCAAACGAGGGCAATGTCGAAGACTTCCAGGGCATGTTGGACTGCCTAGAAATGTGGTTCTGATGCTGTTCGAGTGCTCTAGAAATGTAGCTCTCCTGAAGTAACGTGCAGTGTGTTGCCCATCCCTCGGCAGACACGGAGGGCCTCCGAGGGACCTATGGGCCTCGATGTTGCTCAGTAGGCCCACAGCTGTGTGGAGGTACTCAGTGATCTTGGAACGAAAAGGATGCTCACCCGAGGGGCCTAGGAGTTCTCCAAGGCTACCTTCTTTCAAATAAAGCAGAACAGCGACTAAGAGCTCATGGAGAGAGCTGCATGCCTCCCGTTCTGCATGGCTACTCAGGGCCTTACCTCGAGGCAAGGACTCACGTTGAGATTCCCTTTAGCTCCAGAGCATGGCAAGATGAGCCCCACTCCGGCCATGGAAGCACCCTGTGTAGCCAGAGAAAGCTCATTTTCTTCCCAGACCCATGCCTACAGCGGCCAGAGGCCAGTCAACAGCAGAGCATTTCAGGGAGCTTCAAGGCAGCACGCGTGGAGCTTTGCAAATGGAAAAGCAAGGCTAGTACCATCGCGCCCCCATTTCCATGGGCACACGCAGCATACCTCCCTGTGGTTTCTGACAAGTCAAAAGAGACACAGAGCACACACTGGTTCCTTCCCTGAATCAACTTCTCGAGGCAGGGTGTTCTGCATCTAGTGAACGGCCTCAGCCAAGGCACGCCCTAGCTAGGCCTCTGGGCCCGTGCCTCTTCAGAAGCCTGCAGTGCTACAGGAAAAACTGTGCTTCAGTTGCAATAGGCAAGCACTCCGCCTTTCTCCGGGAGGCAGGGTGACTTCAGGTACGAGGTCCAGGATGGAAGGCGAAGCCGAGGGTTTCTCTCAGTGCAGCTCAGACTAGGGAAAGAGTGTGACTTCCACGGCATGTTGGACCTTGCTAGAACGGGGCTCGTGATCCTGTGCGAGTGCTGGGTAAATCAAGAAGTCCCAAGAAAGAGTGCAGTGTGTTGCCCATCCCTCGGCAGACACGGAGGGCCTCCGAGGGACCTATGGGCCTCGATGTTGCTCAGTAGGCCCACAGCTGTGTGGAGGTACTCAGTGATCTTGGAACGAAAATGATGCTCACCCGAGGGGCCTAGGAGTTCTCAAATGCTACCTTCTTTCAAATAAAGCAGAACAGCGACTAAGAGCTCACGGAGAGAGCTGCATGCCTCCCTTCCTGCATGGCTACTCAGGGCCTTACCTCGAGGCAAGGACTCACGTTGAGATTCCCTTTAGCTCCAGAGCATGGCAAGATGAGCCCCACCCCGGCCATGGAAGCACCCTGTGTAGCCAGAGAAAGCTCATTTTCTTCCCAGACCCATGCCTACAGCGGCCAGAGGCCTGACAACAGCAGAGCATTTCAGGGCGCTTCAAGGGAGCGTGAACGGGGCTTTGCAAATGAAAAAGCAAGGCTAGTACCGTCGCGCCCCCATTTCCATGGGCACACGCAGCATACCTCCCTGTGGTTTCTGAGCAGTCAAAAGAGACACAGAGCACACACTTCGTCCTTCCCCGAATCAGCTTCTCGAGGCAGGGTGTTCTGCATGTAGTGAACGGCCTCAACCAAGGCGCGCCCTAGCTAGGCCTCTGGGCCCGTGCCTCTTCAGAAGCCTGCAGTGCTACAGGAAAAACTGTGCTTTAGTGGCAATAGGAACGCAAGCCGACTTTCTCCTGGAGGCAGCGTGACTTCAGGTAGGAGGTCCTGGTTGGAAGGCGAAGCCTAGTGTTTTTTTCAGTGCAGCTCAGAGTAGGGAATGAGTGCGACTTCCACGGCATGTTGGAACCTGCTAGAACCGTGCTCGTGAACCTGTGGTAGTGCTGGGGGAATCAAGCTGTCCCAGGAAAGAGTGTACTGTTTTGCCCCTCACTCGGCATACACAGTGTGAGTCCGAAGGCCTACCGGCCTGGATGTTGTTTAGTAGGGCCCGGGGAGCCTGGGGGTACTCCGTGTTCTTGCAGGGCATAGGGTTTCCAGGCGAGGCACCTAGGTGTCCCGAAAAGCGTACTGGCGTTCAAAGGCTGCAGAGGAGCGCCTGCGGCCTCATGGAAACTGCTGCACGCCTCCGCTTCTGCAGAGCAATTCAGGGCCTTACCTCGAGGCAAGTCTTCACGTTGAGTGTCCCGTGAGCGACACCGCATGGTAGGATGCTGACTTTCTCCTTGAGTAGAGAGACTTCAGGTAGGAGGTCCTCTACGAATTCGAAGCAGAGTGTTTTCTCATGGCAGCTCTAACGGGGGCAATGTCGAAGACTACCAGGGCATGTTGGACTGCCTAGAAATGTGGTTCTGATGCTGTTCGAGTGCTCTAGAAATGTAGCTCTCCTGAAGTAACGTGCAGTGTGTTGCCCATCCCTCGGCAGACACGGAGGGCCTCCGAGGGACCTATGGGCCTCGATGTTGCTCAGTAGGCCCACAGGGGTGTGGAGGTACTCAGTGATCTTGGAACGAAAAGGATGCTCACCCGAGGGGCCTAGGAGTTCTCCAAGGCTACCTTCTTTCAAATAAAGCAGAACAGCGACTAAGAGCTCATGGAGAGAGCTGCATGCCTCCCGTTCTGCATGGCTACTCAGGGCCTTACCTCGAGGCAAGGACTCACGTTGAGATTCCCTTTAGCTCCAGAGCATGGCAAGATGAGCCCCACTCCGGCCATGGAAGCACCCTGTGTAGCCAGAGAAAGCTCATTTTCTTCCCAGACCCATGCCTACAGCGGCCAGAGGCCAGTCAACAGCAGAGCATTTCAGGGAGCTTCAAGGCAGCACGCGTGGAGCTTTGCAAATGGAAAAGCAAGGCTAGTACCATCGCGCCCCCATTTCCATGGGCACACGCAGCATACCTCCCTGTGGTTTCTGACAAGTCAAAAGAGACACAGAGCACACACTGGTTCCTTCCCTGAATCAACTTCTCGAGGCAGGGTGTTCTGCATCTAGTGAACGGCCTCAGCCAAGGCACGCCCTAGCTAGGCCTCTGGGCCCGTGCCTCTTCAGAAGCCTGCAGTGCTACAGGAAAAACTGTGCTTCAGTTGCAATAGGCAAGCACTCCGCCTTTCTCCGGGAGGCAGGGTGACTTCAGGTACGAGGTCCAGGATGGAAGGCGAAGCCGAGGGTTTCTCTCAGTGCAGCTCAGACTAGGGAAAGAGTGTGACTTCCACGGCATGTTGGACCTTGCTAGAACGGGGCTCGTGATCCTGTGCGAGTGCTGGGTAAATCAAGAAGTCCCAAGAAAGAGTGCAGTGTGTTGCCCATCCCTCGGCAGACACGGAGGGCCTCCGAGGGACCTATGGGCCTCGATGTTGCTCAGTAGGCCCACAGCGGTGTGGAGGTACTCAGTGATCTTGGAACGAAAATGATGCTCACCCGAGGGGCCTAGGAGTTCTCAAATGCTACCTTCTTTCAAATAAAGCAGAACAGCGACTAAGAGCTCACGGAGAGAGCTGCATGCCTCCCTTCCTGCATGGCTACTCAGGGCCTTACCTCGAGGCAAGGACTCACGTTGAGATTCCCTTTAGCTCCAGAGCATGGCAAGATGAGCCCCACCCCGGCCATGGAAGCACCCTGTGTAGCCAGAGAAAGCTCATTTCCTTCCCAGACCCATGCCTACAGCGGCCAGAGGCCTGACAACAGCAGAGCATTTCAGGGCGCTTCAAGGGAGCGTGAACGGGGCTTTGCAAATGAAAAAGCAAGGCTAGTACCGTCGCGCCCCCATTTCCATGGGCACACGCAGCATACCTCCCTGTGGTTTCTGAGCAGTCAAAAGAGACACAGAGCACACACTTCGTCCTTCCCCGAATCAGCTTCTCGAGGCAGGGTGTTCTGCATGTAGTGAACGGCCTCAACCAAGGCGCGCCCTAGCTAGGCCTCTGGGCCCGTGCCTCTTCAGAAGCCTGCAGTGCTACAGGAAAAACTGTGCTTTAGTGGCAATAGGAACGCAAGCCGACTTTCTCCTGGAGGCAGCGTGACTTCAGGTAGGAGGTCCTGGTTGGAAGGCGAAGCCTAGTGTTTTTTTCAGTGCAGCTCAGAGTAGCGAATGAGTGCGACTTCCACGGCATGTTGGAACCTGCTAGAACCGTGCTCGTGAACCTGTGGTAGTGCTGGGGGAATCAAGCTGTCCCAGGAAAGAGTGTACTGTTTTGCCCCTCACTCGGCATACACAGTGTGAGTCCGAAGGCCTACCGGCCTGGATGTTGTTTAGTAGGGCCCGGGGAGCCTGGGGGTACTCCGTGTTCTTGCAGGGCATAGGGTTTCCAGGCGAGGCACCTAGGTGTCCCGAAAAGCGTACTGGCGTTCAAAGGCTGCAGAGGAGCGCCTGCGGCCTCATGGAAACTGCTGCACGCCTCCGCTTCTGCAGAGCAATTCAGGGCCTTACCTCGAGGCAAGTCTTCACGTTGAGTGTCCCGTGAGCGACACCGCATGGTAGGATGCTGACTTTCTCCTTGAGTAGAGAGACTTCAGGTAGGAGGTCCTCTAAGAATTCGAAGCAGAGTGTTTTCTCATGGCAGCTCAAACGAGGGCAATGTCGAAGACTTCCAGGGCATGTTGGACTGCCTAGAAATGTGGTTCTGATGCTGTTCGAGTGCTCTAGAAATGTAGCTCTCCTGAAGTAACGTGCAGTGTGTTGCCCATCCCTCGGCAGACACGGAGGGCCTCCGAGGGACCTATGGGCCTCGATGTTGCTCAGTAGGCCCACAGCTGTGTGGAGGTACTCAGTGATCTTGGAACGAAAAGGATGCTCACCCGAGGGGCCTAGGAGTTCTCCAAGGCTACCTTCTTTCAAATAAAGCAGAACAGCGACTAAGAGCTCATGGAGAGAGCTGCATGCCTCCCGTTCTGCATGGCTACTCAGGGCCTTACCTCGAGGCAAGGACTCACGTTGAGATTCCCTTTAGCTCCAGAGCATGGCAAGATGAGCCCCACTCCGGCCATGGAAGCACCCTGTGTAGCCAGAGAAAGCTCATTTTCTTCCCAGACCCATGCCTACAGCGGCCAGAGGCCAGTCAACAGCAGAGCATTTCAGGGAGCTTCAAGGCAGCACGCGTGGAGCTTTGCAAATGGAAAAGCAAGGCTAGTACCATCGCGCCCCCATTTCCATGGGCACACGCAGCATACCTCCCTGTGGTTTCTGACAAGTCAAAAGAGACACAGAGCACACACTGGTTCCTTCCCTGAATCAACTTCTCGAGGCAGGGTGTTCTGCATCTAGTGAACGGCCTCAGCCAAGGCACGCCCTAGCTAGGCCTCTGGGCCCGTGCCTCTTCAGAAGCCTGCAGTGCTACAGGAAAAACTGTGCTTCAGTTGCAATAGGCAAGCACTCCGCCTTTCTCCGGGAGGCAGGGTGACTTCAGGTACGAGGTCCAGGATGGAAGGCGAAGCCGAGGGTTTCTCTCAGTGCAGCTCAGACTAGGGAAAGAGTGTGACTTCCACGGCATGTTGGACCTTGCTAGAACGGGGCTCGTGATCCTGTGCGAGTGCTGGGTAAATCAAGAAGTCCCAAGAAAGAGTGCAGTGTGTTGCCCATCCCTCGGCAGACACGGAGGGCCTCCGAGGGACCTATGGGCCTCGATGTTGCTCAGTAGGCCCACAGCTGTGTGGAGGTACTCAGTGATCTTGGAACGAAAATGATGCTCACCCGAGGGGCCTAGGAGTTCTCAAATGCTACCTTCTTTCAAATAAAGCAGAACAGCGACTAAGAGCTCACGGAGAGAGCTGCATGCCTCCCTTCCTGCATGGCTACTCAGGGCCTTACCTCGAGGCAAGGACTCACGTTGAGATTCCCTTTAGCTCCAGAGCATGGCAAGATGAGCCCCACCCCGGCCATGGAAGCACCCTGTGTAGCCAGAGAAAGCTCATTTTCTTCCCAGACCCATGCCTACAGCGGCCAGAGGCCTGACAACAGCAGAGCATTTCAGGGCGCTTCAAGGGAGCGTGAACGGGGCTTTGCAAATGAAAAAGCAAGGCTAGTACCGTCGCGCCCCCATTTCCATGGGCACACGCAGCATACCTCCCTGTGGTTTCTGAGCAGTCAAAAGAGACACAGAGCACACACTTCGTCCTTCCCCGAATCAGCTTCTCGAGGCAGGGTGTTCTGCATGTAGTGAACGGCCTCAACCAAGGCGCGCCCTAGCTAGGCCTCTGGGCCCGTGCCTCTTCAGAAGCCTGCAGTGCTACAGGAAAAACTGTGCTTTAGTGGCAATAGGAACGCAAGCCGACTTTCTCCTGGAGGCAGCGTGACTTCAGGTAGGAGGTCCTGGTTGGAAGGCGAAGCCTAGTGTTTTTTTCAGTGCAGCTCAGAGTAGGGAATGAGTGCGACTTCCACGGCATGTTGGAACCTGCTAGAACCGTGCTCGTGAACCTGTGGTAGTGCTGGGGGAATCAAGCTGTCCCAGGAAAGAGTGTACTGTTTTGCCCCTCACTCGGCATACACAGTGTGAGTCCGAAGGCCTACCGGCCTGGATGTTGTTTAGTAGGGCCCGGGGAGCCTGGGGGTACTCCGTGTTCTTGCAGGGCATAGGGTTTCCAGGCGAGGCACCTAGGTGTCCCGAAAAGCGTACTGGCGTTCAAAGGCTGCAGAGGAGCGCCTGCGGCCTCATGGAAACTGCTGCACGCCTCCGCTTCTGCAGAGCAATTCAGGGCCTTACCTCGAGGCAAGTCTTCACGTTGAGTGTCCCGTGAGCGACACCGCATGGTAGGATGCTGACTTTCTCCTTGAGTAGAGAGACTTCAGGTAGGAGGTCCTCTACGAATTCGAAGCAGAGTGTTTTCTCATGGCAGCTCTAACGGGGGCAATGTCGAAGACTACCAGGGCATGTTGGACTGCCTAGAAATGTGGTTCTGATGCTGTTCGAGTGCTCTAGAAATGTAGCTCTCCTGAAGTAACGTGCAGTGTGTTGCCCATCCCTCGGCAGACACGGAGGGCCTCCGAGGGACCTATGGGCCTCGATGTTGCTCAGTAGGCCCACAGGGGTGTGGAGGTACTCAGTGATCTTGGAACGAAAAGGATGCTCACCCGAGGGGCCTAGGAGTTCTCCAAGGCTACCTTCTTTCAAATAAAGCAGAACAGCGACTAAGAGCTCATGGAGAGAGCTGCATGCCTCCCGTTCTGCATGGCTACTCAGGGCCTTACCTCGAGGCAAGGACTCACGTTGAGATTCCCTTTAGCTCCAGAGCATGGCAAGATGAGCCCCACTCCGGCCATGGAAGCACCCTGTGTAGCCAGAGAAAGCTCATTTTCTTCCCAGACCCATGCCTACAGCGGCCAGAGGCCAGTCAACAGCAGAGCATTTCAGGGAGCTTCAAGGCAGCACGCGTGGAGCTTTGCAAATGGAAAAGCAAGGCTAGTACCATCGCGCCCCCATTTCCATGGGCACACGCAGCATACCTCCCTGTGGTTTCTGACAAGTCAAAAGAGACACAGAGCACACACTGGTTCCTTCCCTGAATCAACTTCTCGAGGCAGGGTGTTCTGCATCTAGTGAACGGCCTCAGCCAAGGCACGCCCTAGCTAGGCCTCTGGGCCCGTGCCTCTTCAGAAGCCTGCAGTGCTACAGGAAAAACTGTGCTTCAGTTGCAATAGGCAAGCACTCCGCCTTTCTCCGGGAGGCAGGGTGACTTCAGGTACGAGGTCCAGGATGGAAGGCGAAGCCGAGGGTTTCTCTCAGTGCAGCTCAGACTAGGGAAAGAGTGTGACTTCCACGGCATGTTGGACCTTGCTAGAACGGGGCTCGTGATCCTGTGCGAGTGCTGGGTAAATCAAGAAGTCCCAAGAAAGAGTGCAGTGTGTTGCCCATCCCTCGGCAGACACGGAGGGCCTCCGAGGGACCTATGGGCCTCGATGTTGCTCAGTAGGCCCACAGCGGTGTGGAGGTACTCAGTGATCTTGGAACGAAAATGATGCTCACCCGAGGGGCCTAGGAGTTCTCAAATGCTACCTTCTTTCAAATAAAGCAGAACAGCGACTAAGAGCTCACGGAGAGAGCTGCATGCCTCCCTTCCTGCATGGCTACTCAGGGCCTTACCTCGAGGCAAGGACTCACGTTGAGATTCCCTTTAGCTCCAGAGCATGGCAAGATGAGCCCCACCCCGGCCATGGAAGCACCCTGTGTAGCCAGAGAAAGCTCATTTCCTTCCCAGACCCATGCCTACAGCGGCCAGAGGCCTGACAACAGCAGAGCATTTCAGGGCGCTTCAAGGGAGCGTGAACGGGGCTTTGCAAATGAAAAAGCAAGGCTAGTACCGTCGCGCCCCCATTTCCATGGGCACACGCAGCATACCTCCCTGTGGTTTCTGAGCAGTCAAAAGAGACACAGAGCACACACTTCGTCCTTCCCCGAATCAGCTTCTCGAGGCAGGGTGTTCTGCATGTAGTGAACGGCCTCAACCAAGGCGCGCCCTAGCTAGGCCTCTGGGCCCGTGCCTCTTCAGAAGCCTGCAGTGCTACAGGAAAAACTGTGCTTTAGTGGCAATAGGAACGCAAGCCGACTTTCTCCTGGAGGCAGCGTGACTTCAGGTAGGAGGTCCTGGTTGGAAGGCGAAGCCTAGTGTTTTTTTCAGTGCAGCTCAGAGTAGGGAATGAGTGCGACTTCCACGGCATGTTGGAACCTGCTAGAACCGTGCTCGTGAACCTGTGGTAGTGCTGGGGGAATCAAGCTGTCCCAGGAAAGAGTGTACTGTTTTGCCCCTCACTCGGCATACACAGTGTGAGTCCGAAGGCCTACCGGCCTGGATGTTGTTTAGTAGGGCCCGGGGAGCCTGGGGGTACTCCGTGTTCTTGCAGGGCATAGGGTTTCCAGGCGAGGCACCTAGGTGTCCCGAAAAGCGTACTGGCGTTCAAAGGCTGCAGAGGAGCGCCTGCGGCCTCATGGAAACTGCTGCACGCCTCCGCTTCTGCAGAGCAATTCAGGGCCTTACCTCGAGGCAAGTCTTCACGTTGAGTGTCCCGTGAGCGACACCGCATGGTAGGATGCTGACTTTCTCCTTGAGTAGAGAGACTTCAGGTAGGAGGTCCTCTAAGAATTCGAAGCAGAGTGTTTTCTCATGGCAGCTCTAACGGGGGCAATGTCGAAGACTACCAGGGCATGTTGGACTGCCTAGAAATGTGGTTCTGATGCTGTTCGAGTGCTCTAGAAATGTAGCTCTCCTGAAGTAACGTGCAGTGTGTTGCCCATCCCTCGGCAGACACGGAGGGCCTCCGAGGGACCTATGGGCCTCGATGTTGCTCAGTAGGCCCACAGGGGTGTGGAGGTACTCAGTGATCTTGGAACGAAAAGGATGCTCACCCGAGGGGCCTAGGAGTTCTCCAAGGCTACCTTCTTTCAAATAAAGCAGAACAGCGACTAAGAGCTCATGGAGAGAGCTGCATGCCTCCCGTTCTGCATGGCTACTCAGGGCCTTACCTCGAGGCAAGGACTCACGTTGAGATTCCCTTTAGCTCCAGAGCATGGCAAGATGAGCCCCACTCCGGCCATGGAAGCACCCTGTGTAGCCAGAGAAAGCTCATTTTCTTCCCAGACCCATGCCTACAGCGGCCAGAGGCCAGTCAACAGCAGAGCATTTCAGGGAGCTTCAAGGCAGCACGCGTGGAGCTTTGCAAATGGAAAAGCAAGGCTAGTACCATCGCGCCCCCATTTCCATGGGCACACGCAGCATACCTCCCTGTGGTTTCTGACAAGTCAAAAGAGACACAGAGCACACACTGGTTCCTTCCCTGAATCAACTTCTCGAGGCAGGGTGTTCTGCATCTAGTGAACGGCCTCAGCCAAGGCACGCCCTAGCTAGGCCTCTGGGCCCGTGCCTCTTCAGAAGCCTGCAGTGCTACAGGAAAAACTGTGCTTCAGTTGCAATAGGCAAGCACTCCGCCTTTCTCCGGGAGGCAGGGTGACTTCAGGTACGAGGTCCAGGATGGAAGGCGAAGCCGAGGGTTTCTCTCAGTGCAGCTCAGACTAGGGAAAGAGTGTGACTTCCACGGCATGTTGGACCTTGCTAGAACGGGGCTCGTGATCCTGTGCGAGTGCTGGGTAAATCAAGAAGTCCCAAGAAAGAGTGCAGTGTGTTGCCCATCCCTCGGCAGACACGGAGGGCCTCCGAGGGACCTATGGGCCTCGATGTTGCTCAGTAGGCCCACAGCGGTGTGGAGGTACTCAGTGATCTTGGAACGAAAATGATGCTCACCCGAGGGGCCTAGGAGTTCTCAAATGCTACCTTCTTTCAAATAAAGCAGAACAGCGACTAAGAGCTCACGGAGAGAGCTGCATGCCTCCCTTCCTGCATGGCTACTCAGGGCCTTACCTCGAGGCAAGGACTCACGTTGAGATTCCCTTTAGCTCCAGAGCATGGCAAGATGAGCCCCACCCCGGCCATGGAAGCACCCTGTGTAGCCAGAGAAAGCTCATTTCCTTCCCAGACCCATGCCTACAGCGGCCAGAGGCCTGACAACAGCAGAGCATTTCAGGGCGCTTCAAGGGAGCGTGAACGGGGCTTTGCAAATGAAAAAGCAAGGCTAGTACCGTCGCGCCCCCATTTCCATGGGCACACGCAGCATACCTCCCTGTGGTTTCTGAGCAGTCAAAAGAGACACAGAGCACACACTTCGTCCTTCCCCGAATCAGCTTCTCGAGGCAGGGTGTTCTGCATGTAGTGAACGGCCTCAACCAAGGCGCGCCCTAGCTAGGCCTCTGGGCCCGTGCCTCTTCAGAAGCCTGCAGTGCTACAGGAAAAACTGTGCTTTAGTGGCAATAGGAACGCAAGCCGACTTTCTCCTGGAGGCAGCGTGACTTCAGGTAGGAGGTCCTGGTTGGAAGGCGAAGCCTAGTGTTTTTTTCAGTGCAGCTCAGAGTAGGGAATGAGTGCGACTTCCACGGCATGTTGGAACCTGCTAGAACCGTGCTCGTGAACCTGTGGTAGTGCTGGGGGAATCAAGCTGTCCCAGGAAAGAGTGTACTGTTTTGCCCCTCACTCGGCATACACAGTGTGAGTCCGAAGGCCTACGGGCCTGGATGTTGTTTAGTAGGGCCCGGGGAGCCTGGGGGTACTCCGTGTTCTTGCAGGGCATAGGGTTTCCAGGCGAGGCACCTAGGTGTCCCGAAAAGCGTACTGGCGTTCAAAGGCTGCAGAGGAGCGCCTGCGGCCTCATGGAAACTGCTGCACGCCTCCGCTTCTGCAGAGCAATTCAGGGCCTTACCTCGAGGCAAGTCTTCACGTTGAGTGTCCCGTGAGCGACACCGCATGGTAGGATGCTGACTTTCTCCTTGAGTAGAGAGACTTCAGGTAGGAGGTCCTCTAAGAATTCGAAGCAGAGTGTTTTCTCATGGCAGCTCTAACGGGGGCAATGTCGAAGACTACCAGGGCATGTTGGACTGCCTAGAAATGTGGTTCTGATGCTGTTCGAGTGCTCTAGAAATGTAGCTCTCCTGAAGTAACGTGCAGTGTGTTGCCCATCCCTCGGCAGACACGGAGGGCCTCCGAGGGACCTATGGGCCTCGATGTTGCTCAGTAGGCCCACAGGGGTGTGGAGGTACTCAGTGATCTTGGAACGAAAAGGATGCTCACCCGAGGGGCCTAGGAGTTCTCCAAGGCTACCTTCTTTCAAATAAAGCAGAACAGCGACTAAGAGCTCATGGAGAGAGCTGCATGCCTCCCGTTCTGCATGGCTACTCAGGGCCTTACCTCGAGGCAAGGACTCACGTTGAGATTCCCTTTAGCTCCAGAGCATGGCAAGATGAGCCCCACTCCGGCCATGGAAGCACCCTGTGTAGCCAGAGAAAGCTCATTTTCTTCCCAGACCCATGCCTACAGCGGCCAGAGGCCAGTCAACAGCAGAGCATTTCAGGGAGCTTCAAGGCAGCACGCGTGGAGCTTTGCAAATGGAAAAGCAAGGCTAGTACCATCGCGCCCCCATTTCCATGGGCACACGCAGCATACCTCCCTGTGGTTTCTGACAAGTCAAAAGAGACACAGAGCACACACTGGTTCCTTCCCTGAATCAACTTCTCGAGGCAGGGTGTTCTGCATCTAGTGAACGGCCTCAGCCAAGGCACGCCCTAGCTAGGCCTCTGGGCCCGTGCCTCTTCAGAAGCCTGCAGTGCTACAGGAAAAACTGTGCTTCAGTTGCAATAGGCAAGCACTCCGCCTTTCTCCGGGAGGCAGGGTGACTTCAGGTACGAGGTCCAGGATGGAAGGCGAAGCCGAGGGTTTCTCTCAGTGCAGCTCAGACTAGGGAAAGAGTGTGACTTCCACGGCATGTTGGACCTTGCTAGAACGGGGCTCGTGATCCTGTGCGAGTGCTGGGTAAATCAAGAAGTCCCAAGAAAGAGTGCAGTGTGTTGCCCATCCCTCGGCAGACACGGAGGGCCTCCGAGGGACCTATGGGCCTCGATGTTGCTCAGTAGGCCCACAGCGGTGTGGAGGTACTCAGTGATCTTGGAACGAAAATGATGCTCACCCGAGGGGCCTAGGAGTTCTCAAATGCTACCTTCTTTCAAATAAAGCAGAACAGCGACTAAGAGCTCACGGAGAGAGCTGCATGCCTCCCTTCCTGCATGGCTACTCAGGGCCTTACCTCGAGGCAAGGACTCACGTTGAGATTCCCTTTAGCTCCAGAGCATGGCAAGATGAGCCCCACCCCGGCCATGGAAGCACCCTGTGTAGCCAGAGAAAGCTCATTTCCTTCCCA